>NC_045770.1:74981889-75606889 GCF_008692025.1 Phocoena sinus
AAACCCACACATTCTTAGCTGCATCAGCTTTGAAATTCAAATGCTAGATAATTTGGAAATCACTTTTGAGGAGGAAAATATATTAAGATGCATTTGCCCTTGTCAGACTGGATTGATGACAAAGGCTTTGCATATTTACAGGTTAGAAGAGGCTGTGAGCAGGATAGTCTCATATGTCTGCAAGATAAATTGAGCAGCTTGGTTGGCTTGGGATGTGGGTTCACAAAATTTCAGAGAGTGTCTTTGCCAGGAACCCTAAAACCTCAGAGCAGCAGCATCTCTTTAGACACAGGAGAGGATCCTAGTACTTCTCTATCTTAATCCTTTGATTTGTTGATCTGTAAAAATGATAAGAGTACTATCTATCCATCTTAAAGAGTTGTGGTAAAGATTAAATAAAATAGGCCAAGTTTCCCTACAGTGCTTGAAACATCTGAGACGCTTGTTACATGCTCACTTCTTCCATCTGTTTACAGAGGTTTCAGGCTTCTTTTGTGGTCACTGTCAGATAACATGAGTCTATGAAGCAAGTACGTGGAAGACAAAAGCTATTAAGAGTTTGGTATCAGAACTAAACGTAACATCTGCCTGGTTATGCTGCCTGTTAAAATAATCTGTTGACTACACTTGACCAATCTTTTCAATTACAAGCTTACTTGGAATCTAACTTTTTCAGTAATCCTTGCATTCCTTTGATTATTCCACTATATACTGACATTGTGGGTTCATTTTAAGGTTGTATTTATTTTTGCTAAGGACACTTTCCACGTGACTTTTATTATATGTAAGATTTGTAACATTTTATGAATAATGAGAATGTTTTGAATTCTTATGGACATCTTATTGTACTTTATGCAAATGGAAAACTGAGGACTTTATTTTTTATTGAAGTATAGTTGATTTATAATATGTTTCAGGTGTACGACGTAATGATTCAACATTTTAATAGATTATACTCCATTTCAAATTATTACAAAATAATGGCTATATTTTCCCTATGCTCTATAATATATCCTTGTTGCTTATCTACTTCATACTTAATAGTTTGTACCTCTTAATCCCATACCCCTATCTTGCCCACCCCCCTCCCCATTGGTAACCACTAGTTTGTTCTCTGTGACAGAATTGCATTCATTTTTTTGGTTGGGTGATATTCCACTGTGTGTGTGTGTGTGTGTGTGTGTGTGTATACACACATCTTTATATATATGGATACATCACATCTTCTTTATCCATTCATCTGTTGATGGACACTTAGGTTGCTTCCATATCTCGGCTATTGTAAATAATGCTGCTATGAACATTGAGGTGCAGGTATCTTTTCAAATTAGTATTTTCATTATTTTGGATATATACGGGGTAGAATTGCTGGACTATATGGTAGTTCTATTTTCAGGTTTTTGAGGAACCTCCATACTGTTTTCCATAGTGGCTGTCTCAATTTACATTTCCACCAACAGTGCAAGAGGGTTCCCTTTCCTCCACATCCTCAGCAACATTTGTTACTTGTGGTCTTTTGTATGATAGTCATCCTGGTAGATGTGAGGTGATACCTCATTGTGGTTTTGATTTGCATTTCTCTGATCATTAGTGATGTTGAGTGTCTTTTCACTTGCCTATTGGCCATCTGCCTGTCTTCTTTGGAAAAATGTCTATTCGGGTCTTCTGCCCATTTTTTAATCAGGTTGTTTGCTTTTTTGATATTGAGTTTATGAGCTGTTTATATATGTTGGGTATTAACCCCTTATCGGTCACATCATTTGCAAATATTTTCTCCCATTCCATAGATTGTCTTTTTGTTTTGTCGATGATTTCCTTTGCTGTACAAAAGCTTTTAAGTTTAATTAGGTCCCATTCGTTCATGGAACACTGAGGACTTTTAGTCATTTTGTCTGAAAACCTCTACAACTAATCCTTAATTTGTCAGTTTAATTTTTAAAGGAAATTTGAGCCTTAAACAAAAGTTTCAAGGGAACCCTTTTAAATGCTGTTACCACCTCAGATGTACATTCAATTCCCTTAAAAAGAACCTGGGTCTTCAGAGATGCAGGGCAGTGCCCCTTAGATCATAAAACGTAATTTTGGGGGTGAGATGGGGGTCACCACTCAGGCTTCGTGAACTTCAGGTAACAAGAAGTGGTAAAACACAAGACAACTCAACCCAAAGCATAAGCCAGAAGGAGTCCAGCCTAACTCCAGGAGGAGCGTGTGTCCCACCTGTATACACAGAGTCCCCTGCAGCACTTTGATCCTGTTTGTATTTTCTTGCCTGTCGCACTGTGCTTTCATGATTATCCCTCCCCCACCAGACCAAGCAACTTGAGGGTAGTTACCAAGTCTTTCTCGTCTCTGTATCCTTTACAGCTACGGCCTGGAGTATGGTAGGTCCTCAGTAAATTTTGAAAAAAGAAGCAAATGATTAGCGGGGGAACTATATGTAGGTTTTAAAAGAAAATCTTTGGGTGACTTCCCAATTCAAAACACATCCAATCTAATTCTTTCAGCATATGGAGCAAACTACATTATAATTTAATGATGCTATTGATTCCAAAGGATGTTTGAGATACCTGCTTTCTTCCTGCCAATAATTTGCTTGTCTGACTTCCTTCAAATTTATGTTCATACCTTCACTTCTCAAAGAGGACTGTCTTGACTACTTGTTTTTGATACCGCCTCACTCCTGGTACTCCCAGTGCCCTTTGCCTGTTCTCTATTTTCTTTTTCCAAAATCCATGAACTTTCCAAAATCCTACATCATCTAATTATTTATTATCATTTACTGTCACTCTCCTGCTGGAAGCATGTAAGTTCCACTAGGGCACCTCTGTTGATTTGTTTTGTTCACTGATAGATCCGAAGTGCCTTGGACGATGTCTAGTACGTTCAATAAATATTTGGTGAAGATTATAATACAAGATACTTAAATAACAAAGAGAGTCACCTTTGATTCCTATAAAGTGTTTCTAAGGTAGAAGTTAGGATTTAGATATTTTATATAGATTTGCCATAATAAGGTTGGGAAAGAAAGAGGTCTAATGATGAGAAAATAAATGTATCCATTTATCCAAATTGTGATCTGCTGAAGTTTTGCCATAGTTGAGAGGGGTTTCCTTCTGTGTTAGCACCAATGGGACATCTTGTGCTTTGAGTGGCCACAGTTATTTTCCTACCCCTTTTCCCTCTCCCTTTGTCATTTGGCTCAATGTATTACTTCCACACGTTTTCATGTTTAACCGTGTTATGTCTCGTGCTATTAGCTATCTCTCACAAGGAGTAAGGTCAAGGGTTTATGAATGTGGGCTCTGAATTCAAACTGCTTGCCTCTTTACCTTGAACCCGTCTTTACTAGTCAAATGTGAGACTGGGCTATTTTCTTTACTGTCTGTACCTCAATGTTCTCATCAGCAAAATTGGGATAATACTTGCATCTTTTTTTGTAGGGCTGTCTTATGGATAAGATCTTTTGTGAAGCACTTGTAACGGTGTCTAGCACATAGTAAACTCAAGACTAAAACTCCAAGGATAAAAGGAAAGCCACTTTAGTTTTGTCTTAAGTGGACTGTAAATGTACTGCGTGTAAGGGCTATGCAGGCTTCATAGTTTTCTGCTTGTCCTCTAGAACATGACAGCAAACATTATACCTGTTTTCTGAATGATTCTTTGGCCTTTCAGTGCCCTGTTTGGCTGGTTTTGACTACTGTGAAGGCAAATGGTCTCACGATGTTCCTAAAGATAGCTACAGAAATGTAAAGCAAAATGAATTTCACACATTGTTGATGTTCTTATTATACTAGCATTTTTTTTGAGGAACCTGGAGTGAAAATGCTTGTTACTGTTGGTTCTTGGAGCTGTTTGCTTCCTGATTCTTTGTCCTAAACGTTACGTCACTCAGTTGAAGTCCTAATAATTGTCAATACCCCCCAGCTAAAGGACACCAGGATACACCTGTAGTCAGTTAAAGTTGGGTTCACTATTTGCTGCAACAAGGGACATTGCACATTATTGGGGATAGTAGTTATCTCAACGAGAAAGTGTTAAAGGATGGCTTCTGTGTGATCTGGTCTTGCGTTAAGCGATTTGGGGAGGTTACGATGGAAGTATGACACTGTTGCTTACGTTTTTGAGGAAAGGGTAAATGCATGGTTGGGGTATCCTAATAATTTTTTTTTTTTTTTAATCTAGGAATCAGTAGGAATTAAGCAGAGCTAAAGTCATAATTGCTAAAGAAGTAGCCGTCACTGTTACCTGAAAGAGGGAACTGCGTGAATTTTTTGGTCAGTTTTCGCTGTAGTCTTGTTTTTGTCTGTGCTCATATATGACTTAAAAGGTATATTACTTTGGTCTTGCTCTCTCATGATCACCGAGCAACTCCATGTAAAATTATTCACGTCCAGCAGAACGCCATGGTCTAAATATTAGAGCCAGACTGGATATCAGGTGAATGTTGTCAGGGCTGCTTTCTTTTCTACAATCTTCTATGACTCTTGTCAACTTTTCTACTTCATTCCTCAAACTCCCGAGAATTATTTGGGTCTTGGTCTGATATTCCAATCATCCACAAACATAGACATGTAATCTTTTTTTTTTTTTTTTTGGCGGTACGTGGGCCTCTCACTGCTGTGGCCTCTCCCGTCGCGGAGCACAGGCTCCGGACGTGCAGGCTCAGCGGCCATGGCTCACGGGCCCAGCCGCTCCGCGGCACGCGGGATCCTCGCGGACCGGGGCACAAACCCACGTCCCCTGCGTCGGCAGGCGGACCCCCAACCACTGCGCCACCAGGGAAGCCCTAGACATGTAATCTTGCTCAATGTATCTGCTCTCTAGACTTGCTCATGTTTTCTGTGTCTCACCCACCAAATGCACTTTCCCTTCTAGTATTCAGGTAGCTTCACATCAAGGTAAAAGTTGTCTCATCTCTTTGGACATCTGGACCAGATGAGTGACTTCCTCAGTTGAGAGGAAGCCTGGAGACTCATCAGACGAGCATACTGTACACGTTATCAACTTCTCTGTCTTTCCCACCAGATGGTACTGCCAAGACTTTAGTAAACCTTGCAGGAACACCTGTCCAACCCGTGAGTTCCTGTATACTCTTGTGTAGGTTTAGGTCATTTTAGACATGCCTATTTCAACACCTGAACTAGATGTCGTTTCTCACGGACAGGAACTTAGTCCGTTTTTATCCCTCACAACATGTAGTACAGTAGTGAGCGTGCCAGGGCAGTCAGGAAATGCTTTATAGAATGCTTGTCTAGAAGACCAGAAAACAGGAAAGTTTATTGTCACTGTGAGAATAAGCCACCTTCCACATGGTACTTTTTCCTAGATAATAAGTATATTCTGGTTAAATGTGGCAAGGCAAAAACAAAACAAAAGAGTAGCATTACTAATTCTGATTCTGTTACTTTTTTGTAAGTGCAAGACTTGTTTTCACACTTGTTTTAAAATTTCTATTCTCATTTTCCATTTCCTGTAGTCCTGTATTTGCTGTAAGCTTCTCTATTCTCTATTAGTTTGTCATAAATCATTGCAGAGAATCTGTGTATTTGCCAATATTGCGTACTGTGTTGGGATTAGGAGACTTCAAAAGCCATTCCTAAAGGTTTGTTTTAACCACTTCTATGGACACTTCCCAATTCTATTCTCTTTTTATATGTTAGTTTGGCAGAATCTTCAATATCTCCTTTTTAAAAAGACTCAAATAATTGTACTAAATAAACATTGAGAACTTTGCACTTATGGTCAACAATCACGGCCTTAAGAATGTACTTATTCGCATTGATAATCTGACTGGTTAATTTTGCCCTCCTCTCAGTATTTTGTATTTATTTACAAGAAAAGAAATGAGAGGAAAATGATTAAGTGAAAGCCTTCTGAAAAGAGAAAAAGACTTTATCCTCCTTATTGTTTGCACATGAAAAGAAGATCTCTTGTCCACTGTTGGAAAAAAAATACTATTTTTATTTGAGCTCAAAATGTGTAACTTCTCATAGTTCACTGGATTTACTAAATGCTTAACATTAAAAATGGAGACTACTTCAGCAACATATAATTATTGTTATTTAGTTAAATACATAATTTCTTTTTCTTATCCCGTTTACTTGCCTCTCACCTGATTAAATAGTATGAGGAATGGATTTTTGTAATGCATCAGTGCGTTCCTTTAAAACTAAACAGAGCCAGCCCCCTTCTGTGCCTCAGTAAGGTTACATAAGGCGGTTATGAATGATTAATCTTCCTTTTTACTTTTTCTGCTCAATTTTATGTTGGTAACACCAGTGATAATGGCTGGATCCAGTGAAAGTAAAATAAGCATCTCCTGTCTTACTGTATCATAGACTTGTAGAGGTTGATCCATGGGAAGCAAGTTACTATGGGAGAGACTGAAACCTAGAGGTGGTCCCCTCAGCTAAAGCTTAGGGTTGAGGTGGGACACAGATTGAACTGGAAATGATGGAAGGACGTATGGCTCAAATGGCGAAGGTGCGTGTTTGAGAGCATGGGGAGAATTCACAGGTGAGAATCTAGGCTATAGACGAGTTTACTAAGAAATAAGTAGGCCTAGGAAGGAATGAAACACCATGACAGGGAAGAAGAAAGTCAGTGGATAGTCAATTAGGTAGGAAGACACTGACTGAACTTCTAGTCTTCAGTTCTTGAGACAGAATCCCAACTCTGGATGTTATCAAGTATAAGGGAATGAATAGGCCACAAGAACAAGACAGATTTTAATCGAGGCTACACCTGGAGGACATAGAAAAGGGAGGGCCAAGCACTGAGTGAGTTGGTTTTATACATTTAAAAGTACTTAATATAGTCTGATGATGGAGAAACAGATTGATCTCTGATCGCTGATTGGAATAATATCTACAGATGGGACTCAGATGGCACCAGCACAGGCAGGCAAAGCTGGTTTACAGGGCAAGGGATAAGAGGCCATGCTGTTACTGCAGCCAGTCGATCAGTGCTAACTGAGGTAAAGCATAATCAATGAATTGATGACTCTGGAGCCAAGGATCCCGCTTTGGGGACCTTTTCTTGCTAATATAGTACCATCCTGAATTTAGCCAAGAAAATGATTACTCCAACTGCATACCATGCTTTAACTTCATTGTTTTAGGTGTTGAGTGCATCTTTCATATAGTTTTCATCCATTCCATACTTTAAGGAAGTAAGAACTTTACTAGATCTTCCTCCTGTCCTCCTTCTGGGATTTCCTAAAAACACTCATTCATGACCATTTCTAGCAACAGACACTACCCATTTCGTCAATCTCTTATTGGGTTATCCGCCTCACAATCTGGTGACTAACACAAAGCTAGACATTCTTGGGAAAGAAAAAATGAGGTATATTATTTGCCTTTAAGTTGCTTTCATTCTTCCCAGGGGACAGTAACATTCTTTGTGAGAGTAGTTTCAGCAGAGTGTTGGGGTCCCATGACTGCTTGCCTTCCTGAGAAGAGTCTGCAACTCTCATTTATTGCTTATAGACCAGATTGTGGTAAAGGCTTTTACCTCTGAGAATCACATTACCTGAGTGAGTTGTTGAAGATGTGTAAAATTTATGGGAAGTACGAATTAGAGGAGTTATCTATACTAGTTCACAGCTCTACAGAGCCTGCTGTGTTTTTGCAAATGTTTGAAACGCCTTTATTGTTAAATCTCTTTTATCTTATCCCCCACGTGTTGCCACCTAGAACCATTTTCAACACCAACATTGAACTGGTTCTGTTCTCCAGAACACTTGTTCTTTCCCAAACCAAACTTTGGCTCTCCTTGTTTCTTCTGTCTCAGATGTCCTCCGTGTTCACCTTTCAAAAATTGGCCTGTCTTTGAAATCCCTCCTATTTATAATGTTTCTTAGGACAACCTTGAACCACCATATCTTCCCTCATCCTGGGCTGTGTCTCTGTGTGTGTGTGTGTGTGTGTGTGTTTACTACTCATTTGTCATTTGACATACTTTGTTCTGAATTGTCATTTGATGTGTTTTATCCTCCCTGCTATATTACCTAGTTATCTATAGTTATCTGGAGTTAGGATAGTATCTTGTACTGCTTTGTATTTTCACACTATTCTGTGTTTATTTGATATTCACAATCAGTAAAGGCTATGTGATATTATTAATTTTGCATTAGACAGATCTGAATGGCCAGCATAACTCTCAAGCCATGATTTTCCAGCTCTAAAATTGGGGATAAGGTTACCTGGTTCTCAGATCATCTATGAAGATTGAAATTATGTATGTTAAGAGTCTGGCACCTTAGTTTCTTTATAAATGTTAGTTCTCTTTTCTTGTCGATCATTTGATAAGATCTGGTATCAGTAGGCGGTACATCTTCAACAAGATGTTTCATTAGCTTCGGCTAAACACATAGTCCTGCAGTAAATTTACGTTGACCTTGTTTCTTCATTGGATACACAGTGAAAACTTGAGTAACAAGAGCCCAGCTTCATGGACTATATATCTAACCAGAAATGTTGTTGTGTTACTTTTATTGTCCCCTAGATAGGTATTTTTTAAATGCATAGAAATGATTTAATTAAAATAACTAGCAAAACAAAAGAATAGCTACAGGCTCCTATAATGTAGGAGTCCTTTATACTGATCCTGTCATCAGAAGAGACATATTTTTCATCTTCAAGTCCTTTATACTGATCCTGTCATCAGAAAAGACATATTTTTGTTTCACTTACTAAAATAGAAGAGAAAGTAGACTGTTTAAATGATTTACAGCATTCACCCAGTCACCCTGTTCACTTGATTCATGCCTATTCATTCTTCATGTGTCAGTTTAGATAAATCTACTCTAAGAAGAAACCTTTTCCAATTACCTAGGGTAATGATTCGGAGGCCTGCTTCTGGAATCCTTTGAATCAACTCTGTGTTAACTCTGGTCAAATACCTCCTGATTTGTCTGTATCCAACAATAGAGAATAAGCTTCATGATTGTAAGGTTCCTGTTTATCTCAACCATTGATGATTCTTCACCACATAGCACTTCAACCCCCTCAGGGCAGGCAGGCAGTAAGTATAATACTTTTTGAAAGCAGTAAATAGTGGGTCACTAGAAAGAAAGCTAGACTAAATTAATTTTAATTAGACAAGAAATTCAGTTATTCAGGGTAGTCCACTTGTGTCAATCACTCCAGTTAAATTTGGAGGGGCATTTAGATATAGTCCCTCAATTATCAAGCATATTGAATCATTTCACATATATTAACTGAGCACCTGTTATGTGCATGGAACGCTGATACGTTTAGTTGAGGCACCTCTTGCTCAGAGATATGTTATGCAAGTCTGTGCTCAGCACAAGATTGAAAGAAGTGGGTCTCATAACAGAGCATTGGAGGTGAGGCACTACTTGACAATGACACCTTAGCACCATGTTGGAGAGTTTACCTAGGCTGGAGGTGAGGCCAACAGTATAAACGCAGTGAACATGGCTGAGGCCACTAATAATTTAAGACCCTGAGGTGGAAATTAGCCACAGTTAGCTTTCCTATCCCCTGTAGGTAGAAATGTTTGTTGTCTTTTTTGTCTGTCTGTTTTCATTCAACACTTCCATTTTGTGTACTGATTAACAACTACTAGGATGGCTAATGCTTAATGAATAATTTTCAATGTTTGTATTATTGAATGAATACAAATTGTTTAGATAAAGAGCTCCTGGTAAGAAGCAAAACATGATATTCATGAAATTTGGAAGCATCTTTTGTCTTTGTTTTTATTTTCTTCTGAATGGGAATTAAAGATTATTTTTTGCTTTTATTTCATTTAAAATGGAAGTAATTTTCTTTTCTGATTACAAAATGTGCTGCAGTTTCATTGTAGAACACTCAGATGATATCAAGTTATAAAAGGGAAAATAATGATCCTTCTTTGTTCCTCCAACCAGACACAACTCAGGTTAACATTTTGTTTGTACAATTACTGACATTTTCTCTTTGTATGTTCACGTACACACACCTCCCAACATCACCGACCCAAAGCATATAAATTGACACCACACTATAAAATTAAAATGAGATAATGCTGTAAATACTTCTAAACACTTTCCCCTTAACAGAATGTAGTAAATATATTTTTAGACAACAGACCTACATTGTCATCACCATAAGCAGTTTCTTACCAGTGACCAGCAAAGGAAAATTTGATGGTTTACTGGCTTAAGAAGATCTGTGATCATCTGTGTGCTTCATCTTTGCAAATTGGTTGACTCAATCCTCAGATAAAAGTTCTGGATGTGAAACTTCTCTGGTGATGCACACATTTAGGGTCTTAACACACAAAGCCAAATTGTTCTCTTCGGGATTTATACTCACTAATTCTCCCAACAGCTGGGTAAGAGAATGCCCATTTTGACACCCTACCAACATTGGCTGTTATCATCATTATTTTGAGTCTGATAATATTTATAATTGAAATTAGGTTAAAAATAGTTTTTCCTGATCATAAAAGAATCTGTCTTATTGATCTTAGAAAATTTAATGCTATTATTGATTACATTTTCTTATATATTTTTTGTATTTTGTTCATATTTTATTCTACCTAGTGAATCCCTTTACCATTTTCAATTTTTTTTTTTTTTGCTGCGTTGGGTCTTAGTTGTGGCACACGGGATATTCGTTGAGGCATGTGGGATCTTTTGTTGTGGCACGCAGGCTTCTCTCTAGTTGTGGCATGAGGGTTTTCTTTCTCTAGTTGTGGCATGCAGGCTCCAGGGCACATGGGCTCTGTGGTTGTAGTACGCAGGTTCCAGAGCGTGTGGGCTCTGTAGTTTGTGGCACACAGGCTCTCTAGTTGAGGCGTGTGAGTCCAGTAATTGTGGCGTGTGGGTTTAGTTGCCCCGCGGCATGTGGGATCTTCAATTTTTAACCTAATAATCTTTTTTAAAATCGTATCTTAAGAATTTCCCCATGTCATTATAATTTACTTTTAATCATTATTTTGTGTTGCATAATATTAATCAAATACGTGTACAGAGTTCACCCAAATAAATACATATACATGTGTTTAATATTATTTTTAACACTTTATTGACATCTAATTGACATAGAAAAACAGCTGCTTTTTAGAGTGTACAATTTGACAGGTTTTGATATAAGAACGATGGTGATAATAGAAATCATTGTAAAGTTTCCTCATCTGTCTTTGTAATTTACTCGCCGACTCTTCGTCTCCCTTCCAACCAAAAACCACTGAATCGCTCCCTCTCTCTCCCTTTCACTATATATTAGTTTGCATTTTCTAGAGTTTTGTATCAATGGAATCATACAATGTGTCCTCTTTCTTTTTTGTCTGATACTTTTTACTCAGAATAATTATTTCGGGCATCTAGTTGTATCTTATGTATTTTTTTGTGTGTGGCTGTCATCCGCATTTCCCTGATGACTAATAGTGTTTGGCATCCTTCCATGTGCTTATGTGACATCACGTCTCCTACGTGAAATTTCTGTTCAACTTTTCTAAACATATTTTTAAATTGCGCTGTTTTTCTTTTTATTGAGTTTTGAGAGGTCCTCATATATTTGGATAAAATTCCTTTATCTGATAGATGCTTTGCAACTATTTTCTCCCAATGTGTGGATTGTCTTTTCATTCCCTTAACAGTTTCTTTGAAGAGGAAAAGATTTTAATTTTAATGAAGTCCAGTTTGTTCTTTTATGGATTGTGCTTTGGTTGTTGCAGCTAAGAATGTTTGGATAACCCATTGTCAAGAAGATTTTATCCAGTGTTTTCCCCTAGAGATTTTAACCTTTATATTTAGGTCTATGCTATTTTTTGAGTTAACTTTTTAAATGAGAAAAAGTATGGATCAAAGTTTTATTTTTCTTTTGATTATGTATATTCATTGTTCTGTCACTGTTTGTTGAAAAGACTAACCTTTCTCTCCTGAATTGCTTTTGCACCCCTGTCAAAAATCAGTTGTCCATATATGAGTATCATATATGAGTTAGTCTATTTCTGGACTCTACTCTTTTCCATTGACGTTTGTCTGTGTTTAAACCAACACCACATGAATTTATCATTGTAACTTGACAATAAGCCTTGGAATAAGGTACAGTTGACCCTCCATCTTTTTTCTTCTTTTTCAAAATAATTTCATCCTTTTAAAAAGCTATCAAAATGCATCTCCAATTTGCTTTGTTGGTGACCTGTTAACACTAATGAAAATGGATAGTTATGATACCTCTGTAACTCAGGTCTGGGAGGTCAGAAAAAGTAGAAATTTATTGTCGTTCTGTTATTGTTCATTTAATTTGAAAAATAAGTATTCATCCAAAAATATAAAGACTCTTTTGATCTGATAGAATGGCTCAAAAAGAAGTGAACCATCTGCGTCCTTCTCTTCTTCATTATAATCACCCTGAGCGATAAATCTGGGGGATCTCCAATGAATTTTTCTACAAAGCCTTAAAGAAGAAGAAAACAAAAAAATTGCTGTTAATTTAAAAGGAAAAGTCTTCCAGGCTCTGTCTGCTATAGCGTATTTACAAAATGCATCACTGTTTGAACATTGATACTTATAACTGTGGGTAGAAATATGATTTATGCTATTGAGGGATAAGCTGGTATAATTGCTATGTCATGTGATGATACTGATTGCAATCTGGATGAAAATTAGAAATGATGAAGTCATGTGTCAGAAATCCTAACAACTTCGAAATTACAATTGAAAAACAGAAAATGTTACTATTGTACAAAGTCGCTGAAGGCACAAAAATTCCATCCTGAAACACCGTCATGCTCATTTCAAGTGAGCCCTTGGAAGAAAGGCTATATGTTGACTAACTTACCTGGAAGGAAGCACAGTGTTTACACAGAGGGGAGAAGGATGGAACTGCACACAATGGGGGTCACTCCCAAATCTGTTGTTGCTTATGAAATATTTTGAGTAGTCCCTTTGTTGGTATTCCTGTTATAATGATAGTCCCTGATTTTTAATTTAGAATAGATTGCTTACTTAAATGCATATATTTCATTAAATAACTGCATATATTTTTAGAAGTGAATGGTGAGGAATGAACAGAAGAGAGGTTTTGTGTCATGCACTACGCTAAACATTTCATTTGTATCTTCTGATTTAATTTCTGGAACAACATAACAAGGTTGATATATCATTTTACTGATTATGAAATTAAGGTTGAGTTTGGTTCAGGAACTCAGAAAACTACTAAGTGTTAGAACTGGGATCTAGTCTCAGGATTTTATGACCACAAAGCCTATGTTTTTCCTGAAGAGAGATATCCAGATGTATTGATTATCATAAAAGAACTGTGAGCCAGGTTATAAAGAGGTTGTTCTTTAGAGGCTGCATTTACACTCTGGACTTGGTAATTCCATTTATGTTCGGTCCCCAGAAAGAAATGTAAAAGATTCTGGGAAAAATAGGATCAGGAATTCACATTAAATGATATTTATCGGACTAAGAGAGAATGACGTGTTTTAACTCAGCCTGACAGGTGCTAACATGTTTGGAGCCGACAAAGACTTTAGGTAAACTGCTTTTTCTCCCGTAAGAAATAAAATCCTGTTAAGAAGTTCCTTAATTAATACCTTGTGCATGTGTGTGTATGTGTATGTGTGTACTCATGTGTGTCTGTGTTTGTGTGGGCAACGTTGTCTAAAAGTGGTATTTAATTTCATTCAGTATTCATTTTGGACCTGAAATATTCTGGGGAAAGCTTTCACGGTAACACTTTAAATTATTTTGGCATGTAGAAGTGAATTATCGCCAAGAAGGAAAAAGGGGAGGGGGGGAGGGAATGAAACACTTACTAATGTTTCTGTTGTGAAGCTAGAAATTTCTCATGTAAAACCTTATTTGCTCCTCATAACATGTCTGAGGAAAGACGAAAAGATCAAAGCATGGGATATTCATTGTCATTTATTACCTCATGTCTAATGTCTTGAAAAGAGTTATTTCATGTATTTTGCCTAGGTGTTTCGGTCGTATCAGGTGGATGACACTAGCCCCTATTACTCCCTTTTGACCAAAAGTGGAAGTCATCTATTTGTTTGTTTGGTTTTTTCTTGAATGACTTTGGTAGTTGGTGCTTTGAAGGAATTTGTTCATTTGATCTAAGTTGTTTAATTTATAGTTGTTTATAATATTTTCTGATGGTCGATTTGACATTTCTAAAGTCCATAGTTGTAATTTGGGTGGTCTTTTTTTTCTCTTGATAATTCTGCCCAAAGGTTTATTAATTTTATTGTCCTTTTCAAATAATCAGATTTTGAATTTATTGCTTTTTCTCTGTTGGTTATCCATTTCCTGTATTAACGATTGCTGCTCTTATCTTTATTATTTCCTTCTTTCTTTTTACTCTGAATATAATTTGTTCTTTTTAAAGCTTCTTAAGGTAGAAGTTTAGATCATTGGTTTGAAATCTTATTTTCATATATATGCTTTTGATGCTATAAATGTCCTTTTAATCACTGCTTTAACAGCATCCCACAAATTTTCATATTTTGTGTTTTCATTCTCATTTAATTCAAAATATGGTATAATTTTACTTGTGACTTTCTTTTTGACCCATGGATGTGTGTGTGTGTGTTTAATTTCTGAATACTTGGAAAATATTTCTATTATTTACTTCTATTTTAATTTTGATTTTATAACATTCTCTGTATGATTTGTCTTTTTAATTTATTGAGAATTGTTTAATAATCCAGAATATAGTCACACTTATTTAATGTTCCATGTGCTGGTCAAGAGAATTTTGGATGGAGGATTTTGTAAATGTCAATTAGGGCAGGTTGGTTGATAGTATTCAAATCTTCTATGTCATTAGTAATTTATTGTCTACTTGTTCTATCAGTGGTTGAGAGATTAGTCTTGCAATAGCCTACTATAATTGCAGATTTGTCTATTTCTCCTTTAAGTTCTATCAGTTATTGCTTCATGAACTTGGAATCTGTTAGCATCTGCATACACATTTAGGGTCATTATATCTTACTGATTAATTGATCTTTTTGATCATTATCTAATTTTACTTTTTCTGAAGTTTACTTTGTCTTATATTACTATAGTTGCTCTAGTTTTCTTTTAATTATTGTACGCACGGTAAATTTTTCCATGTCTGCGTTCTTTTATTTCAACTACATACTTTGACAGCATAAGATTGGGTCTTTTTTATCCAGTCTTACAATCTCTGCCTTTTAATTGAAATGGTTAGGTTATTTGCACTTAATGCAATTATTTTATGGCTGAGTTTTAATCTGCCATATCTCAATTTGTATTTTATTTATACATTCTGTTCTTTGTCCCTTTCCCTCCTCTTTTCCCACCTTCTTTAAGATTTTTTTTTGTAATGATTCCATTTTATCTTCAGTATTAGCTTGTTAGCTATAACTGCTTTTTTTTAGATGTTGCTTCAGGGTCTACAATGTACATCTTTAACTTGTCACAGTGTACCTTCAAATAATATTGCTTTGCCTCACATGTAGTGTAAGCACTTTATCACATGTTTTTTTATACAGCAGTAAACTTCTGTTTTCCCCTTTCGAGGCTCTGTGCTATTTTTGTCATACATTTTATTTCTACAGCAGTAAACTTCTATTTTCCCCTTTCGAGGCTCTGTGCTATTTTTGTCATACATTTTATTTCTACATATATTATAAACTCCAAAATATATAAATATTAGGTTTTTAAAGCCAACTTTTCAGAGGTAAAAATGAGGAAAAATTGTCTTTTATATTTATTCACGTTTACCATTTCCACAGCTCTTGAATCTTTTTTTTTTTTTTTTTTGAGATCCAAATTCCTTCTATGTGAAGAATTTCCATAAGCATTCAGTGTACTGTAAGTTGGTTGGTGATTGATGCAGCTTTTGTTTGCATGAAAATGCCTTTTTACACCTTCATTACTGAAAGATATTTTCACTGAATGTAGAATTATGGGTTGACAGGTTTTCCTTTCAATACTTTAAAAAAGTTGTCTTTCTGGTTTGAATGTTGTTTGAAGAGAAATATGTCATCATTCTTATCATTACTCTCTTTTATATATATATTTTTTAATCTGGTGGCTTTTTAACATGTTCTTGTCCCTAGGTTTTATCCATTTGATTAATATTTGCCTTCGTGGGGTTTTCTTTATGCCCTTTTCTTTGGGTTTGTTGAATTTCTTGGGTATGTAACGTTATGGTTTTATCAACTCTGAAAAAATTCTGGCCATAATTTAGGCATTATTCCTTCAAATAAGTTATTTTTGAACCGCTTTAATCTCTTCTTGTCCTAGGGCTCCAGTTATTTGTGTGTTAGACTGCTTGATATTGTTCTATAAGTCACTCAGACTCTCTTTTTTTTCTCTCTTTGCTTCATTGTGGATAGATTCTAGCGCTCCATCTTCGGTTTTACTGATTTATCATCCACAATGTCTAATCTACTGTTTAGGGTGCTCTTTCTCTCTACTGTGGCCTGGATACTGGCAGTATGCTAGGGGAAATCACATGACTTACTTCCTGTTTGCTCTTCTCTTAGGGATCACTGCCCTGCACTGCCTGTTCTCCATAGACAGAGTTATTTTGTAATTTTTTTTTCTTTTTTTAGTTTTCTAGTTGATTAATGCAGGAGTGAATTTCTTTGGGGGGGTAGAGTGGAAGTATTCCCTCAGTAGATTTTGATTTGTTTTTTTATATTGATCTTGCATTGTCGTTTTTGACATTCAACTTTATAAACAAATATTTATTGGGAATCTATTAAACTAAGCTTTATAGAAACAGAAAGATGCATAACAATGTGAGTCTGTCTTCAAGAAGCAAGACAACTGTGCAAACCAAAAATTGCTATCAAATAAGACATGGTTTGTGGATGAAATGTTTAAAAGGTGCTGTCAAGGACACAAAAGAAGCATGGAGAAATTTCATCAGAAATATATGTGTGGTGCAGAGGAAGATATACATCCATTTTCCATGGGATTGTGAGACCAGAAATCCAATTCTTTTAACCTGCTATGTTGCCTTCAGAAGGCCAGGATAAATATGTAATCTCTTGATAAGTTCCCCAAACCAGGGTTACAAAGACAAATAGAAATGATGCATCCCTTAAGGAGCTGTCAATTTAGCAACAAACTTATAAATAAATAAATTGAGGAAAGTGCTCTAGGACTGAAGAGGAAGGGATGGGTTAGTGTTGAATTTCAACCACAGGGGAAGACAATGTCAATTCTGGCTGAGCAGGCAGGAAGTCTAGATTAAGGAATTTTCCATGGTGCTGATTCAGAAAATTGAAGAGTTCTTTGCTGGGTAGGTTGATGTGATGTGTTGTGTGGGTGAAACATGGGGAAAAAAGTCTTAAGAGGCAAAAGATTGTTGTGCTCTGTGATCTACAAGAAATATGAAATGTGAGGACCGAGAGTATAACGGAGGTGAGTGTAATTGGAAAAAAAATGACTGAAGGGTAGGCGAGTTTTATACGGTTGAACATTATTTTGTAAGATTTTACTGACTATTGTTTGGTCAGTAGTGAACAGTGAGATAAATTTATTATTTCCAGATTTCTTTTTTAAACATAGGGATGGATAGTGGTACCCTTCACCGAAACAATCAATACAAGAGTAGGAGGCTTGGGCGGGAGTGGAATGACTTTAATTTCAGACGTTTAGGTTTTCTGTCCCAAGGATATTTACTTAAAGAAATCAAATAGACATTTTAACATAGTGTTCTTGCTATAGTTTATGGAATAAGTTGAACTAAAGGTAAAGTTTTGGGATTTGTCAGCTATAGGCTGTTGTCACAGCCATTACTGTAGATTAAATAATCTAGAGCAAATGTAAGGAGGGATGGAAGATGACCTACAAAGTTGCCCCTGGAAACAATGGCTAAGGAGAAATAAGGAAAAACGGAAGAAAATTATGTCTCAGAAGCAAGGGAATTTAGAATTCCTAGAAAAAAAGTTAACACTGTTAGATGTTTAAATTTAATATATGATGAATGATAAAAGCGGTCTGCTAGACTGAGTTAGGATGTCATTGGTAACATCTGCTAAGTGGAGAAGTGAAGGCACAATTAAGATGAGAGAAGGAAGGTTAGGTGATAGAGACCAAGGCTGAAGATTAATTACTCCCCCGGAAACCTAGCTGTGAAGGAAAGAAGAAGAAGATTATCCAAAGAGAGACACTGGTAGAAAATTATTATTTTTAGGAGGTAAAACACTTAAATATATTTTTAGCCTTTGTTGTAAGAACTAGTGGAGAGGGAGAGGTTGAAAATTTAGCAGCAAATAATCTTAATGATAGCATGGGTATGGTAAGACCATCTCTTTCATACGCAGTTGGTGGGTGTATAAATTGGTATAATCTTTTTGAAAAGCAATTCAATAATGTGTGTAAAGAGCCTTAAAATATAGTTTTTGACCCCGTAAGTCTGCTTATAGAATTCGACCCTGTGGAATCAGAGATGCAGATAACATTTTAGGTACAAGGAGAATAGTCACAGCATCATTTATAATAATGAAAAATGGAAACAATCTTTATTTGCAACAAAGAAGGCATAGTTATATAAACTATAGTGTATTCATAGAGTATTATACAACCATTGAAAATCCTGTTTTCAAAGACTTTCAGATTATTAAGGGAAATGTCCTCATAATACACTGTTGAATGAAAAATGAGAAACAAAACCAAAAAAAAAAAACCAAACCAACTGAATGTAGAATGTAATCTAGTGTTGAAAATAGAAACATAAAATTTAAAGGGAAAAGTACAGAAATGAGTAGGAAAAACTAGAAAGTTGAACAATGCGTCAGCAGAGACTTAAGGAGACTAGGTCCCAACAGTGACGTAAGGGTTAGTTTAGGTAGAGAGATGCCTCTACCTAACTTGGAGAAATAGAAGGATATTTGTAGATGTGGGGAAGGAAGTTAAAATCTTTTTGTGTTGTTAAATGTGAGCAAGTTCTTCATCATCATCACCACAATTCCACAATATCAACAACACATTATTGTGGGCTAATTATGTGTCACATTTTGTGTTATATGTTTTTAATATCACAGTAGCTACTATGAAAGATAAGTAAACCGGGCTTCCCTGGTGGCGCAGTAGTTGGGAGTCTGCCTGCCGATGCAGGGGACACGGGTTCGTGCCCCGGTCTGGGAAGATCCCACATGCCGCAGAGCGGCTGGGCCCGTGAGCCATGGCTGCTGAGCCTGTGCGTCCGGAGCCTGTGCTCCGCAACGGGAGAGGCCACGACAGTGAGAGGCCCGCGTACCACAAAAAAATAAAAGATAAGTAAACCAAGTCATGGAAAGGTTAGATGTTATACACACTAGGAAACAGTGGAGCCAAGATCCACACCCAGTCCTGTTTATCTCCACAGTCCAGTTCAGAGCCTTCTGCTGAGAGGGGAGTGGGACAACTTTGATAAGAAGAGACTTAAAAGTTATGTAATAGTCGCTGTGGGTAAATTGAAGGGAGCTGACCAGAGACAAGAAAAAAAAAAATGGCTGAATGGCACCAAAAGTTTCCTTAAGATCACTTATTTGGAGTGCCACCAGTTCACAAAATTTTTTTTTTTTTTTTTTTTTTTTAAACATCTTTATTGGGGTATAATTGCTTTACAATGGTGTGTTAGTTTCTGCTTTACAACAAAGTGAATCAGCTATACATATACATATGTTCCCATATGTCTTCACTCTTGCGTCTCCCTCCCTCCCACTCTCCCCATCCCACCCTTCCAGGCTGTCACAAAGCACCGAGCTAATATCCCTGTGCCTTGCGGCTGCTTCCCCCCAGCTATCTACCTTACTACGTTTGTTAGTGTGTATATGTCCATGACTCTCTCTCGCCCTGTCAAAACTCACCCTTCCCCCTCCCCATATCCTTAAGTCCGTTCTCCAGTAGGTCTGCGTCTTTATTCCTATCTTACCCCTAGGTTCTTCATGACATTTTTTTCCCTTAAATTCCATATATATGTGTTAGCATACGGTATTTGTCTTTTTCTTTCTGACTTACTTCACTCTGTATGACAGATTCTAGGTCTATCCATCTCATTACAAATAGCTCAATTTCATTTCTTTTTAAGGCTGAGTAATATTCCATTGTGTATATGTGCCACATCTTCTTTATCCATTCGTCCGATGATGGGCGCTTAGGTTGTTTCCATGTCCTGGCTATTGTAAATAGAGCTGCAATGAACATTTTGGTACATGACTCTCTTTGAATTTTGGTTTTCTCAGGGTATATTCCAAGTAGTGGGATTGCTGGGTCATATGGTAATTCTATTTGTAGTTTTTTAAGGAACCTCCATACTGTTCTCCACAGTGGCTGAACCAATTCACATTCCCACCAGCAGTGCAAGACTGTCCCCTTTTCTCCACACCCTCTCCAGCATTTATTGTTTCTAGATTTTTTGATGATGGCCATTCTGACTGGTGTGAGATGATATCTCATTGTAGTTTTGATTTGCATTTCTCTAATGATTAATGATGTTGAGCATTCTTTCATGTGTTTGTTGGCAGTCTGTATATCTTCTTTGGAGAAATGTCTATTTAGGTCTTCTGCCCATTTTTGGATGGGGTTGTTTGTTTTTTTGTTATTGAGCTGCATGAGCTGCTTGTAAATTTTGGAGATTAATCCTTTGTCAGTTGCTTCATTTGCAAATGTTTTCTCCCATTCTGAGGGTTGTCTTTTGGTCTTGGTTATGGTTTCCTTTGCTGTGCAAAAGCTTTGAAGTTTCATTAGGTCCCATTTGTTTATTTTTGTTTTTATTTCCATTACTCTAGGAGGTGGGTCAGAAAGGATCTTGCTGTGATTTATGTCATAGAGTGTTCTTCCTATGTTTTCTTCTAAGAGTTTGATAGTTTCTGGCCTTACATTTAGGTCTTTAATCCATTTTGAGCTTATTTTTGTGTATGGTGTTAGGGAGTGATCTAATCTCATACTTTTACATGTACCTGTCCAGTTTTCCCAGCACCATTTATTGAAGAGGCTGTCCTTTCTCCACTGTACATTCCTGCCTCCTTTATCAAAGATAAGGTGTCCATATGTGCGTGGGTTTATCTCTGGGCTTTCTATCCTGTTCCACTGATCTATCTTTCTGTTTTTGTGCCAGTACCATACTGTCTTGATTACTGTTGCTTTGTAATATAGTCTGAAGTCAGGGAGCCTGATTCCTCCAGCTCCTTTTTTCGTTCTAAAGATTGCTTTGGCTATTCGGGGTCTTTTGTGTTTCCATACAAATTGCGAAATTTTTTGTTCTAGTTCTGTGAAAAATGCCAGTGGTAGTTTGATAGGGATTGCATTGAATCTGTAGATTGCTTTGGGTAGTAGAGTCATTTTCACAATGTTGATTCTTCCCATCCAAGAACATGGTATATCTCTCCATCTATTTGTATCATCTTTAATTTCTTTCATCAGTGTCTTATAATTTTCTGCATACAGGTCTTTCGTATCCTTAGGTAGGTTTATTCCTAGATATTTTATTCTTTTTGTTGCAATGGTAAATGGGAGTGTTTTCTTGATTTCACTTTCAGATTTTTCATCATTAGTATATAGGAATGCCAGAGATTTCTGTGCATTAATTTTGTATCCTGCTACTTTACCAAATTCATTGATTAGCTCTAGTAGTTTTCTGGTAGCATCTTTAGGATTCTCTATGTATAGCATCATGTCATCTGCAAACAGTGACAGCTTTACTTCTTCTTTTCCGATTTGGATTCCTTTTATTTCCTTTTCTTCTCTGATTGCTGTGGCTAAAACTTCCAAAACTATGTTGAATAAGAGTGGTGAGAGTGGGCAACCTTGTCTTGTTCCTGATCTTAGTGGAAATGCTTTCAGTTTTTCACCATTGAGGATGATGTTTGCTGTGGGCTTGTCATATATGGCTTTTATTATGTTTAGGAAAGTTCCCTCTATACCTACTTTCTGGAGGGTTTTTATCATAAATGGGTGTTGAATTTTGTCGAAAGCTTTCTCTGCATCTATTGAGATGATCATATGGTTTTTCTCCTTCAATTTGTTCATATGGTTTATCACATTGATAGATTTGCGTATATTGAAGAATCCTTGCATTCCTGGAATAAACCCCACTTGATCATGGTGTATGATCCTTTTAATGTGCTGTTGGATTCTGTTTGCTAGTATTTTGTTGAGGATTTTTGCATCTATGTTCATCAGTGATATTGGCCTGTAGTTTTCTTTCTTTGTGACATCCTTGTCTGGTTTTGGTATCAAGGTGATGGTGGCTTCGTAGAAGGAATTTGGGAGTGTTCCTCCCTCTGCTATATTTTGGAAGAGTTTGAGAAGGATAGGTGTTAGCTCTTCTCTAAACGTTTGATAGAATTCACCTGTGAAGCCATCTGGTCCTGGGCTTTTGTTTGTTGGAAGGTTTTTAATCACAGTTTCAATTTCAGTGCTTGTGATTGGTCTGTTCATATTTTCTATTTCTTCCTGATTCAGTCTTGGCAGGTTGTGCATTTCTAAGAATTTGTCCATTTCTTCCAGATTGTCCATTTTATTGGCATAGAGTTGCTTGTAGTAATCTCTCATGATTTTTTTTATTTCTGCAGTGTCAGTTGTTACTTCTCCTTTTTCATTTCTAATTCTATTGATTTGAGTCTTCTCCCTTTTTTTCTTGATGAGTCTGGCTAGTGGTTTATCTATTTTGTTTATCTTCTCAAAGAACCAGCTTTTAGTTTTATTGATCTTTGCTATTGTTTCCTTCATTTCTTTTTCATTTATTTCTGATCTGATTTTTATGATTTCTTTCCTTCTGCTAGCTTTGGGGTTTTTTTGTTCTTCTTTCTCTAATTGCTTGAGGTGCAAGGTTAGGTTGTTTATTCGAGATGTTTCCTGCTTCTTAAGGTGGGCTTGTATTGCTATAAACTTCCCCCTTAGAACTGCTTTTGCTGCATCCCATAGGTTTTGGGTCGTTGTGTCTCCATTGTCATTTGTTTCTAGGTATTTTTTTATTTCCTCTTTGATTTCTTCAGTGATCACTTCATTATTAAGTAGTGTATTGTTTAGCCTCCATGTGTTTGTATTTTTTACAGATCTTTTCCTGTAATTGATATCTAGTCTCATGGCGTTGTGGTCGGAAAAGATACTTGATACAATTTCAGTTTTCTTAAATTTACCAAGGCTTGATTTGTGACCCAAGATATGATCTATCCTGGAGAATGTTCCATGATCACTTGAGAAAAATGTGTATTCTGTTGTTTTTGGATGGAGTGTCCTATAAATATCAATTAAGTCCATCTTGTTTAATGTATCATTTAAAGCTTGTGTTTCCTTATTTATTTTCATTTTGGATGATCTGTCCATGGGTGAAAGTGGGGTGTTAAAGTCCCCTACTATGAATGTGTTACTGTTGATCTCCCCTTTTATGGTTGTTAGTATTTGCCTTATGTATTGAGGTGCTCCTATGTTGGGTGCATAAATATTTACAATTGTTATATCTTCTTCTTGGATCGATCCCTTGATCATTATGTAGTGTCCTTCTTTGTCCCTTTTAATAGTCCTTATTTTAAAGTCTATTTTGTCTGATATGAGAATTGCTACTCCAGCTTTCTTTTGGTTTCCATTTGCAGGGAATATCTTTTTCCATCCCCTTACTTTCAGTCTGTATGTGTCTCTAGGTCTGAAGTGGGTCTCTTGTAGACAGCATATATAAGGGTCTTGTTTTTGTATCCATTCAGCCAATCTGTGTCTTTTGGTGGGAGCATTTAGTCCATTTACATTTAAGGTAATTATTGATATGTATGTTCCTATTTCCGTTTTATATATTGTTTTGGGTTCGCTACTATAGGTCATTTCCTACTCTTGTGTTTCGTGTCTAGAGAAGTTCCTTTAGCATTTGTTGTAAAGCTGGTTTGGTGGTGCTGAACTCTCTCAGCTTTTGCTTGTCTGTAAAGGTTTTAATTTCTCCATCAAATGTGAATGAGATCCTTGCTGGGTAGAGTAGTCTTGGTTGCAGGCTATTCTCCTTCATCACTTTCAGTATGTCCTGCCACTCCCTTCTGGCTTGTAGGGTTTCTGCTGAGAGATCAGCTGTTAACCTTATGGGGATTCCCTTGTGTGTTATTTGTTGTTTTTCCCTTGTTGCTTTTAATATGCTTTCTTTGTATTTAATTTTTGACAGTTTGATTAATATGTGTCTTGGCGTGTTTCTCCTTGTATTTATCCTGTATGGGACCCTCTGTGCTTCCTGGACTTGATTAACTATTTCCTTTCCCATATTAGGGAAGTTTTCAACTATAATCTCTTCAAATATTTTCTCAGTCCCTTTCTTTCTTTCTTCTTCTTCTGGAACCCCTATAATTCGAATGTTGGTGCGTTTCATGTTGTCCCAGAGGTCTCTGAGACTGTCCTCAGTTCTTTTCATTCTTTTTTCTTTATTCTGCTCTGCAGTAGTTATTTCCACTACTTTATCTTCCAGGTCACTTATCCGTTCTTCTGCCTCAGTTATTCTGCTATTGATCCTATCTAGAGTGATTTTAATTTCATTTATTGCATTGTTCATCGTTGCTTGTTTCATCTTTAGTTCTTGTAGGTCCTTGTTAACTGTTTCTTGCATTTTGTCCATTCTACTTCCAAGATTTCGGATCATCCTTACTATCATTATTCTGAATTCTTTTTCAGGTAGATTGCCTATTTCCTCTTCATTTGTTAGGTCTGGTGGGTTTTTATCTTGCTCCTTCATCTGCTGTGTGTTTTTCTGTCTTCTCATTTTGCTTATCTTACTGTGTTTGGGGTCTCCTTTTTGCAGGCTGCACGTTCGTAGTTCCCGTTGTTTTTGATGTCTGTCTCCAGTGGCTAAGGTTGTTTCAGTGGGTTGTGTAGGCTTCCTGGTGGAGGGGACTAGTGCCTGTGTTGTGCTGGATGAGGCTGGATCTTGTCTCTCTAGTGGGCAGGTTCACGTCTGGTGGTGTGTTTTGGGGTGTCTGTGGCCTTATTATGATTTTAGGCAGCCTCTCTGCTAATGGGTGGGGTTGTGTTCCTGTTTTGCTAGTTGTTTGGCATAGGTTGTCCAGCACTGTGGCTTGCTGGTCGTTGAGTGAAGCTGGGTGCTGGTGTTAAGATGGAGGTCTCTGGGATATTTCCACCGTTTAATATTATGTGGAGCTGGGAGGTCTCTTGTTGACCAGTGTCCTGAAGTTGGCTCTCCTACCTCAGAGGCAGAGCCCTGACTCCTGGCTGGAGCACCAAGAGCCTTTCATCCACACAGCTCAGAATAAAAGGGAGAAAAAGTAGGGAGAATTAGTAGAAGTATGAGTAAAGAAAGAGGGAAAGGAGGAAAGGAAGGAAGGAAGAAAGAAGCAAAGAAGGAAAGAAAGGAGGGAGGGAGGGAGGGAGGGAGGAAGGAAGGAAGGAGGGAAAGAAGGAAAAAAAGACAGAAAAAAAGATGATACAGTAAAAATAAAATAAAGTATAATATAGTTATTGAATTAAAAAATATTTAGGAAAAAAAAAAAAGGGACGGATAGAACCTTAGGACAAATGTTGGAAGCAAAGCTATACAGAGAAAATCTTACACAGAAGCATACACATACACCTTCACAAAAAGAGGTAAAGGGGGAAAAATCATAAATCCTGCTCCCTGAGACCACCTCCTCAATTTGGGGTGATTCGTTGTCTAAAGGAGGGAGGGAAGGAAGGAAAGAAAGAAAGAACGAAGGTAAAGTATAATAAAGTTATTACAATTAAACTTAATTATTAAGAAAAAGAATTTTTAAAAAAAAGTCATGGACGGATATAGCCCTAGGACAAATGGTGGAAGCTAGAGTATACAGACTAGATGTCACACAGAAGCATACACGTACACATTCACAAAAAGAGGAAAAGGGAAAAAAATCATAGATCTCGCTCCTAAATTCCACCTCTTCAATTTGGGATCATTCCTTGTCTATTCAGGTATTCCACAGATGCAGGGTATATCAAGTTGATTGTGGAGCTTTAATCCGCTGCTTCTGTGGCTGCTGGGAGAGATTTCCCTTTCTCTTCTTTGTTCTCACAGCTCACAGGAGCTCAGCTTTGGATTTGGCCCTGCCTCTTGCGTGTAGGTCGCTGGAGGGCGTCTGTTTTTTCGCTCAGACAGGACGGGGTTAAAGGAGCCGCTGATTCGGGGCCTCCGGCTCACTCAGGCCGGGGGGTTGGGGGATGGGGGAAGGAGGGGCACTGCGTGCGGGGCCGGCCTGCGGCGGCAGAGGCAGCGTGACGTTGCGGCAGAGGCCGGCGTGACGTTGCACCAGCCTGAGGCCCGCCGTGCGCTGTCCCGGGGAAGTTGTCCCTGGATCCCGGGAACCTGGCAGTGGCGGGCTGCACAGGCTCCGCGGAAGAGGGGTGTGGAGAGTGACCTGTGCTCGCACACAGGCCCCTTGGTGGCGGCAGCAGCAGCCTTAGCGTCTCCCGCCCGTCTCTGGGGTCCGCGGTTGTAGCCGCGGCTCGCGCCCGTCTCTGGGGTTCGCGCTTTTAGCCGCGGCTCGCGCCCGTCTCTGGAGTTCCTTTAAGCAGCGCTCTTAAACCCCTCTCCTCGCGCACCAGGAAACAAAGAGGGAAGAAAAAGTCTCTTGCCTCTTCGGCCGGTGCAGGCTTTTCCCCGAACTCCCTCCCGGCTAGTCGTGGTGCACTAACCCCTTCAGGCTATGTTCAAGCCGCCAACCCCAGTCCTCTCCCTGAGCTCCGTCCAAAACCAAAACCCGAGCCTCAGCTCGCAGCCCCGCCCGCCCCGGTGGGTGAGCAGCAAGCCTCTCGGGTTGGTGAGTGCTGGTCGGCACCGATCGTCTGTGCGGGAATCTCCCCGCTTTGCCCTCCGCACCCGTCGCTGTGCACTACTCCGCGGTCCCGAAACTCCCCCCTCTGCCTCCCGCAGTCTCCGCCCGCGGAGGGGCTTCCTAGTGTGTGGAAACTTTTCCTCCTTCACAGCTCCCTCCCACTGGTGCAGGTGCCGTCCTTATTCTTTTGTCTCTGTTTTTTCTTTTGCCCTACCCAGTTACGTGGGGAGTTTCTTGCCTTTTGGGAGGTCTGAGGTCTTCTGCCAGCCTTCAGTAGGAGTTCTGTAGGAGTTGTTCCACGTGTGGATGTATTTCTGGTGTATCCGTGGGGAGGAAGGCGATCTCCGCGTCTTACTCTTCCGCCATCTTCAAGGTCCCCCTCAGTTCACAAAATTATACATTGTTTTCTCCAAATGCAGTTAAATGTGTTGCTGTGGGAGAGAAAAGAAAAGCTGAATTAATTGAAAGTTATGGTTTACTAGGGAGATTCAATGAAAAGAGTAGGATTTGAAAATTTTGAGGATGTTGGCAATAGTTGAAGCTGAATGTGGGATCTAAGCTTAATATGGATGACAAGGTTTTTATAAAGAGGTGAAGGAACAGGGTAAAAGACAAGGGTGGAGAGAGGGACTGCAGTCCTTGAAGGGGGTCGGGGCATAGTGAAAAGGGCAAAAGTGGAAAAGGCAAATACAATTTGTTGTCATCAAGAAAGCTGAGGACTTTGAAGCTGTATGTTTAAATGGTTAGAATAGCTGCCCAAAATTCTGTGAAAAAATTAATGATTACATCATCTCTATGATGGTAGAAATCAGCAGTAGAGATAGACTGTGAAGCATGTTCCAAAGTGCTTAGCAGATACAATGGAGTGACCAGAACTATGAGCTAGAGCAGAGGTGGGAAAGTGGGATGGCATGAATCTCAAAATACGAAAGGCATGTGCTGAGGATCAGCGAAATAAAGATCTAGCATCAGCAAGGAACACCGGGGATGACCCTGGCCGCTCCAGCATCGGGGTATAGCGAGAGGGATTAGCATCGGGGTATAGCGAGAGGGATTAGCATCGGGGTATAGCGAGAGGGATTAGCATCGGGGTATAGCGAGAGGGATTTTCTTGAAGAGGCAGCCGATAGCCTTA
Source organism: Phocoena sinus (assembly GCF_008692025.1). Taxonomy (NCBI): domain Eukaryota; kingdom Metazoa; phylum Chordata; class Mammalia; order Artiodactyla; family Phocoenidae; genus Phocoena; species Phocoena sinus. The sequence goes on from NC_045770.1 coordinate 75,009,737, forward strand.
CGCTTAGGACATTGCCTGGTGCACGAGGAATGCTGAATGCCAGCTCATTCTCACTTTATAGACAAAGGAATGAATATAAAATTAATGGTTTTACACCAGGGGATGGAGGGATTCTGGGAAGGGTTCAGGATGTCATGGAATGGGGTCCAATTACCTCGGAGTCAGGGTTCCCAAGACAACATTGGAAAGCTTTTGTAGAGAAGACCAGAAATGATTGAAAGAACTCGATGGGGAAGGCACGGGATGATGGATGGACGCCAGTCGTATAGAGGTTTGTTAATTGGAAAGGCTGGTGTTCTGATCTGTGACTGAGGCTGGCACGCATGAAGGAGTGGCTCCCACTGACTATGCTACAGTCCCTAAGACTGGGACGACTAAAGCCTATGTAGTCTGCGGAGCTAACAATGATAAAAGCCTGCAGTCTTTGCTCAGTACTCAAATAGCAAGATGTAGAGAAGCTTTCATAATGTTTTTTAAAGATAATTCTGCTTTGGCTGTTGGAAATGATTCACTGCCATTTAAACTGCTCCATTCCTAGAGGCATCGTTGGCTTGAGGTAGCTGTGGAATAGGGTTTATTTCTTCTCATACAAATTAGTTATCATGGAGCAGTTTAGATGAAAATACTCTTAAGTAGAGCTCTTTTTACATGGCTGGGGATAAACTTGGCTGTTTCCTCCAATGCCTTAGCCCTCAGTGGTATAGAGGTAGACTTTTGGTTGCTAAAAGCCTAAAGCCTCAAGTTCCGTCACTAGCCTAAGTTCTATTTTTCTGCTCTGACCATTTTGGTGAGAGCCTCTGAAGTGTTATAACCTCTCTTCTGTAGCTTACATGTCAACAGGATGCATATAAAAAGGAAGACTTAACGACATCTAGTGAGATGTGAAATCAGTATCTGTATTATTTACTGAACACATGCTGAGCATTTTTTACCAGAATCTTTGGTAAACATCTTCAGTCATAAATTTCACAAATTCTTGGATGGATTTGTGCTTTAATTAACATTCTTAGCTGGAAACTAGAGGCAGATGGGAAGTGTTGTTAATAATTCCATAATTGATAACAATCACTTCGGAAACACAGGAACAACTCATAACTCACTAATCATTTCAGAGAACAAAACCCTTCAAATCATTAGAGAAGTGCTCAGTGACATGGGGAGTTGAATAGTCCAGTGAATGAAGACCAGGTCAGAGGCAGAAGTCCTGGGTTTGAATTCACTTAGCATGAAGATACCATCTATCTTCTCGAAGCCTTATTTTCCTCATCAGTCAAGTAAGAATAATTCTTATTTTCACAGGGTAGATATGAAAAATAAACGAGAAAATGTGTTTGAATAATCAGTGCACAATGCCTGGTACCAAGCAAATCCTCAGTAAATTCACTTGAGGTTAAGATATGAAATACACAACAGCCCTAGAAGTTACCAGTATCCAATATCCACTCAGTGCTCAGCCCTCGTGACAATTCAGTTTTTTAACTTTTAAATTTCTGTTTTGAGCGTCAGGAACAACGTACTTTTTGATAAAGGTTCTGAATTTAACAGATCAGTTTTACTTTAATTTAACTTAGAGCTTTTACCTAGAATGCCACGTATTTCCCTGCCATAAAACCTGTTAAACACTCAGGGGATCAAAGTTCCTCAGAGCACCTTAGGAAACAGTGATACAAGGTTTCAATCCCCTTCCCGTTATTGGTAGGTTGGAGTTAACAGCAGCAGCAGATTGATGCGTATTAAGTAATCACTCTGAGCTAGGATCTATCTCATGAAATTTTAACTATAATTCTTAAACATGTTTGGGGGTCAGTGCTATTATCAGCACCGTTTTGAAGTTGAGGAGACAGAGGGCACAGAGGTATAGAAGATGATTTGAAGACAGTTTCTGTAATCACAATGCTAATCTGGGATTTAATCAGCTCGTGTGGTTCAGTGGATGCCAAGTAGAAAGTGAAGACCACGAAACTAAAAAGATCCCCATGGAGTGGCATATTCCTAAGGGCCAGAGAATGTTAGGAAACCAGAGGAGCAGAGCCACATACAAGAGCAGTGAGCTGAGAGTAAACTAGAAGTATGGAGTGTTTTTCTAGAATGCTGGATGCTGTCAGTGGCTTGTTTTTACCTGTCCGTCACGGTGTTGTGTGTGGGTAAGTCTGCTGGGTTTAAGAGGCCAGTAACAGGATGGATGTCTTGGTTCAAATGGGAGAATTTCATTAAATGAGGCTATGGAACTTTATTCATTGTGTAGATTCATAGAATTAAATAAAAGAGAAGCCTACTGGGTCAAACATGCATAACTAGGAAGGCAGCTACATTCCGTTTGGAATTTTAAACCGCTTTCATGTGAAGGAATCTACTTACTGCATCCTGATGGATACCAATGCTTTCTCCTTAGGTTAGCCCAAATAACTGTCAAATGCAATGCTTTATTTTAGCAGAGTTTATAGGTTTTGTGAATTTAAGGGAGAATGATACAGTCAGAAGCTGAGTTCGCGGTCCAAGGTAGTGACTTCTTAGCATTAAGGGGACCACATTTGCTCACGTGTATCCAAGAAGCTGTCCTTATCTACTAACCTAGGCAAGTGTGCATATTCCCTGAGAATCTAACTGGACACAATTTTGAAAGGTGGATACTTCTCCTCCTTTCCTACCACTATAGAAAAATTCTACAAAGTTGACAAAGGTCAAAACTCCCCCAAATTGCCAAGGATTAAAAACTCCCCAAAGTTGCAATTAAGCACTTGCTCCTGGGTAGAATAGCAGTTTGTATACTATTTAAGCTGGACTGAATGAGGCAAAGGAACCACTGCAGGAAAAAAAAAAAAAAAATTGGGTTCCTTGAAATATTCACTAAGAATTAATCTGAGTAATTCTCTAAGACCTGTACAAAAGTACCTTAGCTGTACTATAGAGTCCATATCTAGGAACCTCTCTTCTGTCTGCCCTTCTGGGGCATGGTGGTAGATCTCTGTCCAGCAGTGAAAATGGGTTAACTACATGTCAAAAGAGGAAAACCTATTCTATCGTTTGGGTGATGGCTGCTCTGTAGAAAAATGAGAGTGGTAATCTATTCAAGACCTAGTAAAAGATATTTGATGTTTTTTGGAGAATTGGTCATTAAGTGGTGTGATTTGTAATGAAATGATTTGTAGCAGATTAATTTGGGGCTGTGTTGAACTAGAGCCTCACATCAGCCTGCCTCCTTAGTGAGGGTCACAGAACGATATGGATGAACATGGGACCTTCCCCTATGTGTTTTACAGTTCTGGACTCCTTGTTTAAACCTGAAATCATGGCTTTCAAGTCCTTAGGGACTGAGTAAGTTATGGGCAATTTTGCAAAGGTTCCTTATTTTTAGGTCAGGTCTGTCCTCTCTCTTTAGCTTGGTAGAGTCTATCCTGCAAAGGTTCCTATTCTGCATTCCTAAACTGAGGAATAAGAACTACACCTGTCACTGAGAGGATGCCTAATTCAGACCTCGCCTGTTCTGCTTATCTGATGTTGCATAACTAACCGCGCAACCACTTAGCGGTATAAAACAATGATACTTTAATTATGCTCATGCCTCCTTGGGTCAAGAATTCAGAAAAGGCCAAGCAGAGGAGGCTTGTGTCTCTGAGACCTCAACTGGAAAGACTCTAAAGACAGGATGTGGCATGCATGGCTGGGACTGGAAGCATCTGAAGGTGTCATTACTTAACATGTCTGGAGCCTGGGTTGCGACAATTAAAGGCTGGGCTCAGCTGAAACCATCAACCAGAGCAACGCACGTGGCATCTTTATGTGACTTGGGCCTCCTCACAGCATGGTGATCTCAGAGCAGCTGGATCTCTTCTGTAGTGTGCAGGGATCCACATTCATGTGTTTCAGTAAACAAAGTATTGATAGAAGCTACATAGCCTTTACAACCTAGATTTCAACATCACAGTGCATTTACTTCTGCTTAAACTCCAAAAATTGTAGTCACACCCTGCCCAGAATCAGAAGTAGATACAGTACATTCCCACCTCTTGCTAGAAAGTATCAAAGTTCTGGCTGTGTTTTAAAACTGCCGCATTTGGTAACTGGCAACACCAAGTAATGACAGTACATTTCAACACACCCCAATCTATCTCTAAATAGATATTGCCCCTTTAGCACAATCTGCTTTGGTTCTAGACACATATTCTAGGGATATTTCCATGGCTCAAGCAAATCTCAACATGACAGCTTAGGACCAGTTTGGGAGGCTCAGGAGAACACAAGTCTCATTAAGTTTTAGTCATTCTTTTCTTTGGAAGCTAAAAGTCATTCTCTAGCTTCATCGTCTGTCTTGATCACTGTACCTTATGGGATGCATTTTTAGCAGTTTCCAAATTAGTGAGGGGCTTTGCTGCCTCTGACAGTGTTCACCGTGAAATGTTGTGACCAATGGGCCACATTATAAAGGAAGATTACTGAACATGGGTGTTGAGTCTGGCTGCTATGGGACCTTGCAAAGGGGTGCTTCCCTTAGTGGATCCACCATGATCTGAGCTCTGTCTTCACAGACTTGCAAAATCTGAAATTCACTATTGGTTAGTACATGGTCTTAGTGATCAGATCACGTGAAGCTGGTTGCAGGAGACTAAAGTGTAAGCCGGATACCAGTTCACTAATTTATATGAGGAGCTATCACTACTTAGGGATACTTCCATTCCCTCACTTTCATAGTCTTTCCCTGGAGGTACCCTACATGACAAAGCAAGTGAGTATTGAACAAAACTCTGGAAGGCAGTTATGATGCCACGATTATCTCAGTGTACTCAATGCCTAGCAGGGGATGAGGCTCACAATACATGTTTGTTGAATATATGAAAGAGAATACTTTAGAATGGACGAAATCTTAAGGAGGATGTAATCTGATGGTTTTCAAACATCCCCTAGGGATCACCTTGGAGATTAACGGGCAGGAAGTAGAAGGGGTCCTCTTTTATCTATTTCAGATATTAAAACTCTTACTAAGATTTAAACTTTGAAAGGAGTTCTACTGGTACACAGTATCAGCAGCTAATAATAGAAAATACTGGCAAAAATAATGCGTTGATGAGTAAACTGAGACCCCAGTAATTATGTAATATGCCCAAAGCCACCCAATTAGTAAGAGACTGAGCTGGCGCTCAAATTGGAAGTTTCCCATTCCAAGCCCTGACCTCTTAATAATAAGCAACATGCTGATGACTCACTGGGAACTCGGCACCTAATTTGTTGTAAAGTTCCCCCATCCATCTCCTGACAAGAGCATTTGGCATCTGTCCAGAACTTGTTACGGCCTTTTCATCTTCTTTCTGAGAAGCAACACTTGACATTTCAATCATCATCTTATAAAATTCTCTCCTGCCCCAGTTTTTTCCTCTTCCTCCCTAAGCCTCATTCATTCGCTTTCTTTTAAAATTCCTTGGACAGCCTCACAGATGAGATATTCTCTGTTACAAGGAGGATGAACTGGACACGTAGACAGTAAAATCCAGGCCAAAGCTCATTCTAAAACACAGTTTCCTTCAAGCATTGTTATCACTGCTATTGTTCATCCATTCCTTCAAGCTGCCATCTTCTGCTGATGCTTTCAAGAGGTCAAAATAACCCTGCTGGCTTATTTGCATGTAAAAAATGCAAGCCCGTGGCCCCAGAAAAGTATTTCTTTCTCCTCTTCAGCTGGCTGTGAACTGACCTTGCCTTGGAGCCGTACATACTACCTTTCTACCCACAGTTGACTCTGAGGATCAGAGATGAAAAAGCCTCTGGGAATCTTGAAATCCAGTCTTATTTTACCCACGAAGAGTCTGAAACCCAGAGAGGGGGAACACTTTGCTCAAGGCCACACAACTAAGGAGTGGCAGAGAACTGTGTCTCCTCATCTCTAGTTCAGGACTCTCTTAGAAACAGCGGGCTTGCTTTGCTTCCAGTCCAATGCAGTGCCCTCCAGCTGAAACCCCGGTGGCAGAGCAGGCTCCCGGCATCACAGAGGACCTCAGTGGACCAGACATGGCACCCACACAGCTGAAGGCGTGAGGAGCACACGGGCCCAGTGGACACCAGTCAGGGCGGAGAGACAGCTACCAGCATCAGGGGCTGAGCTCTCCAGCTGTGCCTGCGGTCTGTCACTCCAACTCTTTGTAGTAACAGGTGGTTGGGGGCATTAGCAGTGTGCTCACCTGGAGCCAGAGAGGACTAGAGCAGATGGTAGGGACCACAGACTGTTGTTTCTATTATGGCCAGTGAAAAGAGGTGAAGAATGAGTCTTAGTCTGGAGCAATCGTTTTCAAACTTTTTTTTTTTTTATAAGTAGCAAAAAGATTGTATTTTTCCAGGCCAAATCTTGCCTGGAACTTGAGTGCATAGGACGGATAAAAGCAGAGCCGCTCTGGTTGAACTTGGAGAGAGAATAAGATGTCCTCTAAGGTTCCTGGCTACACAGAATTTGGATAGTAATGAGCAGAAGGAGAACTCGCCACTAGGAGAAGTTTCGGAAATCTGTGCGAGTAGTTTGGGTACTCATAGTGATTAGTGGGGGTGTTCTTGTTATTTAGTGGGCAGGGAACTGGGGATGTCAGGTGTCCTGCAATTGGAGGATGATGGTTCTAGATGTCCTGTATCCTACATGATAGGTATGAATATCTGCCCAGACATTCATGTCAATGAAAGAGCAATGTGTAAATATCTGAGCCTAGAACCTAGTTTATTTTACATATGACAAGTGGTATTCATTACACAGTTTTAACACACACTGCATTTCCAGAAATGCAACAGCTAGGGTGATTGGGAGAAGAATGTACATTTTTGTCTTCTTAAGAGCTTCACCAGAAGTTGCTCACTAAGAGACATAATGAGAGGGTTAACATCAAGCTTTCTGGCTTTGAATCCCAAATCCTACACTCCACTAGCCGCGTGTGATGATGGCCAAGGTACTTAACACTTCTGTCTCTCAGTTTCCTTAGCTGTAAATTGGAGATAATAACAGTACCTATCTCAAAATGTCATGAGAATTAAATGAGTCAATAATGTAATGTGCTCAGATCAGTACCTGGCACAAAAGAAGTGCTCTAATTCATCTTGGAAAATCATGTCAGTGATGGCAACACTGCTTATGTTAGTTGTGGCTCTGAAGAATTACACCTGCATTATTTTATATTTGCAGTTGTCACATTCCTGGTGATTATGATTGATGGATAGAGAGGTATTTAGGTCTTATTTTAAAATATCAGCTATAGGAAAACGTGCTGAAAGTAAAACAATTGAACGTTGTCCTATTTCACATAAATATAAACATATCGTAGGTAAGTGTGTAACTGCTTTCTTACATTTCCTAGAGTAGCCATGCCCAGCCTTTTACATATTGATTATGTATTTTTTTATTATAAATTACTTTCTTTTGTATCTTATATTTAGAGGTTATGTAGATTTCTTTTAAGGTCATATGTGTAGGTAGTGTATACTACTTTTAAATTTCATTTCAGGAAATTAGTAAGGAAAGCATTGCAAAATGCTTGTTTATAACAGGGCACATTGGGTGTGATTAGATGGAGGACCACCGCAATAGATGAATGAGAATCACCTGGAACTCCTGAGTTTGTATCTCAAGAATTGTCTGGGTTGGTCTGGGTAAAGCTGAAAAGAAGTAAGAGGTTTGTCCAGCCCACTGTGTTTTTCCCTAGTCCCCCTTGCAACATTTAAGGCTCCAGTAAACACAGGTTGAAAATAGCTCTGGGACAGAGTCTCAAAATGTATCTGAAAATGTATCTTAAGTCCCACGGGAAAACTTCTTAGTAGAATAAAAATGAAACCACTGGCAATGGCGTTGTCCTCAGCTGCATTCTAAAGGCTATTAGCAACAAACATATTAAAAGATTTATTACAGATGACTAAAACCTACTGTTTCTATTTCATAATTAGACATTTCTCACATTTATTCAGGAATCAATTCACTATTCCACTGAGGTATTGGCCATCACCAAAATCCAGGCCATTCTGAAAAACTCCACAACTCACACAGACAAAGTTCTTAGAAATTGAGGGAAGGATGCTTTGTTAACTGAATGTTACAGGCGTTTCAAGTTGTTTATGGCTTTTAATTACTACTGTTCTTGATTCTTAATTATAAACCACTACTAATTTAGTTCTATTAATACTGGTTTTGTTTCTTGTAAATTACTTTTGCCTAAACTTACGTAGTGATGCTAATTTTAATAGTATTTCGGGGGGGTCAGTAATTTGTCAATTAGAAAACTTTTATGTAATTGCATTTCAATTAAAATGTGAATTGTCTGCATCCAATCTCCAGTTTGCTTCTACAGTGGCAAGTTTCTATTTGTCAACTGAATAACAAGTTACTACCTGTCTGAAAAGTGAAAAAAAATGAAGTGGGTTGAATAAAAGCCCTACCTTAAAGGGCCAAGGTTGATAATATTTAAGAGCCATTTAAGAGCCATAAGAAAGGTGTACCTGGGGTGAGGGTAGAGTAGAGAAGACCCAGGATACCATGCAGAAAGGTAGAGAAAGTGGATGCCCACCTACAGACAGATTCTTTTTTTATCTGAAAGCATATTTGCAGAACACAACAAAGAGACTCAGCTTACAGATGAACCAAAACTTTTCTGAGGAACTGCTTGGAAAGGGTGAACAGACAAGTCAGATTGGAAATAACATATCTCTGCTTTCAGACACTTGACATATTTTTCTGCTGGAAAATCTGGGCTTTTTTTAGCCAGATTCCATTCATCCATGAACAAGAAGAGCAGATACTTCCAGGACTTACCAGGAATTCCAACGATCTCTGTCTGAATAGAAATGAGAGTAAATATCAATCAAACTGTAGATAAAATCATCTATGAAACTTTCAGGGACCTACTTATTTTACATCAAAACACATCCACATATTTCTAGGCTAAGATAACATGTCAGTAGGATGATTAGAAGACAAAATTCCATGCAAGTACAGGAGAATTTTTTTTTTTCAGTAGATTTTGCATGAGTCCTAGAAGTGAAAATGATTGGACTGAACTCCATTCACAAGAAGGGGGTTTTTGCAAAAGTACCTAGTATCCTCCCTCTACCTAAACAGAAAAAAACTGCAGCAGCCTCAGTTGGAGGGTGTCCCTTGGGTTTTCTTCCAGCCCTAGAATTCCATAATTTGGGGGATAAAAAAACAGTGAGATTCCTAAACCCTATTCTGCCCACTGTAATCTTCTTTGCCATAGCTCTTTGTAGTCAGAACCTAGAGGAATGAACTTCCTTTCCCATCCCCCTTCACTTGCATTTCAGGTAAACTGTGAATTATCTACACTCATTCCACTAACAGGAAAAAATGTACCACACATTTTTCTAGGCTTTTGGATGCAAAGATAGGAACCTGATTTCAAGTTGCTCAAAGCCCAGGGCTTTCCTGGTACAGACAAATGAAACCATTATTATAATGCAGTAGAGTAAGCATTGCCTCTCAGATAAGTAAGGTCTGCTATGGGAGTGGAGGTTGTTGAGTTGTAGCATCTTGAATCCAAAGGCATTGTAAAAGCATAAGTACCACTGTGCTGTTTGCAAAGAGATTAGATATATCTTTGTGCATTTCTAGATTGCCATATTTGTCTCCTTTTGAAATCAGATTGTGATGCAAAGTGGGCCTCTCTGAATGCAAGTGTCACCAGGTATGACACTTATCCCCGCCCTTTTTGGGTTCTTCATCTGAAGAGTATAATGAACAGTAGCACCCGATTAGTGCTTTCCAACCTTCATCCACAAAAAAGTAAATAATATCTAACACTTACTGAGGGCTGACTCTGTGCCAGGTACTTGCATGTGTGGTTTTCTACGTGAACTTACTTAACTCTCACCACGACCGTATGAAGTAGGTACTCTATTTCCACTTTAAAAACGGAGAATTGAAGTAAAAAAATGTACAGCAACATGACGAAGTTCACAAAGCTGGTACAAAGTAAGCTTACTGTCTCTAGAATAATCCATCTAAAATGCAAATAGAATCACATCACTTTCCTGATTAAAAGCCTCAATGGCTCCCTTTGCCTAGACTCAAAAGGGTAAAGTCCAGTGTCCTTAGTGTGATAGCTGTGTTCTCTATGATTTGGCCACTTCTCCTATCTCATCTCTTGACTTTTCTTTCCTTTATACCTTTCAGCCATACATGTCAGTCTCCCAATACACCTCTTTTCATATTTTTGGCTTCCTCTTTTAAATTGCCTGATATGTACTTTGTATTCCTCTTGCTCGTTGTAGACTTCAGTAACGTGCCTTCTATGACATTTCTCTGCTGGCTTCAGGTCAGTGGTGGTACCTGTCCTATATATTTGCCTGGCAGTCTGTGCATCTTCATGACCAGAGCTTACCATATTACACTGACATTTATTTAAGTGTTTCTCTCCTGTACTAGGCTGCAGAGTCCTCAAGGACCAAAGCCATGCCTTACTCATCCTGGTATTGGTGGCATCTGGCACACTAGAGCAGAGTGGATGCTCAGAACGTGCTGGCTGAAAGGTCCTGACCCAGAGGTTGTTCTGTGCAGCAGCTAAGAGCTGTGACTCTAGAGCTCAGATCCTACACTACCACTTACTGCTGTGTCACTTGGACAGTTGATTTAAACTCTCTGGGTCTCAACTTTTTCATTTGTAAAATGATAAAATTAGGAGTATCTTCACCATATTCATTGTAAAAATTACACACAGCGATGAATATAAAATACACAGCAAGCTGTTTTGTACATAATAGTCACTTGTAAATGTTAATTGTCATCAATCCTCATCATTATATTTAGAAAGGGTCATACTTAAACCCAAGACAAGAGCACATCTGTTTAAGGCTACAAAAACTCTCAGAGAAATTCTACCCAGACTTACATCCTTGCCATTTGCTAGAGTTTGTCAATCCTTGCAGTGGGAAAACTTTAAGGAAATATGGCTCTATACATGGATCACATTGTGTACCACTCATTTGTTTGCTCTCTTTTCAATGGTCTCTTTTCCTGTATTTGAGAAAAAATTATAGGCTTGAAAATTTAAGGAAGGTTATGGACGAGTAGTCTGGGGAATATGAATAGAATTGAGCCTAAGATAAAATGATCAGGCTTGCCACTTCTTCAGTCTTGCCAACTAGAATACACATTAATAAAACTATTTAGGTATGTGCTCCTTTCTGATTTATTCTTGGGGCTGTCTGATCCATAGAGCCAAGATTCCTAGTTGGTGAACTAGAAATGTTGGTAAATATGTAGTGAAGGCATGACATTTCCCTTAAATGATATAGACTTTAAAGAACTGAAAATAATTTCCAAGATTAAGGGAATGTTGTGGTATAATAATATAATTATAATAACTACCCTTTATTGTTTATTTACTATGATGAGCACATTTGTATTTATTATCACATTCAATAATCACAATTCAATGAGGAAGTTACCATCATTATTCTCAAAATAGAAATAAAGAAACTGAGAACCTCAGGACTTGTTCAAGGTCAGTAGCTATAAAGAGGCAAACCTGAGACACTGAACCAATTCTGTGTGACTCCCACATTCATGTTCTTTGTCACTGCACTGAACAAACACACACATAGAGACACATTCATACGCATGCGTGCATATGTGAAAAGCCAGTAGATTCAGGCTCTTAAGTATATAAAAATTAATTAATTGTCTAGTCTAGTCTATGTAATACTTCAATTACAGCTTTATATACTTAAGAGCCTGAATAGACTAGACAATTAATTAATAGACTAGACAATTAATTTTTTTGCTTCATATTAAAAGCCCATGTTGACTCTGGTCAACAAATAAAAAAGAGACAAGTTTTAAAACATTTATTTTAGCCTGTTCCTGAAGACCATGGAGTTCAATTGAGTTCAATTTCAGGAGTGACTTCAGCATTAGAGTCAATGGAGAGCAAGACTGATTTTTTTTTTTTTCCTGATGGCCTTTGAGCTGTCTAAGCTCCCAGAAGCAAGACACAGGTTCACTGTCTTTTTTTTTTTTTTTAAACCCTCTGCCCAGCTGTGGCTCAGCTAATACCTCCAGTCTCTGGAAAAGTTCAATTCACTCTTGTCCCTGATTAGCAAAGCACCTTCTGCCTATAGCTCAGTTCATCATTGGTTTGATTGTACTTCCAGATACCCAGGACACTGATAATCAAGTACAACTTGCTTTCCCTTAACCTAAATTGTTGAACTTTAAAGATTTGGAGCATTACAACATTATTTTAACTTATACCACTAAGCACATTACTCCTTCGATTGTTACTGAGTCATAAATCACCCCCTGGCCTTTACCCACTGCCAGGTTTGCAGTTAACTATTGAGAACAGATTCTGAGATACCTCTTGGAAAATAAAATCTTCCTCTATTTGTTACATGTCTTGTTATCTCATTCTACTGAGAGATCAATGTGATAGTTGAATCAAATCAGGTAGGTTGGTGTTTAAAATTACAGAGCAGTTCCTAGAAATAAAATGACTAAGTTTTACTTTTCTTGGACAATCTGAGGAACCTGTGTTGTTGATGCCTGCTGAGATGATGGGCATATCCAAGAAGAAAAAAATCAAATAGGAAATGTTGCCAACAGTTCACTCCTTCCTTCCTTCTTAAGCCTTTCTTTCTTCCACTTATGCCAGTTATTGCATGCCTACTATGGGTGAAGCACTGTGCAAATCTCCCAGATTTAAATAATGGAGACACAAAGATTAATCAAACTTTGTCTTAGTTTTAAGTTGTTTTCATAATATGAGGGCAAGCCATGCAGGGCAAAAGGTAACTAAAATTCAAAGTGGGAAGTGCTCAGTGCCATAGAGAAGCCCAGGTAAGCCTATGAAAGTTCATGTGAGAGATTTTTCCTGCTAGGGAATCAGGGAATTCCATGACTGTGGCAACTTTGGAACTGGACTCTTACAAAAGATAGGAAAGAAAGAAGGACAAAGCTGGAAGTATCATACTCTATACTGTACTTCAAACTATACTACAAAATTATAGTAATCAAAACAGTATGGTATCAGCACAAAAACAGACTCATCAATCAGTGGAACAGGATATAGAGCCCAGAAATACACCCCTAGACATATGGTCAATTAATCTACAACAAAGGAAGCAAGAATATACAATCAGGAAAAGGCAGTCTCTTCTATAAGTGGGGTTATGAAAACTAGACAGCTCCATGTAAAATAATGAAACTAGACAATTTTCTCATGCTGTATACAAAAATAAACTCAAGATAGATTAAAGATTTCAATGCATGAAACTATGAAGCTCCTAGAAGAAAATATAGGCTGTGTGCTCTTTGACCTCATGCTTAGCAATATATTTTTGGATCTGGATCTGTCTCCTCAGGCAAGGGGAACAAAAATAAAAATAAACAAATGGGACCAAGTCAAACTAAAAAGCTTTTCCACAGTGAAGGAAATCATCAACAAAATGAAAAGGCAATCTGCTAAATGGGAGGAGATATTTGCAAATTATATGTCTGATAAGGGGTTAGTATCAAAAATATATAAAGAACTCATACAACTCAATATCAAAAAGCACACCATCAAATTAAAAAATAGACAGAGGACCTGAATAGACATTTTTCCAAAGAAGACATGCAGATGGCCAACAAGCATGTGAAAAGATGCTCAACATCACTACTCATCAGAGAAATACAAATCAAAACCACAATGAGATATCACCTCACACCTGTCAGAATGGCTACCGTCAAAAAGATAAGAAATAAGTGTTGGTGAGGATGTGGAAAAAAGGGAACCCTAGTACACTGTTGGTGGGAAGTAAATTGGTACAGCCACTATAGAAAATTAAATACAGAACTGCCATAGGATCTAGCAATTCTTCTCCTGGGTATTTATCTAAAGAAATCAAAAACAGTAATTTGAAAAGATATGTTTATAGCAGCATTATTTATAATAGCCAAGATATGGAAGCAACCTAAGTGCCCATAGACAGATGAATGGATAAAGAAGATATGGTGTATATATAATAGAATATTAGTCATAAAAAGAATGATATCTTGCCATTTGTGACAACATGAATGGACCTGGAGGGTATTATGCTTAGTGAAATAAGTCAGAGAAAGACAAATGCTGTATATTTTCACTTATATGCGGAATCTAAAAAACAAAACGAATGAACAAATAAAACAAAACAGAAAGAGACTCACAAATACAGAGAACAAACTAGTGGTGGGGAGGGGTGAGATAGGTGAAACGTATTAAGAGGTACAAACTACCAGTTATATATAAAATAAATAAGTCACAGGGATGTAGTGTACAGCACAGGGAATATAGTTAATATTTTATAATAACTTTCTATGGTATGTAATCTATAAAAATACCGAATCACTATGTTGTACAGCTAAAACTAACACAACATTGTAAGTTAACTATATACTTCAGGAAATAAAAAAGACTGTTGGGGATGGGGACAGCATTTCAGGTGGAGGAATGCAGAGGCACAGAGAGATGAGAAGTGTCATGTTTCCTTCAGTTCTCTCCTTCCCCTTCCATGCCTCTGGATGCCACAGTCCTTGAACCCTAGCCTCCTCGGACCCTTTCCCATCCATTTTCCCAGATCAAACTCAATCATTCTGTGTTGGATGGATAGTCAGGACCATCTACGTGATTTGTCCCCATGAAAATATCATTGGTCTATGATATCATTCATTTAAGGTGACTTGTTTGTATGTTAACCAGGGATTTCTGAGACATGACCTCGATTTCACACATAGTATTAGGTTGTCAGGGTACTTGCTTTTATTTTAGGAAAGGAAGGGATACTTTCAACCTTGTCTTAGATTAGAGAGACAACTGTCCTCTTAGCTAACTTGGAAGGCCCTCTGTCAAACAATATTGGGCACAAGAAAACCTGAGCAAGATCTGAATTTTGTGGGCAACATAATTTACAGGTAACCAATTTGATTTTGGGGCAGACATGATTTGGGGGGAAATGAGGTTCGCTTAGGGCACCCCGTAGTTTGTTAGTATCAAACCGGGTTTAGAAATCAAATAACTGTTTCTACTAACCCTGTATTAAGAGAAAAAGTATCCCTTAAAATTTGCACAAATGTCTGTGTTCCAAGGGTCTCATGGTTTGAAGTGTTTTCAGATATTCTAAAAGGATGCTTTACTTTACCATGACAGGGATAAGGGAAGGAAAATAGATATTTCTTAATTTTTAAAATACTTCTTAAATAATACTATGTACCATGTACTATTTCTAAGATTTTTCTCCTTTACAAACTACCTCCTGTCTTATCATCCTATTCACATTAAAACATAGTAGCGCCATGGACTTTGAGATCTTGTAGCATTTGGCCTCTGCTTACCTCTTTGTTTCCCATCTCCTGTCACTGTCACCATCACTTCAATTGCTTTAGTCGCATTGACTTTTTTCACTGGCTATATTAACATCATCGCTTCCTTGAGATTTATGCAATTCCTGTATCTTCTGCCTGGAGTGGTCATCCCCAACAAAGCCTGTGGTTCTCTCTCTCCCTTCATTCTGGTCTCTGCTCAGAGAGGCCTGCCCTCACCATCTGGTCCAAGATAGATCTCCCACCACTCATCTCGGCTGCTTCTCCAATTTAGTTTTCTCTATCTCACTTAATACCACCTAACATAATGCTATATATTAATATTTTAGTTTACTGTCTGGGTTTCTCTCTAGATTATAAACATCAAGAGAATAGAGACTTTTTTTGAATTTTAGGATTTTATTTATTTTTTTATACAGCAGGTTCTTATTAGTTTTCCATTTTATACATATTAGTGTATATGTCAATCCCAATAGAGACTTTTATCTTGCTTACCGCTGAATACCCAAAGTCTAGAACAATTCCCAGTAGGTAATAAGCATTTAATCAAAATGCATTAAATCAGAGGTAAGTATTACTGTCCATGTTTTACGGGGAGGTGCATATTGTCATCAGCAGAGGCTGGAAATGTACTGAAAATCGCCAGCCTCGTAACCGAAGCAGCTGGGAATTAAACTTGAAAGCTCCCTCCCTTTTCACTCCACCAAAATAACTTTAAAGAGCATGCTGTAGTAAATTTCTCCCTTCTGTTGCAGAGTTTGACATAAGCGATAGCTTCTTCCACAATACCTCTGTTATAATTAGGTGTTTGTTTTTCTCACTTTCCATTTCAGTATAACCTAGTCTGGGCTGTCATCATCTGTGGGATAATTGTGGAGTATTGACTACACATAGTAATCACTAATTAATGCACAAAGTATATTAACTTTAGCTAATACAAATAATAGTAATGATGATACCCCCTGTCTATTTGACAGAGCTTTTTCTCTCATCTCTTATCTCAGTTCAGTGAACATCAGAGCAGGAAGGCATCTTAGAGACACAGAGTGGAAAGGGATTCTTTCAATGTCACATATATCCCTGTAGTAGGTCTCCATGCTCTTTCTGATATGGCCAGCTGCCTTATGGCCTGCGTATGAGAAAAACAAAAGGAAAAAGAAAAGCAAAATCTATCTTAATGCCCTAAATTTTTCCTTTGCCTCATGTTAATGTTTGTCATAACGCGAGTTCCTTGAAAGCTATTCTATTTATTTTATCCATGCTTTTTTAATTATGGGGAGACATGCTAGAGCCACATCTCAGTGTGGTTTTAATTGGAAGTATTGATGTTTTGAAGTTGCACCCTGCTGGGAAAATTTTAATTATGATCCACGTGTCCCCAGCCTGAATGGTTCTGTGGTGAATTGTAATATTGTTCGTAGCTCTCCATTTCCTCCCCACCCCTATAAGAGGAATATACACCTGTATCCTTTGCCACATCACTTGCAGCGCCTTCTGTAGGTACCATTGGCAAGACTGGCCGTGTAACTTGCTTTGGCCATTAGCATATGAGTCGATAGGATGTAAGTTGCATTCAAGCAGACACTCCCTGATATAAGAAGAAGCATGTTATACAAAGAGGCTGCTGTTTTATCCTGACACCCAGAATAGGAAGTCAGGTGGGGCAGATTCCAGTAAACCTAGAGCAGAGCCTGAACTGAGTTGCAGCCTTTATGTGATACATGTAAGAAATAAATATTTTTTTGTTGTTGTCCATTAAGAAATTGAGTTTGTTTGTTAGCATAACAAATGCTCAGTAGTAGAGGTTCAAAGAAGGTAAAGCAAAGAATTATAAAATCTCAAGGTTGCAGATCCATCAGAGGTCATTGAGTCCTGACCTCTCTCCAGTATAGGAATTACTCCAGAATATAATACCAAATAGCCATCAAGCCACTCACTGTTTGAAAATCACTCACAAGAAGCTACCTTGTCAACTACTCAAGAATTGTTTAATCTTAACCTATCCAAGTGATACCTTAAACATGTTGCTACATCCGTGGCATCATCTGAGTTGCACCTGTACAATTAATTATTTATAAATCCTCTTTAATTAAACTCTTTTTGTTTAAATAGATTTACTTAACAAGAGTACTTGTTATCACTACCCTAACTGGAAACCTATTATCAGTTGCCTTAAACAGAAGGTCATTCAGTAAAAAACACATACTGTAGAAATGAAACAATATTATTGATCCTAGCTATGCCCTGTTGATTCCTATCACTATGGGTCTTTCTATCTCTTTATTAACAAGAATTATTGAGAAGTATTACAAATTGAGCCCTACTCCTTGTTACCAGAAAGAGGGAAAGAAAAATTAATGAAGGGTAAGTTACTCTGTGATTTAGGGCTGTTCAATTCACACTTCTCATTTTGTGGAACATCAGAAAGACACACCAGAAGACAGAGTTGGAGCAAAGCGAGCATCACTTCTCTCAAGGGCAATTATCAAGGATAAAGCCTCTTCAACAACTTCTTTTATGGTAATATCTTGATCCCATAGGTATTGACTGTAATGCAAAGATGATAAAATTCTAATTCTCCTTCCAATTTTATACTATCACCTCTCCCCATAGTCTTAAATCTTCTTTTCTCCAGGATAAACATCTCCAAGTCATCAACTTTTCCTTGTATGCTATGCTTTCTATGACTCGCCCCCAATCTCCCTTCCCTGGATAGTCTTCACTCCTTGTCAAGTTCCCTCGCTCTGAGGCAAAAATGAGTAGAGCTCACATGTGAATAATTGAGATGGTCTGGAGACGTACTGTGTAAAATTCACGATCATAATTAGGATGCAGTGGGAGACTGGAAACAGTAAGTGGCTGATGATTGACTCTGGTGCAACTGCAAAATTCTTTCTGAAATACAATGAGAAGTTTTCCGGAAACTTTTACTGTTAGCTTTGGAATTAGCAAAGCTTTAAGCTCTCCTAAGCCGGGGGGTGGGGGGACTACTTTTATTTTAACCATTCCAGTTCTAAGAAGGGATCAGGGTTGCTGTTCCTACAAATGACCTTCCTGTTTCCATGCAGAAGAAATGTAAATCAGTCAATGAGAGATGGTAGCAGCAGGACCTAGTCAAGCAGGGCAGGGAAAAAGGAGAATTTCACTGTCTGGGAAGAACCTGACTGTCACACAACCTGGCAGGGTCTTTTGTAAGTGAAGCTATTACACTGTCCATTTGGCTTGACAATGTCAGCCACAGACGTGCTAAATCGTCACACTTCTCTGACAAAAAATCCTGGGCAGTAATTCCTTCTTTGAGTTAAAATAGCTTTCAGACCTCTCTGTCTACCAGGAAACTAACGGGGCTGCTCTGCAGTGCTGCCTGATTAAAGCTCCTTTGTGTGCACTTCCCACCTCCATCTACCCACCCTGGACCAATAGCACTGGAGAGGGAGAGGGAAGAAGTCCAGTCAGTTATAATGTTATGCTTCTGTTCCCCTCATAAGGCTTTGCTCTAATTTTTTTCCTTACTATTCCCCTGCTTGACCAAGTAGGGTGGTCTGAATGGTTGGGAAAATAGCCCTTGAATTGATTTTTTTTTTTTTTTTTTTTACTATTTTGGCTTTCTGACTTCTACCTCTTCTTCACAGCTTCTTTTCTGGCTCCTGGCCATATGGTCTTGGACAGATCACCAGTCCCTTAACCGCTTTGAGCCTCAGTTTATTCCTCAGTAAAATGAGAAATTTACAATGCCTTCCTCCAAAGGCCATTGTAAATATTCCGTGAGTTGACGTGAAAGTTCTCCAGGATACCGCCTAGCACATAATAAGTGCTCAGTAAGTGGGGTTTAAATCAGAATCAGACTATGAAATATTAAATCATGTTCCTCTAATGTGCATGCCTCACGGGTAAAATCTATCTAGATCCAAAGAGCCTGTAGGGCAAGTTCACAAAGACACCTTCATAAAGGGCTTATACACATTATTCATTATTTCTATTCATACAAGACTTAGTGACTGTTGAAGAGTGCTCAGAAAAGAGCAGTGAAAATGATGAAAGGTCTGTGAGGTCACTCCTCTGGGGAAAAGGTTAGAGGAGATGTGTTCTTTAATCTGGGCAGGTGAAGATTACTGCATGACTTAATAACGGTCTTCAAGTATGATTGATGTTAGTAACTGAAAGAGTAATGGAAGGGTTGCATTAAAGTGGAAACACATCATTATCATTCTCCCAAAACCTGCTAGATACTTCCTAAGAGCACAAGTAGATGAAATAGAGTCCTATCGCTAACAACGATAGATATTGGGACCGGAATCAAGGAGAAAACCCCCTGCCTGTGTACTTGTCAGTGGCAGAATCTGGATGGCTGGCGGCAGGACATTTTTGAGAACGCTTTGCCCACCCTGGACTTTAGGCAATTTAGTGACTTCTGTCTCCAGACTGTGATCTTGCCTCTAAATCTGGGCTAGACCCCCCAATGTCCAAAACAGTGCCTGACTCACAGTGAATGTGTGACAAGTGTCTGCTAAAAAGCTTTTATTCCTATCTTTTGAAAAATGGAGATAATATTCTACCCCTAGGGTTGATCCATGTGACACACACTACCATGACAAATGCTACCTTTCTTTATAAAAATGACTGTAGTGGTGGTGGTTGGTAAGAGGAGAGGTTGCACGATAGGAACTGGATAACTTCTGTCGGTCACTAGATGGTGAACTTTTTGCGGGCAGATTTCTTACTCTCCAATGTTTGAGTTCAGTGTCTCTCAATCATTAGAATTTCCTGGGGAGCTTTAAAAAAAAACAAAACACTGAAGCCAGGGACTCAAAGCAGACTATTTTAATCCAAATCTCTGAGTACGATGCATCAGCTTTACCATTTTGTAAGGTGCAGTCAAGTTTGGGAATCGCCGTTCTAGCTGAATGCAAAATTAAACTAGGAGGATAGAGGACAGAGAGCTAGCGCGCCTTGTGATCCTTATCCCCCAAATCATGAACCCTTGAAAGTTCCAGACCGTCTTGAAAAGAACAAAAGTATAGTTTTTTTAGAGAGCACTAGAATTTTTTCTTATCCTGCTAACACTGATCCTCCATGGAAAAAGAATATAAAGTGGTCTCTAATTTTTTTTACATTCTAATATTTTGACTCAACTCTTATATAGGTGGTAGAAATTGCTTCTTTATGAGGATGGAAGGCTTTCAGTTTCCGTTTTTGTAGAGTTTTATATGCTTCTTGACCTTTATGCCATACATCCCCAACGGAAAATTTGTGAACATCTCATATGTTCTAGAGCCGTGACTAGCATCTCATGTTGAAGGTTTCACATTATCTAAAATTATATTACTAAATTTATATGCCAGAGAGGTATCTTAATTTTTCCTAGAGCTATAGAAGTCTATAGGCAATAACGATACGGGTGATCTATATCTTGGGAATATTAAAGAATGATGATTTGACAGATAAAGAACCCCATATTTGATATTCAAAATAATTAGCTAGAATAATATACAAAAGGAAAAGAAGTCTACATGCAGCTGTAGCGTTCAGATCATTCCGTCTTACATTGGTTATTAAAATTCTGGCAGTGAGTGGATATGGAAAAGTGTTCTTTCTACTCCCTCTTGTTCTCGTGATTTCCTCAGAATATGGCCAAGCTCCTCACAAGGGTCTGAAGTTACTAGTTTGAAGAATAGTTACTTAAGAATCTACTACTTCTCAGTTGCATTGCTCAGTTGCAATTTACCACTGCAAGACAGTGTCTTTTTACTTGAAAAACATGGTATTTTTAAAAGATTATCTGTTAAAATGAAAACAAAGCAAAACCAAATTGTCATGAAACTTTTAACACCAGAAAATTCATTTCAGAATCTCCCTGGATTTATAAACCTTGTTTGATAAATGGTAATTGACTCTGTTATGGTTACTATTAGGCTTCTGTAAACTTATAAGATAATTAGCAAAGCTAATGTTTTCTGCACTTCTCCCATTATCCCAAAAAAGGAAACAGAAATTTCTTGTTCGAAGTACATACCAATATGTGCTTCCTGCAAGTACCCCTTCAACAGACTAACTGAATGAATTGTTAGACAGGGTTATTTACAGTTACCGCCTTAAACATAGGTTTGGAGCTCCCAAACACAATGATTTAAATACTGTCCTGTCAGAGGTGCTGCTTCGGGCAGTAATTAGACTACTGGTTTAGGTGCTACGTAAACTGCTAGTAAAGCAATTCTGCAGTAAGTATCAAGATTTTTAAAAATCTTCATACCTTTGGAGTCAGTGTTCCATTTTTAAGGGGATTTCCTAGAGAAACAGTGTAAAATGTAAACTAATATTTATATGTAAAATGTGCCTTATGCTGTTAGTCATTAATCAAAAGAGTGTACAAGTAGAAGTAACCAAGTATTTAGCATGGGGTATAATTAAGGAAATTAGGATACCCAAAGAATGAAATATTGTATGGTTATCATATTTTGATAAATGCTAAGTAACAAAAGGAAAATATGAAATGATATATGTAGCATATGCCCTCACTGTAAAAAAAAAAATGCATGCAAATGTTAATAGGGGTTATCTTGGGCAGTAGAATTTGAGGGTTTTTTCCTCTGCTTTATTTTTTATATAAATTTCTGAATTTTCCATAGTTTTTCTTTTTCTTCCATGATGGAAATAGCCCTATTGTCTTTTCCCCCCTAAAAAAAGAATAAGAATAACAACAAAACACTTGCCGATACAAGTTCAAACATAAACACCTAATGAGGAAAATGACATTCATTTCCCCACACCCTGAGAAGCCACCATCATTTTGGTCATCATTTTCACATCCATCACCATTTTTTTTTTGCATACACATCCATGCTTCATACTTTTTTAAAAAGACATTTATAATGCTGCTTTGTGGTAGGCAACTTTTTTCAGTTAGGTTGTTTTTCCCCTTCTCTCTTTTTTCCCTTTCTTCCTCTTCTTCCTCTAGTTTGACCCACTTCCCATGTAACCACCTAATATAAAAATTTACAGATACACACTTCAGGAATATGTATGTGTAGGTTTGTGTTTATATATTTATATTATGTATTTATATATGTAGTAGTTTATATATCCACATATATGATACACATATATGTGTGTGTATATGTGAGTGTATATTATATAGTGTATATGACATATATGTATGAATATACATGAAGTCATAGTAATGATATGAAATTGCCAATATTCAACTGCTTTTGACTTGAAAAATGTCAGTTTCAAGTCAAGGGTTATTAAGATTATTATGGTGTGGATAAACTACAGTTTACTCAACCTTTCCCTCATTGATAGGCATTCCTTTTACTTGCTGTTCTCAGCATAAATGTTTCAGTTATCATAATTGTACATATATTCTCAATAATCAATGTTTTTTATACCTAAGGGGGATGTTTTTGTGTACGATACAGATTTTTACCAGAACCATTTACATATATTATTAACAAGGATGTATTTTGAATAATCTTTTCTGATATTTGCAAAACCTTTCATTCTGTCCTTTTAGTTGGGCTGAAAATACAAAAAATAATCCTGTTGAATAATAATGATGATAGTGATCATTTCTGCCTTTTACTTGATTTTTCAACAGAAAACTTTAGTGTTCATCCTTTGAGATTGCTGCTACTGATTTTTAGTAGATAGACTAGGTCTTGAAACCATTTTAAGTTTATTTTTGTGAATGGTGTGAGGAAGTGTTCTAATTTCATTGATTTAAATGTAGCTGTCCAGCTTTCCCAACACCACTTATTGAAGAGACTGCCTTTTCTCCATTGTATATTCTTACCTCCTTTGTCAAAGATTAAATAACCATAGATGTGTGGGTTTATTTCTGGGCTCTCTCTTCTGTTCCGTTGATCTATATGTATGTCTTTGTGCTGATACCACTCTGTTTTGATTACTGTAGCTTTGTGGTATAGTCTGAAGTTTGCAAGGGTTATGCCTCCAGCTTTGTTATTTTTCCTCAGGATTGCTTTGGCAATTCTGGGTCTTTTGTGGTTCCATATAAATTTTAGGATTATTTATTCTAGTTCTGTGAAAAGGGTCATGTGTAATCTGATAGGGATTGCATCAAATTACAACTTTTTGGAGGAGGGACTGGCTTTGGTATAAATGCCAGTCACGTCGTTCCTCAAGGTGTGCTGGTTGTTATCCCCTTGATAGGGAGTGTTATTGGTGTTGTGGTGTTTAGAGCCTGTGCTGGATGTGAGGCAGTGCTTCCTCTTTGCTCTTTGACTGTCACCCCCCCTGTCAGGACAGGGTCTGCTCCCCAGTTATTGGAGTAGAAGCCTTGAGGGTTGGGTTCAGTCAGGCTCCATTGTCCTTGAGCACGTGCCCTGCCTGAAAGGAAGTGATTGCTGAAGCCAGTGAGGCCCGTGTGGTCACAGTGAACCTACGCATCGCCTGTGTTGGCATCTGTGGCTCCTCTCAGAAGCAGCCCAAGATCACGTCCCTTTCTCAGTTGTGTCCGTCCCAGTTCTAGTGCACAGATGTGGTCTAAAGTAGGCTGGGGCTTGGGATCGGAGTGTTGTGACTGCAGGAATTGAGGTGGCTGTGCTTCCACCTGGGATCTGGGCTGCCTTTGTGGCAGACTTCTCCCAGTACCTGTCTTCCCCAGATCTGGTGCTAAACTGCACAGAGTGGAGGGGGCGGAGCCGGGGCTCTCTTGCAGGGAAAGGAATCGCTGAGTAGCCCTACGCAGGGTCTATCTGCCTGAGATTCAGTGTTTAGCCACTGCTTATTCTTGTGGTGCCACCCAGTGCACGCTGACAGTGGTCTCTGCTGTTCTGCCTGGATCATACCCCAGGTGCCCTGGTCTCTCTTTGCATAGCTAGACCAAATCTTTGCCCTGACCTCACACCAGGCTGTGACATGGAGTGAGTGGGGCCAGGGCATTTACCCCTTCAGATTGGGAAGTACAGCAAGGAGGCAGCAGCTGCCAATACAAGTCTCTCTCGTCCTAATTGTTAGCAAACCAGCATGTACCCACTCCTAGTGGGGAGAGTCTAGGCTTCTCTAGCCCTCCTGTCTGTCCCAGTGGGTTTCCTAACAGGCAAGGTGGCTTGTCTCCTCCATGTAGGACCCCAGGTCTGGGAGGCTCAGACTGTGAGTCAGTCTGCTCCCTCCCTGGGGCAAGTGTCTACCCATGTGGACCTTCTTTTCCTCACAGGTCCCTCCCAGGGGCCCTGGTCTCAGCTGCTGCCTGTTTTTTTTTTCCCTTCATTCTACACAGTTGCATGATCTTTCTTGCAGCTTTGGTTTTATAGGAGGTCTTCTGTCAATTTCCAGTTCGTTTTCTGTGATAATTATTGCACGTGTGGATGTATTTTTGATGTGTTTGTGGGGGGAGGTGAGCTCCCCATACTCCTACTCTGCCATCTTGATCCCCCTACTCCACAGTTGATGTTTTTCACTCAGCTATTTTTTAGATACATTCATATTTATACATATAGTTCTAGTAATATATTTTAATTGCTGTATAATTTTATATTTGAAGAAATTAGACATGATTTAGTTTCCATTTTTATAGTGATCAACATTTAGCTTGTTTCCATTTTTAATATCATAAAAACTGTTGCAGTTAATATATTTGTGAATTCTCCTTGTAAGCATACTTACTTTCAGGGACTATTCACATTAAGATGTTATTCCACAACACTCATAGACAGTAAACCATATAGAACACATCCTTGTAAGCATTTACAAGAGTTTCTTTAGGGTGCATATCTAGAGATGGAATTATCATATCACATGATAGGACTGTATTCAATTTTATTAGATATTGACAAATTACTCTTCAAAGAGGTTTACCAATTTATACCATTGTATGACAGTTGGTTTTCCACACATTTTCACTAATAGTTGGTATGGGAAAATTTTACTTTTTTTCTAATCTGACATAGGAATTGGTTTATTTTGGTTATGGTACATGCATCTCCTTGATTAAGCAACTTTTCATCAATTTATTGGTTCTTCTGTTTACTTTCAGTGCATATTTTCTACCCATATTTCTATTGTCATCAATATTTTTCCTGTAGACTTATAGGATTTTAATTACACACTGTTTTGTTTTATAGCATCCTCTTTGTTTTACATCATCCTTGCACATATCTTCTCTTGGTCCATGATATCTCTTGTCAATTGTTGATGTTCTCTTGTTTTCTCCTTTTGATTAATTTTTGTGTCTGTATTGTATTTCAGAAATCCTCTCTTAGGTGGCATCATGAAGACATTATCTCACTTTTTTATGGAGTATTATGCAACTTTCCATTTATTATCTAAGGTTTTTAACACATTAAAATGTGTTTTAAAAATGTGTTTTTATATATAGTGTGAGGTAGGGGTCTATTATTTTTGCTGTCATTCTATAGGAAGAGCCAGTTGTCTCATTTACTTGTGTAGTCCACCTTGAACATGGATACGCCTTCATTGTAATCACATTAATATATACATAAGTCTATTTGCAGTCTTCCACATTGCTTCATTGGTCTATTTGCTATTCATACACCAATAGCACATTGTTTTAGTTACTATATATTTTTTTAAAAAACTACAGGTCATCTCGTAGCATTTATTTCCCACTTTGAAAGTTTGTTCTTGGCCTTTCCATAGAATTCAAATCCAGCTGTTGGAGTGGCCAGCTTTCTCTGCCCCTGTGGCCAAAGTCGTTGTGAGTTGTAGCAAGTTGTAAGTTTCCTGTTTGAGGCACTGGGAAGATGACTGTCTGCATTGGCCAACTCTACTATAAAGACAAGCATTCTCCTAGCCTCAGGGTGGGAGGATTTAATTCTCCCACTCAGCTCTCTTATGATTTTTAATGACAGGGAATAGCAGGTGTTTCCAAGGCCATTTACACAAGTCTAATAAAGTCTTTCTTCCTATGGGTCCAAGGATCCTTGAATACCAAGGTTTCTAGACACCACTGTGTTCTCATCCTTACCCCAGGGCTATCCAGTACCAGTCTAATTACACTTCAAACCCAGGATGAGAGAGTCTATGTCATCCGTTTAGACTGGGACTCAAGATCCTGGCATAGCTTGCTGACATCTTCTGGGACCTGTCTCGTTGCCCTTACCAGATCTGCATTCCTCAGAAGACATAGGTATTGGATTGAAATTGAAGGATATGAGGGAAAAAGGATACGTTTTAGGCCTCTATCTAGAATCTTCTATTACAAAGATTATATAATGATAAATTTAACTTGTCATCTGGGAAAAAGACATTTAAAGTAAATCAATTTAAAACACATAATATCAACATGGCATAAAAGGATTATCTTCCTTTTTATAGCATCCACTTCACCAAATAATTACACTAGTGTGATTAGCTGTAACTACTTAGTAAGAACATAGTACTTTCAATACCTTCTAGAATTTAGATTTCATCTGTCAGGAGAGTTCTTACTTATTCTACTACATACTATACTGTTTGGCCCAAAAATGTTTCCTGTAATGATGAGTTTTATAAATAGCTTTAGATTATTCTTCACTTCTCTCCAAGTGCTAAACCACTGTACAGTATCTAAAGATTATGTACTGCCAACCTGTTTGCTCTTCATGCAAGATGTTAGCCCGTATTTGGGAAGACCTGCTTTATGATTTGTCCTTTATGGCTTTAGTATTTTATTCCCTACATAGTATTTATAATCAGGTGGAAATACAATTCCCAACAATTCAATTTGCATTGTCTTTGAAGCATATATACATTTGGGTGGCCTTTTTATCTTCTTTTTTATTTCCACTACCCAGAACCACTGCTCTGTTCCTAACATCCAGTTTATCTCTGTTATAATTTACCCTTATTCCTAACAGTGATATGATGCTATGCTTCTTGTAGTGTTGTTGGAAGATTTAGTTGAAATATTATATTTACAAACGTTTTCGTAAAATTTGTTAACAAGGTGTTTTCAGATATGTTATCTCATTTGAACTTTATTCCTACTCTGCAATGAAGGCATTATTTTGTCCATTATAGGAGGAGAGAAACTGAGATTCAGCATCACACTTAAAGTTATTAAATATAAGACAGGACTCAAACTCATAGTTTCTTTTAATTAGTATTCTCCCCACCCTGTGTCATATTCTAATATCCAGAGCATATAAATATTTTATCCATTGTAGTGGGTTAATGTTTGCTGGTGACCGTCCTGATGGTGGTAAAGGATGTGTTTGTTCTATACTGTTTACTGTCCATGAGTATTGTGGAATAACATCTCAATGTGAATAGTCCCTGAAACTAAGTATGACTTTGCCAACATGCATCGTCTGTAGGTCTTTAAGTGTGTGTTTGGTTTGTGTGTGTGTGATCTCAGTAAGTTTTTTTTTTTTTTGCTGCTAAAGGTATCTCAAAAACATTTTAGTCGATGAAAATTTTTATCTCTTCTGAGCTTGGCAATTTAATAGAGACTGGTTCTATTTTCCTATCATTTTTATTCGTATTCAATCAGAAAAGCAACTGAAGGTGTGTGATTTTGTACTTGCAAATTGTTGTGGTAGTTGTCTCACATGTGACCCAGTATTACCTAGAGTTTGACTTACACTTCTTGGATACTCTGCTTAAAATCTCATTGTCCACTGTAGGGCTTGCTTGTTCTTTGTATTTATTACCATGTAGAACATTTTGACAACTATTATTTCACCTCATCAGCATGTCTCATCTGATTATGCTGTGAGGCAAAGTAGCAGGAAACCCCATTATTTGAGTCATTAACAATGAACTGGACAAAGGAATGTGTAATCAACTGTGGGCAATAATATGTGCATTATTGAGATTTAAACTGGTGTATCCCATCTGTTCTAATTACTATAAATCTGTCATAAGCGACAGAAAAAGATTTATATCTTATTACTTACCAGCTGATAATGTTATGGAGTAGGTCAAGGTTCTCCTCTTTGTGGCCTTAGCTCACCATACACGTGAGAGACAGTCTGTCTGTGATGGGGCCAATGGAGTAACTAGAGTAAGCCTCATATACAAAGAGTGTTGGGGAGCCAATGTGTGTACATTTTATAGCTCCTCTTATTGCATGTATCCCTTCCTCCAATATTTCATACTTTTTGGCCAAGTCCCAAAAATTTAATTTGTTTCAAGACCAGCCCTGAACAAAGGTCATCAACACTCCTGTCTCTTGTCTTTGGGAAACACTGACTATAGCTTTGAAATCCTCTGTCCTTACTCATGTGTGTTGCAGACTCTCTCCTGGAAACAAAACATGACTAAGGCTTAGAAGGCCGATACGGGTGGCCTCTGTTGATTTAGAGTGGACTGATTTCTAACCGGTGCCACTCCAATTATTTATTAGCGATAACATTATCAATAATGGAGGTAGGAGATGGTATGATCAAAATTCACAAAAATGGAGAGGTGAAGAAGAATTATCAGTAAAGTGCAGGAGTATGCAGCCCTGGATAAGTAACTGACTTGTCTTGATTGAAGAACTGCTATTAATTCTCTGGCACTGGGTTAGATTTGGAAACTGAGGAATAGAGAGACCATGACAAGAAAGTGGCACAATTCAAGTAAGATCTTCTGGCAGAAACCCATAACCTTTTCACTACAAAATACTGCAGAAAGTGCACGTTTGCTTTTAAAACTGGTTAATGCATTTATTCTCACCCCGATTGAAACTTTCTCTTCCTGACTCGGGCAACTCTGTTATCATCAGCATTCACCACACAGCCCTAGGGAAGTTACCCTAGAGAAGTTAAGGGGTCCTGGTGTTCTTGCAGCCTGACTCATCAGAATCTTCTCCAATTTGATTTTGAAGGAAGTTAGGCCAACAGTATATCTGTTGCCTTTTAGTATCTCGTTCTTCATGGTCTTTATTATTTCCTGCCTTTCAGGCAGTTTTGAGCTTTAGGATTCTTTTGGTGAGCAGATATATCCCGGTGGCCTTTTCTGGTTATACACCTGCATTGTGACTATGCAAGGAAGGAACAAAACTGACATAGCACATGTGCATGGTTTTCCTCCTTGAACAGGTCCTTGGAAACCTGGCTGCTATTTATAATGTTAATAGAATGATTCCTTTTCTATGCTTCATTCCCAAAGAGAGAACACACACAGCATATTTTGAATGATAAGCCGGAAGCTGAAGGGAGCAGGCATGAGTATGAAGAGAGGGTCAGGTTTATGCCATCCTCTCAAAGAGTAAGTGAAAGTCCCCATATCAACCACATACCAGTTGAGATAAAGGACCTAAGACACAGGGGTATACTACTGTTAAGATAAAAAAGAAGACAAAAATCAAATAATGAAGTATAGTTGGCCTGCCATATCCACAGGTTCTACATCTGTAGATTCAACTAACTGTGGATTGAAAATACCCGAAAAAATTACAGAAAGTTCTAAAGACTGAAATTTGAATTTGCCTCATGCCATCAACTATTTATATAGCGTTCACATTAGAAGTAATCTAGAGATGACGTGAAGTATATGGGAGGATGTGCATAATGTGCAAATACCATGCCATTTTATATAAGGGACTTGAGCATCCTTGGATTTTGGTATCCACAGGATCCTGGAACCAGTCCCCTGCAGATACTGAGGGACAACTGTATGTTTCTCAGTAACAGAAATAAGCAGGGATTTGGGGTTTCAGTTCTATCGTGTGTTTTCCATGTGTCTTGGGTAAATCCTCCCATCTGTACAAGTTCCAATTTCCTCAGCTGTGGAATGAGAATAATAATTCCTCCTTAAAGTTACTTTAAAGCACAAGAATACAATATGGGCCAATACAGAGCATGATACTTGGAACAGGTTCCTTCTTCCCTCGTCTTAAGCATATGTGACCTAAAGACCGAATCTGATGATCTTTAAGTTTCTGTGAAGTTCTAATATTCCTGAACTCTATACGTGTGCTGTCCAGAGTGGTAGCCACTAACCACATGGTCACTGAGCATTTGAAATATGGCTAGTACACCTGACCAACTTAATTTTTAATTTTAATTTGGTTAAAAATTTAAAACTGAAGCTTATGTAAAATATTTTAGCACAACTCTATTGTCTTGGGAGGACTACATTTTACTTTCATTGTTGCATCATGTTAAGATATTATTATTCATGGTGTAGTGTGACAGTTGGCTTCTTATGGGGTTTCTAAATATCTCATTAATAAATGTTATATATTGATTGTATATTGAAATGATAATATTTTAGCTATAATGAGTTAAGCATATATTATTGAAATTAATTTGGCTCCTTTCTTTTTACTTTTTTGATGTGGCATCCAGAAAATTAGAAATTTTATTCATGGCTCATAGGATATTTCTATTGGACAGCACTGCTCTAGATAGTATAGGAGGATGCCTCAACATCAAGACTGACGTTTGCAGCTCAGAGGACAGCTTTACATCTGTCTGGAGAGTTAGGGAAAGGTCTGGTCAGGCAGACCGCCGTGTGTTGACTACAAGGCTGGGGTTAGTCTGTTACTGTGTCTGGATCATGTTTGAGGGGCTCTCAGAGAACAGATAACATTTACATTGCTTCTCACCTTGAACAGTTGACTGTAAATCAGTCATTTAAAGCTATTCTCAGTTACGCCCTGCAAATAATGTCTGTCTGAGACTTTGCAGCATTTTCTCTGAGTCTCCATATTCTAGTACTTACTTGCCCAATCTAGTCCTTAATTTGGGATTCTATTTCATGGCTGTGACACTGGGTTCTTTTTCTATTTTTTGACATTCAGGAATTGATCCTCCAACCCTCTTCACCTCCAAATTTTTCCTTGATTCCAACTTTGATATAGTAAATATTGTGACATCACTGGGAGGCGTGAATTATATCCCTGCCTGGATCCAGGTGCTGGATCCAGGAGCTACTTAGCTGCATTCTCAACAGGGATTTTTCTCTTGACAAAGGCATCCCGAATTAGTGAATAACTTGTGACTTTCTCTCTGTCACTGTGAGAAAGTTGGTTCCATGAGATCTTTGTGAGAGCAGAGCCCTCGTTTGTTCTCCAAGGCTTAGAGCAGCAGGCTGGCACGTAGGTGTCCAATAAATATTTTGACAGAATAATTGGAAGCTAGAGCGCTTTTTCCCAAGCGCATTTAACTTTATTGTGATAATACTATCATAATAATACCTCATATTTGTCAAGGGCTTTGTAGTTTACAGAAGCACTCACATCCATTATCTCATTTGATCCTCACATCAGCACCATGCGGGGATTCTTATTTCATGTTCTTGGATGTACAGGCAGAAACTCAGAGAGATGAGTAAATAGTGGGGCAGGAGTTGGAACTTATGTCTTTTGTTCTTCTTTCTCTAATTGCGTTAGGTGCAAGGTCAGGTTGTTTATTCGAGATGTTTCCTGTTTCTTAAGGTAGGATTGTATTGCTATAAACTTCCCTCTTAGAACTGCTTTTGCATCCCATAGGTTTTGGGTCGTCGTGTCTCCATTGTCATTTGTCTAGGTGTTTTTTGACTTCCTCTTTGATTTCTTCAGTGATCACTTCGTTATTCAGTAGTGTATTGTTTAGCCTCCATGTGTTTGTATTTTTTACATATCTTTTCCTGTAATTGATATCTAGTCTCATAGCGTTGTGGTCGGAAAACATACTTGATTCAATTTTCTTAAATTTACCAAGGCTTGATATGTGACCCAAGATATAATCTATCCTGGAGAATGTTCCATCAGCACTTGAGAAGAAAGTGTATTCTGTTGTTTTTGGATGGAATGTCCTATAAATATCAATTAAGTCCATCTTGTTTAATGTATCATTTAAAGCTCGTGTTTCCTTATTTATTTTCATTTTGAATGATCTGTCCATTGGTGAAAGTGGGGTGTTAAAGTCCCCTACTATGAATGTGTTACTGTCGATTTCCCCTTTTATGGCTGTTAGTATTTGCCTTTGCCTTATGTATTGAGGTGCTCCTATGCTGGGTGCATAAATATTTACAATTGTTATATCTTCTTCTTGGATCGATCCCTTGATCATTATGTAGTGTCCTTCTTTGTCTCTTGTAATAGTCTTTATTTTAAAGTCTATTTTGTCTGATATGAGAATTGCTACTCCAGCTTTCTTTTGGTTTCCATTTGCATGGAATATCTTTTTCCATCCCCACACTTTCAGTCTGTATGTGTCTGTAGGTCTGAAGTGGGTCTCTTGTAGACAGCATATATATGGGTCTTGTTTTTGTATCCATTCAGCCAATCTGTGTCTTTTGGTGGGAGCATTTAGTCCATTTACATTTAAGGTAATTATCGATATGTATGTTCCTATTCCCATTTTCTTAATTGTTTTGGGTTCGTTATTGTAGGTCTTTTCCTTCTCTTGTATTTCTTGCCTAGAGAAGTTCCTTTAGCATTTGTTGTAAAGCTGGTTTGGTGGTGCTGACCTCTCTCAGCTTTTGCTTTTCTGTAAAGGTTTTAATTTCTCCATCAAATCTGAATGAGATCCTTGCTGGGTAGAGTAATCTTGGTTGTAGGTTTTTCTCCTTCATCACTTTAAATATGTCCTGCCAGTGCCTTCTGGCTTGCAGAGTTTCTGCTGAAAGATCAGCTGTTAACCTTCTGGGGATTCCCTTGTGTGTTATTTGTTGTTTTTCCCTTGCTGCTTTTAATATGTTTTCTTTGTATTTAATTTTTGACAGTTTGATTAATATGTGTCTTGGAGTATTTCTCCTTGGATTTATCCTGTATGGGACTCTCTGTGCTACCTGGACTTGATTAACTATTTCTTTTCCCATATTAGGGAAGTTTTCAACTATTTTCAACTATTTCAAATATTTTCTCAGTCCCTTTCTTTTTCTCTTCTTCTTCTGGAACCCCTATAATTCGAATGTTGGTGTGTTTAATGTTGTCCCAGAGGTCTCTGAGACTGTCCTCAGTTCTTTTCATTCTTTTTTCTTTATTCTGCTCTGCAGTAGTTATTTACACTATTTTATCTTCCAGGTCACTTATCCGTTCTTCTGCCTCAGTTATTCTGCTATTGATCCCATCTAGAGTATTTTTAATCTCATTTATTGTGCTGTTCATTGTCGCTTGTTTCATCTTTAGTTCCTCTAGGTCCTTGTTAAATGTTTCTTGCATTTTCTCTATTCTCTTTCCAAGATTTTGGATCATCTTTACTATCATTATTCTGAATTCTTTTTCAGGTAGACTGCCTATTTCCTCTTCATTTGTTAGGTCTGGTGTGTTTTGATCTTGCTCCTTCATCTGCTGTGTGTTTTTCTGTCTTCTCATTTTGCTTATCTTACTGTGTTTGGGGTCTCCTTTTTACAGGCTGCAGGTTCGTAGTTCCCGTTGTTTTTGGTGTCTGTCCCCAGTGGCTAAAGTTGTTTCAGTGGGTTGTGTAGGCCTCCTGGTGGAGGGGACTAGTGCCTGTGTTCTGGTGGATGAGGCTGGATCTTGTCTTTCTGTTGGGCAGGTCCACGTCTTGTGGTGTGTTTTGGGGTGTCTGTGGCCTTATTATGATTTTAGGCAGCCTCTCTGGTAATGGGTGGGGTTGTGTTCCTGTCTTGCTAGTTGTTTGGCATAGTGTGTCCAGCACTGTAGCTTGCTGGTCGTTGAGTGAAGCTGGGTGCTGGTACTGAGATGGAGATCTCTGGGAGATTTTCGCCATTTGATATTACATGGAGCTGGGAGGTCTCTTGTGGACCAGTGTCCTGAAGTTGGCTCTCCCACCTCAGAGGAACAGCACTGCCTCCTGGCTACAGCACCAAGAGCCTTTCATCCACACGGCTCAGAATAAAAGGGAGAAAAAGTAGAAAGAAAAGAAAAGGAAAGAAAGAAAGAGAAAGGAAGGAAGGAAGGAAGAAAGAAAGAAAGAAAAAGAAAGGAAGGAAGAAGGGAGGGAGGGAGGGAGAGGGAGGAGGGAAGGAAGTAAAGAAAGAAAGAAAGAATCACCTCTTTTTTGGATTTCCTTCCCATTTAGGTCACCACAGAACACTGAGTAGAGTTCCCTGAGCTATTCTCATTAGTTATCTATTTTATACATAGTATCAATAGTGTATATATGTGAATCCAAATCTCACTTCTTTTTAAAAGCTTTATTGAAATACATATAGTTGATTTATAATGTTGTGTTAGTTTCCGGTGTACAGCAAAGTGGTTCAGCTGTATAGATAGATAGATAGATATAAAAATATATATATTCTTTTTTTACATTCTCTTCCATTATAGGTTATTACAAAGTATTGCGTATGGTTCCCTATGCTATACGGTAGGTCCTTGTTGTTTATCTATTTTATATATAGTAATGTGTATATTTTAATCCAAAACTCCCAATTTATCCCTTCCTCCCCTCTCCTTTGGTAACCGCAAGTTTTTTCTATGTCTGAGTCTATTTCTGTTTTGAAACTAAGTCCATTTGTATCATTTATTAATATTCCACATATAAGTGATATCATATAAAAAAAAGAAAGAATATAAAGTAAAATAAAATAAAGTAAGATAAAAAATAAAGTTATTAAAATAAAAAATATTAAGAAAAAGAATTTTTTTTTAAAAGAAAAAACAAAATAGTGGATAGAACCCTAGGACAAATGGTAGAAGCAAAGCTATACAGACAAAATCTCACACAGAAGCATATACATACTCCCAAAAAGAGGAAAAGGGGGAAAAAATCATAAATCTTGCTCTCAAAGTCCACCTCCTCAATTTGGGATGATTCGTTGTCTATTCATGTATTCCACAGATGCAGGGTACAGCAAGTTGATTGTGGAGCTTTAATCCGCTGCTCCTGAGGCTGCTGGGAGAGATTTCCCTTTTCTTTGTTCTCACAGCTCCCGGGGCTCAGCTTTGGATCTGGCCCCGCCTCTGCGTGTAGGTCACCGGAGGGCGTCTGTTCTTCGCTCAGACAGGACGGGGTTAAAGGAGCAGCTGCTTCAGGGGCTCCGGCTCACTCAGGCCGGGGTGGGGGAGGGGTGGGCACAGAGTGCGGGGCGGGCCTGTGGCAGCAGAGGCCACCGTGACATTGTACCAGCCTGAGGCACGCCGTGCGTTCTCCCGGGGGAGTTGCCCCTGGATCCCGGGACCCTGGCAGTGGCGGGCTGCACAGGCTCCCCGGAAGGGCGGTGGGGATAGTGACCTGTACTCGCACACAGGCTTCTTGGTGGCGGCAGCAGCAGCCTTAGCGTCTCATGCCCGTCTCTGGGGTCCATGCTTTTAGCCGCGGCTCGCGGCACCTGTCTCTGAAGCTCCTTCAAGCAGCGCTCTTAATCCCCTTTTCTCGCGCACCAGGAAACAAAGAGGGAAGAAAAAGTCTCTTGCCTCTTTGGCAGGTGCAGACTTTTCCCCGGACTCCCTCCCGGCTAGCCGTGGCGCACTAACCCCCTGCAGGCTGTGTTCACGCTGCCAACCCCAGTCCTCTCTGTGTGCTCTGACCAAAGCCCGAGCCTCAGCTCCCAGCCCCGC
Organism: Phocoena sinus; assembly: GCF_008692025.1. NCBI lineage: Eukaryota > Metazoa > Chordata > Mammalia > Artiodactyla > Phocoenidae > Phocoena > Phocoena sinus. The sequence continues at coordinate 75,045,406 of NC_045770.1, forward strand.
CCACCCCGGCAGGTGAGCAGACAAGCCTCTTGGGCTGGTGAGTGCCGGTCGGCCCTGATCCTCTGTGCGGGAATCTCTCTGCTTTGCCCTCCGCACCCCTGTTGCTGTACTCTCCTCCGCGGCTCCAAAGCTCCCCCCATCCGCCACCCACAGTCTCTGCCCGCGAAGGGGCTTCCTAGTGTGTGGAAACCTTTCCTCCTTCACAGCTCCCTCCCACTGGTGCAGGTCCCATCCCTATCCTTTTGTCTCTGTTTATTCTTTTGCCCTACCCAGGTACGTGGGGAGTTTTTTGCCTTTTGGGAGGTCTGAGGTCTTCTGCCAGCGTTCAGTAGGTGTTCTGTAGGAGTTGTTCCACGTGTAGATGTATTTCTGGTGTATCTGTGGGGAGGAAGGTGATCTCCGCGTCTTACTCTTCCACCATCTTCCCCTCCAGCCTCAGAACTTACGTCTTTTGTTCAAAAGGCCTGTTTACTTTCCTCTGCTTCCACAGCATCTTCCACCATCTGACTCCAATTTTTGTGCATAATTCAAGAAACTTGCAGTGTGCCTTTGTAATTCTTGCCTTAATTAACTCGATGCTTATCATGATGTGCCTATACTAGGTTTTGAGAAACTTGGGTTTTATATTGCTCATTCTCTCTGTTCCCATTTTTCTCCCAGTCATGTGGGTTTGGACCTTTTTCTGCTCTGTCCCCTGGCTTCCAGAGAGGATATACACTACTCTAATTTTAATTTCAATGAGTGTTTGTTTTAAACCCACCCACTCATTAGCTCGAAGCAGAGATTCCAAAGTCATGCTCAGTGTCTCCCTCTTGTATCATCCCCAGCCTGTTACCTGATCCTGTTGATTCCACTCTTGAATCTCTCTTCTCTGCCGACTCCATGGCTATCAACCTTGGTATCTCTTGCTTTGATCATTTCAATATGGTGGGATTCAGAGTTAACATTTTCCATTAGAAAAGTTTTTAAAAATTATGTTGTCTTGATAAATGAGATAAAACTTCCTTGTCATACTGGCCTTGGGATGTCACCTTGTAGGAAGACTACCTGTCTTCTAAGGCCTCCCACATGATTTTCCTGCTTCTAAACAATCCTCCAGTCTTCACTAACCCGTATCTCCAGAGTGATCTTTTCAAAATAGAAATGCGATTATGTCATGTTTCTGCTGAAAAGCCTTAGGATGATTTCCCACTTAACTCAAGCAGGACTTAAATTAAGGACTTTCATAGAGGAATTGCGGCGAGCCGCTTCTGACCAGCAGAATGACGAATCACCACACGCTAGATTCTTCTCGCATCACACTTTATTGGAGTACAGCTTGGTTTCGGGCGGATGGAAGGAAGACCCCGTACGCTCGAGCCTGTCTGCTTATATAAGGGCTTAAGGACTCGTGTAAGTCCCTGATTCGTCCGTATGGTTATCGCATTTCGCAAGCCGGACTTTGGATAGGCCACTGCTTCAAAACCTGATTAGCATATTAGGTGCATACGCCCTAGCGGCATACTTAGTGCATGCGTAATGGCTATCCGGCCGCGCCCTACAAGGAATCCCATCTTATCTGATAAACGCATCTTTTCCTCACCTTGCTCTTCCATAAGCCCTGTGCTTCAGCCACATTGAGCACCTCAGTGTTTCCTGAACACTCTGCATTTTATCCTGCATCCAGGGTTTTTACATATGGTGTTTCCTGGTCCTGTAATGCTCTTAAAAGAGCATTCGCCTCCATGAGGGGAAATTCTACTTGCTTTTCAAGGCTCAGATCAGACATCTCGCCTGTGCTATTTCTTTCATCCTCATCTCTATCCAACAGTAGCGCCCCTTCTTCTCTTCTAAAAGCCTTGACTCATCCCCTCTAACATTTAGAGTATTAGAGTATTGGTGTATCTAACTGTTTGTCTCTTTTTCCTCTGCTACACTATGAAATCTCAGGTGTGAGGACCATGTCTTTTCTCTATATGTCTTCTGTGCCTCATTCTCACTCATAGTAGCATTTCAGTAAATGATTGATGACTGAATAAAGGTTTGAATTCTAAGTTTTCCCCTAGGTACATACACAAAAATTCCAAAACCATCTGATTAGTTCAGGGCCACCGGCATGTCAGACTCTCATAATAATATGATAAGACAGGCTGAAAACTAATTAAAAAATCATGCTGGTGCATGGGTTAAAAAATATTTTTACAAATTAGGTGTGCTGTCTTAAAATAATGATTTTTAAAGAAAGGTCAACGCCCAAAGTGGGGGTGGATTACTATGCTTAAAAGAATTGTCAGTGTGGTTGCCATCTGCTTATTTCTGCATTTATTCTGACATTTCAAACACTTAAAGCGGCCTGATAATAGAGATCCAGAACTGCAGAATCACAGCACAGCTGCTGCTCAACACAGAAATGCCTGATTCACCCAACAATTCACAAGTCCACTCTCCCGCCAAATAATGGTGCTCAGTCATGTTTGGGATAACATATTTATGACTTTCTGGTCTAATTGGTCCCAAGGTATTTCAGAAAATACTACAATATAATGACTTTGTAGGAGCCACTATTTAAGACTTTGAAGTAGGATCTGGAGTAAACTGACCTGGGCTTTAATACAGATTTGATGTATGCTTTGGGATTTCCATTTTCTCATCAGGAAGGGGGCTAACACTTTATTGCAGTTGATGGAGGCATTAAAGAAGATGATATATGCAAAGCACACAAAAGAGTGATGATTATTATTATCTCAAAACATCAAGCAACCTGGGTCCATTAAGCTCCCAACCCCTAGAGACAGATGTTAGACTCACTCTAATGTTTCCTACCATGTTTGGTTTTTTTTCTATATCTATGTATTTTTATTTGGTTTGGTTTGTCCCTTTATTTAAATTTTTTTAATATTCCACATGCATCCTATTCTTCACTGCCTACCATGGACGAGATAGGCAATAAGTGTTTGTTGAATAGATGCCGTGGTTTTAGACTCATGGCCAGACAGACAATAGACTAGGAGATCCTTTCATTTGCTGAGCTCTCATTCTATCTTGCCCAGGGAGGAAATGGAAAAGACAGGGCTAGTCACATCATATGTTGAACATACGTTATTTTTTAAGTGTTCCATTAGGCGGGTTCATACTATGTGTATTTAATCTTCACTCTATCCATGTATTATATTCCCCATATTTTAGTCACAAAGAATCAGGCTCACACTCTAACAAAAGTAAGAAACTTGTTCAAGTTCACACTTTGGAAGAAGGAAAGCTAGGATGCAAGCTCAGGACTGCTGAATTCTTTCCATATCCATGCCTGAGACATTGTGAACAAGATGCACCTTCAGTTTTTTGGAAGAGTTTTTTTTCTCTTCTTCGTTGAATATCTTTCCTTTACATAAAGAAATGTTCCAGGAAAAAACTGGATTTATATTATTTTTGTGAGCTGGGAAACCTGAGTTTTAGAAATTTTTCTTTAAAGATTTATTCTCCTGGGACATCTGGCAGAAACAAAATCTCATTCTTTCTGGAGGCACTCACCACCAACTCAAGTCTCACCCAGTTCTCAGGTGTAGCTCCGTTGAACACAATCTTTTATTCAAAACCTCCAAATAATATGAATGAGAGTCAGAAAATTAATAAACAACAGAATAACATGTGCAGGGGTTTCAGAAAATAGAATTGTTGGATCCCAACACATACTTTAGGAGTTAAAATATGGGATTAAATTTGTTGAATACAGCTTAAATGGTTTTTTGATGTACTTCAAATCTTTTGTGAGAATAAAAGAAAGGCTAAAGTTAATGATAAAAGCATGCAACTTGTGAAGTTAAGAACCTCAGAATAAAACAAAGAGAGGGAACTAAAGGGAAAAAACTAAAGGTGATAGCAAAAATAAGTAAAATGAGAAATGAAATTTGAGGATCAAAAGCTGAAATTATTTCTTTAAAAAGATCCATTATATAAACAAAACCCTACTGGCATTAATCAAGGGGAAATAGTCAAGGCATAAATAGTCATTATTAGAAATAAAAAAGGTTTAAGTACAGATACAAGTAATTTTTTTTTTTTTTTTTTTTGCGGTACACAGGCGTCTCACTATTGTGGCCTCTCCCATTGTGGAGCACAGGCTCCGGATGCACAGGCTCAGTGGCCATGGCTCATGGGCCCAGCCGCTCTGCGGCATGTGGGATCTTCCCAGACCGGGGCACGAACCCGTGTCCCCTGCATTGGCAGGCAGACTCTCAACCACTGTGCCACCAGGGAAGCCCAGATACAAGTAATTATTAAAATGAAAAAAAAATTTATCTTAAAATTTGAAAACTTAGATGGAATACACATATTATTGGAAAAATATAATTTACAAAAACTGAATCATTAAAATTTTCAATTAGTTAGAATTCTATACTCATCTAACCATACGTATAGATACTCAACACTCAAGCACAGTTATTATTTAGTGAGGTCAACTGAACATCTAGGAAACATATAGTACTGAACTTTACAAAATATTTCAGAGAATAAAAAAGGGGAAATACTTCCCAATTTCACTTAATATAGATAGTATAAACTTGTTACCAGACTAGTCAGAATCAATTTAATAAAGGAAAATCACAGTCTAATATCACTTATATTTTTAAAAATTATTTTCAGAAGAAATATAAGGAAAATAACCCCCAAATGATTATTTTTTAAAAATATCATGAATAGGTTGCTTTTATCCTAAAGATTCAAGAATGATTTAACAGTACCTAATTTTCAATAATTCATTACATTAAATGATGCAAGGAGAGAAATATTATCTCACATTAAAAAAATTACTTTCAGTACAATTCATTCACTGTGTTAAAGAAAAAATATCTTAGCAACTGTGGGATATGTGCTAAAAACCTAGAGCAAGCCTCAAATTGAATGGTGAATCGGTAGAAACAACCTCTTAAAAAACACGAGGAAATAAAAGATTGAAGATCATTCTACATTAGCATAAATTAACTTTTGTTCATCAAAGAAACTATCCCTTCCAAAAAGGTGAAAATATAAGGATGAATGAGATATTTACAACAGATATAAATCAACAAAGGTAATATGTAGAATATACAAGTAACTTAAAATCTATATGGAAAAGGAAAACAAATAGAATGGACCAAATGATAAATATAATTTACAGAAATTAGAAAAATCAATAAGCGTATGGAAAGATGAGTTTCATTAGTAATCTGGGAAATGTAAATAAAACCACACGAGATACTGTCTCACACCCACTGTGGTAGTAAAACTTTTGACAGTACAAAGTGTTGACAAACACATGAAGCTCCAGGAAAGAAAATGCACACTTTTAGCTGGAACATATATTTATATTCATTTCTAAGCTTTTTGGAGAATTGTTTTGTACTTTGGTAACGGTCACTGTGTGTGTGTCTCTGAGCCAACAATTTCACTTACAGGAATATACTTGAGAAACTCTTGAGCAGGTACACAAGAACATACCAGTGGGAATGTCTGTAAGTTCATTGATTGTGATTGCAAACATTGGGGAACTGAATTTCTATCAAAGAGAGGATAACATAATAGCACAGAAATTGAACAAATTAGTAAATGTCAAAACAATGTGGAGTGAAAAAAGGAAGTTACAAAAATATGTGCACAGCCTTATGCCACTTATATCATTTTAAAAATGCAAAAGAACAGTATTCATTATTTAGGGATTTGTACATAAAGAAGCACCTGGGAATGACAAAACTATGACCATAAAATAACACTGGTTAATACTAGCAAGATGTGATCAGGTGGGCATACAGAGGAGTCCTCAACTGTATTAGTAATGTTTTATCCTTTTACCTGGGAGGTGGTTGTTGGTGCTTTCACAGCATTACCTTTTACACTTTTTTGGATTACTCCGGGATTTCATAAAAATGACAGGTATGTGTATAGGTGAGCAATAGAGATTAATAGTATTCTCATTGCCTTCATGATGATTAAAATTAATTCCAAAACTTCTGAGGATTACTGCTACAGATTATATCATTGATCCTTGTGTGTGATCTGTTAGGAGAGGCAGTGAGTGCATGTACACAAGGATAACCCGTGAACTGAAGGTCTCATTGAAAAATCTGGAGACTGAGGCCTAACTAACATCTTGGGCACTTGTGTTGAATGACGAGACCTCTCCAGCCCTCTAGGAGTAGCCCAGGATGACTTAACATGATTCTGTACTGTTGGTGAACGCACGACTGGTCACATCTTGTTTTCAATTATAAATCATAAGCCATAATGGATGCCTTTTAGAAACTGTATTTATAAATGTGCAGACAGGCAGAGAATAGTGGCTTGTATTCAATAAACACCATAAATGACTGTGCTGGAATAGAGCATAGAATCCAAATGCAGTTTAAATGTGTCCTATGGAATTTGTGAAGCATTTCCTTAAAGCAGAACTGAGCAAATTCCCATTTCTGCCCTTGACTGGAATCGTGTAGAAGCAGAAAGGAAATCTCCTTGGGGTCCATCTTTTCCTTCCTTCTCACACATTCTCTGGTTGGGCGAAAGCATAAGCATAGGATGAGGGTTAAACCTAGTTACAGTTTGTGGTAACAAATTGTAGTGTATTTGCTCTTGCCCAAATCTGCCAAAATGTCATGATCCAGCCTAGCAGAACCTATTTAAGCTATAATATTAATTCCTGGAGCATGAAAAGATACACCTGTGGTGTGAGCACTTTTTTGCCCCAGACTCAGCTCCTGAACCCTCTCAGGAGTTCCTTATTTACTCCCCAACCTCTCTTGCTTTATATTTATTGTCCTTTTGACCATTTAAAGTGTGATCTTTCTTTTTACCATGTGAACTGCCCTCTTCTTAACTAGTGACTTGTACCCGTCTCTCCTAGCTAAGATGTTCTTGTCTATTTCTCTTTCTTTTCAGTATAACTTTTATGAGTGTTTGCTATTTTCATGATTTGATTTGAAGTACTAGTTTCAGTTAAGAGAATGGAAACAAATTATCATGGTTTATATCTCACCTTCATTTTCTAGCTGTGTGATCTTGGGCAAGTTACATAACTTCCCTGAGCCTCTGTCTCCTTATCCATAAAATAATAATAGTGTCTGTAACATTAGGTTGTTGAAGGGATTAGATAAGCAAACACCTGTAAAGTGCCCAGAAGAGTGCTTAGCAGAGTCAGCACTCAATGTGTGCTAGCTGTGGTTTCTCATCGGTTATTATCAAGATGTTACCTCCAATATATTCCAGCAGTTGTATTCATTGGAATCATCTCTTACTTTCTCCGAGTCACCCTAGCTTCCTACAACTTTCTTATTTGTACTTTCCCTCTAGAGTTACTGGTGGCTTAACTCTATTTGGCCCTACAGGGAAGGGGCCCAACACAAAGGAGCTTCCACTGAGCTTGCCATTCTCACCATCAACTATCTAGAATGATGTGGGCACATGGTGATAACCCGACAGAAAAGTCCCTCTCCTCATGTGCTTATATTCTAGTGGGGGAAGCGAGACAACACACAAACATCTATACCACATCACATCAGACACTGACTAATGCCCTCAAGACAAGAAAGCAGCGTAATGGAGTAGGGAGAGACTGGAGCCTACTTCAAAAATGGTGGTCAAGGAAGGGGTCTTTGCGATGGTAGCATTTGAGTTGAGACCTAAATAACAGAAGGAGCTTGTTGTGTGTATTAAGAACATTCCAGGAAGAGGAGACAATGAGTATGAAATCTCTAAGATAGGTGATGGATTTGAGAAGTCCATGTGGTGAGTTCTGGAGTGCAGTGAGCTGAGGGGAGAATGGTATGAGATAAGGAAAAGGGTGAGGACAGTCTAGATCTTGTAGGGAATTGTAATGTAATTCAAAGCTTCTGTTAAAATCTAAATACTATAATAAAACCCATGCATTGGAAAAAGTGGCCCTAAAATATTAAATTATGTGAAATACAAAGATACTTCATAACAAGGTTGAGGAAAAGACTCAATGAGCCTGCCCAGGTGAGCCAGCTCCGAGACCTAAATCCACCCAGGCTTTGTTGCTATTTGGTGCCTCCTTGTGGCTATTGTCCTCAGGCCTCAGTATCACATTGAGGCTACTTCTATCCTTGTCTTGGCTAAAATGTGCAGCTGTTCCAGAAATGTCCCAGTGAGATGGTGCCCACTGGTGATTGTTGATGATCCCAGATGATCAAGCTAAGAGGATATTGGGCACATGGGACCCATTCTCATTCCTGTTTTCTGCTGGCCTTCTGTTCTCTTCTCTTTCCATCTCCCCAGAAGATAATGTTTTTATTCCACCTCTATTTGAGAATAAGGGTTAGACAGAGAATGAGAGCTAATTGCCACTCAGAAATCCTATTATATATTAATTCATGCTATCAGGGAGTATATAATCCCAGAATTTTACTGTTAGAGAGGATGACATGGTAGCTTTGATTTTGTATTTAACTGCATTTGACTTATTAATATTATATTGTCTAATATTGTAATTATATATGTTCTTTTCTCCTTCAAGGAGTATAAACTCCTAAAAGGCAGAAACCAGTCATCCAACTCTGTACCACTGGTTATAAAGGGGTAAAAGAAAACCAACATTTTTATTCACATACTGCAAATAGTAGTACAAGTCTCATTTAATAGTCACAGAAGTCTATAAGACAAGAATTATTATCTCTATTTTAAATATGAGAATGAAGAACCCAAAACCACACAAGGAAAGGACAGATCTGTGTATTCAATGCCAAATCATCTGAAAATATAAGCCGCATGACCATGAAATAGTATTTGAAACATATAAACCAACAAAGCTCGTTTACACTCCACTTCAACAGATCCACTGCCTTGAACTCTGAAGCAGGTTGCTGGAACGTAGCTGATACTCAATATCAGCTGGTGAGTTATAAGTGAAAAACATATTTGGCCATTTTGGAGTAAGAACAAGGGGTTAAGGGCACCTATTCGCCTAATCTAAGGATTCAAGATTATTGGGCCCCAAATTTATTCTCAAGCATTCAGGCCACAGTTAGCCACTGTCTGGGGGCCCAGGCAGCCCTGCTGAAGCTGCCACAGAAGAGGTACTTGCCAAAGTCAATCAGTCTGTCTCTGCTGTTCAGTTAGGTTCTGACTTGTAATCCTCTTTCCTCTATCACCATTTTACTCAATGAATTGTAGTCAACACCACAGGAATAATTAATGCCTATGAAATAGTACATTCTTGAATAATGGGAAGAGAAGCCAAATGTGGACTGTTAGCAATTATTAATAAGGGTATTCCCCTTTTTCCCCGAAATAATATGGGCTTTGGCTTTTGCAAAGAAGTCATTCCTTAGTGAACGTGTATATATGTGTGTTTCTGGGGGTGGGCATTGGTAAGTAGAAAAAAAAACTTTTGCCAGATTATGATGACCCAATTCTCTACTATTGAATCAAAGAAAGTCATCTTTTTCAATTTTAAGAAATTATATATTTATAAACAGACTGCAGAGGCTAGGAAAAAGAGGAAGTAAAAAAACAAAAATTTTAAAAGTGGCAAGTTTTCCCAAAGAGATGCCTGTGACTCTCAGTCCATCCGAGATAACCGTGTTGTTAAACAAACTAAGCAGAGTGGAAATAATAAGATTTAAGAAACTAAGAGTCACCTGCTACTGAGCATGGGCTTTGATTTCTGAGATCAACAATTTGCAGGCTTTATCTCATTTAAATATCACATTGATATAGCCATTATTTTCCCCATTTTAGTTCCATGGACTGAAACAGATCATACCTGGTTCCATAACCAGGAAGGGACAGAGGCAGAGTTCGAGCTGGTTCTGGTTGACTCTAGAACCTGTGGCTTAGAGTCTGAGCTGCCCTGATTTGGTCGTCTGTGGTGACTGTGTAAGAATGGTGATGGGACATTCATCCCTGCCTGCAGCACCAGGCATGTGCCCCAGGACAGTCACATCAATCCTTTGGCATTAAAATATTCAAATTTCTATTTGCATTAGTTGTTATCTTATAAAAATAAAGGCATAGAATTTGACTAATCTTTAATTGCAAATGATTTAATTGCCAACAGTTGCCCTGGCAACATCATTTAGTTAGCACAGAAAGTAGTTCATAATTAAAAGCGAGACTCTAAGAATCAGCAAACCCGTTCTGTCATTTTGCAAATGTTAAAAATAATACATTGGAGAGAACAAACATTTGTGTGAAAGTAATAATAACAATGTCATTAATATTACTAATTGATTTAAATATTTGCCTTATTTTTAATTTTAACTTTTGTGTATGTTTGGTATGTAAAAATGCTTATATTGGGGTTGCTAAAAAAATATTTATAATATCAGAGGTGCACCATTCAAGAAGTTGAGAGATCGTGTTGCCCTTGTCAACACGAGGGCAGCCTCTTCTGGCAGCTGTTACAAACCCAGGTATCTACACCTGTCCAGCCAGCATGAGAAGAACCAGGTGTGGGCTGCTCTGCAGTGGAAAATTCATGTACTATTTAAAGGCGGCAACCACTGCTCATGTCCCACCAATTGTTGTCACGTGGAAGCGTGGGCCCAGGGTTGCCAGATTCATTTTTTTAGAGATGTCAGTAATCTAAAATTTGTATGTGAAATCCCCAGATTCTTAATGTTGGTATCTGGTCCAGTTGTTAAATAGACCTCTGTGTGTGCCAAGCAAAGCCATACAATGTGTGTGGACTGTTTCTGGTCCCAGGCCTGACTGTGTAGGTCGTGTATTCTAAGGCCACAGGAATAGACCTGGCACAGGTACTGTGCTGTTTTCTTTGTGACAGGAAATCCCTGCCTAAGGAATTGGGAAGCTATTCTTTTTAGAGTGTCCAGTCCTGTCCCATTTTGTTGAAGCCTGATGTTCAATGTATTCGTTCTTCCTTTGCCAGTGTTACTGTTGAGAAGCCAGGAGTTAGGTGATGAAAAAGCCATACTAATGCTTGTGGTGATGGCAGCGGATGGTAAAAAATCCTTCTTAGAAGGAAACTTCTTAGTAGGACCAAAGGTAAAGCAGCCAAAAACTGGTGAAACATTCTGAAGGATGACTTGACTTTTCCTTGGCAATCATGTGTGGACACCTAAATTATTTGATAATTCCTCTCTCCTGTTTGTTTTTAATGATGCTTTAGACATTTGCTTCATTTCTATAGTACGGACCTTCATGTGGCCTTCAGTATAAACAATCTGTGGTATTCTATGCCTGCTATGTTTCTACTTCTCTTTTTTAAATTTTATTTGTTTTAATTGAAGTCTAGTTGATTTACAATGCTGTGCCAATCTCTGCTGTTCAGCAAAGCGACTCAGTTATACACATATAGACATTCTGTTTTTAAATATTCTTTTCTGTTACAGTTTATCACAGGAGATTGAATATAGTTCCCTGTGCTATACAGTCAGACCTTGTTGTTTATCCATCCTGTATATAATAGTTTACATCTGCTGATCCCAAACTCCCAGCCCTTAGTTTTGAAGATATCAGTCTCTGGTGCACTCCAGGGGACAAGGGTGGGAGAGGGCAAATGGGAATAGCTTACTGAAAATTATTGAAACAGAAGAGACTCAAGAAAAGTGAAAGCTGGATGGATGAAGACGGAGCCAATAGATATATCACCAACAGGAATCAAATCCCATTGCAGCATGTTAATTAATTCACTCTGGAGGAAACTTCCTCTTGTTTCCTGCCACTAACCTCCTTTCTATCACCAAATGCCTGAATAGTTAGCATATTATGCTACGAAGAACATAGACCCAGGAGGCAGAAGACCTCAGTGGGGCTTTCCCACCTTGAGCAGTTTCCGAGTCTCAGTTTCACCAGGTTTGAAGGGAAAATCTGAAACTTAATGTGCCCCATTCACTGTGGGGTGTGAGGGTCAAACAAGATACTGAGTGTGATAGCACGTTGCATATGGTTCCATGCTGAGCCTGCCCTGAGAGATCACCATTGTTGTCAAGCCTGCAAGGTACAGCATTTTGCATCAAAAAGACTGTCTTAGGAAGCTCCATGATCTAAGTTTGAGTGTGGAGCCAGAGCATCCTCTAGACATTGCAGAGGGTACGTTCACACCTCCACGGCGGTTCACTGCAGGTTGGGGAGCAGCAACTGAAGCTCTACTGAACTGAGTAATGATCTTCCTGCAGACCTGGCTCTGGATGTGTCCCCCAGAAGTGCTAGAGTTTCTCTGGGTAGGTAGCACTGAGTTTCCCCCAGAGAGATGATTGTTTCTTTGTCTGGCTCCCTCAACAGACTCTGAGGTCCTCAAGGGAAGAGGCTACGTGTGGTATTTATGATTTCACAGAAGAAGGTGGAAGAAAGAGTCAGTATTGCATAGTAGGAGAAACAGAGTATTTGGCATTAGACAGACCTGTACTGGGATCTCAACTTAGTCATGTAGTATCCTACACGGCCTATACTTTTGCTTTTCTTATGTGTAAAATGGAGAGAGTAAGTCATACTTCTGGGCATTTAGTAGACATGGAAGAAATATTCATTCTCTTCCTTCTTTGCATTTCATCACCTAATCTCTGGACTCATGACAGATTGTGTGTGTGTGTGTGTGTGTGTGTGTGTGTGTGTGTGTGTGTGTGTGTGTATTCATGCTGTTAGGTAGGAGACTTTAGATAAATTACTTCTCTCATTGGGCCTCAATTTTCCTTTGTATAACTAGATGGTCATTGGACTCAGAGTTTGCAAACTGAGAGCTTGAATTCAATGAAAACTTATTTTCTGTGCCCTGTCCAGTGTTGGCCTAACTGGTGTTTTTAAAAAATAAAATTAACTTTACAGGCAGACTTAACCAGTGAACCTTCAACCGAGTGAAGGAGTGGGTCTTTGCTGGGATTCCACCATGGCTGGAGCTAAGTAACAGCTGCTCCCAGTAGGCAGGGCATGTACTCTCACCAGTTTACTAAAGCCTGGGCTACATCGTTCACTTATTTTGCCTGCCTGGATTCTGTTAATCTTTGGAATGTATGACCTTGAATATGGTAGCATATAAAAATTCCATTCCTCTGTTCCCTTGTGACTCAGTGATTTCTAAGCATGTGGAATTTCGACAAACTTAGCTATTACCAATACTACAATGGCTAACCCACACAGTTGGAAAGAGCTATTGTTTCTCTATAGGCACTGAAAAGGGACAGATGACAAATGACCATAGACAATGATATTATCCTCTAATCCATTTCTGAGTGATTTTCACCCCATGTAATCTACTCTATCAGTAGTCTGTCTTCTCTAGACCTCTAGATACTTAAATGGACTCTCAAGTTGAATGGTTGTTTGTTTGAAGCAAGATGACTCATTTTCTTTGTTTCCTCTCGTAGTTACTTGGTCCCAGCTCTCAGCTTTCCAGATCATAGCTTCTCAGGCTGACTCACAGGGCCAGCTCTGGCTCTGGACCCTTTGTGAACAGCATCAGCCCAGTAAAGACATTTTCAGACCAAATGCATCCAGGATACTGTGGCACTAGAGCCAGACAAAGCAGCATAGATGTTCTTTAGAGATCTTAAATTCACGTCCTTCTATCTGTTTAACAGTATGCTTGAATTTTCTCTTCTGAATTTCTTCTCCAACTCACGGAATAGAAAAAAAAGACACTTTTCTTTCTCCCCTTCCAAAAACACCAATTACAAAACTTTGTGAATTTGACAAATAAAGGCTTTTACTTTTTTTCCCAAATAACTTTTTCATTATTATGGTTGCTTGTCTGCCATTAAACAATATAAAAGAATTTGTTCTTTGGGTGTAATCAGATGGTGACAGAAATATGGTGAAGTTTTCTAAAGGATTGACTTATTTAAACATTTCATTTTTTATTGGAGCCTGAAGCCTCTCTGTTTTATTTGGAGGTAAATTATCTTATTTATCATGTCTGCATAAATACCTCCACTATGAATAATGCAGACTATTGGAATACTCAACGAAAAACGTGGATCTGTTCTGAAAGGAATAGGTTTAACATCTTGCAGGAATAAATTAAAAACCAACTTGTGTTCCACCTTTTAAGCAAGAAAATAAAGCATTGTTCAGGATGGTTTCTCTGCTGTCTTAACCAAGGATTCTTAAGGCCATAAAGATACTTAGGATTAGGTATAATGAATGGCATAAGGGGAAAAGGTTAAAACATAGCCATTTCAGTTTCCTGGTCACGTCAGGCAGACCTGCAATTTGGTAACAGTGACAGTGTGACCTACTGAAAGGGAGACTAGCCTACTGAAGTTTTAAAATCAAAAACAAGTTCAAATCTTACCAAATACCATGCACTAGCTAGCTTTATAGAAATTATTTGCTCTCTTTTGAGCTTGGTTTTCTTATCTACAAAAGAGGGATAAAAGTATTCTATTGGTTAGTTGTTGCTTGTGGCTGCAAGTAACAGAACACTCAAGTAATTGTGACTTAATAATAAAATCCTGAATTAAGTTTCATGACATACATCTGGCATTATGTAGCTGCAGGGTTAGTTCAGAAGGCGAGTTTGGTGCGCCTGTGATTTTACTGGATTTTCTCTCATGGGACCAAGATGGCTGCACTCCCCATCGTCAAGTCCTCCGTCAGGGCTGTTACATGGAATGGATATGCCAGGAATTCTGTCATTTCACCGTGAGAGGCAACCCCATTCTTACTTCCAGCCCCAGCAGACTTCCCCTTACTTCTCATTAGTCAGAACTTGGTCACATGCCCTTATCTAGATAAACCACTGGGAAAGGCGACAGGGATAGCATTATGATCATAGACCTGTGATTCTCAAAGTATGGTTGTTAGAATGATTCTGGTAAGCTTGTTCAAATACAAATCGCTGGGTTCTACCCCTGGAATTTCTGATTCAGTATGCTGGGGTAGGACCTGATCATTTTCATTTCTAGTGTGTTCACTGCTAGTTAATGCTGCTAGCTTGAGGATTACTCTTTGAAAACCTGTTATTTAGATCAAGAGTAGTTCCACCCCTGGGGCTGGGATATGGGCTTCCTCTTTTCTGAGATTAAGGAACCACTACCCTTTATGTAAACAACTCAAAGTTCTTCTACCAGAAGGGAATGGAAGGTGGTGTAATCAGTCACAGTCTAGCAGGAAAACAAAAACCTCAGCAGGTAATTCAATGAAGGTAGTTTAATAGAGTGAATTATTTACAAAGGTGTTAGAAGAGCTTAATGAGCAATTGGGGGAAGCAGGAGTGACCTAGAGATTAGCATTGCAGGAGCCACTCCCACTGCTTGGGCTGGAAAGGTATAGCCATTGTCAGAGATGCTACCAAAGGTAGAGAGGATGGGAAGAAATGTCCTGCTTCTCTCTTCCTCCCTCACTCCTAAGTCTCACCAATGCCCCCAATCAGCCACACCTAGCTGAAAGCCAGTTGACAAAAGGGTCTGAGGAATACTACTCTCCGGGGTCAACAGAGGAAAGGTAGGTACTGAATTGACAGCAAATAGATGAATGACTGGTACAACGGGCTGGGAGGATGGTTGGCAAGGAGTCAGCTGCAAATGCTTGCTGTGTATAAGACTGACAGAAGCATTCAAAAACATATTTAGAGTAGTTAACAGCATGCAGGTTACAAAACAAGATCTCGGTAAACGGTGATGATGATGAGCAACAATGACAATGATGATAATGATGGAAGGAAGTGATTCCCAGGGAATTGGCCAGAACACATTATGTCCCCTTTACTAGTGTGACGTGTACTCCGCCATCTTCCCCAAATCCTCGGAGGAATCTTTTATACTTAGTTCATAGAATGACACTGGACGTCTTTCTTTACCTTCTTGCTAACAACAGACACGTATATCAGAAACTTTGATCTGATGCTAAGACGAGAATAGAGAATTGAAAGTGCCCTTTAGACTGAGAAGCATTCCTAAGGGAAAGTTGTAGACTGTCCAAAGTAGGATGGGTTCATGAGCCAGTATATTCATCTCAGATATGCTGCAGTTGTAAAATAAAACCTTGATTGGTTTTGAACTCAGTTCTTAGGTCCAGATACCTCAGGTGAAGCTGAGTTTACGTTTTGCTCCAGGGCTGGGCTGGTAACCCAGACGTGGCCACAGTAATTACTTCAGGACTCAGCAGATGACCAAGTTGAGACCAACGATGCTCAAATCCTAGATTTTTGACAGTGCTGTTGATAAAGAATCTCTCTTTTCGATGGATTTAGAACAGCTTAGAACGGCTGGAGAGGCTCTGGTTTAAAGTGAAGCTAGAACAATGAAGAGCAGAGTAACAAGAGGAGGAGTCTGAATCCTGATGATACTGTTTGGTTACCTGAATCCCATAGTTTAGAACCCCTGGCGGTTTCGATTAGGTGAGACAGTATGTTTATTTGGGGCTGGAAGTTGTTAAGCGAGATTAAAGTATAACCTGAAACCGATGGTCTAAGGTTAAAAGGTGTTTCAGCATCAACTTACCATTCAAGTACTCATTCCTGGGCCTCTCTCCACGTACCTGGTCCTTCCACCTCACGATTACTGCTTTCTGTTCTCCTAGATCTGTACTTCACAATTATTCCTCCAGCCTTTGCCCTTCACTCTTTCTTTCATTTTGTTGTTCAGAATCATATTTTTGTATTTCCTCTGGTTCTCAGCATCAAAAATGTACATTTGGCGCTTCTGCTTCAGGTTATGTTAAGAAATACGCCTTCTATTTTAATAGAGTCTTTGAGAGGCCTTGATGTCGACACTGACGCTACCTCACATACTCCAGCCCCGTGGCAGGACCAGATATAGTGTAAAAATCTGTTTGCCTGTCTTTTACTGGTTTCTTACAGTGGAAAGTTAGATCACCGGTCTTAAACTTTTCTTTTTTCTAGTAAGCGCATTACAGCCAAACATTTGTTTCCAGGCGTTGCTGTAGCTGATTCCCGCCAATTTTAACATGTTGTATTTTTATTATCATTCATCATATTTCATATTTTCCCGTAATTTCTTTTTTAATCCATGGGCTTTTGGAGGTGGTGTAGTTTCCTAATATGTTTACTTTTTCTAGATATCTTATTGTTATTTGACTTCTCATTTAATTCTGAAGGTCAGAGAACATACCCTGTAAGAATTCAGTCTTTTTAACTTTTTAGAGATTGTTTAATGAACCAGCATTTGTTTTATCTTGATCAACTTTTCATGTGCACTCGCAAAAAAAAATACGTATGCTGAAGTAACTGGGTGTCATTTCAGTAAATGTCAATAAGTCTTGTTTAGGTCTTCTACATTCTTACTGATTTTTTTCTGTCTAGTTATTCTATGAATTACCGAAATATGGGTGTTAAAATTTCTGGATTTGTGTGTTTTCCCCTTTAGTTCTTTGGCTTTGTTTGATATATTTTGAAGCTTTGCTATTAAGAACTTTCAGTATTTAGGATTGTTATATCTTCCTGATGAACTCTTTTAGGAGATGCCTTTATCTTTGCTAAGTTTTCTTATCTTCAAGCCTATTTTTTTCTGATATAAATATAGCTATTCCAACCTTTAACAATGTATACATATATCAAATTATCGTGTTGTACACTTTAAATATTTTACAATTTTATTTGCCAAGTATCCCTTAATTAAGCTGAAAAATAATACGTATTCCAGCTTTCTTAACATTCATGTGTACACATTATATCTTTTCTTCTAAATTGCTTGTATTTTTGTATTTATAGTGCAGCCCTTGAAGACAATATATAATTCGATCTTGCTTTTTTATCTAGTCTGGTAACCTTTGCCTTTAGCTGCGTGAGATACACACACACACACACACACACACACACACACACACACACACATACACATTTAATACAAATATTGATATGGTTGGATTTGGGTTTACCATTTTTCAGTTTCTTTTCTATTTGTCTGATTTTTTTAATTCCTCTTTTCCCTTTATTGATGCCTTCTTTGGGGTTAATCAAATACTTTATTTTATTAGGTTTTTTGCTTTTTTTTAATTATTTTTATTTTCAGTCTACTTTGGCTCCTGTTTTGCTAGATCAGTATAGTTCCGTTTTTCACAGACTACTTCGAATTAATATTTTAATACTTGAGTATGGTTCCACTTTACCACCCACCTCTCCTTTTGCTATTGTTGTCATTTGTTACATCTGCATACGTTCTGAGTCCTACAACAGTGACATAATTTTTGATTTAAAGTTATTTGTATTTTAAAGAAGTTAAGAGACTAAAACAGAGATAATCCATATAGTTTATATATCTTCACCTATATTTATTATTGGTAATGTGCTTCATTTCTTCCACTGGATCTGAGATACCATCTAATTTCTTTTTCCTTCACCCTTAAGAACTTCCTTCAGTGTTTCTTGTAGTGCCAGTCAGCTTGCTATGATCCTCTGTTTTAGTTTATCTGAAAATATATTTATATTACCATCATTTTTGAAAAATAGTTTTATTGCATCTAGACTTCTGGATATATAAACCATTCACACTTAGTGTGATTATTGATATGGCTAAAGTCTCTCATCTTGCTATTTGTTTTCTATTTGTCCCATGTGTTCTTTGTTCCCTGTCTACTTTTTATGTCCATTTTTGCAATGAGTGTTTTATAGGATTGTATTTTATCTTGTTTCCTTATTAGTTATCAATCTTTATTTTGTTACTCTACTGGCTGCTTTTGTATTTGTAGTATAACCTTTAACTTATCATAGGCTACCTTTAAGTGCTATTATACTGCCTTACATATAAGAACCTTACAGTAATACACTTCCATTTCTTCCCTGTTGGACTTTATGCTGTTGTTGTACATTTTATTTCACATGTGTTTGAAACTTCCAAATACGTTGTTTTTTTTAATAGTCAAAAATAATTTAAAGATATTTAAATAATAAGAAAATAATTTTAAAATTTAAATTTTTTGCTAAAAATAATAAAGAAAATAATTTTACAATGCAGACACCTTTTCCAGTATTCTTCGTTCTTCTGTGTGCATCCATATTTTCATCTATTATCATTTTCCTTGTGCCTGAAGGACTCCCTTTAAAATGTCATGTAGTACTGAAAGGCTAGCTGTGATATCTTGCAGCTTTTATATTTCTGAAAGGTCTTTATTTCAGTTCATCTATGAAATTTATTTTTGCTATGTATAGAATCCTAAATTGACAGGTTTTTTTTTTTTTCATTCTATGCTTTTAAAGCCATTACTTCACTGTCTTTTTCACTTGCATTGTTTCACAAAAGAGATCTGGTGACATTCTTATCTTTGTTCCTCTGCATGTAACATATCATTTTTTTTTTCTTTGAGTACTTTTTAAGACTTTTTTACTTTATCACTGTTTGGAGGAAGTTTCCTTATGATGTGCCTTCATGTTTTCTTCTTCATGTCTCTTGCACCTGGGGCTCAGTGAGCTTCTTGATTCTATTTGCTTATAGTTCTCAATGCCTTTGGAATCTTTTTGGCTAATATTCAAGTATTTTTCCTGTCTTCCTGCTCCTTATTCAGGGACTTCAGTTACACATATATTAGATAACTTGATTTTCTCCTGTAGTTTGATTCTCTTTTTATTTTTTTAAAGTCTATTTTTTATTTATATTTTGTTTTGGATAGTTTCTATTTCTATGTCTTAAAGTTCACTAATCTTTTCTTTTCTAATCTGCCAGTAGCCTCATACAGTGTATTTCTCGTCTCATACATTGTAGCTTTTATCTCTTATTAGCTTGATTTGGAGATACATGCATGCAGATGGTGTGTGTGTGTGTGTGTGTGTGTGTATCTATATATATATATATGTATATATATATATACATATATATAATATTATATATTCTATCTATAATATACAGTTAATATATATAAACTCTTTTCCTGTCTCTATTAACTCTTTTAACATGAATACAGTTATAGTAACTGTTTTAATGTCCTATATTCTAACACCTGTGTCGGTTTTGTTTTGATATCAAATGGTTTCTTTCCTCTTCATTTTGAGTTAGATTTTTTTTCCAGACATCCTAATAATCTTTGTTTGAATGCCAGTCAATATTGATTTTACCTTTTGGATCCTGGATATTTTTGTATTCCTATAAATATTCCTGAGCTTTCTTCTGGGACACAGTTAAGATACTTATATACAATTATATCCTTTTGGGTCTTGCTTTTAAGATTATTAGTTGAGGCCAATGCTGTGTTTAATACAGGGCTAATTATTCTACAGTACTGAGGCAAGACCTTTTTGTGTACTCTATCCAGTACTACTCAATGAATTATGAGAATTTTCAGTCTGGCTTGTGGAAGCATGCACTAGTTCCCTCCCTAGGTGACCACCAGATACTGTTGCCTCTAATCCATTCTGATTGTCTTTCTCCAGCTTTGAGTAGTTTGATGACACTCATTTTCTGATCAGTACTCTGCTGAATACGTGAATGGGACACCCTGCAGGACTCCAGAGTTCTCTCTGTGCAGCTCTTGCCCCTCCACTACTCTGCTCTGCAAACTCTAGCTATCTTGTTCTCTCCATACCCTTAGCTCCATATCCTTAAACCAGGTAGTCCACTGGGCTCCTCTTGTGCTCCTCCCCCTTCTACCAGGTCTGAACCTCTCTTAAGGTAGCAGACTAGGGCAATTGCAGGACTCTTCTCATGTGTTTTATGTCTCTCAGGGATCATTCTTCTTAACTGCCTAATTTCCAATATCTTAAAAACCATTTTGTTCATATATATTGTTTGGATTGTTCTTGTTATTTTGGGTGGGAAGGTAAGTCCAGTCCCTGTTATTCAATTTTCAATAAAAGTAGAAGTCTATTTATTTTTCAACTCAGTATCTTTTAATTTCAGTCCTTGAACATATTTCTGTGTTTCTTTAAAGTTCTGTCTACTTTATCCAACATCTGGGTAAGAGTGGGGTTAGTTTCTATTATCTGCTTTTTCTCTTTAGCATGGTCACATTTTCTTATTTCTTAAGATGTATAATTTTTTTATTGTGTATTGGATAATTATGTTCCTACTTAGTAGAGGTAGAATTTTCCTCTGAAGGGTGCTTATTTTCATTATAGCAGGCAGTTAACTTGGTTAGCCTCAGACTCTAATTTCTGTCTCCTCTGTAGTAGCATTGGCTGAAGTCTATACTCAGCTCTTTCACCTGCATGTCTGTTGCTAACGATGTTAGATCATCTTTAGGCCTGAAATGGCGCTTAGCCACAGGTGATGCTAAAAAAGAAGTTCCTTCTTCCTCCAAAATATGCAGGAGGCTGTATGGGTTAATGGGTATATTCTGGAGTCAAGTAGACCTTGGTTTAAATCTCTCCGCCACTTTCCAGATGCTTTACTATGGGCACATGATTTAAACATCTAAGCCCCCATTTTCTGTTTAAGGTAATTCAGATTATGTCAGAGCCAGCTGTTTAAGGTAATTCAGATTATGTCAGAGCCATTCTGAGAACCAGATGAAGTAGTGAATATAAAGCACTTGTTGGAGGGCCTGACATACAGTAAATTATTAATAGGTAGAAGTTCAAAAATCCTATTTGGTAAGAGAGAAACTATAGCAAGAAACACAGAATATTCTAAAATAGAGTGGATATAAGTTAAATAGGGTAGCAGAACTGTGTTAAAGAGCACAGTAGGAATTCAGCTGATAGAACTGTTAAACACTGTAGGAATTCAGAGGAAAGAAAGAGGATTTTTTTGTGGGATTAAAATTTGTGCTTGGATTTTAACTTAAAAAAAAAAACAGTCACTTACAGAGTGGGAAGCATGAAATGAAATTGCACATAGAATATGTGGATACTAAGGTAACCAGGCCAGAGTGTGCCACGGTTTTGTGCTGAAGAATTCTGAGAAATGAAAGAGAATTGATAGGCAAAGTGAGGTCAGATTATTGACTCTTTGCCTGGTGGGAGGTTTTTATAATAACGATCATTTGTAAGTACTAGAAGAGCCGGATATAATAAAATCACAGAATCACAGAAATTTCAGACTGGGAGTGAATATGACCTAGTTCAATGGTTTTGTTTGTTTGTTTGTTTAATTATCAATGGGCATCACCAGTGAAACTTTAATAGATCTATACTACAGAAATGTATAACTTGCTCAATGGCCACTCCAGGTGGGTCCGTCTGGAGATTCAGCTGGTTTGCCTAAGAGAACCTCCATGGAAACCTAGTGCTCTGTTGAGTACTAGTTGAAAAACACTGATATAGTTAAATCTTTGCTTATTGTAAAAATAAAAGAGTTAATGTATTGAGTTGGAAAGTGACTTACTCAAGCTGAATTAGCTATCGAGTGCCAGAATAGCTAGTGTTATTTTAATTAAAATTTTCTGAGCAATTAGATTTGGGAACATCAGCCTTGGGAATTAGATTTGGGAACATCTCCTATGAATTGGAGAAGACAGTGGTGGAAAGACCAGCCAGGAGATACTGCACTCATTCAGGTCTGAGAAAATGAGGAACTGAGTGTGGTGTTGGCAACAGATCTAGCGAATGGATGCAAAACAGATTTTTAAACCATGTCAAAGGAAGAAGTTTCAATGCATCTCCCTTCCCTTCCTCTGACTTTCCCTCACCCAGAAAATATTCCTTTTGTGCCACTGAATTCCAGGTCCTGCTCTGTCCTCATGTCACCTCATGGGCTTACAACCTAGCAAAGGGCTTGCTGAGAGGATGGATATTTGAGTATAGACTTGGAGGTTGAGACATTAAGCCATGGAGATATCTGAGAGAACATTCTAGACAGAGGAACAGCTTATGTGGGCGACATATGCAGCGGCTGGAGCATGTCTGATATGCCTGAGGAGTAGCTGGGAAGTCAGTGTAGCTGTCCTGGCCAGTGTAATCAAAAAGAACAGTGTTTGATGAACTCAAAGAAGTAAGAGAAGGCAGATCATGTGAGATTTTGTAAGCCATTATAACAACTTTGACCTTTTATTCGTTGATTGTGAGGAATGAGAGCTGAGACGGAGTACTGGGGAGGAAAATGAGTTTGATACATAGAAAGATATATGTTATAGTAATGCTTTGGGTAGAATGAGTTTGAAATGAAGAGACCTCTGAGATTAGCTTATTCATAGGCAATAGTAAATGTGTGTATGAACTTTTGTAAGAGGTCACATTATAGAGACGTAGATGAGAAACCCTCCAGATTAGAGAGGAGAGTTAAAGTGGGATAAATTGATTCGTTGTAGAAGAATTTGGGAATGATTTGTTCAGAGAATAGTCAAACAAAAAGAAGCACTTCAGAGATAAAATTAGAAGGGTACAACTCTCTTGTGCCAAGTCAGTAAAGAAAGAGATTTACAAAAGGCAGAGAAGAGCAATATCACCAATGCCACTGATGCTATTATTAATAGCAGGCACCGTTCAGTTTAATGGACTGAACCTAGTTGCTGATCAGCACTTACGAAGAAGAAACAGTAATAATGATACCACCATATATTCTGTGTAGCAGTTAATTGACTTCCAGAGCTTGTTTATACCTTATTGAAGCTTTGTTTGTGAGGCAGACGAAACATTTATTTTTGTTATTGCAAATTAGATAATGAAGAAACTGAGGTACAAAGTGATCACTTAAACTTGATAACACCATTCAGCTGGTTAGTAGCAGATGAAGACATCAGCCCAAAGCCCAGATCTGCCATCTTGTAGGGAGTTAAAGCTGGAAGAAGACTGAGGTGTACTACAGCACAGTCCTTTCCTTTTACATGAAAGGAATGGAAGCCTGGAGACTTAGACTGTCTTGGCCTGGACACACATAGTTCCTCCATGACCAAGTGGGGATTAGAAATTACAGAATGTTAATGATTGCAGACCTAATGAGTGCCTGCCTAGTTTGGTGGAGTAGCTTTACATTGCTCTCATTCAATCGTTAAGGTAACAATGAGAGCTAGGTAATATCCTCCTCCTTTAAGAGCCAAGGAAACTGAAGCTGAAAAAAGATAAACAACCTGCTCAGAGACTTCGAACTAGGAAATCACAGAGCCAGGATTCAACTCAGGTATATTTGACTACAAAGCTTTGTCTCATTTGCACATTATCTCAATTCTCGGTTTTCAGCACAAAACCTCCCCTGTAGCTGCCTGCATAATCTTGACAGGTGCTGTTTTTTTCTTGTTTGCTTATTTTTTTTTTTTTTTTTTTTTTTTTTTTTAGAGATTGTGTCTGCATGCTTCTGACCTTAGCACAGTCTTTCCCCTTAATGTGGAAAGGGCTCTATCAAAACAGTTAGGAAACGCTGGCTGTAGCAATAAAGCAGCCCCAAAACGTATAATGGCTCAATAAGATAGAAACATATCTGTGCTCACATACAGAGTCCCTGACAGTTTCAGGTCTGTGGAAGGGCTCTGTTCCACTTAGTCACGCATGGAGCCAGACAGACAAAGGCTCTGCCATTTTCAACCTGTGGCTTCCAAGTTTCCTTATACATTAGCCTCCAGTGGGAAGGTGGAAATAGCATGGAGGTTCATATGAGATATTTTTGTGGGCCATATTGGAATTACATTATTTCTAACTTTAGAGCTAGAGCTTAGTCACAAAGCCTCACCCATCTGCAAAAGACATGTAGGCCTCACCCATCTGTAAAGGACCTATGTTCAGGACACACCCTTGGGAGCCCAAGAAGAAAAGATGGAAGAGCTAGACTGTTTTTACCACAGAGCCTTTCTTTTTCTTTTCTTTTTTTTAATTCAAGTATAGTTGGTTTACTATGTTGTGTTAGTTTCTGGTGTACCGCAACGTGATTCAGTGGGTACACACGCACACACACACACACACACACACACACACACACACACACACACACGTGCACACACACATATATTCTTTTACAGATTCCTTTCCATTACAGGTTATACAAGATATGAATACACTTCCCTGTGCTATACAGTAGGTCCTTGTCATTTATCTATTTTATCTATAGTAGTTTGTATCTGTTAATCCCGAGCTCCTGGTTTATCCCTCCCCTGACCTTTCCCCTTTGATAACCATAAGCGTATCTTCTACGTGTGTGAGTCTCTTTCTGTTTTGTAAATAAGTTCATTTGTATCATTTTTTTTAGATTCTACATATAAGTAGTACTATATAACATTTGTCTTTCTCTGACTTCACTTAGTATGATAATCTCTAGGTCCATCCATGTTGCTGCAAATGGCGTTATTTCATTCTTATTTGTGGCTGAGTAGTATTCCACTTTATATATATATACACACAAACACACACACATACACACACACACACACACCACCTCTTCTTTATCCATTCATCTGTTGATGGACACTTAGGTTGTTTCCATGTCTTGGCTATTGTAGTGCTGCTATGAGCATTGGGGTTCATGTATCTTTTCGAATTAAAGTTTTCTCTGGATATATGACCAGGAGTGGGACTGCTGGATATCCACACTATTTTCCATAGTGGCTGGATCAATTTACATTCCCACCAACAGTGCAAGAGGGTGCCCTTTTGTCCACACCGTCTCCAACATTTATTATTTGTAGACTTTTTGATGATGGCCATTCTGACCAGTGTGAGGTGATACCTCCATGTAGTTTTGATTTGCCTTTCCACAGAACCTCTATTTTTCATTTATTTGTCTTTTTAGTTTCCCTCAAGTATTCCAATGTGTGCTATGTTCAGTAGAGTCCTGGAACTCAGCAAATATTAGATAATAATCAGGTTTGTGTTCACTGTACTTGTGGCAATTTATGGTATTGCTTTACTTCCTTAAAGTCATGTAACGTTTTTTGGGAGGAGAGAATCCAGTTTTATGGGGTATATATTATAGATTCATAGATTCTATCACTGAATGTTTTGCAATATTACAATCGTCTCAAAATACAAATGAACATCAGTGTCTTACAGTTTTCTGCATATAGGTCTTCTGTCTCCTTAGGTAGGTTTATTCCTAGGTATTTTATTCTTTTTGTTGCAATGGTAAATGGGAATGTTTCCTTAATTTCTCTTTCAGATTTTTCGTCATTAGTGTATAGGAATGCAAGAGGTTTCTGTGCATTGATTTTGTATCCTGCTACTTTACCAAATTCATTGATGAGCTCTAGTAGTTTTCCAGTAGCATCTTTAGGATTCTCTATGTATAGTATCATGTCATCTGCAAACAGTGACAGCTTTACTTCTTCTTTTCTGATTTGGGCTCCTTTTATTTGTCTTCTCTGACTGCTGTGGCTAAAAGTTCCAAAACTATGTTGAATAATAGTGGTGAGGGTGGACAACCTTGTCTTGTTCCTGATCTTAGAGGAAATGGTTTCAGTTTTTCACCATTGAGAACAATGTTGGCTGTGGGTTTGTCATATGTGGCCTTTATTAGGTTGAGGTAAGTGGAGAGGTATACCATGTTCTTGGATTGGAAGAATCAACATTGTGAAAAATGACTATACCACACAAAGCAATCTACAGATTCAATGCAATCCCTATCAAACTACCAATGGCATTTTTCACAGAACTAGAACAAAACATTTCCCAATTTGTATGGAAACACAAGAGACCCCGAATAGCCAAAGCAATCTTGAGAAAGTAAAACAGAGCTGGGGGAATCAGGCTCCCGGACTTCAGACTATACTACGAAGCTACAGTCATCAAGACAGTATGGTACTGGCACAGAAACAGAACTATAGATCAATGGAACAGGATAGAAAGCCCAGAGATAAAGCCATGCACATATGGTCACCTTATTTTGATAAAGGAGGCAAGAATATACAATGGAGAAGAGACAGCCTCTTCAGTAAGTGGTGCTGGGAAAACTGGACAGCTCCATGTAAAAGAATGAAATTAGAACACTCCCTAACACCATACACAAAAATAAACTCAAAATGGATTAAATACCTAATGTAAGGCCAGACACTATAAAACTCTTAGAGGGAAACATAGGCAGAACACTCTATGACATAAATCACAGCAAGATCCTTTTTGACCCACCTCCTAGAGAAATGGAAATAAAAACAAGAATAAACAAATGGGACCTAATGAAACTTCAAAGCTTTTGCACAGCAAAGGAAACCATAAACAAGACCAAAAGACAACCCTCAGAATGGGATAAAATATTTGCAAATGAAGCAACTGACAAAGGATTAATCTCCAAAAATTACAAGCAGCTCATGCAGCTCAATATCAAAAAAACAAACAACCCAATCCAAACATGGGCAGAAGACCTAAATAGACGTTTCCATACCATAATTCAAAAAGAGTCATGTACCACAGTGTTCATTGCAGCACTGTTTACAGTAGCCAGGACATGGAGGTAACCTACGTGTCCATCAACAGGTGGATGGATAAAGATGTGGCACATATATACGATGGAATATTACTCAGCCATAAAAAAGAAACGAAATTGAGATATTTGTAGTGAGGTGGATGGACCTAGAGTCTGTCATACAGAGTGAAGTAAGTCAGAAAGAGAAAAACAAATACCATATGTTAACACATATATATGGACTCTAAAAAAAAATGCTTCTGAAGAACCTGAGGGCAGGGCAGGAATAAAGATGCAGACATAGAGAATGGACTTGAGGGCACAGGGAGGGGGAAGGGTAAGCTGGGACGAAGTGAGAGAGTAGCATGGACATATATACACTACCAAATGTAAAATAGATAGCTAGTGGGGAGCAGCCACATAGCACAGGGAGATCAGCTCGGTGCTTTGTGACCACCTAGAGGGGTGGGATAGGGAGGGTGGGAGGGAGACGCAAGAGGGAGGAGATATGGGGATGTATGTATATGTATAGCTGATTCACTTTGTTATAAAGCAGAAACTAACACACCATTGTTAAGCAATTATACTCCAATAAAGATGCTAAAAAAATGATTAAAAATATATAAATTTTTTAAAATGCAAATGAACATTTTTAAAGATCCAGAAATCGTCTCTCAGTCCTAACCAGTGACCTGGTTACAAGGTAATATTAATTTTTTTCTGTCTTTTATTTTTAAGCAGTAATATAGAGTCCAAAGTTAATATCCTATACAATAGGGGAAACAGTAGATTTTGCTTAAGGGTGTTTTTTGTTCATCACATCTATGAAGTTTGATTTTGTTATTCATGATCTACAGTTCAGAAAGCAAAAATTTGGAAAATTCTAAACAATATACTAGTGTGTTGTTGGGCAGGAGTTTGAAGTCGTATTTGTGTGCAAAGCCAGTGTTCTCAACCATCGTTATGTGTTTACATTCCAGTTGCACTGATAGACTCTTAAGTGTCTGGAGTACAGAGACCTTATCTTTTTCATCTCTTTATCATAGGGTGGAATATAGCTTCATACAAGTATGCTCAATAAACTTTTGTTGAATGAATGAAAGCATCAAAAGTTTTTCTCATGGCTCAACCTACAAATCCCTAGAAAAGATACAATCAACTATTTCACTGTGAACTTTAACCAATTAATATGAAATACAAAAGTATCTCCTTGGAAATAAACTTTGAGAACAACTTTATTTTGTAAATTTTCAAATAGCAAATCTGAGAGAGAGGAGATCAGATGAAGGAAGAGATTCATCCAAGTCAAGAAACTAGAATTTTGCAAGAATCCAAGGATGTGTTTGCCAATGACTTTTGATAGCAAATTCACTGTACATTCCAAATAGGGTTAAACGTGTTGTTTAGGACACATCCTATGGTAAAACCTTGGGTCGTCCTCTGTTTTTCATGCTGAATAAAAAACTCAAAGTACAAGTAGGATTCTTGATTGAAGGCAACTTTAACTGTGTGTCTTTTGTTGCCTTAAAATCTCTAAAGATTAGACTCAGAAGCAAAGTCTTAAAAACTATATAGTGTCTTTTAGACACTATAAAGTGTCTTTTAGGTAAATAAGATATAAAGACGAACTAACCCCATAATATTTAATTTTGCGAATTGACATTGTATCTTTGTGATTTGCAAATAGCAGGAACTCTTGTGGTACTTTGAGTCTCTATTACAGCACTTTTTCATTGTTCCTTATGTTCGGTCCAATGTCATTTATTTTTTCATTCATTCATTCCCACAGACTTGTACTGGGTGCTTTCATATTGCTTGACATTCACTTATTATTCCAAGAAATGTAAACCTAAGATGTTGTCTCTATTCTTGGAAAGTCTGCATTTGAGGGATGGACACAAAAGGGAAATACTGCTGTGCTTAAATAGATGTGTGTGTACATAGTGAGGCATTAGGGAGGGAGGACCTGTATGTCTGGAGGAGTTGGAGTAGGTGATATCAGTTAGGGTTTGAAGGATGAGTGTGTGTGTTATATACCTCTTCCTCTTGTTTGAGAGCTCCTGGGTTTCAGGAATCACATCTTCTTCACTTTTGCATCTGTTTTGCAACTGCCACGATACAAATAGCATCCTTGACATGTATTTTCAGCTCAGCCAATATTTAGAGAATTGAATAGATACATTATCTTGGTGTAAATCTTCCTTTCTCCATTCATCAATGACATGATGTGATAGAAGAGTGACAAGTACGGGTTCTAGCTCATTCTGAACCTGGTTTCGCCATATGTTAGCTATTTGACCTGGGCTATCATCTGATTCATTATGTAGCAGACACTTGGATATAAAAGTGAATACTATAGGTTCCACTCTCAAGAATCCTCCAACATCTCTTGTTTCCTCTGCTACATTTTCAGGACTGTGCTGGATTAAACTGAGATTTAAACAAAATCCTAGGATTTGTTATAGGAAGGAAAAATGATTTTCTCATTTGTCTGTTTCCTTTGCAATGTCTGACACCATGTGATGCACCCAGGCTCACTGTGATTTATCAGAATTCCTTGAGACAGGGGGCCGGATTCCATGGTGAACTCACAGAGCATCTGTCTTGTTTGTTTGCCTGTAGCAAGTGCTGACTGGGAGAAACAAATCTCTTAGGACAAAGGCAGCCACAAGCCATTTAACAGTTTTTAAAGTCCCCAAGTATCACTGAAAAGCCTCCACGTGTTTTCTGTATTTGGGTATCTGGTTGTTGCTTTTAATACTACTGCGACTATACAGAAAAAATAGCCAGTTTTACGAACACGATGAAAATATAAGCACCTCTCAAGTACAGCCTGGTCTCATATAAAATGAAACTGTTGGCTTCAGTTATAGACCTGGCCCATGAAATAGAAATGTGCAGCCTTGTTTGCAGGTGCTAGTGTGTGATGAGCCCTGGTTATTCCCAGTGAAGCCCCAGAATCTGCTGTGTGCAGTGCAGCTCCCAGGCAAGGAACACCTCCACTACTTTTCTAATTTTCAGTATAAGCCAGGAATACCCCAGTGTCTCTGGGGTAATTGCAGATGTATAATTTGACTGGTTGTATTCACTCCCTATGAGTTTCCCATGCTACACAGATAACTTATATCCTGCTGGATCGTGGAAGCTTTTGCTAGTTTCTCTTATTTCATTTTGGGAATAAAAATATCTGTGACTTGAAAAAAAAATATTTGCACATCATTCAGTATTCCCACTCCTCCTAGAAATTTCCTGTAGAATTGAGAGCAGGAGGAATTATTTGTAAGATGTTCAGATAATTTATCCTCCAAACTGAGTTGGTTTTGAGAGTGAAAGAGGCAGCAGGTGACAATGAGACCAACCAGGACATATGATTTCTATGGTTATTTGAGAAGTTTTGCTTTTGTATGTCCTGGTTTCCTGACACTAACTGTGGCTAGATGGTTGTTACCTAAATATTGTCATTAGTCTAGAAATCACAGGGTCTGTGAGGAATCATGACAGACTTTCTGGAAGCTGTGGAAATAAATGTCTGAGGCAAAACTTGTTGCTGCTTTGTTACAGAGAGTTATCTTTCAGCCTCTCATAGAGAAGTTATCTCTGAAAATCAGTCTTCTAGTTATGTCTGTTCCTCTTGGTGACCTATATTTAGAAATAACCAAACTGACTTCATAACTTAGGGCCCGGTCCTTCCCCTCTGTGAGACATGGCCTCAAGTCACTTCTCTGTTTCAATTTATGAACATTTTAGTGATTCAAGGTGTTTCCCACTGAACCACACACCTGTAAAATTTCAGAAATGAAAACATGGTTGTTGAAATTTTATTGTTTGGAGATTTATAATAAATGCACACACAACCTGACTGCTATAGCTGAAGGTGCTATAGAAGCACTAGGTCCTGTGGCCTGATTGCATTTAGAAAGCTGAGGGATGCTGTATGTCAAAGGACTGCATGAACTTAATGACACAGCCGTAAAGGAAGAAGATGGCAGTTGGCAGAAAAAGGCCAGGATGGAGTTGCCCAGAATAAAGAGCTTTCCTCTCTTTACGTGGCTGGAATGCTATGAGATGAGACTGGCAGGTTTCAAACTACGTTCACAGCCTTGTGCACAAATCGGGACTTTTCAGCGTAATAGATACACTGGTAGTTGATGCCTACAGCACGGCACTGCTGAACAGGACTCTGAAGTGCGTTGTATCCATTATGTGTTATATCTGAGTATTAATTAAATTTCTATTTGTATAAGACCGCTGTAGTTCAGGTGTTTCTAGGAGGACTAGGGGCGGATTCCCAGCCCTCAATGGCTATATTCCAAGAAATAATTACCTGGAGAGATTCTGTAAGATGAGCTGAGCCTGGCATGACGACTGACAGCTCATCTTTCTGCAGTGGTGTCATTTTCCTTCAGCTCAGAGGCAAGCCTTTGGGCTAGAGAATCCAGGCATTTGCTGATTCTAAGAAGCCAGATTCTAGAGCAAACAGAGCCCAGAAAACTTCTTTTCATCACGCACGACTGAAGAATGAGGAGCTCTGATTGACTATCACAAATCAAGTCCTTAAGTGAATCAGCAGTTTTAGAAAGAATTAGAACAGTGGTTCTCAAACCGTGCTCCCCCAAAACTTAGTTTCACAAGATATTATCCAAAGAAAAAGCATTTCTCAGCCAAATAAATTTGGGAAACAGTGCATATTATGATTCTGCTAAGTTTTGCAGGGCATATAAATATGATAAGTCTCTGAGACTGAAATCTATAAAACATTAGTGTAACACTATTTAACCTAGAGTTTCCTGAACTTATTTGTTCACAGGTATTTTCAGAGAATACCAAATAATATCTGGGATTACTATACTGAAATCATTGAAGCAGAGAAGAGTCATATACTCTGAATAACAAAAGTGTGCCAAACATCCTTGATTTAGTTTCTGGTGATCCAGAAACGAACACAGCATGTGCCGTTAGGAGTGTCTTCATGACCATCAGTTCTCATGCGTTGTTCAATTTATGAGAAATCACCCAAAAAACGAAGCTTTCAGTTTGTTTGTTTGGATTCTAGAAAAAAAAAGATGGGATACAGTTTTTCCTGTAACTTTCTTTTAGGTGACTAACCAGTTTTAATTGATATGTTGACGTGAGCATGTTTTAGGTGTTTATTGAAAGGTTGGTGTCAAAAGAAATTAATGTCCTGGTGGGCTTGTGTTTTTCTCTGAGGCAGATATTGATGAATGTACAGAGGGGATCATTGAGTGCCACAACCATTCCCGCTGCGTTAACCTGCCAGGGTGGTACCACTGTGAGTGCAGAAGCGGTTTCCATGACGATGGGACCTATTCACTGTCCGGGGAGTCCTGTATTGGTAAGCAGCTTTCAGCCATGCCCTCCATCCATCTGGACCTTTGCAGGAGGGGCAGCCTGCTTTGGTAGTCTGTTCAGCTCCCAGTGTTAAGATATGACCCCTCATTGGTTAAACTCATCAGTTTTCAAATTTCCTCCCTCTGCAATTCAGGGATCAGGGCAGGGATTAGGCAGTGCAGGGTTTTAGAACTATTATACAGAAACTGGGGCACTCAGAGGACAAAGCCTGGGTCTGTAGTCTGTGGCTTTTAGTTCTTTCTGAAGGAAACCATGATGACTTGCTGGAATTTTTCACAGTTTAAGATACAGCTGTGGGAGAAGAGGAAATATTGAGGGACTTAGAAAATTTAGTTTAAATCTCGGCTCTTGTAATACAAAAGTCACTGTACCTCTCTGAGCCTTCTCCTGTGAATACAAAAAAATGTGGATAATAATGCACATATATTATTAGATTTAAATGGGATATCGTAATATTTAAGGATTATAAGCTTTGGATTGATGCACAAATATGACAGAGTCAAATTAACCTTATTACTGTTGCTATTACCACTGCTGTCATCTTTGCAAGGTCTCCTTTAATCACTTTTCTGCTTGCAGTTCTGTTAACTGCTGAACAGAGGAAGTTAACAGATGGAGTTCTTCCCCTTCAAGACCTTATACCTTTCACAAAATCCAAACAACTGATCAAAAATGTAATCGTTTCAGGGGCTTCCCTGGTGGCGCAGTAGTTGAGAGTCCGCCTGCCAATGCAGGGGGCACGGGTTCGTGCCCCGGTCCGGGAAGATCCCACATGCTGCGGAGTGGCTAGGCCCGTGAGCCATGGCCGCTGAGCCTGCGCGTACGGAGCCTGTGCTCCGCAGCGGGAGAGGCCACGGCAGTGAGAGGCCCGCGTACCACAAAAAAAAAAAAAAAAAAAAAAAAAAGTAATCATTTCCATGAGAACCTTGGCCAATCCAGTTATTTCATGTCACATGGACTCAGCTGAATTCTTAATGCTGATTTGGACAGACCCAGAGGGCAAGCATTCTGACCATGGGTTCTCAAAGTTCAGAATGCTGAATTCAAAAATGGAAATTTGACTTTGCTCTCTGCATATCTGCATTTTATTTTTTCTAAAGGTTCCTCCTGAGAACCAGTCAGTGTTTTTTACAACTTTTCCCCTAAGATTGCTCTGAAGCAAAGATGAACTGGGGAACAATAGGCACATGGCATGAATTGTCCATTGCAATGTCAGCGTTACTGTTGAGAGGCACGCGGTGTAGTTGTTAGAGGCATAGACCCTTGAGCCAGACTCCCTGAAGTCAAATTCCAGCTCTGCCGTTACTAAGTAGGTTGCAAGGTCTTAACGAAACTCTACCTCGTTTGTCTCATCTATAAAATGGAAATGTTCCCGTTCCTGCATATTCAGCCCTCTGCCCCACGTCTATCTTTTATTGTTAAAACGATGATTTGCAACCTCAGGGAGAGGTTTGCATCTATCCTGGGTCTTCATATACTTCCTTTACACGTGGCCAGGAACTTCCGTATGTGTACAACTCAGAGTAAATAGATGTTATGTGAATAGGGATAGATCAAATGGCTGTTGGATAGAAATATAGAATATTGACATATGCGATGTTACATGTTGGGGCTAAAGATAAAAATTTCATTTTTAAAAACAGTATTTAACATCAATGCATAGGTGACTCTTAGCTTTTTTGTGCACAAAAGACCTTAAACATGACGTAGTTGATCCAGTTTGATAACTGCCTGGACCTGCCGTGGTGTCGCATACTTCTGTGCCTTTGCATGGGCCGACCCCTCTGACTGGAATGGAACAGAGTTCTGAGTCAAGGAGCTCTTCTCCTTGATCATGTTGATTCACATGTGAATTTTTGTTCATTTTCCTAACTTCAGCTCATGTTTCACTGGGACCCCATGAAGCATTCTTTGATGTCTTCATAGGAGTTTTCACTTCTCTCCTCTCTAGCTCTAGAGCTTTTACCCCGGCATGTTTCTGTAGCTTCACTTGTTGCACTACCATTCAGTTTATTTGCTCTTGGACTAGCCTGTGAACATGAAATGAGGTTTATTCTTCTGTCTCTCCAGCGAGACCCTTTGGTAGTTGGTGTGCAGTAAATGGGAAAATGCAACCACAGTTCATGTGTCCAATAAAGAAATGCAATCTCAGAAAGAGTGACACCTTGCTTCCAGCCACATAGCTTGTTTGGTACAAGTCGGGACTCAAGCCTAGGTCAAGGGTGACTCTATGTCCCAGATGCTGGGGAAAGTCCCACTTTATACCTATTGTTCTGTTGTAATTATCAGTTGTGCCTTGTCACTGTCATAACTGTCCCTGTTAGAATGACAGACGTCATGGTCACCTCACCTGCTGATTTCTCTCTGCCATGCTGAGTGACGTGCCCTCCCCAGGGATGCACTTTCTTCATCCATGAACTGCTTCCTGCTCTGCCCAGGAAACTGTCGGTGAACTGGATTCCTTGGCAAGGAACTAGGGCTGTTTTTAGTAGTAACATATTTTCTGAATTCGCTTTCATTTCCTCTCCTTTAAAAATAGCTTTGTATATGGGTCTTATTAAGAACAGAAATCTGACCATCATTTAGGTTATTTTTGGTAGTTGAGCGCACTATTGGTTCAGAATATTTCTTGGTGTAATAGATGTATAAATCTGATCATGTCACTTTCTTGTTACATCCTTCTAACGCCTTCCCATTGAATGTAAATAAATTTCTAATTTCTTTGCATGGTCTTCCTCCAGGCTTTAGGTGACATTGTCCCTGCCCACTTATTGGGCTTATCTCTTATATATGTTAGCCTTTCTGATCTTTTCATGCCTTGAACATGACAGTGAACTCACCCAGTTTCAGGGCCTTTGGCTTTGACGTTCTCTCCGTCTGGAACACTCAACACCTGTTTCCTTGCATGGTTGTCTTTTTTTTTTTGAAGTATAGTTGATTTACAATACTGCGTTAGTTTCATGTGTACAGCATAGTGATTTGTTTTCTTTTTCTTTGCAGATTATATTCCATTAAAGGTTATTACAAGATATTGGGTATAGTTCCCTGTGCTATACAGGGAACTGTATATCCTTGCAAATCCTTGTTATCTATTTTATGAATAGTCGTTTGTATCTGTTAATCCCATACTCCTATTTGTCCCTCCCTCCCTTCCTTTCTCTTTGGTAACCATAAGTTTGTTTTCTATGTCTGTGAGTCTGTTTCTGTTTTGTATATAGACTCATTTGTATTATTTTTTAGATTCCACATATAAGTGATATCATTTAGTATTTGTCTTTCTCTGACTTATTTCACTTAGTATAATATTCTCTATGTCTATTCATGTTGCTGCAAATGGCAACATTTCTTTCTTTTCATGTCTGAGTAATATTCCACTCTGTGTGTATGTGTGTGTGTGTGTGTGTGTGTGTATACACACACACACACACACACACACACACACACACACCACATCATCTTAAGTCAATCATTTGTTGATGAGCACTTGGGTTGCTTCCATGTCTTGGCTATTACAAATAGTGCTGCCCTGAACATTGGGGTGCATGTGTCTTTTTGAATTAGAGTTTTCATTTTTCCAGGTATATACCCAAGAGTGGGATTGCTGGATCATATGGTAACTCTACTTTTAGTTTTTTAAGAAACCTCCATACTGTTTCCACAGTGTCTGCACCAATTTACATTCCCACCAACAGTGTAGGAGGGTTCCTTTTTCTCCACACCCTCTCCAGAATTTGTTTTTCTTCTTTTTTTATGAATATCTTGAAGTCCTAACTCTTAATTAATTAATTTATTTTTGCTGTGTTGCGTCTTCGTTTCTGTGCAAGGGCTTTCTCTAGTTGTGGCAAGTGGGGACCATTCTTCATCGCGGTGCGCGGGCCTCTCGCTGTCGCGGCCTCTCTTGTTGCGGAGCACAGGCTCCAGATGCGCAGGCTCAGTAGTTGTGGCTCACAGGCCCAGTTGCTCCACGGCATGTGGGATCCTCTCAGACCAGGGCTCGAACCCATGTTCCCTGCATTAGCAGGCAGATTCTCAACCACTGCGCCACCAGGGAAGCCCGAGAATTTGTTATTTGTAGACTTATTTTTTCATTTAATTCTTAGCTCGAATGCCACTTGTTCGAGGAGACTCTCCCTGACTATTTTATCTGGGGTAGTTGCTTCATTACATCACTCTCTTTTATATCTTTTATAGCATTTTCTTTGTTTACAAATGTATTGTGCATATACATATGTGTAATTGTCTCCTGCCACAAATGTACAGATTCTCTGAGGGCAGAGACCTTGTCTGTGTTTCACCACTGTACACACATTTCATCATGTATACACAATGTAGGCACAAATTAGGCATCAATGCATATATGTCAGATGATTGAAGGAATAGATGATAAAACTGTATCAGGTCAAATTTATTTTGTATTTGGTTTGACACAACTTGTCGTGTAGATTGCAGTGAGTAATGTAAGATGTTAAATATCACAAAATCACGTGAGTCTTTCGTTTCAGAAACATAATATTTATTAAGAACAACCATTACACCAGTACTGGGTTAAGTCTTCTGGGAATATGAGTATAAAGAAGATAAGATCTCTGTTGTTGAAGGATTTATAACTTGAAATATTTTGAATCATAATAACCTATCTTAATGGCACTGAAAATTAGCACATAAAATAAGCCCTAAATAACATCAGCTACTAATGCTTACATTTAAAAGAAATAGCAGCATCTAAAACAATCATTTAAAAACCTCTTGTAAGTGTTTTAGCAACATGCACTCAGCTATGCTTTTTCCCCAGACAATAGCAGGGATGGCATATGTTGGAATCTAAAATATGGCAATTATAGGCTTTTAGGGCAACAGTCACCTGACACTCCAAGCCATTTTTTGTTAGATGAGGTTAACACCTGCTCTACTGACTTCATCAGTTACTGGAAACGTCGAACATTACTAACATCATAAAGAACAGCACCCTTGCAAGATTTACTGTTGCCTCTTTCTGCTAAAGTAGATCATATAGTTGAAGAAATGACTAGTCTAGGTATTGCAGAGACAGACGGAATCGCCCTTCTTGAGAAGTTTATCAGAGTCTCTATCTCCCTCTTTCTCTCCCATTTGCTTGTATATGTTTATAAGTCCAGGAGAGATGGGCACACACAGGTTTGATAGCTGGAATTTGTAGACGAAGATGACAGGGATGCCTTATTACTGTGGGGTCCAGTGCACTTTGTGTTTGGATGCAGTGGTGGGAGTTCAGTGACTCAGTTTTCGCATAGAAGCTGTGAGCAGTTCCTTTTTATCTGGGCACAGTTATCTGGGTCATTTAGAAATGAAAACTAATGTATAATCAACAATGCCATGTCTAAAGAGCAGGATTTTACATATTTTGAAAATGAGATTCAAATTCCCTTGGATGTCAATCTGTCTCCGTGATCTTGCTTCTGCCTTTGAATCTTTATTTTCCTCTGCCCGCTCTCATCTCTCACGTGAATTCTCAAGCCTCCGCAAATATTTCTTCCACTCTTCCCAAACCCTGCACTCTTTACTCCTTTGCTTGTATGCTTTTCCCTGACCATCCCTCTATCCCCATTTCCACTTGTCAAAATCCTGATGAAGTTTTACACCCTAAACTAGTGATTCTCAAATGTGTTTCACAGTAGATTCACGTGAGTAGCTTTTTAAAAATACTTATAGGGCTTCCCTGGTGGCGCAGTGGTTGAGAGTCCGCCTGCCGATGCAGGGGACACGGGTTCATGCCCCGGTCCGGGAAGATCCCACAAAAAAAAAGTACTTACTTTTACAAAAAAAAAAAAAAGTATTTATAATGGGGCGTCACACACCTGGAGAATCTGATTCAGTTGGTCTGTTATGGGATAGATTGAGGTCATTTTGTTAAGGTCTACAAGTGATTAGAAAGAATAGTCAATTAACATAGAGAACCACTGTCATATTTCTCTAATAGTAAAAAAAAAAAAGGCCTACCTCTCCTATGTTCTCATAGCCATGTGTTTGCACGTGTTGTATGGAATTTATCAGATCAAGTTTGTTGTCGTCATCAGTTCCTTATAGCCTGCAGTACAGCTGAGGTCTTTTTGTATCTCCTATAGATTTGTATTGAATTAAATTGTATTGTTCATGCAATTTTGTCATTATTGTTATCAAACAAAATTTTCAAATCCTGGTAAAAGCCATTTTGTTGACAGACTCGGGGATAACATACAGCTCTTCCTATGGGACGCGGCACCTCTTGGCCTCCCATTATTGTGTCCTCTAAAGGGACTTGGTTGTGTGAGGCCGGTTCCCAGACTCTGGAGTCTGTTTTCTGGTCACTGTAAACAGCCCAGTGAGTATTTACTTGTCAGAGCAGCTGCTGCAACTGACGTGAACTTACAGAGCAACATAAAACCACCAGAGAATGTTCCACTGGAATCTCTTGGGAAGGAGAGTTCACTTTTTATTGATTGAAGCATCAGGGCTGATTGAAATGGTCTAAGAATGATTTGGGTTCTGCTGTCATTGCCCAGTGTCTAGTTCTTATAGGAGTGGAGATTAAAAAAAGGGCTAGAGGGGGCTTCCCTGGTGGTGCAGTGGTTGAGAGTCTGCCGGCCGATGCACGGGACACGGGTTCGTGCCCCGGTCCGGGAGGATCCCACATGCCGCGGAGCGGCTGGGCCCGTGGGCCATGGCCACTGAGCCTGCGCGTCCGGAGCCTGTGCTCTGCAACGGGAGAGGCCACAACACCGAGAGGACCGCGTACCACAAAAAAAAAAAAAAAGGTGGGGCTAGAAGCTGGAGATGCTCCCTGTGACAAACCTCACTGCGCGGGGTGGAGGATTATGAAACCTTAGCCAGTAACAGTGTGACACAGGAGAGGCAGGTTTCCAGTATATACTTATAGGATTTGGGGGATTCAAATCCCAGCTGGGCCGCTTTCTAGCTGAGCCACATTTGGTAAACTATTTAACCTCTCTCTCTAAACCTCAGTATCCTCAGCGTACAATGATTAAAATAATATTTCCTGGTGGAATTTTTTGTAACGTAAGTGTTCCTATATGCCAATATCCTAGCAAGTAGTAGATGATAATAGTCAACATTTAACTTCCCTTCGCCTAAATCTCTCATCTGTCAAATGAAGACAGCAACGGTGATACTAATAAGAGCCAACATTTATTGAGAGCTTACTTTCTGCCAGGCACTGAGCAATTTACAGAAGTGCCGACCTCATAAATTGCTGTGGAGTAATTGTGAGGATTAAATAAGCTAACATAGGAAAAAAACATTCAGCACTTGTGTTTTTAAGTGCTCGATAAATGTGAGCTATTATCATGAACTGAGCACCCACACTATGTGCCAGGGAACTTCATGCATTACATAATTTAGTTCTCACAACTGTCTTAGGAGGGAAGCCCTTTTACTGTCACCATTTTAAAGACGTGGGAAGTAAGGTCCCAGGGATTAAGATAACTTGTCCCAAATCCCACAGCCAGTAAGGCTGTAATCCAGGTGCCTTCGATCCCAAATCTTCTTTCTGCTTTTAGTATGTTAACACTGTAGAGCTGTCTGGAAAGGAGGAGACCTGTGATGAGCCACAGACAAGGAGCTGTTAAGCAGAGCAGCTACAGGTAAATGAGACAAAGCAAAGAGAGAATGAGGGAGTATAACTGAGACCCAGACAGCATTGCTATATTCTGTCCGAATCAAGAGCATTGGGGAATTGCTTTATCCAAAGGACTCAAGGGCTGTGTCTTTGGGCCCTCCTGCTAGACCAGGGGCAGGATGTCAAGGTGGCAGGTTCTTGACAGGTAATCTGATAGCATCTTAGCCTTAACAATAGTATCACCTGGCTATCCACTGATGCATTACCTTCCCTGCATTTTTGATGATATGAATCCAGAGTAGAAAAGGAAAGGAAGGCGTGGGGAATAAAGGGTATGAGAAACGGTGGTAAGTAGATGTTTAACTAATTATATTTGTTCTTTCATTCATTCATTCATCCCCCGCTGCTCGAAAGTAATTAGTATATACAAAGAACACACATTCAGTAGGGTTATTAAAATAAAAATATTTGAAAAATACAGAAAATATACTAACCATGAGAGTTAACAAAGACGTTTATGAATATCCTGACAGGCACAGCAAAAAGGAAAGCATGATTATATGAACTGGTCTAATCTGAAAGGAGTTCGCATAAAAAGTCTTTAAGCAAAAAGGCTCAAATGTGCTTTTTCTCTGTTCCAGAGCAGAGATATGCCAGGGTGGTGAAAGCATCTTTGTGGACCAGAGTATTTCAAGCTAAGAAAGTTTCAGAGACAGAGGCATACACACCAATCTCAGAACAGTCATTGGATTTTCTCTTTGCCAAACAATAATACCCACCCATGCATAAAGTATTTTCATTGAAACAGCTCCTGCCCCAACCTTCCTTGATAATATTTAAATGATCTCTCATTAACTTCAAAATTGATATTTGTTGCCAAAGAACTTTAGGTTTGGTTTTCATCCAAGTAATGAACTATCTAAGAGACTTCCCAAAGGCAGACACCACCTGGCCATGTCGCTGTTTAAATAGCTTTATGCATCTAACTAGCAGTGGTGTGAAGTACATGGGGCTGTGGTCTGGGGACTCAGGGGAGCTCAGTTGCTTGGCACAAAATTGCCACCTTCAAATGGACAGAGAGACCAGGGACAGACACCACCTGGGTATGGAATGGATATGGAATAAGATTGGTATAGTCAGGACACAGGATGGAGAGGATAAGAACATTTCCCAACATCTAATAGAGGGGATATTCTGGGTTCCCCAGAAAGGGCCTTACAGTGGATATTAACACACAGTTGCAAATGTTAAATCAGGTGAGAAATGTGTCCCATCAGACCCTCTGCAAGTTTCCTGCTCCCCTTCAAATCCAGCCATGCATACATAAGCCTGGAGCGGTTTACCTGTAAGTTAAATTGGATATATTTGGGGGACTTCTCGAGGAAGGCAAATGTTCCTCCTCAGTTTTGGTGATAAACATTTCAAAAATATAATTTCACAAAATGATGTCAGAATAGCATTCATCGCACTAAGCTCAGGCGTGAACGCAAAGTCCATTGATCACCCTCTGCCTATCTGGGCTGACACAACAGGCCTATGTGATATTATCCACTTCAGCTCTGGAACTGAAACAAGACATCTCAGGGAATTATTCTAACAGACCTCAAACTAACGACAGGGTCTATCCTCTAAGCCACCCCTGGCCCTGATTAGTATCTTTTCAGTGACAAACACCTTCCTAATGGAAGCTGTGACCAGCCATGGAACAGATAAAACAACTTGGAGCCATGCTTGAAGCAATGCACAGTGCATGGAGAGCCAGGGACCTCAATTCTAATCCAAGTGAAGATCACCTGGGTGATAATGAAGAGGAGAAAAACTAGAAAACTATTGAAAAAACAACTCTCCACAAGGATTGCCATGTTATACTTATTATATCCACAAAAATAAGCCTGCTGTTGTCTTAGCACTAAGTTAGGTGATACGAAGTGTCCAGAGAATTCACCCCTAGGGACTTTAAAACACCAAGCTGGAGACAAAAATCAACATACGTGAAACAACCAATAGCATTCTGATACAGGTTATAATCTTATAATTAACTGTAAAATTATAGGGTCAACACTGTATGTAGGTAATTAGGGAGGAGAGTGCTTAGAGAGGATCAAAGAACAGTCATACCAGATTGCACGGGGGTGATTAGACTTGAAGGATGGAAGGGTTTATGTGGTTTATAGATATAAAAATAAAAAGTAAATATTAATAATAGGGAAGATTGATTACTTCATGTTCTAGTCACTCTTCTAAAAACTTCACATTTTCTAACTCATTTTATCCTCAAAACAGCTTCATCGGGTGGGAATTTTGATAGTCTCTACTTTATGGACAAAGAAACTGAGGCACATAGATGTTCCATAAATTGCCCATGGTCATCCAGCTATTAACTGGTAGATTTCTTCTTCCAGAAAGGGTTAATCAACGTCCTTTCTAGGAACTGTGTGCATGTTTAATATTTTTGAAATATTAAGCAACAGGAATATTACTTTCTTTATTGCCCATTAAAATCTTGCTGCAAAAAATGGTACTATAAAAGCCACATTTTTATTTATTGAATGCCAACTGTGTGTCATTTCACTTTCAAAAACCCCTTGTAGGTAGCAAATGAGGAGAAACACGTCAAGCAGCGCAGCCATGTGTGAAAGAGCCCGTGTTCTTTCTACTCCCCCAATGGCCTCTGTCAATTGTATATTAATTGTAGATAATTTACAAAAGGATTAAATTAAGGTGTGAGTAGTGATCATTATTCAGATAATTGCCTCATTTTCTACTTCACTGTGTGCTTATAGATACATACCTGGTATTACGTCCATAATTTTTAAATTTAGTTTATCTTACATGTGTGTACAGAAGGAACTAAGGTTTTACTCCATACCAATGTATTCTGGGGGGTCATCACATATCTGAACAAAAGAGAGAGATCTAGGATGATGGCCATCTAAGAGGTCACCTGAGTATAAACAATCGTCAGTGTGTTCCCCTTCTGAGAGGTTGCCTCAAGGCTATGGGAACTTCTAATATTGCTACATGGTATCAGGTCACAGTCATGAAGATCCAGAGCTTATGAGTCAGAAAGACAGGCATACCTGAAGCGCTGCAGCTGGCTCGCACTCCGCTCAGCTGCTGAGGTGTGGCTGTTTGCTATCTCCTGTCCCCAGCTACATTGAACTAAAAAGCACAGCTCTGCTTCGCAGGCCTATACTTTTGACTGGAGCCCGGTTTCTGCCTGGCAAAAGAGAGCAAGAACAAAGTGATTGTGACTAATTGAAGCTTTTCCTTTTCCCTGTAGTTGACATCAGTGGTTAAGACCAGACTGGGGTGATGCCTCCAACAGAGCATTTATCAAAGTCTGGATCTTAGGGCACTAATGCTGGGATATTTTGCAGCAAAGGCTTTACTAGTAAATACATCTGGGAAATTCTAAATAGAGTTGAGGTGGTTTATCAACTGCAGGACTTTTCAGAGCCTTTATATTGAGAGTGTCCAGAATTTATTTGGCTTTAAACCCTTTTTTTCCTCCTAGGCATCCTATGGATTTGGCACTTCGTAGAATATGCTAACTGAAAGCTCAGCTGAAAAAATGAATATAGCCTACTCTAACAATTTTTAGAAAACCTTATTTGTTCAGTATCATTGAATAGTGTGCTGTTCAAAAGAGGGTTTTTGTTTTTTTGTTTTTTCAGTTCTGCAACAAAATGTTTTTGGGCATAATACTTGTCCTTTAAGTACCAGCAATTTTTTATATTATTATTTAATTTTGCTATAAGAAAATCATTTGAATATATGACCTTTTGTCTCTTGCATTCTTTTTTTCCTGTGATCATTAAAAATGTAAATCACTCAACTCTACTGTCCTGTACTGAGTGATCTTCTAAAGGCTTATTGGGGCATAGCTGTTTTGTCCCTAAGCTGAATGGTCCCAGTCCTTATGTTTTTGACAAACATATTTCTTCTTTGAATAAGTATTTATCTCCTTCATGTATTACCAGCCTAACCTGTAATTTTTTAAATGATACCAAGAAGATTGCTTTCCTTTCCACTGTGGTAAATGAAGACTTGGTAATTTGATGTCTCAGGCCACAATAACTCAGAAGGAGTAATTAGAAGCCAGTTGCCTCTTTAGGCTCTGGGGATGTAAAGAGGGGTGATGCAGGTCTCTGGGGTGCTCCATGACAATTCTACTTTGCATGAATCAGCCCAGTGGGAGTTCTGAGAAAAGGAAGCAAGTCAGATGGCAGCTGTGAGGAAGGCTGTATTGGAGATGGGGGGGGGGTGGGGTCGTGCAGTGGCTCATACAGAAGGAGTAACAGTTGTATGATATACAAAGAAAAAGTGATATTTTTCCCTAAAATAAGTACTTTTCAATGCAATTATGGTTTTCTTTAAGGTCTTCTCTTTGAATATGAACTTGGCATTTTTACAAAGATCAGGCAACAACAGAAGCACTTTGATTTCCTCCTACACAGGATCTTGAAGCTAACACCATGCAAAATCTTCTTCATGAGTTTTAAATGACTTTCTTTTCCTTTCTTCCTGAGGAGTTAGTCCCACATGAGTGACACTAGAATGACAGGGGGGTATTCCTAAAAATAGTTTCTTAACATTACTTCCTGTGAACTCAGTTTCATGTAGCTTAGGGCAGAGGTTCTAAAAGTGTGATCCTCAGACCAGCAGGATCTTCATCACTTAGGAAGCTGTTAGAAATGAAAATTCTCCACCCGCTCCCCGACCTACTGAATCAGCAAGTCTGGGAGTGGACCGGTGATCTGTTTTATAATGCTCCCCCGTTAGTTGATTCTGATGCCCACTCATCTTTGAAAACCAGTTTGGTTTTTTGTTTCATTGAAAGGCT
This sequence comes from Phocoena sinus, assembly GCF_008692025.1. Classification (NCBI taxonomy): domain Eukaryota; kingdom Metazoa; phylum Chordata; class Mammalia; order Artiodactyla; family Phocoenidae; genus Phocoena; species Phocoena sinus. The sequence goes on from NC_045770.1 coordinate 75,090,281, forward strand.
TCAGAGGGATCCATGAATGCCCTGAATCTGTATGCGAGTGTGTGTATATGTGTGTACATGCATCTTTTGGAGGAAGCAGAACCATATTTTTCACTCGGATCTCAGAATGACACTAACTCCAGCAAGGTAAAAACCACTGCTTAAACATCAGGATCCAGCACTTGAGGGTCTCTTGCTGAAATTATTTGACCTGAAAGCCACACACATTATGTTTGCTTACAAGCCATTGGCTAGAAATAGCTGTACAGCCCAGTCTGAATGCATGAGTTCAGGGAAATATAATTCTCTGTGTGTTCAGAAGTAGTAAACCCTAAGTCTCTATCACATTTCCATACAATAAAAACCATTTATCATAGATAACAGATAGATAGACAGACAGACTGATGAGAAATTGACTAACTCCTCTTAGGGTTGGGGCATGTGGGGATGGCAATGTATACGGGAATTTTTCACAGAAAATATGATATTTTTCACAGGGTCTATAGGATGAGAAGGAAGTTTTCCAGACAAAGTAGATATTAAGTATTCCAGGCAGGAATAGTAGTCTGATTGGAGACAGAATCATGGAAGAGATCTAATTATGTTCAAAGGATGGTGAGATTTCCATTGTGGATGAAGTACATGATATATATGGTCATGTTATGGGTGAGGAATGGCAAGAAAGGAGCCCTGGAAATAAAAGGTAGAGACTAGATTATGAAGGGTCTTGTGTTCTAAGCTAAGGAGTTGAAAGTTTTGAATTATTTCATAAATATTAGTGTCTCTAAAGGTTGTTGAAACATCTATTTTGTTGCGACAACCCTGATACTTTTTAAGTAGCTATTTTTAATATAAAAGATAGCTATGTAAATAGAATAGTGTTTCCCACAAAGTTTCAGACCCTCTATCAGACGTGCATCATTGTGATCTCCTACATCTGTGCAATTTTGCTTCTCCTGTTCCTTTTGCTTAGAACGTCTTTCTTCTGAAAAAAGTGAGGCCATCAGAATTAGATGGCTTTTGATCATGATTATTATCAAGCAACTCCTGTGTGCTAACATTCTGGCCTGTAGTTCTCACAACAACTCTTCAGTTTCGGTATGATTCCTCATTTTACAGAAAGAGACAATGAAGAACAGAGAGGTCTGTTCTCTGCCATACAGTGAGTAAAATTTCTCAGCTGAGAAGTTGATATGACTTACTAAAGCAGTTAGTTTAGGGATACATATGAGTAAAATATTGATTCAAATTCAATTTTCTGCCAATTCCTAGAAATATTACCTTGTAGCAGCTCAAACTGGGTCATTTTCCTGCTAAAAAGCCCTTGAGATAGTGAGAGAATGGTGTGATCTATTAATCTAGTCTCTCTTTGAAGAGGCCGAGGCAGGGAAAACAGGAAGGTGCTACTGTAATAGCCCAAGCAGTAGAGATGGAGAGGGCTGAGTAAGCTACACTATGGGGTGGATGGTGAGCATTCTGTGTGCTTCAATTAATTGTAATTTTTTTTAAAGAGGGACCTTGCCTTCGTTGTTTTGGTATTACCTTTTACATATAGTGAGCATCAGTTCATATTTGGAGGGTCTATGTCTTGGCTGCTGTGTTGGAGATTTACCATTTGGTCTTTGCAGAAAGTTTGTTTTCTACAGACTTGGGAGCCTGCCATCATGTGATGATGTGGGACAAGCCTGACCTGAAGTAAAGATGCCTCTGTTTGTGTCCTAACTCAGAAACTTACTAGCTGTAAGCCCTGAGCATGTTCCCGAATTTCTTATACTGGGGTACAGGTATTGCTGAAAGGGTACCCAGAGCTAGATGAGGAGTCTTGCTTTGCTCAATGGTTTGAGGGGAAAATGATCTTTCTATCATAATCCTGACTAAATGGCTGGATTGAAAAACTAGCAGGAAAAATAGTTTTTAAAATAGAAAATATGAAACCTCAAATACATTTCAGACCCACGGTTTCCCTTTTATGTATGTCCAGGATTCAGAAAAGTGAGCGTTCACTCTTTCCTACCATAGAGATAAACTCGGTAGAAATGTTTGAGAAGCAATGATCATTTGACCCTCTGCTTGGTTCTTTTAATGGGAGAACACGGTAATGCTAACATTCTAAGAAGTTTTTTTGAAAGGACAAAGTAGATCATGATTTGAAAGGATTTTGAAAACCCTAAGGAGTACAGTGTATACGAGTATAATAAATTGTTATTATACATAATAAAAAGATAGAAATCTGTTTCATAAAGACATGTCAACATGACTCAATGAGTCAAGGCTGGGATATCAAAGCATCCGCAGTTTCCTAAAAAGATACATGTAAAGAATTATCCACTGTTTGCCTGCTCCATTAAAATTTTACCGTCCCAGGAGCAGGAATTTTGTCTGTTTTGTTTGCAATAGTATTCCCAATGCCTAGAACAGTGTGTAGCATATCATATGTGCTCAATAACTATTTGTTGAATAACTGAATTAATAAAAGGACTCTCAAAGCAATCATTTCTATTATTAATGAGGACACTGACCCTAACTGCTGCTTACTCTGAGGAGCTGAGCTGGACCACAAATGAACTGCAGGAATTCCTTTTGTTTATATTCGAGCAGCTTGAGTCATGTCAAAGATAAATAAAATCAGACTCCAAGTGGTAAGGACAGATTTTAATCAGCAGTAAGCTACTGCAATAGAGAAGAGGGTCCAGTGCGAATTGAATGCAACTTAGATTTGTGCAGAGGTGACTGGGCATTCTAAAAGGAAAATGCGGGAGTTGGAAAGAGGAAAGTGGGGGCTTGAGTAGAAATAAGGAAGTGGAAATTTACAAAAAGCAGGAAAAGGTGTTGGTCCATATGAATCCCATCTGGGTTTGTTAACCAGCTGTTACTGAAGTTAGGTTTCTACTCTCCTACAGAGACTGGGAGGGGTGATGGGGGCCTATCTTCATTCAGGTGTTAGCTGGAACAGCAGAATATTCTTCTGCAACCTTGAGCTTTCCCATGCAGGATCCTAAAGGGACTGGAGCCATTACTTAATTGATGCTGCCTTGAGCTGCTGGAAACTATGCTAGTGTTTGTTAATTTTTCTCATGTTGGGTGGACAAAATTATTTGTGCTAAGAGTCTGCAGGGTTTATAGGCCCAGGTTGAGGCCTGGTCAAGAAAAGGGCTCAGAGAAGCCTGACTAGAGTTTGCTCAGGGAGAGAATTTTAATCTATGGGCTCCTTTGCTTTTCACTAGAAACAAACTTAGTTTGGGCTCTTATGGTTTTAGCTCCTGTAAGGTAAAAAACACAGAACGACAAATTCAAAATAAACAGAAAGTCTAGGGCAGAGTGGGTTCAAGTTGCCTACTCTTTGCCTCATTTTTCCTTTGACTCTCACAAAAGCCTTCTAGGTCTTTCCAGAGACTGTCCCTTCTAAAACAGGAGGCAGCCCCAAGTCTATTTTTACCAAATCAGTTCATTAAGAGAAGAAATATGAAGAGAGAAAGAAGATGAAAGAGAAGGAATCATCCAAGAAAAGACACCGTGAGATCACATTAAGATTTATTTATAGCATGTTAGTCTTCTCTGTAGATGCTGCCCTTCTTGGCATGGTGACCCAGATCTTTGTCCTAGATCAATGTCCTAACTTGCCTTCTGCTGGGACAAAGCTTTTGGAAAAGCTTTGACCCCTTCCTAGAAATCAGGGACCATAATAAAGAGAGTGGTAAAAAGAGATAATAACTAAGAGACATGGACAGTCTTTGAATTCTTAGGGTCTGTAACCTGAATCTCGTGTTATTTAGATTGAGACCTGGTTTTGAACTGTACCACTGACAATGGCGTTTGACCTTTGATTTCTATGTAAGCTGCAGGATGCTTCTAGTAGTAAATGAAATTAGTTTGTAACCTCTATGTGCCTACAGCCTTTCCTTGGCATAGAAGAGAAGAAGTTATTTCTCATCTGTCAACTTGCTTGAGAGAATGATTTGTTAAAATAGAGAGTTAGTTTTGGTTTTCACTTGGCTGGATTCCCCATCCATATTTGTCACTAAGGGTAACATTGCCAGGCTTCAATGAAACAGAAAAACCATGCCGTTCCCTTCATTACTTTCTCTCTTCAGCACCTGCTTGCAAATACTCATTAAGAGAGACTAGGGATATTTCAATAAACAGTAAATGTCCAAGAAAATGGTTTAATTCTAAGAAATCTCTTTGTTATCCTGAAACTGTGTTCTTCCATTCATTTCCATCCGGTTCTCCATTTGTCACCAGTCATATTGTAACACTGGAATTACAAGCTCAGTCCTGCAAAGGTGAAAAGTAATCATATAAAGATGAAAATGGACAAGACCATAGAAAGTATTTTATATAAACCGTATATTTTATTAAAGAGAAAACTGAGGCCCCCAAAGGACAAGGGTTGATCCATCAGATTCAAATTTAACACCTGTTTATGCATGTCTAAGTAGACGAAAGGCACTGTAAAAGGTGCTGTGGGAAACACAAAGATAAATAAGACCACAATATTACTTCTGAATGAATAACGAAGATAGAAAAGTACATTCCCAGCTAAGCATACAAGGTAACATAAAGGACATATAGGTAACATAAAACCGAAGAGCAGATTCCACAGTAGGAACTCCGGCCAGAAGAGCCAGATGCGAGGCCTCTGCACGTGGCCCGCTGTGAGCGGGTGAAACCCAACTAAGCACAAAGGAAAAAAAAAGCCATCGCAGAGCTGTGACTATTTTCAAGGCTACTGTTTTTCTCTGTGGAACACTGAGAATCCTAAAGATGCCACCAGAAAACTACTAGAGCTAATCAATGAATTTGTAAAGTAGCAGGATACAAAATTAATGCACAGAAATCTCTGGCATTCTTATACACAAATGCCAGATTTTTCTCTTCAGAAAAATCTGAAAGAGAAATTAAGGAAACACTCCCACTTACCACTGCAACAAAAAGAATAAAATACCTAGGAATAAACCTACCTAAGAAGACAAAGGACCTGTATGCAGAAGACTGTAAGACACTGATGAAAGAAATTAAAGATGATACAGACAGATGGAGAGATATACCATGTTCTTGGATTGGAAGAATCAACATTGTGAAAAATGACTATACTACCCAAAGCAATCCCTATCAAACTACCAATGGCATTTTTCACAGAGCTAGAACAAAAAATTTCACCATTTGTATGGAAACACAAAAGACCCCGAATAGCCAAAGCAATCTTGAGAAAGAAAAACGGAGCTGGAGGAATCAGGCTCCCTGACTTCAGACGATACTACAAAGCTACAGTCATCAAACAGTACGGTACCGGCACAAAAACAGAACTATAGATCAATGGAACAGGATAGAAAGCCCAGAGATAAACCCACGACACATGGTCACCTTATCTTGGTAAAGGAGGCAAGAATATACAATGGAGAAAACACAGCTTCTTCAATAAGTGGTGCTGGGAAAACTGGACAGGTACATGAAAAGAATGAAATTAGAACACTCCCTAACACCATACACAAAAATAAACTAAAAATGGATTAAAGACCTAAATGTAAGGCCAGACACCATCAAACTCTTAGAGGAAAACATAGGCAGAACACTCTATGACATAAATCACAGCAAGATCCTTTTTGACCCACCTCCTAGAGAAATGGAAATAAAAACAAAAATAAACAAATGGGACCTAATGAAACTTCAAAGCTTTTGCACAGCAAAGGAAACCATAAACAAGACCAAAAGACAACCCTCAGAATGGGATAAAATATTTGCAAATGAAGCAACTGACAAAGGATTAGTCTCCAAAATTTACAAGCAGCTCATGCAGCTCAATATCATAAAAACGAACAGCCCATTCCAAAAATGTGCAGAAGACCTAAATAGACATTTCTCCAAAGAAGATATACAGATTTTCAACAAACACATGAAAGGATGCTCAGCTAATCATTAGAGAAATGCAAATCAAAACTACAATGAGGTATCACCTCACACCAGTCAGAATGGCCATCATCAAGAGATCTACAAACAGTAAATGCTGGACAGGGTGTGGAGAAAAAGAAACCCTCTTGCACTGTTGGTGGGAATGTAAATTGATACAGCTACTATGGAGAACAGTATGGAGGTTCCTTAGAAAACTAAAAATAGAACTACCATATGACCCAGCAATCCGCACTACTGGGCATATACCCTGAGAAAACCATAATCCAAAAAGAGTCATGTACCAAAATGTTCATTGCAGCTCTATTTACAATAGCCAGGACATGGAAGCGACTTAAATGTCCATCGACAGATGAAAGGATAAAGAAGATGTGGCACATATATACAATGGAATATTTCCCAGCCATAAAAAGAAACGAAATTGAGTTATTTGTCGTGAGGTAGATGGACCTAGAGTCTGTCATACAGAGTGAAGTAAGTCAGAAAGAGAAAAACAAATACTGTATGCTAACACAGATATATGGAATCTAAAAAGAAAAAAGAAAAAATTATTCTCAAGAACGTAGGGGCAGGACAGGAATAAAGACTGAGATGTAGACAATGGACTTGAGGACAGTGGGAGGGGGAAGGGTAAGCTGAGACGAAGTGAGAGAGTGGCATGGACATATATACACTACCAAATGTTAAATAGATAGCTAGTGGGAAGCAGCTGCCTAGCACAGGGAGATCAGCTCGGTGCTTTGTGACCACTTAGAGGGGTGGGATAGGGAGGGTGGAAGGGAGACACAAGAGGGAGGGGATACGGGTATATATGTATACATACAGCTGATTCACTTTGTTATATACCAGCAACTAACACAACAATGTAAAGCAATTATACTCCAATAAAAATGTTGAGAAAAAAAAAGAAAGAAAACTGAAGGGCCGGAGTGTTGTTCTTTTCAGTTGAGGGTGAAATTTTGTTAAAGAGATTAAGCAGTAAAATGAATGTAACAATAGATGTGTAATGCATAGCCCGGCGTTAGGCATTTGTAAAAACATCTCTGTTGTACTCTGTGAGATGCAGATGCAGCTATAACACAACCTACCCTCCTACCCATAAGCAGATATGTAAAAACATATATATCTAAGTTTGCTGGCGTCAATACTGTAGCTTCTCCGTGCAGTAAAATTTCCTTTGGATAGTATTTCAATATTTATAGATTTTTTATTCTCTGCACGGTTCAGAATTGTACTGATTTTAAACAGATGTAATCACTAGTTAAAGAAGCATGACTTGTTCATGGCAAAAGCAAGCCAACTTTGTTAATTTAGGAGGCTGCTCTGCCTGTATTCTACTCTTGTTTTCATACCTAGAAGGAACTGTTTTCTTCATCTGCACTAAAACACCTTAATTTGTACAGCCTAGAAAAAAATGTAGTCAGTGACCAAGGCAAGTTTGTAAAGTGTCAGTAAACTATATTCGTTTGGTATTAGTCACTTAATACACCGGATTTACCAATTAGGGCTCAGAGAGAACTTGGAGTGTTAGCATTTCTGGATTTGGCTGGCCGAAGTACAGATCAAATCTATGAGAATTTGTGTGAGAGTTCAGAATTCAAGTGGAAATCCCTCAGTAAACAGATGAAGGTGTGGGTTGGCTTCATAATAAGAGCTCAGGTATATTCTGAAGAGAGAGTGCAATGGAATTCATAAGCTGAGATGAAATCCAGGAGAGAAAAAAATAAAGAAACAAGAACAATAACAACAGCTAATCATTTTTGAACAATTACTCTATGATAAGCATTGTATTATGTGCTTACTCAAATTACCAGATTATCCCAGGGCATGTTTTTTTATCCACAATTTCAAATGATAGGACTAAGGCTTAGAGATGTTAGGTAAATTTTCCAGATGTTGGGTAAATAAGTTGCAGGGGTAGGACTGGAGTGCAGTTGACTTATTTGCTCCATTTGCCTAGAACTTTCCCAGTTTTATCACTGAAAGTCACCTATCTCAGGGACCCCCCTCAGTCCCAGGGAAACTGGGACAACGGGCCATGTTAACTTGTACGCACAGCTGCTGAATTCCAAGGCTTAAGCTTTAAATTGGTATCTTATGCTGCTTTCATTGAGGAGAAAGAGAACTGATGACCAGAGATGGCACCTTGGAAAATGTCAATAACTTTAAAAATGGGAGAAGACTCTAAGGTCCTTACTTAAAGGGCTGTATCCTTTACCCATTTTATCCCCAGTCTTTAGCACTATGTTTAAGACAGAGTGGATGCTCAATAAATATGTGTAATTAGTTAAGTGATTGATGATTGATTATTAGTGATTGGATGAATGAAGAGGTAAGAGGATAAATAAGGCAACATCATATCCCACAAGGATCAAGTAGAGAGCTCTTAGACTGAAATAAAATAACAATATTTACATGAAGGGTAATGCTTTTGCAAACTAATGATCATGAGAACCTTTAGGATTTAGGCTTTGAAAAGAGAGTCACGTGGAAGCTTGCAAATATTTAGGAGAGGACAAAGATGCATAAATGGAGGGAGCTGCTGGTTGTAGGCCCTAGGACGTAAGACCTCGATTTAAGGAAGAGATAAGGAAAGAGTGAGCTGAGACAAAGTGTTCCTTTCTTTTGCTCAGAGAGTCTGCTCAGTTAAAGGAGAAGACCCATTGGAGAAAAACACAATTACACACTGAGCAGTAAAGAAACACCACAAGGACACATTTCTTCCTAACTCAAGAAAGGCTGGAAGCTGGAACTATAAAGACTGAAGCGTTAACGCTGGAGGGACATTGGAACTTCTTCCTAAGAGACATCACGATAGCATCTCAAATAGACAAAACTATAGCTCACTGATCTCTTCTTTCAGTCTTTACCTTTCAGGCTGAACACCTCATGTTTCATTCAGTTGAGATGAGTTTGAGCCCTTCACTATGCTGGTGGACCTCTTCTGATGTGTCCTAAGTATGTCAGCCCCACTCTTAATAGTCTGTGCTCTAAAGGGAACGTGATACCAAAGTGTGATGTGACTGGCACACATAGAGCATGGCTGTCACCTCTCTTGTTCTGGGCCTGAAACTTCCTATGCTTAAAATCTCATTAACCTTGTATTTTGCAAGCCATCTCAGGCCTCAGATTTTCTCTACTTGTTTCTTTCACTTATTTTGCTGATGTGCAGTATGTATATTTTCCCCTGCAGTTTTCTCTCTGCCACTGTGAGAGAAGCAATGCTGCTTTAGCTATGGGAGTGGCATCTGTGCTCTATCTTGTCTATCATTAATAAACCCCCAAGCTCTGTTCTCATTTCCAAGCTGCTAATGTCTGGTAATGATTTCCAAGTCAGAACACACACAGCTGGATATTCAAACCCCAGGTTAAATTTTGTTTTCTGACATATCACCTGTCTGGAGTTTGAAAGTAAGTCTAGATGTGTTGCAGAAGTTATTCAAGGAAGAAGATGGGGTAATGAAAAAGATCATTCCTTTGACCTAACTGCTACCAAACCATTGGAAAAAATTGTTTCCCTTGATCTCTGAAATCAACTTGTAGAAGGTTCAGCTCCTGAGGCAGGTACCATTACAGTTGTTATGCTATTAAAAGTTCTGCAGAGGCTTTTTTTCTTGAAGACTAGGAAAATTGTTTGGAGCTAGGTTGGGACTGGTTTGATTGCTGTTGATATAAACATCTCTGAATTGTATTTTTTTTTACATGTGCAACTAACCTAAGAACTTCAAATTAAAGAACAAAGCAGATCATCTAGGCACAACTAGATTTTTTTTAGGCAAAATTGAGTACAATAATAATAGTTCTCAGAAATTGTGAAAATGTCAGTGCAAGAAAATTAGTTCTAATGTAAGCCTAGCTGTGGGATTTTATTGAAAATGTTCTCATCCTAGCATGGGGCATTTAAATAATGAATTTACAAGGAGAAACACAAGGAAATCACAGAGAGCCATTACTTACAATGAGAAAAAACAAGTACACTTTAATGGTTATAGATTTGAGTATGGAATATTTTGCCTGATTTTTGTTTCATTGCCTCTTTGTCATTGGAGGCCTGTCTGATGATTTGGGTAAGTATCACGGGTGAATGTCTTTGTGTTTGCTCAGCAGAGAACAACAGTTGCAATATGTAAATAGGGTGCCTCTTCCCTTTGGATGCCTTGGGATATGTATAATAGATTAAGCTGGCTTTGTGCAGAGCAAACAGGTCTGTATTACCAAGAATATGAATAATGTCAGTTTCCATAATTGCTAACATCTGGCTTTCCATAAATCTGTTAAATTGTATGGAAGCAGAATTAGATTTCTGCGTCATAAGTAAAGCAATTACATGGAATTCTGTAGGCAATACGGTCCTGTATTCAACTGTGAAATCTTTTCATTCTGGAGCAGCAAAAGCAAATCCAGGTTTTGAACCCCGTTTTTATTGTGCACCCCAAGTGTATTCATCTTTTTGCTCAGGTTTCTTAATTTATGAGAGGAAAACACTGCCAATGTTTGTAACTTTGTAAATGCAAAATAAACAAATGTTAAAATAGCATATTATAGCTGGGCATTAATTGACAATTTAGAGGTTATTTTAGAGGAGACCATAAATTAAAGATCCTTTTGTAGCCACTGGTTGTGGACCTGTTGAAATTAATCTTCCAGATAATTCCTGGGGTGATTTGTTGATGAGTCTTTCCCTGCCCTTGTCCCCTTAAGCATTTGACAGGAAAATGGGATGTGGAGGGAGGAGGAAAGGTGGCCTTCCTATTTCAGTGTGGTTACTACTGAAACCACACTGAATTTGTTGTACTTTGAACTAGACCCAAGAGCTTTTCCTGATGAAAAGTCAACAATAAAATGTGTTCCCTGAAGGGAAGGGTTGCGGTTGTGTCTTATGCTTATTGAACACCCCAAAGACCAAATTTTGGCAAAGTAGGCTTTATAGTAGTATTGGTCTGTAAAATTCCTGGATTTAAGTAAGTTAAATAAATACATTGCACATCCACAGTATATTTTGTTGTACTTGGTACTGAGAAGAGAAAAAGGAAAAAGATTTAGTCCCTGCCCTCAATGAGCTCACCATCTCTCTATGAGCCATGGATAAATTAAACATGGAGCTCCCAAGAGATGAATGCAAGGATAGCGTGGTGTGTGTGCAAGGTACAGAGAAAGCAAAAGGTCAATAGTGACTGTCTTGCAGAATGAGGGATGGTGATGCTTGGTCTTGATCTTGAAGAATGCATGGGAGTGAAGATAGCACAGGAAGGGAAATGCTTACCTTATCAATTAATGTATACTCCACCCGTTCCATAGGGGCTAAGAAACAGAGATGGGTGGGGGGAGTACTCCCATAATTAGAAAAGGCATGTTCCAAGGCACAGGCAGAGGAAACACCATGGTCTGTTTGTAGGTCACCCATTGCTTTTGAAGAGAAAGGGGAAGAGACAGAAGGTTAAAAACTGAAGTACTAAATCGGGGCTTATATGTATGCCAGGAGATTGAACTTTCTATTATAAGCATCAGAGAACCACAGAGAAGTGGCAGGCAGAGGAATGACACGGACAGGTTTGATTTTTAGAACACCACTACCCTATAGAGGGTATTTAGAGCAATGATTCTCCTCTGGCTGAACAGAGCCCAGATGTCTGGATCCTAATTTATGTCAATTAAATCCAGTTCGTGGTGGTAAGCCTGGGCTCCAGTACTTTTAAAAGACTCGCCAAATATTTCTATTTTGCCCACAATCTCCAAATATTTCCGTTGTGCCCACAATCAAAAAAATCACTGAATTAGAGTGAGAAGTGTCTGGAGTCAGTTGAGACCAGATAGGAGACTAATGCAATAGTCCTGGTGATAAGGATGAAAATCTGAACTGAGTTCAAAGAAATCTGAATGTTATTTTTATGATTATATATGTGATGAGCCACCTAGCTAGCTATCATCAAGTTACTCTCTATCTGTATCTCCTAGAGATACAAACTAGATTATAAATGTGATGAGAGAAGTATAAGACAATGTTTTGTTACTTTCAGCAAAAATTGAGGAGTGAGAATAGTGCAAACATACCACTTTAGTATTGTTCCAAGATAGCATATACCTAAACATTAAGCCATGTACCACCAACTATCATTGCAATGAGTGTTCAGAGAAGGTGAATAATTACTATAAACTGGCATCATATTGGGAGATGCTTAACTGAGGAGGTAGGGCTTGAACTTGATCTTAATCATTCACATTCATTAAATCAAGAAACATATTTTTGAGTACTTATTATGTTATCTGGTTTTATTTTCAAAAGACAATAGATTAGGTGGGTATGGTTTTTTTTTTTTTAAACATCTTTATTGGGGTATAATTGCTTTACAATGGTGTGTTAGTTTCTGCTTTATAACAAAGTGAATCAGTTATACATATACATATGTTCCCATATGTCTTCCCTCTTGCGTCTCCCTCCCTCCCACTCTCCCTATCCCACCCCTCCAGGGTGTCACAAAGCACCGAGCTAATATCCCTGTGCCTTGCGGCTGCTTCCCCCCAGCTATCTACCTTACTACGTTTGTTAGTGTGTATCTGTCCATGACTCTCTCTCGCCCTGTCAAAGCTCACCCTTCCCCCTCCCCATATCCTCAAGTCCGTTCTCCTGTAGCTCTGCGTCTTTATTCCTGTCTTACCCCTAGGTTCTTCATGACATTTTTTTCCCCTCAAATTCCATATATATGTGTTAGCATACGGTATTTGTCTTTTTCTTTCTGACTTACTTCACTCTGTATGACAGACTCTAGGTCTATCCATCTCATTACAAATAGCTCAATTTCATTTCTTTTTAAGGCTGAGTAATATTCCATTGTGTATATGTGCCACATCTTCTTTATCCATTCATCCGATGATGGGCGCTTAGGTTGCTTCCATGTCCTGGCTATTGTAAATAGAGCTGCAATGAACATTTTGGTACATGACTCTTTTTGAATTTTGGTTTTCTCAGGGTATATGCCCAGTAGTGGGATTGCTGGGTCATATGGTAATTCTATTTGTAGTTTTTTTAAGGAACCTCCATACTGTTCTCCATAGTGGCTGAACCAATTCACATTCCCACCAGCAGTGCAAGAGTGTTCCCTTTTCTCCACACCCTCTCCAGCATTTATTGTTTCTAGATTTTTTGATGATGGCCATTCTGACTGGTGTGAGATGATATCTCATTGTAGTTTTGATTTGCATTTCTCTAATGATTAATGATGTTGAGCATTCTTTCATGTGTTTGTTGGCATTCTGTATATCTTCTTTGGAGAAATGTCTATTTAGGTCTTCTGCCCATTTTTGGATTGGGTTGTTTGTTTTTTTGTTATTGAGCTGCATGAGCTGCTTGTAAATTTTGGAGATTAATCCTTTGTCAGTTGCTTCATTTGCAAATGTTTTCTCCCATTCTGAGGGTTGTCTTTTGGTCTTGATTATGGTTTCCTTTGCTGTGCAAAAGCTTTGAAGTTTCATTAGGTCCCATTTGTTTATTTTTGTTTTTATTTCCATTACTCTAGGAGGTGGGTCAGAAAGGATCTTGCTGTGATTTATGTCATAGAGTGTTCTTCCTATGTTTTCCTCTAAGAGTTTGATAGTTTCTGGCCTTACATTTAGGTCTTTAATCCATTTTGAGCTTATTTTTGTGTATGGTATTAGGGAGTGATCTAATCTCATACTTTTACATGTACCTGTCCAGTTTTCCCAGCACCATTTATTGAAGAGGCTGTCCTTTCTCCACTGTACATTCCTGCCTCCTTTATCAAAGATAAGGTGTCCATATGTGCGTGGGTTTATCTCTGGGCTTTCTATCCTGTTCCATTGATCTATCTTTCTGTTTTTGTGCCAGTACCATACTGTCTTGATTACTGTGGCTTTGTAGTATAGTCTGAAGTCAGGGAGCCTGATTCCTCCAGCTCCTTTTTTCGTTCTCAAGATTGCATTGGCTATTCAGGGTCTTTTGCGTTTCCATACAAATTGCGAAATTTTTTGTTCTAGTTCTGTGAAAAATGCAATTGGTAGTTTGATAAGGATTGCATTGAATCTGTAGATTGCTTTGGGTAGTAGAGTCATTTTCACAATGTTGATTCTTCCCATGCAAGAACGTGGTATATCTCTCCATCTATTTGTATCATCTTTAATTTCTTTCATCAGTGTCTTATAATTTTCTGCATACAGGTCTTTCGTCTCCTTAGGTAGGTTTATTCCTAGATATTTTATTCTTTTTGTTGCAATGGTAAATGGGAGTGTTTTCTTGATTTCACTTTCAGATTTTTCATCATTAGTATATAGGAATGCCAGAGATTTCTGTGCATTAATTTTGTATCCTGCTACTTTACCAAATTCATTGATTAGCTCTAGTAGTTTTCTGGTAGCATCTTTAGGATTCTCTATGTATAGTATCATGTCATCTGCAAACAGTGACAGCTTTACTTCTTCTTTTCCGATGTGGATTCCTTTTATTTCCTTTTCTTCTCTGATTGCTGTGGCTAAAACTTCCAAAACTATGTTGAATAAGAGTGGTGAGAGTGGGCAACCTTGTCTTGTTCCTGATCTTAGTGGAAATGCTTTCAGTTTTTCACCATTGAGGATGATGTTTGCTGTGGGCTTGTCATATATGGCCTTTATTATGTTGAGGAAAGTTCCCTCTATGCCTACTTTCTGGAGGGTTTTTATCATAAATGGGTGTTGAATTTTGTCGAAAGCTTTCTCTGCATCTATTGAGATGATCATATGGTTTTTCTCCTTCAATTTGTTAATATGGTTTATCACATTGATAGATTTGCGTATATTGAAGAATCCTTGCATTCCTGGAATAAACCCCACTTGATCATGGTGTATGATCCTTTTAATGTGCTTTTGGATTCTTGTTTGATAGTATTTTGTTGAGGATTTTTGCATCTATGTTCATCAGTGATATTGGCCTGTAGTTTTCTTTCTTTGTGACATCCTTGTCTGGTTTTGGTATCAAGGTGGTGGTGGCCTCGTAGAAGGAATTTGGGAGTGTTCCTCCCTCTGCTATATTTTGGAAGAGTTCGAGAAGGATAGGTGTTAGCTCTTCTCTAAACGTTTGAAAGAATTCACCTGTGAAGCCATCTGGTCCTGGGCTTTTGTTTGTTGGAAGATTTTTAATCACAGTTTCAATTTCAGTGCTTTTGATTGGTCTGTTCATATTTTCTATTTCTTCCTGATTCAGTCTTGGCAGGTTGTGCATTTCTAAGAATTTGTCCATTTCTTCCAGATTGTCCATTTTATTGGCATAGAGTTGCTTGTAGTAATCTCTCATGATTTTTTTTATTTCTGCAGTGTCAGTTGTTACTTCTCCTTTCTCACTTCTAATTCTATTGATTTGAGTCTTCTCCCTTTTTTTCTTGATGAGTCTGGCTGGTGGTTTATCTATTTTGTTTATCTTCTCAAAGAACCAGCTTTTAGTTTTATTGATCTTTGCTATCGTTTCCTTCATTTCTTTTTCATTTATTTCTGATCTGATTTTTATGATTTCTTTCCTTCTGCTAGCTTTGGGGCTTTTTTGTTCTTCTTTCTCTAATTGCTTGAGGTGCAAGGTTAGGTTGTTTATTCGAGATGTTTCCTGCTTCTTAAGGTGGGCTTGTATTGCTATAAACTTCCCCCTTAGAACTGCTTTTGCTGCATCCCATAGGTTTTGGGTCGTTGTGTCTCCATTGTCATTTGTTTCTAGGTATTTTTTAATTTCCTCTTTGATTTCTTCAGTGATCACTTCATTATTAAGTAGTGTATTGTTTAGCCTCCATGTGTTTGTATTTTTTACAGATCTTTTCCTGTAATTGATATCTAGTCTCATGGCGTTGTGGTCGGAAAAGATACTTGATACAATTTCAGTTTTCTTAAATTTACCAAGGCTTGATTTGTGACCCAAGATATGATCTATCCTGGAGAATGTTCCATGAGCACTTGAGAAAAATGTGTATTCTGTTGTTTTTGGATGGAGTGTCCTATAAATATCAATTAAGTCCATCTTGTTTAGTGTATCATTTAAAGCTGTGTTTCCTTATTTATTTTCATTTTGGATGATCTGTCCATGGGTGAAAGTGGGGTGTTAAAGTCCCCTACTATGAATGTGTTACTGTCGACCTCCCCTTTTATGGCTGTTAGTATTTGCCTTATGTATTGAGGTGCTCCTATGTTGGGTGCATAAATATTTACAATTGTTATATCTTCTTCTTGGATCGATCCCTTGATCATTATGTAGTGTCCTTCTTTGTCTCTCTTAATAGTCCTTATTTTAAAGTCTATTTTGTCTGATATGAGAATTGCTACTCCAGCTTTCTTTTGGTTTCCATTTGCATGGAATATCTTTTTCCATCCCCTTACTTTCAGTCTGTATGTGTCTCTAGGTCTGAAGTGGGTCTCTTGTAGACAGCATATATAAGGGTCTTGTTTTTGTATCCATTCAGCCAATCTGTGTCTTTTGATGGGAGCATTTAGTCTATTTACATTTAAGGTAATTATCGGTATGTATGTTCCTATTTGGGTATGGTTTTATACAGCTGATAACTGAGGGTCAGAGAGACTTAATAATGTGACCAAGGACATACAGTGTGATGTGCAAAATGACTGGTACATAGTAAGCACTCAATTAAGTGGGAGAGTTTCGAACATGAGTGACCTCCTGACTCCCGCATTCGATGCCACTTTTTGTTGGGAAGAATTGGAGTAGAGGAAGAAGGCTGGGAAGATGAGAGAGGCTTCTAGGTGGGAGCACCATATGGTCATATGTGTTGACCAGGAATAATGAGGAAGTAATTGAGGTCTGATTGTAGTTGACTTGGAATCTAGATAGCATAATTTGGGATCATTTCCACAGTTTTCAAAGGAGGAATAATTATTCATTAACTAAATGTCTTGACTGAGCCTACAATTGGTAGAACAAAGACAAAAATAATAAATCTTATAATGAAGTAGGTCTTAGAAATATTGTTGGAATTCCTTAACATCTTCTGCTTTGTACCACGGCTGTGAAGCATGCAGTCAGTAAGGGAAGAGAGGTCATTTGTTTCCATTATTTTTAAGTCGCAATAGTTTTAAATTCTACCAAACGTTGACTGAGTAATCATATTGTATCATTCTCAGAATTTCAGCTAAAAATGCTGAAGAGGATCCATGGAATATTTTATCTTTGAGAATGAGTTGCAGTATCTAGAGGGCAAAGTAGTTGAAAGTATATAAAGCCACAGAATATTCTAGTATGCTGAAAGAAGCCTTTAGACCTTGAGTTGGCACAGTGTAGTGGAAAGAACTCCAGTGCACCTTTCAGAAGGCCCAGGACACAGTCTTTGCTCTAACGGGTACTAGCTGTGTGACCACTTAGCCATCTCTGTAACTTGGTTTCTTCTTTTGTAAAGTGAAAACAACTATTCCTATCCTGCAGTTATATGACATGACTTGTGAAAAAGAATGCTGAAAAACTTTGAAACTATGTATATAGTATATTATAAATATATATATGTAATCTATATATATATTAGCAGTAAAATTGATATTATGCCTTTGAGCACTTTAGGGGGAAATGGCACTTAAATTATTTTTCTGTAATTTAGTTCCATAATTCTTAAACAAATGCCTACAATTTTATACATATTTAACATGAATTTTATGGTGAAGAGTAAGTTAATTTATACTGTTCCTATTCTCACCTACCATAGCAGTCAAGCCTACCGTTCAGTAGCCTACCAGCAGTTATATATATATATATACTGCTGTGTTCCTCCTTTTTCACCTTCATGAGGACAGTGTCTTACAAGTCGTTGCCAACATTTATAGTACCAGTGTGCAAAGAACCCTGGTGCATGGCAGACTTTCGGTAAAAATGTGTTGAACTCAACATTGTCACCTGAAAGATATTTGAAGGACTTGGCAGTAGATTAATCAGTGGAGAAGACAAATGACATGATAGACAAATGGCTAATGTTTTCAAATACCATAAAAATTGTCATAAGAAAAATCAAGTAGACTTTGCTTGAGTGACCTCAGAACTAGTACCTAAGTAGAAGTTACTAGATAATATATTTTATTTCAATGTAAGGAAGACATTTTTTTAAACATCTTTATTGCAGTGTAATTGCTTTACAAAGGTGTGTTAGTTTCTGCTTTATAACAAAGTGAATCAGCTATACATATACATATATCCCCATATCTCCTCCCTCTTGCGTCTCCCTCCCACCCTCCCTATCCCACCCCTCTAGGTGGTCACAAAGCACGGAGCTGATCTCCCTGTGCCATGTGGCTGCTTCCCACTAGCTATCTGTTTTACATTTGGTAGTGTATATATGTCCATGCCACTCTCTCACTTTGTCCCAGCTTACCCTTCCCCCTCCCCGTGTCCTCAAGTCCATTCTCTATGTCTGCATGTTTATTCCTGTCCTGCCCCTAGGTTCATCAGAACCTTTTTCTTTTTTTTTTTTTTAGATTCCATTTATATGTGTTAGCATACAGTATTTGTCTTTCTCTTTCTGACTTACCTCACTCTGTATGACAGACGCTAGGTCCATCCGCCTCACCACAAATAATTCAATTTCATTTCTTTTTAAGGCTGAGGAATATTCCATTGTATATATGTGCCACATCTTCTTTATCCATTCATCTGTCGATGGACACTCAGGTTGCTTCCATGTCCTGGCTATTGTAAATAGAGCTGCAATGAACATTATGGTACATAACTCTTTTTGAATTATGTAAATTGATACAGCCACTATGGAGAACAGTGTGGAGGTTCCTTAAAAAACTAAAAACAAACAGAACTACCTTATGACCCAGCAATCCCACTACTGGACATATACCCTGAGAAAACCATAATTCAAAAGGAAGACATTTCTAAAAGAGTTATTCAAAGATAGAATAGGCTGCCTTGTGCAGTAATAGATTGTCTGCAGAGAAGGGACTCAAACCAGGGCTGGACAGCTATGTGTTTGAGATGTTAAGGTCACCAGAGCCCTGAATGTCAGGGAGGGCTACTGGATTTATGTTTTCCTTCCATACTTGGCTGTCAATGAAAAACAGCAAAATATATGGTGTCTTTCATCAGCATTCATGCCATATCCTAACTGTAGCTCTGAGATGTTTTCTTGTGTGAGCAAAAATGTTGCTAGCCATTAGGGTGGTGAGTTTTTGATTAGGCAAGGCATCCTCCAAGAATTATTTCCTTTTCTTTCAACCTTGGCCCCAGGATCTGGGGGCAGCCTAATTGGCTCAGGGTTGCCCTAATTGCTCACTCGTTTTGCCCTAATTGCCCACTCCTTCCTACTCAGTGGCTAATCTATTCACACTTTTTCTATAAGACCCAGATCTCCATGGGTGTATCCATACTGTTAACGAATTAGCAGTATTTATGGCCTCTGGATGGTATAGTTCTTGAGAATATCCTAAACGCAGTTCAGAGTTGCTCCTGGATAATTTAGTAATTAGAGTCTGACAGCTGTGGGTTTGAGTCCCAGACTGGCCACTTATTAGCTATCTGACAGTGAACATGTTATTTAACTTATATGAGCCTCAGCTGCATGTGAACAGCTTGGCACAGTACTTGGCACAAGGCAAACACTCAATAATGTTAACTAATGCTATTATAAGTGATGATTATTTTCTAATGATCGTCTTGACCGAACTCTAAAGCTCCATGCTTTCTTCTTTGCAGACATTGATGAATGTGCCTTAAGAACTCATACCTGTTGGAATGATTCTGCCTGCGTCAACCTGGCAGGGGGCTTCGACTGCCTCTGTCCCTCTGGGCCCTCCTGCTCTGGTGACTGCCCCCACGAAGGAGGACTGAAGCACAATGGGCAGGTGTGGACTCTGAAAGAAGACAGGTGTACTGTCTGTTCCTGCAAGGTGAGGCTAACGTGGTGCAGCGGAGATTGTCACTGTTCTTTCTCTCCCTCCCCCTCTGCTCTCCCTCCCCGTGTCTTTCCCCCAGGTGGTTGAGTCATGGGTCTCCCGTGATTCCTGAAAAGACTTCTCCTGTTCTAATCCTAGCTACAGC
This sequence comes from Phocoena sinus, assembly GCF_008692025.1. Lineage (NCBI taxonomy): Eukaryota > Metazoa > Chordata > Mammalia > Artiodactyla > Phocoenidae > Phocoena > Phocoena sinus. The sequence continues at coordinate 75,110,172 of NC_045770.1, forward strand.
TAATGATGCTGCTGAGTGGCAGGCAGACCTGCTTGGAATGAAAAGTGAGGTATAGGGTTGCAGAGACTGCTGAACCCCGGGGGGGGGGGGGGGGGGGGGGGGGCGGGGAGCAGGGCAGAGAAGCCGATGTTAGTCCTCCCGCTGAGAGCTGGCAGTGCCTTTAAGGTCAGCTGGGTGAGAGCTTTAATGAGCCCTCAACCCTCACTTCTACAGTCCTGCCGATTAAAACTTCTCTTTCTCTGAAATGATCACCTGCACGAACTTGCTCACTCTTCTGGTGACATCATCCAGAAAAGCAAGGCTCAGACACTTGCTCGCAGTGGTCGGAGACAGGTGGGCTTCTGATACATTCTGAACACAATAATGATCGTACGAGGCCGTCTGGCCAAATGATGTCTTCTTTGTCGTTCTCAGTGCTGGGCTATTCCTTACGTTAAGTTGTTTGGAAGTGAGTTTAATGCTTCTGAAAACAAAATTCTGTCATCAACTAGTTTTGCTTTATGCTTTGCAAAATGGGCCTATTGAAGTGTTTGATTTCCTGGTGCTTTATTTCTTCTTCTGTTGATCGTGCCTATTCAGTTTCCTTTGATACTGCTTTCCTGTAGCTCTTACATTGTATTTTTATGTCCCATTGGGATGGGATTGTTTAATATTTGGCTTACGGGCATGGGAACTCTGAGAAATTACTTGCTTAGTAGCCTCGTAGGGAGCTGGTCTCCTGATAAACTCTAGAGTGTTCCCTGGAAACACAGTAGAAATGGACCTTGAAAAGTCCCCCAATTCATTCACCTGCCTTCAAGTCTGTCACACCTGCAACAGACCTGGGGGCACCTATTTAGGAAAGCTGTTTTACCAGGTGTTTAGATCATTAGCCCATAACACCCATTTTACCCCTTATACATAAATATAGTTCCCCACATTTCAACTTAGGTCCATTGCCCCCAGTTGTTAAGTACCTCCTATATGCCAAGCATCCTGTAATTTAACAACAGCGTCCCACTTAATATAGCACAACTCTGAAAGATGAAGAAACTGAGTTTCTAAGTTTTAGGGGAAGTAATGTACGCTTAATATCACAAGATAGAAATGTGTAAGCTGGGATTTGAATTCTACTTGCTTGCCTCAAATTTTATAGTTTTCTCATCTTGCTACATGTCCTGTAACCCTCTACAGATGACATCTGTTGACATTTATAAAAAGCAATTAAGTAATCCAACTTGGCTGAGCTCAATGCTCAACTCAGTACTATGTTAATGACTGGGTAGGACGTTCCCTCAAGAAGTTTTCAAGTTATTAAGTACAATATTTAAGCATGTGGCACTGACTCAGAGCTAAAGTTTTGGCGTTTTTTGGCCACGCCGCGCAGCTTGTGGGATTAGTTCCTTGACCAGGAATGGTACCTGGGCCCTCCGCAATGAGAGCGTAGAGTCCTAACCACTGGACTGCCAGGGAATTCCCAGAGCAAAAGTTTTTGAGAGACGGAAAAGCTTGTTGTGGGTTAGAATAGTGGAGAAAGGCTTATGGAAGAGGTTGGTAATTAGGTCTCCATTCAGCCAGCAAAATGAAGATGAATCCCTTTACTAGTTCTTTTCTAGAAAATATTGTTTTTCTAAACCTTTGAAGAGGCTCACAACCTGACCCCAAATCCTTTTTAGGCTTTCTAGATCCCCAGTACCTGGAACAGGCAAGGGACTTTAGTTGAGTATGAAACCGAAATTTATTTTTCAGTTGTTTTATTTAAGTCCATGATAAAGCAGGGCACTTACCAATCATTAAGAATTTTCCAAAGCTTCATTAATTGGTGGGGCTAATAATCCAAGCAGCTAAGTTGACTTATTCTGCTTTGACACCTAAAGTACCTCCAAAGACTTCTGGAAATCAGACTGACATTGCCACAGGAAAGGAACAATTCCTGTCCTCTTATTTTGTTAATATCATGCACCTCCACCACCACTGCACTCCTTTATGAATAAAGTACTGGGCAGAGTTCTCTCCATAAGTCTTTTTAAAAAAATAATTACCCATTAATAGCATAGCTTCCAAGAGGTTGTGGGTGGGGAGGAGGTCTGGCTTTAGGAGCTGAACTGAAACCCTGAATCAAATTCTGTAGATCTTCCTCAAAACATGCACTTATTTGCGAATCCTCTTTGTTTGTTTCCATTATTTTCAGTTGTAAGTATTCTATTCTGATTTGATAAGAAATATTTCCAGTACTTAAGCATCAAAGTGAACTATTATAATGGCATCATCTTAGAGGCTAAGGAGTAAAATCAAGGTTAAGATATAAAGTCCTAGCTTTTTAATCATGCCCTTGATGTTTCAAATTCAAAGAAAAAAGAATCACACAAGCAGAATCACACAAGCCAACAAAGGGTCAGGGCATACTGTTGAAAGAAGCAAAGTCAAAGTTCTTTCCCCCTTGAGAATCAGTACATCAGGTTAGCTAATGTTTCATGCCAATGGACAAAAGTGGCCTTGAAACATGTCCACAGCTGAACGGAGTTCAATGATAGAGCTAGGCTAGAGCAAATGGATTTGGGCTTTGTTTAGATGCCATGTGCTTCCTCGACAGTGGCAATGATTTTGTGCACCTTTAGACCCCTTAGTTGATTAGGCACAGAATAATTGCTGAATTGTTTGGAACCCACGTTCCTCCAGCATTATCCAGATCACAGAAACCCGGAGTGAAAAATGGTTCTCTCGCTGGGCTTGATCCCTAAATCCTAGTTACAGCCCAATTTCTTTTCATAGATACCCATCTGTGGCTTTTCCTTTCATAAATCTGTCCAGGGCCTTATGGAGACATTTTTATTTTCTATCTGTACTACATGGAAAGACAGAGTGGTCTCAGCTTTATTAGTTTCTAGGAAATGCAGCATTTTAGTATGAGTGGTTACATTTATATTGGAGATCATGGAGATGAATGGGGAAATGGATACACAGTTAACCACCTGTCATGCCATGGTAGAGTCATGAACAATTTATTTGTTGAGGGAACATACAAAGGGGAAGTATGCTCTATATTCTGGGAGGATGCAGAAAGGAATAGGGAATGACTTCACAGAGTAGGTGAACTTTGAAGGAAACATTAAAGGATGAGAAATTTATCCAAGTAGAGGTGTGGGGAAGGTGAATTCCAAACAGAGGGAAAACAAGAACAAAGAAACAGAAGCATAACGATATATATTAAAGGAAATATGAAGTGAATGTTGAGATTAGAATATCAGGAGCAAGTGAGCAGCTGAGGATCACGAGAGATTTTTTCATTTAGGATTGGTGTGGCCTAATCATGGTCTGATTGACAGCATGATGGACAGACTGGGGAGATCAAGGCTAAATGGAGAGATACCACTTAGGCTGAAGTAAAGGTTCAGGAAGGTAAAGGTGAGAACCTGAAAGAGCAAGAGAGGTAGGATCACATGGGAGCTAACACAGGAGTAAAATGATGGGTCCTGATGAATGATGATGTCAGACACTCAGCCTCTGTGGCTATGTGTGTTCTTATAATGTAGGCACAAAAAAGCTTCAGAGAGACATGCTGGAAGCTTAGCTGCCCATTTTCCTGAGTGAAAAGAATTGAGGTGCCAGTTTCAAGTGAAGAGATAGGATTTGCGATTACTCCTATACCTACACCTTTACCTACTACTACTACTACTACTGTCATTAGTAGCTGGAAAATCCAGTGGGAGAAAGAGCAAAGCTATAAAGGCCAGATTTCATTTCTGTGCTTCATTCAGAGGGTTTGTTTTTGTTTTTCTGTTTTGTTGTTATTTTTGTTTAATTAAAAAGAAAGGTAAACTAAAGAGAAAAGCATTCATCCTGAAAGTAAATATAATACTGAGGACCTGAGCAAAACCAGATCTTGAGTTTTTCTGGGAATTACAGAGATGGGTAGAGAAATAGAAACTATAAGCAGTCACCCACCATTCATATTAAAGTCAGGGCCAAAGAGCTGTGACAAGGAAGTTGGGTAAAGCGTAGAAGATTTTTTTGCCTTGAAATTGTCTGGAATACCGGCCATTTGATCTGGCCTCGTATAAGCCTTTGCCCAGAAACTGAGGAAGGTGGCCATAGTAGGGAAACTAAAGGCTTCATGCTTTTCCTTCAGGTAAGGAGAGAATAACCCTCTCTGCAAGGAGCTGACAGTAAAATAGCCCTGCCATCCTCAGCATGGCACTCACTCCGAGAGTGAAGAACAGGGATGAGTCAGCCTGTGCCTGGGGCCAGGGTAGATCTTAGACTTCTAGAATCCTGCAGCTACTCATACAAATGCTTTGCTTTGCTCTGCTCTGCTCTCAGAACTTAACCAGCACCATTATCAATACCTTCCTGTCTAGGGTGTTCTTGATGGCAGGAGTTGGCTGTGCAAGCCCTAAGGTTGTGTTTCCCCTTCTTTTTTTTCCCACTTTTGTTCATTTTTATTTATCAGTTAATAATAACAAATACTTTCCTGTATGTGTGGAATTCTTGTTCTTAGAAATATTTAGTAGTAGAGAATCCATAGGGGAAAATGTGAGTTGTTACACTATATGTGTCTTGTTATAATATTTTACTGGTATAGTTGATTTAAAATATTGTATTAGTTTTAGTTATACAATAGTGATTCAATATTTTATACATTATATGCCATTTAAAGTTATTATAAAATAATGGCTGTATTTTCCTGTGCTGTAAAATACATCCTTGTTGCTTATTTATTTCATACATAGTAGTTTGGATCTCTTAATCCCCTGCCCCTAGGTTACACAACCCCCCCTTCCCTCTCCTCACTGGTAACTACTGGTTTGTTGTCTATATCTGTGAGTCTGTTTTGGTTTTGTTATACTCATTTGTTTTATTTTTTAGATTCCACATAAAAGTGATAACATAGAGCATCTGTCTGACCTATTTCACTAAGCATAATACCCTCTAGCTCCACCCATGTTGTTGCAAATGGCAGAATTTCATTTTATTTGTGTATGACTGAGGTAATATTCCCTTGTATATACATATCACATTTCTTTATCCATTCATCTGTTGATGGATGCATAGGTTGCTTCCATATCTTGGCTACTAAAAATAATGCTGCTATGAACTTTGGGGTGCATCTGTCTTTTCAAATTAGTGTTTTCACTTTCTTCGGATATATACCCAGGAAAGGAATTGCTGGATCCTATGGTAGTTCTATTTTTAGTTTTTTGAGGAACCTCCATACAATGTTCTATAGTTGCTGTACCAATTTACATTCCCACCAACAGTGTGCTAGGGTTGCCTTTTTTCACATCCTTGCCAATGTTAGTCATTTATAGACTTTTTGATTATAACCATTTGAACAGGTGTGAGGTGATATCTCATGGTGGTTTTGATTTGCATTTCTCTGATGATTAGTGATGGTGAATATCTTTTCCATGTGCCTGTTGGCCATCTGTATATCTTCTTTGGAAATATGTCTATTCAGGTCTTCTGCCATTGTTAAATTGTTTTTTTTTAATTGAATTGTATGAGCTGTTTATGTATTTTGCATATTACCCCTTATTGGTCATAACATTTGCAGATATTTTCTCCCATTCACTAGGTTATAGTTTTGTTTTGTCAATGGTGTCCTTTGCTGTGCAAAAACTTTTAAGTTGAATTAGGTCTGATTTGATTTTTTGTTTGTTTTTTAATTTTATTGGAGTATAGTTGATTTACAGTGTTGTGTTAGTTTCAGGTGTACAGCAAAGTGATTCAGTTATACATATACATATATTCATTCATTTTTAGATTCTTTTCTCTTATAGGTTATCACAGAATATTGAGTTCCCTGTGCTATAATATGTCCTTGTTGGTTATTTATCTTATTTATAGTAGTCTGTGTATGTTCATCCCAAGCTCCTGATTTATCCCACCCACCATGTTTCCCCTTTGGTAACCGTAAGTTTGTTTTTGGTATTTGTAAGACTGTTTCTGTTTTGTACCTAAGTTCATTTGTATCATTGTTTTAAAATTAGATTCCACGTATGAGTGTCTGACTTACTTCACTCAGTATGATCATCTCTAGGTCCATCCATGTTGTTGCAAATGGCATTATTTCATTCTTTTTTTAGAGCTGAGTAATATTCCATTGTATATATGTATCACATCTTCTTTATCTATTCCTCTGTCAGTGGACACTTAGGTTGCTTCTATGTCTTGGCTATTGTAAGTAGTGCTGCAATGAACACTGGGGGTGCAGGTATCTTTTCAGATTATGGTTTTCTCCAGATATATGACCAGGAGTGGGAATGCTGGATCATGTGGTAGTTCTATTTTTAGTTGTTTAAGGAACCTCCATACTGTTCTCCACAGTGGTTGTACCAATTTACATTCCCACTAACAGTGCAAGAGGGTCCCCTTTTCTCCACACCCTCTCCAGCATTAACTGTTTGTGGACTTTTTGATGAGGCCATTCTGATGTGTGTGGAGTGATATACCTCATTGCACTTTTGATTTGTATTTCTCCGATAATTAGCGATGTTGAACATCTTTTCATGTGCTTTTTGGCCATCTGTATGCCTTCTTTGGAGAAATGTCTATTTAGATATTCTGCCCAGTTTTTGATTGGGATTTTTGTTTTTTTGACATAGAGCTGCATGAGCTGTTTGTATATTTTGGAGATTAATCCTTTGTTGGTTGTTTTGTTTGCAAATATTTTCTCCCATTCTGTGGGTTGTCTTTTCATTTTGTTTATGGTTTCCTTTGCTGTGCAGAAACTTTTAAGTTTAATTAGGTCCCACTTATTTATTTTTGTTTTTATTTTCATTACTCTAAGAGGTGGATCCAAAAAGATCTTGCTGTGATTTGTGTCAGAGAGTGTTCTTCCTATGTTTGCCTCTGAGAGTTTTATAGTGTCCAGCCTTTCTTTTAGGTCTTTGATCCATTTTGAGTTTATTTTTGTGTATGGTGTTAGAGAATGTTCTAATTTCATTCTTTTACATGTAGCTGTCCAGTTTTCCCAGCACCACTTATTGAAGAAGCTGTCTTTTCTCCTTTGTATATTCTTACCTCTTTTGTCATAGATTAATTGACCATAAGCGTGTGGGTTTATTTCTGGGCTTTCTATCCTATTCTCCCATTTACAAGGTTACCTTTTTGTTTTGCCAACGGTTCCCTTTGCTGTGCAAAAGGTCCTATTTCATTTTTTTTTTGCTTTTGTTTCCTTTGCCTGAGGAGACAGAGTCAAAAAAATATATTGCTATGATTTATGTCAGAGAATATTTTGCCTATATTTTCTTCTGGGAGTTTTATGGTTATTAAAGACATTGAGGTCTCTAATCCATTTTGAGTTTGCTTTTGCATATGGTGTGAAGAAATGTTTTAATTTCATTATTTGACATGTAGCTCTCCAGTTTTCCCAGCACCACTTCTTAAAGAGGCTGTCTTTTCCCCATTGTATATTCTTGCCTCCTTTACCATAGATTAATTGATCATAAGTACATGGGTTTATTCTGGGCTGTCTCTTCTGGTCAGTTGATCTATGTGTCTGTTTTTGTGCCAGTGCCATGCTCTTTTGATTACTGTGGCTTTTTAGTATAGTTAGAGAGTATGATACCTCCAGCTTTGCTCTTACTCTTTTTTTCCCCACAAGATTGCTTTGGCAATTGAGAGGTTTTGTGGTTACATATAAATTTTAGGAGTATTTGTTCTAGTTCTGTGAAAAATATCATGGGTATTTTGATAGGAATTGCATTAAATCCGTATTGCTTTGGCTAGAATGGATATTTTAACTGTATTAATTCTTCCAATGCAGGAACAGAGACTATCATTCCATTTCTTTTTATCCTCTTCAATTTCCTTCAACATTTTATAGTTTTCAGAGTATATGTCTTTCACCTCCTTGGTTAAATTTATTCCTCGGTACTTTATTCTGTTTGATACAATTTCAAATGGGATTTTTAAAATCTTGTCTTTCTGATAGTTCATTATTAGTGTATAGAAAAGCAACAGATTTCTATATATCAATCTTGTATCCTGCAAATTTACTGAATTCATTTATTAGTTCTAATTGTGTTTTGATGGAGATTTTTGAGTTTTCTATATATAGTATCCTATCATCTGCAACTAGTGACAGTTTTACTTCTTCCCTTCCAATTTGGATGTCTTTTATTTATTTTCCTTGTCTAATTGCTGTGTCTAGGACTTACAATATTATGTAAAATGGAAGTGGTGAGAATGGGCATCCTTGTCTTATTCCTGAATTTAGAGGAAAGACTTTCAGCTTTTCACCATTAAGTATGATTTTAGTTGTGTGTTTGTCATAAATGACTTTCATTGTGTTGAGATATGTTTCCTGTGTACCAACTTTGATGAGAGTTTTTATCATGAGTATATGTTGAATTTCATTAAATGCCTTTTCTACATCTACTGAGATGATCATGTGATTTTTATCCTTCCTTTTGTTAATGAGGTGTATCACATCGATTTTTCAAGTATTGAAACATCCTTGCATCCCTGGAATAAATCGTACTTGATCATGATGTATCATCGTTTTGCTGAGAATTTTTGCATCTATATTCATCAGAGATATTGGCTTGTAATTTTCTTCTTTTGTACTGTCTCTGTCTGGTTTTGGTATCAAGGTAACGCTGACCTCATAGAGTGAATTTGCGAGTATTCCCTCCTCTTCAATTCTTGGAATAGTTTAAAAAGGATAGGTATTAGTTCTTCTTTATATGTTTGGTAGAATTCCCCCTGTGAAGCCATCCAGTCTTGGACTTTTCTTTGCTGGGATTTTTTTTTTTTTTTTTTTTAATAAATTCAATTATACTACTAGTAATAAGTCTATTCACATTGTCTGTTTCTTCCTGATTCAGTCTTTGAAGGTTGTGTTTCTAGAAATTTGTCCATTTTTCTAGGTTGTCCAATTTGTTGGCATATAACTGTTCATAGCATTCTTATTATTATTTTTTGTATCTCTGTGTTATCAATTGTTATTTCTCCTCTTTTATTTCTTATCCTGTTAATTTGGGTCCTCACTCTTTTTTTCTTATGAGTCTGACTAAAGGTTTTTCAATTTTGTTTATCATTTCAAAAAAATCTCTTGGTTTAATTGATCTTTTCTATTATTTTGTTTGGTCTCTATTTTATTCATTTCCTCTCTGATCTTTATCATTTTCTTCATTCTGCTGGCTTTGTGTGTTCTTCTCTTTCTAATTCCTTTAGATGGTAGGTTAGGTTGTTTATTGGAGATTTTTCTTGTTTCTTGAGGTAAGCCTGTATTCCTATAAACTTCCCTTGTAGGACTGCTTTTGTTGCATTTCATGGATTTTTGAGAGCTGTGTTTCCATTTTCACTTATATCAAGGTATTTTGTGATTTCCTCTTTAATTTCTTCATTGACTCATTGGTTTTTTAGTAGCGTGTTGTTTAGTCTCCATGTGTTTGCGCTTTGCCCATTTTTCTTCAGGTAATTGATTTCTAGTATCTTAAATTTGTTGAGTCTTGTTTGTGGCCTAGTATATGATCCATCCTGGAGAATGTTCCACAGCACTTATATATAATGTGTGTATTCTGCTGTTTCTGGATGGGATGTCCTATGTATAAATATTGAGGCCAGGTGGTCTAATGTCATTTAAGACCACTGATTCCTAATTGATTTTTTTGTTTGGATGATCTGTCCGTGATGTAAGTGGGGTGTTAAGTCCCCTACTCATTATTGTATCATTATCAATTTCTAACTTTATGTATGTTAATATTTGCTTTATATATTTAGTGCTCCTGTATTAGATGCATATATATTAATGAATGTTATACTCTCCTTGTATTGATCCCTTCATTATTATATAATTCCCTTTGTCTTTTGTTATAGATTTGTTGTAGTCTATTTGATCTGAGTAGTTACCCTAGCTTTCTTGTCATTTACATTTGCATGAAATGTCTTTTCTCATTCCCTGAATTTCAGTCTGTGTGTGTTACTACCTCTGAAATGAGTGTCCTGTAAACAGAAATGGGTCTTGTTTTTTTAATCCAAACGGCCACCCTATGTACTTCATTGGAGCATTTAGTCAATTGACATTTAAAGTGATGATTATTGATAGATATGTACCTATTGCCATTTTGTTAATGGTTTCTTGGTTGATTTTGTAGTTATTCTCTATTTTTTCCTTCTTCTTTTAGTTTCTTTCCTTGTAGTTTGATGATTTTCTTATAGTGATGTGTGTGTTCCTTTCTAGTTTCGTATAATGATGGTAGCTTTTTGATTTGTGGTTACCGTGGGATTCATATATGTTGACCTATATTTACTAGTTTTAAACAGGTAGTCATTTAAATGCAAACATATTCTAAAAGATCTACATTTTTTATTCCCCACATTTTGTATTTTTGATATCACATTTTACATCTTTATGGTTGTCCCTTTATTGATTATTATACAGTTGATTTTACAATTTTTTAATTGTATTTTAATCTTCGTACTAGCTTATTTTAGTGGTTGATCCTCAGCCTTTATCTAAATTTGCCTTTACTATTGGGATGTTTCCTTTCCTATCAACTTACTTCTTGTAATGGCCTTTTCTTTTCCACTTAGAGACACTTTATCATTTTTTCTAAGGTTGGTTTAGTGTCAATGAACTTTTGTAGTTTTGCATGTCTAAGAAGTTCTTTATCTCTCCTTCTATTCTAAATGATACTCTTGCTAGGTAGAGTATCCTAGGTTGCAGGTTTTTCCCCTTCAGCACTTTGCAGGCCAGAAGGGAGTGACATGGTATATTCAATATTTTTATAGAAAAATCAGCTGATAACCTTATTGTAGTTCCCCTGTATATGACTGTTTGTTTTTCTCTTGCTGCCTTTAGAATTGCCCCTTTATTTTTAACTTTTGCCATTTCAATTATGATATGTTTAGTGTGGATCTGTTTGGGTTCATCTGTTTGAAACCCTCTGTGCTTCCTATACCTGAATATCTGTTTCCTTCTTCAGGATTGGGAGGTTTTCAGCCATGATTTCATCAAATACAGTTTCAACCCCTTTCTCTCTCTTCTCCTTCTGGGACTCTTATAATGTGAATGTCGGAACATGTGATATTGTCTCAGAGGCCCTTTAAACTGTTCTATTTTTTATATTTGTTTTCTATTTGCTGTTCTGATTGGGTAATTCCATTATTCTACTTCCAGATCACTGTGAGTTCTTCTGTATCACCTAGTCTGATGTTAATTCCTTATAGTGTGGTTTTTATTTCAATTATTGTATTCTTTGGTTTTGAATGACTCTTTTTATATTTTCTAGTTCCTTGTTAAAATCCTCACTTTATTCATCTATTTTTTCCCTACTTCAGTTAGCATTCTTGTTATTTATGCTTTGAACTCTTTATCTGGTAAATTATTTGTCTCTCTTTTATTAGTTTTTTTTTTAAGGGGTTTCCTCTTAGTCTTTCAGTTTAAACAAATTCCTTTGTCTTCTCATTTTGCTTAACTTTCTCTGTCTCTCTGAAATTAGGTGAGAGAGTTACCTGTTGGGGTCTTGAAGGAGTGTCCTTCTGTGAGAGCATCCCTATACAGTCTACATGTGTCCAGGGGCTTTAGTGGGAGAGCTGTAGCTGACATGAGCATGAGTCATGTGTTTCACGAGAATGTGCTGGAAACTAACACATCGGTAGGGTATGGGTCTGGAGATGAAGTTGCTAGAACCAGAGCCAAGTGTGATCTAGGGCTTCTCCTCTACTCGGTGGTCAGCACCACCCTATTGGGTCTGGGATCGAGTCCCAAGTTGCTGGAGCAGAAGCCCTGAGGTTCGAGTACGAGCTGGCTCCATTCCCTCTATGTGTATGCTCTTTCCCCTCCTAATACCAGCACCCTCACTCCAGAGGAGAACAATGCTGGAGCAAGAAGGGCTGGAGCAGGTGCCCTCTGTGGGTCTAGGCATGGGCTGTGGTACCTCTGGACCCAGTCAGAGTCCAGGACCTCTTCTGATGTGCTGCCTCCATAAGGGCCAGAAATGACTGCCCCCACTCAGCTCACATCCTGCACTGGGACTGAGCTGCCTTTTTCCTTCACAACTAAGCTCTCTCTTCAGCTGCTTTAGCCCTCATCCTAGTGTGGAGCTGCACCAAAGAGCAGGTGGGGCTGGTGTGAGCACTCAGCCTGCGTCTAGGGACGGGCTGTCCCAGCACTGGTGTCTGGGACCACTTCCGAAGTACTGCCTTGGTAAGCACCACTAATGGCTGCTCCCTCCGTGTTCCCGCCTATACCCAGTTATGTCCCTTAAAACTGAGCCTTTACCCCAGTGTGGAGCTGCACTGTGAAGCAAGTGAGGCCAGAGTGTGCCCAACTCAGGCTGGGGCATGTACTGGGGTGGTTGCAGGAAACAGCCAGAATCCAGTGCAGTTTCAATCCACCCTTTTCACCTTGTTTCAGGAGTAACCGAGAATGTGCACCTTCCTCACAACTGGAGTCCAGACTTCCTGTTAATTCCACTGGCTGTCCAACCGTCCCACGGGCTTTGTATTCCCCTTGTCAGACCCCAGGGCTGAGGCACCCAATATATAGCTCTAACTACTCACTCCCAGGGAGGATTCCCCGCCTCTTCTGAGTACCCTCCCATGGGAACAGGTACTGACCTTATAACTTCTCTTCCCTTTCTACCTGACACTGTGTGACTCTTTCTTACAACCTTTGTTGTAAGAGATTATTTCTACCAGTCTCCAGTTAGTTTTCATTGAGAACTGCTTCACATGTAGATGTATTTTTGATGTGTTCATGGGGGGTTTGGCATCCTCTTACTCTGCCATCTTGGTCTCTGTCCCTGTGTTTCCTTTTCTTTGAAAGATAAACATCTTGGCAGGTTTACTTCTGCCTTCAATACTCTAGGGGTCCTTTGAAGAACAGAGGCTCCATTTTTGTTCCCCTGACTTCGTATTTCTGTGCAGTTCCAAACCCTACCTTTTCAGTGCAGGAGCGTGGACTTGGTTACTTTGCTTCTCCATCAGAGGTTTTCAAACTTTTTCTTGCACAGAATCTCTTGTGAGACTTTCCTCACTGACTCTACCCCTCAAACTTTCTGATATAGTAGGTCTGGGTCGAGGCACAACAATTTGCAGTTCTAATTATGGGCATACCTCAGAGATACTGGAGGTTCACTTCCAGACAACAGCAATAAAGCAAATAAAGTGAGTCACACAAAGTTTTGTGTTTCTCATTGAATATAAATATCATGTTTACACTGTACTAGAGTCTATTAAATGTGTAATAGCATTAAGTCTAAAAAAGTATATATCAAATATTTTATTGCTAAAAAATACTAGCCATCATATGACCCTTAAGTGAGTTATAATATTTTTGCTGATGGAGAGTCTTGCCTTGGTGTTGATAGCAGTGACTGACTGGTCAGGGTGTTGTTGCTGAAGGCTGGAGTGGCTGTGGCAGTTTCTTAAAATAAGGCAACGTTGAAGTTTGCCACATTGATTGACTTTTATGATTTCTCTGTAGCGTGCAATGCTGCTTAATAGCATTTTACCCACAGAATTTCTTTCAGAGTTGGAGTCAACCATCTCAAATCCTGCTGCTGGTTTATCAACTAAGTTTATGGAATATTTTCAGTCCTTTGTTATCATTTCCAAAACCTTCACAGCATTTTCACCAGAAGTAGATTCCATCTCGAGAAACCACTTTCTTTGCTCATCCATGAGAAGGAACTCTTCATTCATTGAAGCTTTATCATGCGATTGTAGCAATTTAGTCAAATCTTCAGGCTCTCCTTCTAATTCTAGTTCTCTTGCTATTTCCACAACATCTGCAGTTACTTTCTCTACTAGAAGTATTTAAACCTTCCTAGTCATCCATGAGAATTGGAATCAACTTCTTCCATACTCAAAATGTTATGTTGAACTCTTCCCATGGATCATGAATGAATGTTCTTAATGGCATCTACAATGGTGAATCCTTTCCAGAATGTTTTCAATTTCCTTTGCCCAGGTCTATTGTAGGAATCACCGTCTATGGCCTTATAGCCTTACAAAATGTATTTCTTAAATAATGAGACTTGAAAGTCAAAATTACTCCTTGATCCATGGGCTGCAGAATGGATGCTGTATTAGTAGGCATGAAAATAACATTAATCTCATTATACATCGCCATCAAAGCTCTTGGGTGACCAGGTGCATTGTCAATGAGCAATAACATTCTGAAAGGAATTTTTTTTTTTTGAGCAGAGGGTCTCAACAGTGAGCTTAGTAAACTATGTTGTAAACAGATGTACTCTCATGCAGGCTTTGTTGTTCCATTTATAGATCACAGGCAGAGTAGATGTAGCATAATTCTTAAGAGCCCTAGGATTTTGGGAATGGTAGAAGAGCATTAGCTTCAACTTGAAGTCACCAGCTGCATTAGCCCCTAACAAGAGAGTCAACCTGTCCTTTGAAACCAGGCATTGACTTCTCCTCTCTAGTTATAAAAGTCCTAGAGTCTTCCAATATAAAGCTGTTTTGTCTATATGGAAAAGCTGTTGTTTAGCTTAGACAGCTTCATTAATTATCTTAGCTAGATATTCAGGATAACTTGGTGCAACTTCTACATCATTACTTCCTACATCACCTTATACTTTTTCTTTGTTTAATTTCTATTGGAGTATAGTTGATTTACAATGTGTTAGTTTCGGGTGTAGAGTAAGGTGATTTAGTTATACATATACATATATCCTTTTTCAAATTCTTTTCCCATATAGGTTATTACAGAGTATTGAGTAGAGTTCCCTGTGCTATACAGTAGGTTCTAGTTGATTATTTTATATATAGTAGTGTGTATGTGTTAATCCCAACCTCCTAATTTATCCCTCCCCCCTCATGTTACCCCTTTGGTAACCATAAATTTGTTTTCTCAGTCTATAAGTCTGTTTCTGTTTCATAAATAAGTTCATTTGTATCAATATTTTTAGTTTCTACATGTAAGCGATATCATATGATATTTGTCATTCTCTGTCTGACTTCCTTCACTTAGTATGAGATGATTTCCAGGTCCATCCATATTGCTGCAAATGGCATTATTTTATTCTTTTTTGTGGCAAATATTCCATTGTATATATGTACCACATCTTCTTTATCCATTCCTCTGTTGATGGACATTTGAATTGATTCCATATCTTGGCTATTGTAAACAGTGCTACAATGAACGTTGGGGTGCATGCATCTTTTCAAGTTAGAGTTTTGTCTGGATATGTGCCCAAGAGTGGGACTGGTGAATCAGATAGTAGCTCTATGTTTAATTTCACAAGGAACCTCCATACTGTTCTCCGTAGTGGCTGTACCAATTTACATTCCCACCAGCAGTGTAGGAGGCTTCCCTTTTCTCCACACCCTCTCCAGCATTTATTATTTGTAAACGTTTTGATGATGGCCATTCTGACGTGTGTGAGGTGATACCACGTTGAAGTTTTGATTTGAATTGCCCTGATAATTAGCGATGTTGAACATCTTTTTATGTGCTTTTGGGCCATCTGTATGTCTTCTTTGGAGAAATGTCTATTTAGATATTCTGCCCAGTTTTTTATCTGGTTGTTTGTTTTTTTAATATTGCACTGCATGAGCTGTTTCTGTATTTTGGAGATTGGTCCCTTTGCAGCCATATTGTTTGCAAATATTTTCTTCCATTCTGTGGGCTGTCATTTCATTTTGTGTATGGTTTCCTTTGCTGTGCAAAAGCTTTTAAATTGAATTAGGTCCCACTTGTTTTTATTTTCATTGCTATAGGAGGTAGATCATAAAACATATTCCTGCAATTTATGTCACAGTGTGTTCTGCCTATGTTTTCCTCTAAGAGTTTTATAGTATCTAGCCTTACATTTAAGTCTTTAATCCATTTTTATTTTATCTTTGTGTATTGTGTTAGGGAGTGTTCTAATTTCATTTTTTTACATGTAGCTGTCAAGAGACTGTCTTTTCTCCACTGGATATTCTTGCCTGCTTTATTGTAGATTAATTGAACTATTCATTTTTTGTCATCTGCATCTTATAATTTTGGAGTACAAGTCTTCTGCCTCCTTGGGTAGGTTTATTCCTAGGTATTTTCTTTTTGATGTGATAGTAAAAGGGATTATTTCCTTAATTTGTCTTTCTGATCCTTCATTGTTCGTTTGTTAGTGTGTAGACATGCTACAGATTTTGGAGTGTTATTTTGTTTCCTGCAACTTTGCCGAATTCACTGACAAGCTCTAGTAGTTTTCTTGTAGCATCTTTAGGATTTTCTACGTACAGTATCATGTCATCTGAAAACAATGACAGCTTTACTTCTTTTCCATATTGGATTTTTTTTCTTTCTTTTTCTTCTCTGACTGCCTGGCTAGGACTTCCGAAAACTATGTTGAATAAAAGCGGTGAGAGTGGACATTCTTGTCTTGTTCCTGTTCTTAGAGGAAATGGTTTCAGCTTTTCACCATTGAGAATGATGTCAGCTGTGGGTTTGTCATATGTGGCCTTTATTATGCTGAGGAGAGTTCCCTCTAAGACCACTTTCTGGAGAGTTTTTTTATTTATCATAAATAGTATTAAATTTTGTCAAAAGCATCTTCTGCAGCTATTGAGATGATCATTTGGTTTTCATTCTTCAATTTGTTGATGTGGTGTATCACACTGATTAATTTGTAGATATTGAAGAATCCTTGCATCCCTGGGATAAATACCACTTGATCATGGTGTATGACCCTTTTAATGTATTGTGGATTTGGCTGGCTAGTACTTTGTTGAATATTTTTGCATTTATGTTCATCAGTGATATTGGCCTGTAATTTTCCTTTTTGTGGTATCAGAGTGATAGTGGCCTCATAGAATGAGCTTGGGGGTATTCCTTCCTCTGCAAATTTATGGTAGAGTTTCAGAAGGACAGGTGTTAATTCTTGCCTAAATGTTTGATAGAATTTGTATGTGAATACATCTGGACCTGGACTTTTGTTTGTTGGGAATTCTTTAATCACAGTTTCAAGTTCAGTGCTTGTGGTTGGTCTGTTCATATTTTCTATCTCTTCCCGCTTCACACTTGGGAGATTGTACCTTTCTAAGAATTTGTCCATTTCTTCCAGGTTGTCCATTTATTGGCATATAGTTGCTTGTGGAGTCTCTTATGATATGATCATTTGTATTTCTGTGATGTCAGTTTTAACTTCTCCTTTTTCATTTCTAATTCTATTGATTCGAGCCCTTTCCCTCTTTTTCTTGATGAGTCTTGCTAAAGGTTTATCAATTTTGTTTATCTTTTCCAAGAGCCAGCTTTTAGTTTCATTGATCTTTTCCAATGTTTTCTTCACCTCTATTTCATTAATTTCTGCTCTGATCTTATGATTTCTTTGTTTCACTCTCGTTTGTTCTTCTTTCTGTACTTGCTTTAGGTGTAAGGTTAGGTTGTTTGAGATTTTTCTTGTTTCCTGAAGTAAGATTGTGTTGCTATAAACTTCCCTCTCAGATCTGTTTTTGCTGCATCCCATAGGTTTTGGGTAGTCATGTTTTCGTTGTCATCATTTTTCTCTAGGTATTTTTTGATTTCCTCTTTGATTTCTTCAGTGATCCATTGGTTGCTTTGTAACATATTTTTTAGCCTCCACGTGTTTATGCTTTTTACAGTTTTTTTTTCCTATATTTGATTTCTAATCTCATAGCATCATGGTCAGAAAAGATGCTTGATTTGTGGCCTAAGCTGTGATCTATCCTGGAGAACGTTCCATGTGCACTTGAGAGGAAAGTGTATTCTGCTGCTTTCAGATGGAATGTTCTATAAATTAAGTCCATCTGTTCTAATGTGTCATTTAAGGCCTGTGTTTCCTTATTGATTTTCTGTCTGGATGACCTGTCCATTAATGCAAGTGGGGTGTTAAAGCCCCCCCCCCCCATTATTGTGTTACTGTGGATTTCTCCTTTTAGCATTTGCCTTGTATATTGAGGTGCTCCTATGCTGGGTGTATATATATTTACAATTGTTATATCTTCTTCTTGGATTGCTCCCTTGATCATTATGTAGTATCCTTCCTTGTCTCTTGTAACATTCTTTAAAGTCTATTTTATCTGATATGAATATTGCTACTCCAGCTTTCTTTTGATTTTCATTTGCATGGAATATCTTTTTCCATCCCCTCATTTTCAGTCTGTATGTGTCCCTAGGTCTGAAGTGGGTCTCTTGTAGACAGCATATATACAGGTCTTGTTTTGTATTCATTCAGCCAGTCTATGTCTTTTGGTTGGAGCATTTAATCCATTTACAATTAAGGTAATCACCAATAAAAGGTATGTTTATATTGCCATTTTGTTAATTGTTTTATTTTTGTAGGTCTTTTTTCTTCCCTTCCTCTTTTGTCGTCTTCTCTTGAGATTTGATGACTATATTTAGTGTTGTGTTTGGATCACATTTTCTTTTTTGGGTGTGTATCTATTGTAGATTTTTGATTTGTGGTTCCCATGAGGTTTTGATATAGCAGTCTATACATATATACAAAATTTTTTTAATTTGCTGGTCTCTTAATTTTGAATGCATTTCTAATACCTGCATTTGTACTCTCCTCGTCATATGATTTTTGGTTTTGATATCAGATTCACGTGTGGACGATTTCCTACCTTTTATGTTTGACATTTCCAGTGAGCTTTCCCATTCGTAATTTTCTTGGTTCCACTTGTGGCCTTTTCTATTCTGCTTAGTGAAGTTCCTTTAGTGTTTGTTGTAAAGCTGGTTGGTGGCACTCAATTCTCTTAGCGTTTGCTTGATTGATTGTAAAGCTTTCGATTTCTGTCAAATCTGAATGAGAGCCTTACAGGGTAGAGTATTCTTTGTTATAGTTTTTTTCCTTTTCATCACTTTAAATATTCCATGTCACTCCCTTCTGGCCTGCGGAGTTTCTGCTGAAAAATCAGCTGATAACCTACAAGGGAATTCCATAAGGTTATTTGTTTCTTTTCCCTTGTTGCTTTTAATATTTTTTCTTTGTCTTTTATTTTTGTCAGTTTAATATGTCTCTCGGCATGTTCTGCCTTGGATTTATCTTGTGCTTCCTGGATTTGTGCATTTTTCCTGGTGGAGGGGACTAGTGCCTGCCCACACATGGGTGTAGCTGTGTCTTCTCCCTCTCGTAAGCAGGGCCATGTCAAGGGGTGTGTTTAAAGGTGGCTCAGGAAGACTTTAAGCAGCTTGTCTGCTGATGGCTGGGGCTGTGTTCTCACGCTGTTGGTTGTTTGGACTGAGGCATCCCAGCACTGAAGCCTAAGGGCTGTTGGGTGGGGCCCAGTCTTGGCATCAAAATGGCGGCCTTTAGGGTAGGGCATGCCAATGAGTACTCACTAGTAACTCTGCCATCAGTGTCCCTGTAGTGAGTCACAGCCACCTCCTACCTCTATAGGAGTCCTTCCAAGTCCAGCAGGTAGGTCTGGCCCAGGCTCCTATGAAGTTACTGCTTTTTCCCCTGGGTCCCAGTGCACATCATGCACCCTCCAAGAGTGAAGTTTGTTTCCCCCAGTCCTGTAGATTTCCTGTGATCCAGCCCTGCTGGCCTTCAAAGCCAAATGCTCTAGGGGCTCCTCCTCCTGATGCCAGACCCCCAGACTGGGGATCCTGATGTGGGGCTCAGAACTTTCACTCCTGCAGGAGAACTTCTGTGTTATAATTATTTTCTGGTTTGGGGAGTTGCCCACCTGGCGGGTATGGGATTTGATCGTATTGTGAATGCACGCCTCCTACCATCTTGTTGTGGTTTCTTCTTTGTCTTTGGAAGTAGAGTATCTTTTTTGGTAGGTTCCAGTCTTTTGTTGTTGATGGTTGTTTACCAGTTAGTTTGGTGTTTTCATGAGAGGAGGTGAGCTCAGGTCCTTCTGCTCCGCCATCTTGTCCTGGAATACTTCACCTTGTACTTTGGTTATAAAGATGGCTCCGTTCCTTAACAGTCATGAATCAACCTCTGCTAGCTATAAACTTTTCTTCTGCAGCTTCCTCACCTCTCTCTCAGCCTCCACAGAACTGAAAAAAGAGTTAGGGCCTTGGTCTGGAGTAGGCTTTGGCTTAAGGCAATGTTGTGGCTGGTTTGATCTTCTATCCAGACCACTAAAACTTTCTCCACATCAGCAATAAGACTTTCACTTTCTTATCATTCGTCTGTTACTGGAGTAGCACTTTCAATTTCCTTCAAGAACTTTTTCTTTGCAAGAACTTTTTCTTTGCATTTACAACTTCCATTTGGCACAAGAGGTCTCCCTTTTGGTCTTGGTTTATGACACAGCATACCATCCTCATTAACCTCATTCACATCTAGCTTTTGATTTAAAGTGAGAGATGTATGACTCTTTTCACTTGAATGCTTAGAGTCCACTGTAGGGTTATAAATTAGCCTAATTTCAATACTGTGTCTCAGGAAATAATAGGAAGGGCAAAGGACAAGGAGAAAGGCAGGGAACTGGTGGTTGGCTTTGCAGTCAAAATACACACATTTATTAAGTTCACTATCTTTTTTAGGCACAGCTTATGGCACGCTAAAACAATTACAATACCAACATCAAAGATCACTGATCGGGACTTCCCTGGTGGTGCAGTGGTTAAGAATCTGCCTGCCAATGCAGGGGACACAGGTTAGAGCCCTGGTCCAGGAGGATCACACATGCCACAGAGCAACTGGGCTGCATGCCACAGCTACTGAGGCCTGCACGCCTGGAGCCCATGCACTGCAACAAAGAGTAGCCCCCACTTGCCACAACTAGGGAAAGCCCACACGCAGCAACAAAGACTCAATGCAGCCAAAAATAAATATAAAAATTACAACAAAAAAATCACTGATCACAGATCACCATACCAAACAGTAATAATGAAAAAGTTTGATTTGTGAGAATTACTAAAATGTGACAAAGTGAGCAAATGACATTGGAAAAATGTCACCAATAGACCTGTTCTACACAGTTGCCACAAACCTTCAATTTGTAAGAAATGTAGTCTGTGAAGCACAATAAAGCAAAATGCAGTGAAACAAGGTATGCCTTTGGTTTCCAGAAGAGTCTAACGCTAATGGTTAGACGACTCCACTTTGAGACCCATTGCCCCAAGAATCCTTCTGTTCTGAGTATGTGTGAAATCCTTTTATCCTACCTCCCAGTCTCTTCATAATACAAGGAAGCAGTATAGTAGAAAGTGATTCTTATAAAACTCCAGATTGGGGTCTAGTTCCTGTTTTATTATTAATTAATTTGCCATGTGGAAAAGTCATTTCCCCTCTCTGGACCAAATTCCTCTTGATTAAAATGAGTCAGTTGGATTAAGTGACTGCTAAAAAGTTTCTACACCAGGTGCAAATTAGAGTAGACTAAAAAAAAATAATCGTTTGTGGGGTATAACCTGAAGGCAAAATTTATTATTTTGTGAAAAGACTGAATATTACTTCCCAATAAATTTGTATGTGAGAAGGTAAAACAAATGGGTCTAGAGTACCACTACTAATTTTATACTTCATATTTGGGATCAAATAACTTCTTTAAAGGGCAAGATAGGTGTTGCACACTGTAAGATCTGTCTCACATACTCAACTTTACTGTTGAGAATCAGGTGACCAGCTGAATTTGGACTGTGGGCATCAGCTTGCCAAACCTGTTTTATGTTATTATTCAATTTATGTGTTATTCAATTTATATAAGTAATCCTACCTAAGTCTACTTCCTTAAGAAATTTGAAACTATGGGGAAAAAAGGAATAGTGATATTATGCTATAAGGAGTAAAGTTTCAATGTATTGACTATTCAGTAATAGAATGTGTAATTTACAGTATAAAGTATAATTTTTATGATACAGTAAGACTATGCCAGGAAAGTATATGTCCCTGGTGTTTAAAATTCAGTAGCAATTTAAATATTACGATACTTACTGCTTATAGCTGAAATTTCATTATAAAATTGCATAAAAGCATTTAGGTTCTATGACAAAAGGGTGTGAAAATACATCTTTGTCATTTAAGTTGGCATTGTCCTGACCACCCAAGCTAGGATAGAGGTCAAGCTCTAGGAATAAACCCACAAATCTATGGCAAGTAGTATTACTCGCCATTAGTGGGCTCCATTCTCTTGGCAAATTTCAATTCCAGTGTGGTTGTGCTCTGTGAGCTGATGTTTTATAATGACATTCTCATTGAATTAAATAAGGCCACCTGTGACATGTTTATTATTGAAAATTATTTTCTTGACAGTTAATAAAGATCAGAGCAGAAATAGAAACAGAAAAACAACAGAAAATATAAACCAAATTAAGAGTCAGTTCATTGCAAGGGAAAAAGGAGAAAGGACTCCAATCAACAAAAGTATAAATGGAAAAGGAAACATTACAACTGATACCACAGAAATTCAAAGGATCATAAGAGGCTACTTTGAACACCTTTACTTCAGCAAACTGGAAAACTTAGAAGAAATGGAAAGATTTTTAAAAACATAACTTACTAACACTGATTCAAGACTGAATAAACAGATTACTAGTAAGGAGACTGAATCAGTAATGAAAAAAATCTCACAACAAAGAAGGCTTCACTGGTGAACTTTTGAGGAGGAGATCAAGGTGCGGAAGGATGAGGATCTGACCTCCCCCGATTAACACATCCAAAATACATATGTACATGGAGCAATTCTCACTGAAAACAAACGAGACTGGCAGAAAGACTTTTCTACAACCAAGGCTGTAAAAGAGCCACATGGAATCCGGAAGGGAAGAGAAGCCATCAGGACAGGACCTGTGCCCCTAAGAGGGGACAGAGAAGAGGAGGGAGCTACCATAGGTTCAGAGAGCATCCCTGGTGAGTAAGGGGTTTGAACCACATATGGGGCAGCCTGCCCTGGGGTCTAAAACTGGGAAGACAAGTCCCCTTAGCTGGTTTGAACACCAGTGGGACTTAGAACCCAAAATTCAACTCATGAAGATTACTCCCAGGAAGGAAGGAAGCAGATTGAAACTTCATGGGGCTCTGGCCAGCTTCCCACTACTGCCTCAACACACTGAGCACCCAAGCAGGCCCCTATAGCCCTGGATAAGCTCCCCACTATGGCAAAGGCTGTTGTTGCCAAGGAGGGTGGGCACTTGGCTCGAACTTAGCACTTCATCTGCATGGAGCAAGTGTGGCCATTGCTGGTGCTTTTGGAAGCTGTGGATTGGGAGCTGTGTGAAATTCTGACTGGGGCGCCTGGACCATCACAGCACATACCTTGGCCTGCACCAGATACCTGCTCCAGCCCTTCTTTCTCCACACTGTTCCCCTCTGGGGCCAAGGTGCTATTGCTGGGAGAGGGGAGGGCACACACTTGGAACAGACTCACCTCAGACCTGACTCTCAAGGCTTCTGCTACAGCACCTTGGGACCCAACCTCGTCCCTGTAAGAGGGTGACAACCACTGAGCATGGGAGAAGCTCCAGCTCACACCTAGCTCTGGCTCTAGACATTCCAATTCCTGCCCCATCTCCCACCAAGGTGATAGCTGCCAACACACCCTGGGGGAAGATGTGACCTGTATTCACCTCAGATCCAGCTTTCCCACCAAAGCCACTTCACAAATGCAGACTTAATAGGAATGCTCCAATAGAAGGACACTCTTTCAAGACTGGGATAGGTAACTGTTTCACCTACCTTCAATAGAGACAGAAGGTTAAGCAAAATGAGAAGACAAAATGAGAAAGAACAAGAAAAAATAAATAATGTGAAAAACATTATTGTAAAAAACAAATAATTTACCAGTTAAAGATTTCAAACAATCAGTAATAAGAATGCTAACTGAACTTTGAAAAAAATAAATGAACACAGTGAAAATTTTAACAAGGAACTAGAAAATATAAAAAAGAACCCATCAGAGTTGAAGAATAACTGAAATAAAAGCACACTAGAAGGAATTACCAGCAGACTAGGCAATAGAGAACTCACAAGTTATCTGGAAGATAGAATAATGGAAATCTCCCCATTAGAAGAGCAAAAAGAAAAACACATTTTAAAATATGAGGACATTTTAAGGGACCCTCAGAGACAACATTAAGCCTGCTAACATTTGCATTATAAGGGTCTCAGAAAGAGGAGAGAGAAATGGGTCAGAAATGTATCTGATGAACTTATGGCTGAAAACTTCCCAATCCTGAAGAAGGAAACGGATACCCAGGTACAGGAAGCACAGAGAGTCCTAAACAATATGAACTCAAAGAGACAAATCCGAATTAAAATTGCAAATTTTAAAGATAAAGAGAAAATTCTGAAGGCCATTAGCTGATTTTTCTGTAGAAACTTTGTAGGCCAGAAGGGAGTGGCATGCTATACTTAAGAGTGCTGAAAGAGAAAGCCTTGCAACTTAGGATACTCTACCATGTGATCTACATGCTAAGCCAAAAACCTGGTCTCAACAAATGTAACAGGATAGAAATTACATCAAGCATTTTTTCTGACCACAATGGTATAAAACTGGAAATCAATTATAGGAAGAAAAAAATGGGAAAAACACAAACATATGGAGACTAATAAACATGCTACTAAAAAAAAAAAAGGGTCAATGAAGAACCCAAAGGGGAGATCAGAAAATACCTGGAGACAAATGGAAACACAACTTTTCAAAACCTATGAAATCCAACAAAAGGAGTTCTAAGAGGGAAGTTTATAGCAATACAGGCCTACCTCAAGAAATAAGTCTCAAACAACCTAACGTACCACCTAAAGGAATTAGAAGAACACATAAATCCCAAAGTCAGCAGAAAAGATGAAATAATATCAGAGAGGAAATAGAGACCAGAAGAAAATAGAAAAGATTAAACAAACAGCTGGATTTTTAAAAGATAAAATTGAAAATTCTTTAGCCAGACTCATCAAGAAAAACGATAGGACCCAAGTAAACAAAATAAGAAATGAATGAGGAGAAATTAACAACGAATATTACAGAGATACAAAAAAATCATAAGCAAATACTATGAGCAGTTATATGCCATCAAATCTGAATACCCAGAAGAAATGGAAAAATTTCTGAAACATACAACCTGCCAAGACTGGATCACAAAGAAATAGGCAATCTGCATAGAATGAGTACTAGTAGTGAAATTCAATTAATAATAATAATAAAAAACCTTCCAGCAAACAGAAGTCCAGGACTGGATGGCTTCACAGGGGAATTCTTCCAGAAATATAAAGAGATAATACCTATCTTCCTCAAACTATTTCAAAACTCGAAGAGGAGGGAACATTCACAAATTCTTTCTACAGGTCAGCGTTACCCTGATACCAAAACCATACAGACACTACAAAAAAAGAAAATTACAGACCAATATCTCTGATAAATATAGATGCAAAAATTCCACAATATATTAGCAAACCAAATTTAACAATATATAAAAAGGATCCACACCATGATCAAGTGGGGTTTATTTCAGGGATGCAACAATGGTCCATTATTTGCAAAATGAATGTGATACACTTCATTAACAAAAGAAATGACAAAAAATCTTTTTATCAAATGATCATCTCAGTAGACACATAAAAAGCATTGGACAAAATTCAACAGCCATTCATGATAAAAGCTCTCATCCATGTTGGTAAACAGGAAACATAGCTTACAAAACTAAGGACCATTTATGACAAACCCACAGTTAACATCATACTCAATGGTGAAGAGTTTAAAGCTTTTCCTCTGAAATCAGAAACAAGATAAGGATGCCCACATTCACCATTTCTATTTAACACAGTAATGGAAGTCCTAGACACGGCAATCAGATAAGGAAATGAAATAAAAGACATTCAAATTGGAAGGGAAGAAGAAGTAAAACTGCCACTATCTGCAGATGAAGTGATACTACATTAAAAAATCCTAAAGTCTCAGCCAAAAAAAGTATTTAAGTAAATGAATTCAGTATATGTGCAGGATACAAAATTAACATACAGAAATCTGTTGCTTTGTATACACTAAGAATGAATTAATAGATCAAGAAAGCAATCCTGTTTAAAGTCACATCAAAAAGAATAAACTAAACCAAGTCTAAAAATAAACTTAACCAAGAAGTGAAAGACCAATACTCTGAAAACTATGAGACACTGATAAAGGAATTGAAGATGAAACAGAAAAATGGAAAGATATCTCTTGTTCTTGGATTGAAAGAATTAACAATTTATTGACCAGAGACTTGTCAATAAGTTTTTTAGAGGGTGATACAATTCACATCACCATGCAAAGTTGTTAGAGCTTAAAATTGACCAAGGGTTCATTATACAACTGACGGTTGTCATTATCATTCATATTTTTCTCCATTAGGTTTTTGTTCCAACCTACCTTGTGTATATTATAAACGCCACTTTATTACCATAAAATTTTCAAAAATGACACATCACGAAACTTTGAAGAAGAATTTTTCGGTAAATTTTATGCAGATACTTTCTCTGATTATCTGAGTGACATAAATACTAGTGTCACCGAAGATGACAGTTCTTCAGAATATAGTTCTGATTCAGACAGTGTGCATATTAGACCAACAAAAAGATGAAAAAACCTCAGTGACTGATTCTGATACGGAAAGTGAAAATGAAACTCACGGTTCTGGAGAATGCTCCTTTGCTTCTAGAGTGGATTGAAGACAACATTTCATGAAAATTAGAAGACTTTACAGGTATGTCAGGTGTAACTATTGAATGTAATTACCCACAAAGTGTTAGTGAAATAACAGAATTAATTTTCAGTAACAACTTTTTCCAGTTGGTAGCTTCTCAAACAAACTTGTATCACCAACAAAATGAAAAATCATATAAAAAGTATGATAAGGCTTTAAAATGGACTGATGTAACCAATAGTGACATGAAGAGGTTTCTTAGATTAATAAGTTTGATGGGACAGATAAGAAAATCACACTGGAAAGAATATTGGTCTACTGATCCTTACTGAAACACCTATCTTACCAAAGATTATGATGAGAAGAAGGTTTGAACAAATAATGACATTTCTTCACTTTAATGATAACTCAGAAACTCTACTTCCTGCAGACAAGATTTCAAAAGTTAAACCTCTTTTGGATTATTTTCTACCAAAATTTCAGTTGATCTATATACCCAAACAAGAGCCATCACTTGAGGAGGCAATGCTAAAGTGGAGAGGACAACTCAGATTCAAAA
The DNA here is from genome assembly GCF_008692025.1 of Phocoena sinus. Classification (NCBI taxonomy): domain Eukaryota; kingdom Metazoa; phylum Chordata; class Mammalia; order Artiodactyla; family Phocoenidae; genus Phocoena; species Phocoena sinus. The sequence goes on from NC_045770.1 coordinate 75,137,204, forward strand.
CCTGTAATCCCGGAAGACTTACAAAATATGGAATTTTGGTCAGGATGGTTAGTGAAAGTGAAACTGGATACATATGCAACCTTGAAATTCATACAGGTGAAGGAAAGAAACAGTATTATCAGTCCTACAACCTTATCTGGGTTCATGGCACCATATTTACCAAGACAATTATTACAACAGTGTGTTCACATCTGAAATATTGTTGAAAAACAAAACCAGAGTTTGTGGGACTATAAGAGAGAATCAGGGTCTACCAAACCAATTAAAGGAGAAATCTGAAAATGTACAGTGAGGAGAAATGACATTCTTACAGACGGGAGAAGATCTTCTTATATGGAAAGACAAGAGGCTAGTCTGCATAGTGACAACTATTCATGACACCTCCACAACATCTACAGGAAAGGAAGACAGGAGGACTGGCTATCACATAACTAAGTCCACTTGTATATTAGAGTATAATAAATATATGAAAGGAGTTGATTGATCCGATCAATATCTGGCAAACTTCAATATCCTCCAGAAAACTCAAAAATGGTAATATAAAGTGGGTTTCTGAATAATTGCAGTTTACTCAATGCATTTAAATTTTATTGTAGCCTTAATGCACAGAATAAAATGACTTACAAACAATTTTTGTTAGCAGTACCTAGAGTATGGGTAACAGACCATTCTGGTGAATGTAGTGGTAGCCCTGCACCTGGTCCTTCTTGTGGAGTTTATAAAAGAGTCCCCCACAAAGATCCACCTTGTCAACTATCAGGTAAAATAAAAGAACATATTCTAGAGGAAATAATATCCACAGGACTAAAAAAAAAAAAAAAAATGCTACCAGAAAGTGTAGACTCTGCTTTATCCAGGGGAAAGCACAGTGAAACATGGTATATTTGCAATAGATGCTCTATTCCCCTGCAGAGAGGTACCTGCTATATACTGCCTATAGCACTCTAACAAAATATTAGCGTGGTTTAGTAAGACATGTACAAAGTTTCAAATAAATACAGTAAGTGCAAAAAAAAGTTTTTGATATTTGCTCAAATGTTGTTTGATTTTGAGGTGTTTCAATATTCACTTATATCACAAACTGCCAGCCACAGGTGTTAGTTTCTGCAAAAACCTCCCAGGCAATAATGTGTTAATACTGTTAAGATGTCCATATTACTCAAAGCAGTCTACAGCTTTAATGCAATCTCTATAAAAATACTCCATGACATATAATCCTAACATTGATTTGGAACCACAAAACACCCTGAATAGTCAAGGCACTCTTGAGAAAAAAGAACAGAACTTTGAGAAAACAGAACAGAATTGGAGGTATCGTGCTCCCTGGCTATAGACTATACTGTGAAGCTACGGTATTCAAAGGAGTATAGTACTGGCACAAAAACAGACATCTAGATCAATGGACCAGAATAGAGAGCCCAGAAATAAATTCACACACTTATGATCAATTAACCTACAACAAAAGAGGGAAGAATATACAATAGAGAGAAAACAGTCTCTTCAAGAAGTGGTGCTGAGAAGACTGGACAGCTACATGAAAATAATGAACATTTCTTTACACCATATAGAAAAATTAAAAAATAGATTAAAGATCTAAATGTAAGACCTGAAACCACATAACTCCTAGAGGAAAACATAGGCAGAAAACTCTTTGACATAAAGTGTAGCAATATTTTTTTGCATCCCTCAACTCAGGAAAAGGAAACAAAAGCAAAAAAAACCAAACAACAACAAAAAACCCCAACAAACAAATGGTACCTAATTAAACTTAAAATCTTTTGTACAGCAAAGAAAACCATCAACAAAAAGAAAAGACTGTCTACAGAATGGGAGGTATACTTGCAAATTATATACCTGATGATGGGTTAATATCCAAAATATATAAACTGCTCATACAACTCAATATCAGAAAAACAAACAACCTAATTAAAAAACATCAGAGGACCTGAATAGACATGTTTTCAAAGAAGATGTACAGATGGTCAACAGGCACATGAAAAGATACTCAATGTCTCTAATCAGAGAAGTGCAAATCAAAACCACAAGGAGATATTACCTCACACCTGTCAGAATGGCTATCATCAAATAGACCACAAATAACATGTTTGTGAGGATGTGGAGGAAAGGGAAAACCTAGTTCTGTTGGTGGGAATGTAAATTGGTGCAGCCACTGTGGAAAACTGTGTGGAGGGGCCTGAAAAAAACTAAAAATATAACTACCATATGACCAGCAATTCCACTCCTGGGTATATATCTAAAGAAAATGAAAACACTAATTTGAAAAGATACATGCACCGCAATGTATCAACATGGATGGACCTAGAGGGCATTATGCTTAGTGCAATAAGTCAGAGAAAGATGGTATGTTATAACACATGTGGAATCTATAAAATAAAGCAAATGAATGAATATAACAACAACAAAAAGACTCAGATATAGACAACAAACCAGTGGTTACCAGTAGGAAGAGGGGAGGGGCAAGATGATGGGAAGGGCAAGATAGAGGTAAGGGATTAAGAGTTAAAAGCTACTATTTGTAAAATAAATAAGATACAAGGATATATTGTACAACAAAGGGAATATAGCCAGTATTTTATAATGTCTTTCGTGGAGTATAATCTATAAAAATATTGAAGAGTATAATCTGTAAAAATATTGAATCTATTGTACACCTGAGATTAATAAAATGTAAATCAACTGTGATCCAATTAAAATAAAGAATGAAGGAAGGAATGAAATAAGGAAAGAATAATTAACACCCATCCTTCTCAAACTCTTCCCCAAAAAAACTGAAGAAGAGGGAACATTCCCTAAATCTTTTTACAAGGCCAGCATTTTCCTTTTAACAAAACCAGGACAGGACCCTAGTAGAAAGAAAACTATAGGCCAATATCCCTGATGTGTATGTATGCAAAAATTCTCAAAATACTAGCAAACCAAATTTGGCAGCACATTAAAGGAATCATTCACCATAACCACGTGGGATTATCCCTTGGATACCAGGATCGTTCAACATAGGCAAATCAATCAATGTGATACATCATGTTAAAATAATTAAAGACCCATATGAACATCTCAATAGAAGCAGAAAAACATCTGACAAAATTCAACATCTCTTCTTCATAATAAAAACTCTTAGCAAATTAGGCATGGAAGGAACATAATAAAGGCCATATATGACATAAGCCTCCAGCTAACATCATACTCGATATTAAAATGTTGCAAGCTTTTCCTCTAAGATCAGCAACAAGACAAGGGTGCTCACTCTCACACTTCCTATCAACATGGTGCTAGAAGTCCTAGCTAGAGAAGTCAGGGTAAAAAAGCAATAATAGGTATCAGACTGGAAAGGGAGAAGTACAATTGTCTCTATTTGCAGATGACATGATTTTGTATAGAGAAAATCCTAAGACTCAACCAAAATCTATGAGATCTAATAAAAAAATTCAGTAAATTTGCAAGATACAAAACTAACATACAAAAATCAGTCATGTTTCTATATACTAACAATGAATTTTCTGAAAAAGAAAGAAATTGATCCCATTTACAATAGCATCAAAAACAATAAAATACTTAGGAATAAATTTACCTAAGGAGGTGAAAGATCTCTACTCTGAAATCTATAAGACACTGATGAAAGAAATTAAAGAAGATAATAATAAATGGAAACATATCCCATATTCATGAAATGGAAGAATTAATATTTTTAAAATGTCAATACTACCAAAAGACATCTGTAGATTTAATGCAATCCCTATCAAGATTTCAATGGCAGTTTTTACAGAAGTGGAAAAAATACTCCTAAAATTTATATGGAACCTCAGAAGATCCAAATAACAAAGAAATACTGAGAAAGAAGAGCAAAGCAGTTGGCATCACACTTTCATTTCAAGCTATACTATTAAGCTATCATCATCAAAAGAGTATTACACAAGCATAAAAACAGACAAATGAACCACTGGAACAGGATCAAGAGCTCAGAAATAAAACCAAGCACATATGGTCAACTAATACTTGACAATGGAGCCAAGAATACTCAATGGAGGAGAAAAAACATCTCTTCAATAAATGCTACAGGGATAATTGAATATTCATATATAAAAATAAAACTGCACCACTATTTTACACCATTCACAAAAATTCAAAATGGATTAAGATTTAAATGTAAGAACTTAAACCATGAAACACTTAGAAGAAAAAATAGGAATAAAGCTCCTTGTCATGGTAATGATTTTTTTATATGACACCTAAAGCACAAGCAACAAAATTTTTAAAATAAACAGTTTGGACTACATCAAGCTAAAAACTTCTGGACAGCTTAAGAAACCATCCTCAAAATGAAAATACAACCTATGGAATGGGGAAAAAAATGCAAACCATCTATCTGACAAGAGGTTAAGATATATAAAGAACTCATACAACTCAATAGCATAAAAACAAATAACACAACTAAATATGCATTAAGGACCTGCATAGACATTTCTCAGAAGATATGAAAAGCCAACAGGTACATCAAAAGATGCTCAGCATCACTAGTCATTAAGAAAATGCACATTAAAACCACAAAGAGGTATCACCTCATGCCTGTTCAAATGGCCATCATCAAACAGACGAGATAACAAATACTGGCTTGAATGTGGAGGAAAGGGAACCCTTGTGCACCCTTAGTGGGATTGAAAATTCGTATGACCACTGTGGAAAACAGTATGGAGGATCCTAAAAAAATCTTAATAAAATTACCCTATGATCCAGCAGTTTTACTACTGGGAATATTTCCAAAGGAAATGAAAACACTAACCCAAAATGATATCTGCACCCACATGTTCATAGCAGCATTATTTACAATAGCTAAGACACAGAAACAACCTAAGTGTTCATAGATGGATGAGTGGATGAAGAAGTCGTGGTATATATTTACAGCACAATATTATTCAGCCAGAAAAAAATGAGGAAATCCTACCATTTGCAACAACATGGATGGACCTTAATGGCATTATGGTAAGTAAAATAAATCAGAGAAAGACAACTACTGTATGATTTCAGTTACAGGTGGGATCAGAAAAGCCCAACAAACACACAAACAAGCAAAAACAGAGAATAAGAGATAAGACTTGTAGAAGTAGAGGGTGGGTGGGGGATTGAAAGAAGGTGGTCAAAAGGTACAAACTTCTGTAAGACAAGTGCGTGCTAGGGATGTAATGTACAGCATGACAACTAGAGCTAACACTGCTGTCTAATATATAGGGAAGTTATTAAGAGAGTAAATCCTAATACTTAACATCAAAGGAGAACTTTTTCACCTCTTTTTGTTTTTACTTTTTTTTTCTTATCTATATAAGGAAATGGATGTTAGCTGAAGCAATTATGGTAATCCTTTCACAATATATGCAAGTCAAACACCACTCTGCTGCAACTCCTTAAACCTATACAATGATGTATGACAATTATTTCCCAGTAAAAGTGGAAAATAATTTTCTTGACAGTTAACCTGTAATTCAAAAGCCAGTGTGAACATGGCTATTGTTCTGAAGCCTGTTAAAGTCTAAGAGGGCCCTATTTGGCATTCTCACATAATTGATGAGATGTGAAATTACTTTGAACTAACACTGGAGGCTATTCACTCATTCTTATTCATTCTTTTGAACAGCACACACAGAGAAACTTGACATTCTGATTGGGTGTCATTGCCTGTTGAACAGTACCTGCTTCCAGAAGAATCTATCCCTGTGTTTTATGTTGTTCACGAATAGCCATGTGGGTTCCTAAGACCTGGTCCTTCTATACTTGGGGAGAGTAATATTGTGGTCAGCTGAGCTGACCAAATGTTTTCATGTCATAGCTATCATTTTTCTTAGCTTCTGTTAAATCCATAGGGGAGTCATTTGGGGTATGGTTATTTAAACCAAATATATTAGTGAGTTAAAATCATGGTATATGAGCTATAAGCTGAAGGTCTATTGTTGAAAAATTCCTAGGACCTGGACACTCCTTTGTCCAGACTAGCTGAATTCCCTGACACAGTTCATCTGCTTAACTAGAGTCTCTTGCTTGCTCTCTCTATAAATATGTGCAAACATACATGTGTTTGTATACATATATGTATATATGCATATGTATGTATGTGTATGCATGTATATACATATAATCTTTCATCCCCTAATATTTTGAACACTGATTTCTTGTCATTTCTCCTAGTAATAGAGCTGATGCACACCATTTGAGGTAAAGCATTTTTTAACCTGTTACTTCATTACATATGTAGCCAGCATGTCTCCATAAAGAATGTAAAGCATTTAAAGATTTCCACTTTAGCTGGCAGTAAACATATCTCAGCAAGCCCTGTCCTATTCAACATTGTTGTCCATGAAGTAGATGAAGACCCTAAGGGCAGGCCCATCAAGCTTGCAGATGTCACTAAACTGAAGGAGGACAAACTAAGATGAATGACAGACACAGCATTTAGAAAACATTGTGACAGGCGAGGGAAATGAAATGGATCTAACAAGATGAAATACAATATGGATAAACACCAAGTTTTACACTTCCAAACAACTAACCACACAAGACACAATAGGGCTTAATGAGGTTTTAGTCTTCATTAACCTCACAGAGGTCAACACTATGACATAACCAAAGTAAGTAAGGAAGTAAATATTGAAATCAGGCTGCATTTATAAAAGTACAGTACTTAAAACAAGGTGACCATGAGTCTCACTTCATTTTGTGTTGGTCAGACCATTACTGAGGAATTATATTCAGCTGTCTAATTCAGCTACCTCATTTGAGAAATGGAGATAAAAATTTCTATTCCACTGAATAATCAGTATTAAATGTGACAATGCATATAAAAGAGTTGGCACAATGTGACATGAAATAAATGTTAAATTGATGGTAGATGATGACAACAATTATTGGAAATACTCAAAAGTGTCGAAGAAGGTGGCAGTAAATGAAGGGATGGAAAAAGGTATTCCATGCAAATGGAAATCAAAAGAAAGCTGGAGTAGCAATACTCATATCAGACAAAATAGACTATAAAATAAGGACTGTTACAAGAGACAAAGAAGGATACTACATAATGACCAAGGGATCAATCCAAGAAGAAGATAAAACAATTGTGAATATATGTGCACCCAACATAAGAGCACCTCAATATATATAAGGCAAATGTTTACAGACATAAATGGATAATTGACAGTAACAATAATAGTGAGGGACTTTAACATCCCACTTGCATCAATGGACAGGTCATCCAGACAAAATCAATAAGGGAACACAGGCCTTAAATGACACATTAGAACAGGTGGACTTAATTTATAGAACATTCTATCTGAAAGCAGCAGGATACAATTTCCTCTCAAGTGCACATGGAACGTTCTCCAGGATAGATCATATCTTGGGCCACAAATTAAGCCTCGGTAAAATTTAAGAAATTTGACATCATATCAAGCATCTTTTCTGACCACGATGCTATGAGATTAGAAATCAAATACAGGAAAAATACTATAAAAAGCACAAACACACGGAGGCTAAAAAGTACGTTACGAAGCAACCAATGGATCACTGAAGAAATCAAAGAGGAAATCAAAAAATACCTAGAGAAAAATGACAATGAAAACACGACAATCCAAAACCTATAGGATGCAGCAAAAACAGATCTAAGAGGGAAGTTTATAGCAACACCATCTTACCTCAGGAAACAAGAAAAATCTCAAACAACCTAACCTTACACCTAAAGCAAGTACAGAAAGAAGAACAAACGAGAGTGAAAGTTAGTAGAAGCAAAGAAATCATAAGATCAGAGCAGAAATTAATGAAATAGAGGTGAAGAAAACATTGGAAAAGATCAATGAAACTAAAAGCTGGCTCTTGGAAAAGATAAAATTGATAAACCTTTAGCAAGACTCATCAAGAAAAAGAGGGAAAGGGCTCAAATCAATAGAATTAGAAATGAAAAAGGAGAAGTTAAAACTGACATCACAGAAATACAAATGATCATAAGAGATTCCACAAGCAACTATATGCCAATAAATGGACAACCTGGAAGAAATGGACAAATTCTTAGAAAGGTACAATCTCCCAAGTGTGAAGCGGGAAGAGATAGAAAATATGAGCAGACCAACCACAAGCACTGAACTTGAAACTGTGATTAAAGAATTCCCAACAAACAAAAGTCCAGGACCAGATGTATTCACAGACAAATTCTATCAAACATTTAGGCAAGAATTAACACCTGTCCTTCTGAAACTCTACCATAAATTTGCAGAGGAAGGAATACCCCCAAGCTCATTCTATGAGGCCACTATCACTCTGATACCAAAACCAGACAAAGATACCACAAAAAGGAAAATTACAGGTCAATATCACTGATGAACATAAATGCAAAAATACTCAACAAAGTACTAGCCAGCCGAATCCAACAATACATTAAAAGGGTCATACACTATGATCAAGTGGTATTTGTCCCAGGGATGCAAGGATTCGTCAATATCTACAAATCAATCAGTATGATACACCACATCAACAAACTGAAGAAAAAAACCATATGATCATCTCAATAGATGCAGAAAACGCTTTTGACAAAATTTTATACTATTTATGATAAAAAAAAAAAATCTCCCCAGAAAGTGGTCATAGAGGGAACTTTCCTCAACATAATAAAGGCCATATATGACAAACCCACAGCTGACATCATTCTCAATGGTGAAAAGCAGAAAGCATTTCCTCTAATATCAGGAACAAGAAAAGGATGTCCACTCTCACCACTTTTATTCAGTATAGTTTTGGAAGTCCTAGCCATGCAATTAGAGATGAAAAAGAAAGAGAAAAATCCATAATGGAAAAGATGTAAAACTGTCATTGTTTGCAGATGACATCATATTATACATAGAAAATTCTAAAGACACTACCATAAACTACTAGAGCTCATCAATGAATTTGGTAAAGTTGCAGAATAGAAAATTAATACACAGAAATCTCTTGTATTTCTATACACTAACAACAGAAATTCAGAAAGACAAATTAAAGAAACGATTCCATTTACCACTGCATCTAAAATTATTAACTACCTAGGAATAAACTGACCTAAGGAGGCAAAAACTTGTACTCTGAAAACTATAAGATGCTGATGAAAGAAATAGAAAGTGATACAAACAGATGAAAAGATACACCATGTTCTTGGATTGGAAGAATCAATATTGTGAAAATGACTATACTACCCAAGGTGATCTAGAGATTCAATGCAATCCCTATAAAGTTACCAATGGCATTTTTCACAGAACTAGAACAAAAACTTTTAAAATTTGTATGAAAACACAAAAAGACCCTGAATAGCCAAAGCAATCATATGAAAAACAGAGCTGGAGGAGATCAGGCTCCCTGACTTCAGACTATACTACAAAGCTACAGTAAACAGTATGGTAGTGGCAAAAACAGAGAAATATAGATTAATGAAACAGTATAGGAAGCCCAGAAATAAACCCATGCACCTATGGTCAGTTAATCTACAATAAAGGGGGTAAGAATATACAATGGAGAAAAGACAGTCTCTTCAATAAGTGGTGCTGGGAAAACTGGACAGCTACTTGTAAAAGAATGAAATTAGAACATTCTCTCATACCTTTCACAAAAATAAACTCAAAATGGATTAAAGACCTAAGTATAAAGCTGGACACTATAAACTCTTAGAGGAAAACACAGGCAGAACACTCTGTGACATAAATTGCAACAATATCTTTTAGGATCTACCTCCTAGAGTAATGAAAATAAAAACAAAAATAAACAAATGGAACCTAGTTAAACTTAAAAGCTTTTGCACAGCAAAGGAAACCATAAACAAGACGAAAAGACAACCTACAGAATAGGAGAAATTATTTGCAAACAAGGTGACTGACAAGGGATTTATCTCCAAAATATACAAACAGCTCATGCAGCTCTATGTGAAAAACAAACAAACGAACAACAGCCCAATCAAAAAATGGACAAAAGATCTAAATGGACATTTCTCCAAAGAAGACATACAGATGGCCAAAAAGCCATGAAAAGATGCTCAACATCACTAATTATCAGAGAAATGCAAATCAAATCCACAATGAGGTATCACCACACACTGGTCAGAATGGCCATCATCAAAAAGTCAACAAACAATAAATGCTAGAGAGTGTGTGGAGAAAGGGGAACCCTCCTACACTATTGGTGGGAATGTAACTTGGTACAACCACCATGGAGAACACTATGAAGGTTCCTTACAAAACTAAAAATGGAACTACCATACGATCCAGCAATCCCACTCCTGGGCATATATCTGGAGAAAACCATACTTCAAAAAGATACATGCACCCCAATATTCATCGCAGCACTATTTACAATAGCCAAGACATGGAAGCAACCTAAATGTCCATCAATGGAGGAATAAAGATGTGGTACATATATACAGTGCGATATTACTCAGCCATAAAAAAACGAATGAGATAATGCCATTTGCAGCATCACAGATGGACCTAGAGATTATCATACGAAATGAAGTGAGACAGAGAAAGATATTATATGATATCACTTATGTATGAAATCTAAAAAATGATTAAATGAACTTATTTACAAAATAGAAATAGACCCACAGACATAGAAAACCAATTTATGGTTACAAAAGGGGAAATGGGGGGATGAAGTAGGAGTTAGGGATTCAAATATAAACATTACTATATATAAAATAGATAACCAACAAGGACCTATTGTATAGCACAGGAAACTATACTCAATATCTTGTAATAACCTATAATGGAAGAAAATGTAAAAAAGAAAAAGAAAATATATATCTACATGTATGTATAACAATCACTTAGCTGTACAGCTAAAAATAACACAAGTTTGTAAATCAAGTATATTTCAATAACAATTTTTAAAAATAAAATATTTAAAAATAAAAACAATTAAAAATTTAAAAAAGAAAGTGGCCACAATAACAGTGAGAAGATTCAAAACTATGGGGAGTGGTCAAAAAATTAGAGATGTTTAATCTAGAGATGAGATGATTCAGAGTAGACGTAAGAGCTCTCTTCTTAGAACGAAGAGTAAAAATGTGATAGAAGGGACGGGGAGTTCTATGATTACCAAGGGTGTAAACAAGGATCAATGAAGATGGGCAAGAAAAAGTACAATTTTTAACATTCAGAAAGGTACAGAGTTGCGTAATTAGAATACCTTCCACGGTGGTGAATTCTTCAAGACCGGAGAGCTTTAAGCACAGGCTTGATGACTTCTGAATATGGTTGCTCTAGACTAATCAAGTATAGGTCAGAAAGTTTGGTTATGTGTCCTCTAAGGTATATTCTGGCCCTGAGATTCTCTGGTTTTGTAAATATTCAGCAAAGCAGTTATAACCATAAAAGGTGGCCACATGTCTCACCTTAAATTTTTAGCTCTTCATTGTCTGAGATGAGAAGTTACCATGAGCAACAGACATATAAATGAGAAACACTGCAAAACGTTCTGTCTTAACGTTTGAGTGCTGTTGACCTTCAATCCCTTCTGAGTGTTCAGGGCCATTATTCCAGAAATTGTACTCTGCCTATAATTTGGGGAGCTGCCTCAAGGTGGGAAGTGACACCTTATTGTAGCTCCTTATAATAAACAACCTAAAAGCTATCTTGTAGAAGAAAAATTATTTCGAAACCAGAATATCTGGTGGTGGTGCTTAGAGAATTGCTACCTCTGTGTTACTAGATAAGTCTTTTAGCCTCTCTGGGCCTCAGTTAATTCTTCTGTAAAAAGGGTATAGTCAGACTTCCTCCCAGAGTTGAGCCAGAAATAAAATTAGATGAATGCATTTGAATGTATTAGGTTGTTCATTGTGAACTGGGAAAAGTACAGCAGCATGATTTTCCACTCAAATGAGTGCTTGACTGTTTATGCATTTTTAGCTGCTTAGTTATAATGTTACTTAGAAATACGATTTTTAAGAAACATTTAGAAGAAAAGTTTGAAAGAACATATTGACTTCCCTCTGCAACTTAGAAATGTCTCTGTGTTTACTTGGGCTGCCCTGCAAGCAAGGTCAGGGAAAGGCAGGGTGTGTATATGTGAGTATACATGTGTGCATCTGTTTCGAGCAAAATGGGAGGTGGCCAGGGGAGCACTCTGACTAGAAATCTTTCCTATGTGCTCTGTAAAGTGTTTATAAGATTTGGTTTCCATAGTGCAGCTTACTGTTTCCCTAATGATGAAACCTCCTTAATCTCATTTCTAAACAGGATGGGAAGATATTCTGCCGGCGGACAGCTTGTGATTGCCAGAATCCAAGCGTTGACCTTTTCTGTTGCCCAGAGTGTGACACCAGGGTCACAAGTCAATGTTTAGATCAAAATGGACACAAGCTCTATCGCAGTGGAGACAACTGGACTCACAGTTGCCAGCAGTGCCGGTGTCTGGTATGTTGGCTTCCCTTAGAGTGTGTTATCCTATATATCCTGGAGGGGTTTACAAGCTCAGTTGTCTGTGGGATTTAGTTTCCTGCGATTTGTGATCCTGTGCAGGGAGTTGTGGGTCCTGTGGCTAATTACGGGGCATATGTTCTTCCAGAAGACATTAGTATTCTACTATTTAAAACACCACGTAAGACAGAAAGGACATTTATAGCACAGATTTGGTCTAAGTTAGTTTACAATTGATACTTTTTAGCCACTCCAGATCAATAAAATTCCCCACATGATAGAAAGCTTTCAAAGCCTTGATGGGGACTTATAGTTCTTACAGAGTGAAATCTTTCATTTCTTGGGACATTACCATTAAAGGTTTCAGTGTCAGAGATAGCAGAACATAGTAGAAATATCAGGGATTGATATTGATTCTAGGTCATAGAGACAGTCCTGGTTCTCCCACATGCAAGATGTGTGTAATTAACTTGGGCAAGTCCGAACATTTTCCTTGATCATTCTTTCCTTCAGTGTACACAAGTGGATGGGCACCTATTTTGCAGGGCTGTTGTGAAGATCAGTTATGTGAAAGGCAAGTGTAGTACTTGACACATAGAAGGTACTTAGTGAACAGTAGTTACTATTGTTCATATTTCCTAGATTGAAAAATTTGTTTTACAGTGCTAAACCTTAATGTAGAAAAATGAAGGTTATTTTGTATCTTAATATGGGGATACTAATGATATAATCAGGTTAGAGAAAGTCCAGAGAAAAACCTTAATTTCTGGACCTGGTTCTTTCTGTTTCAAATTATATAACACAAAGATTTCTAGTGTTGCAAAGACTGTTAAGACACATTATCATAGTGAATATGATGTTCCATCTCCGAGGTAATTATAGCCAGTGGAGCTAAGTCATAACTAAGTCAACTTGTAATGGAAACTGTTAGCTGTGTTCCATAATTTAACATTTGCTAAAATTAATGATTCAGTCTATGGATACTGTATAAAAACAGGCATTCAGAAAAACTGTGCTGTAAATTTCTATTGGATTTTCTAAAGTTACCTGGCAAATGTGCAGATAATCTTAATAGAAACAAATCCTTCTTAATCACTCCTAATACTGAGGAGTATAACTCAGATATATTCAAATCATAGCCATTCTTACATCTCCCATTCAAGAACAGGCAAACACAACACAACTATAGAATTAGGTTCCACATCAGCCTGGAAAATTACATTTCTCTTTGAAGAAGCCAATCATCAGGCATTCAGAAAAGCTGTTATTAATTTTAGACATGATATTTTCATAGAATTTCAAAAGAGTATCCTCTCTCATCCCCAGACCCTAAGGTTATTATTTCCTGGGAGAACTGAAGCTGCTGAATATAACTTAATAACGACGTGAGAATAAAGTGGGTTATATTTAATAAATATCAATAGTTTGCATGTGCCAGACTCTGGATGATGTAACAATGAGCATGACAGACATGGTCTATCACGAAGCTGACTAAAGGCCATAGTCTTGTGAAGCTGACTGAATAATTAGGCATGCATTTGCATAACTTATAATGAGTGTCATGATAATGGAAGAGGCTACATAGGTAGTAGTCGCTACTATGTGCAGCTCAGTGGAGCCACAGTGGCCACATCCTGGAATACTTGGAGGCTCTGTCTGAACTGTAACACCTTATACACATCTGTGATGTGTCACTAGCCAGACATTACATTCAAAACCATTATGAAATTGTTCTCCTGATATTGCCCGACCTCAATTTTAAATCCAATATAAGCAACTCAGTGCATGTTGTTATTGAAATAGTACAGTGGTTTAAGTTCCTCTTTGACCTTAAGGAAAATAGATTTCTCTTTACACACTAGCTCAGTACCTTATCATCATCTATTTGTTCATTTGTTTAGCATTTATTGACCAGAACTAAGCTAAGCATCGGGGAGATAAAGGAACAAGCCCAAAACCTGAAAGCTCAAAATGTAATCTGGAATTGTATTGATAATTATAAGTCTCACGATAAAAATAATTATGGGTTGCCATTGGCACGCAGAGATGGGACCGAACTCTTTCCGTGGCTACAGTATAGACAGTCAGCAAAAGCACTCTGGAGGAGGTGATGTCTGTATTTGTTCTTCAAGGAGGAAACACATCATACCCATAATGATGCTAAAGTAGCAACAGTCAGTGAGGACAGTGATGGAGATTCCTGAGAATTTCCCCCTCTGGGACTTTGGCAACAGGATTGTGCATAAGGTCAGTGATGAAGTATTTTGGCTTTCTCTCCACAGGAAGGAGAGGTAGATTGCTGGCCGCTCACTTGCCCCAATTTGAGCTGTGAGTACACAACCATCTTGGAAGGGGAATGTTGTCCCCGCTGTGTCAGTGACCCCTGCCTGGCTGATAACATCGCCTATGACATCAGAAAAACTTGCCTGGACAGCTATGGCCTTTCTAGGCTTAGTGGCTCAGTGTGGACAATGACTGGATCTCCCTGCACAACCTGCAAATGCAAGGTAATTGGGTGTCCTGAGGATAACCAGGCCTTGAACAATGCCAGAGAACACCTGCAGGAGGTCCACTCCTGATGTTTCTGAAGGCACAGGTGCCAAGGGGCATGGTGGAAACACAGGCAGGCGTTTGCTTCTCCCCAGAGGTTAATCTGTCTGAATGGATTGTAGCTGTACTGTGTATTAAGGCAAATTCCAAATGATAACCATGGAATAAAACAGTCCTCTCTTTTGCCTTTTAAAATACAGGATTTAAACAATTGCACTAGGCCCAATTATGGCTGATTTAAGCTATTTTGACCTGCATATTAAAAAGTAAAAAAAAAAAAAATCTTTTTTCATCCTGGAAATTTTTATAAGCTCTTTCATGAAACTGCCAATGTTAGAAGAAAGGGTTCTATAAATCTATGAAGTTTTTTGCTTTGTTTAATTATCACAGTACCTAATGCAGGGACTTGAAGCTCTTGTTGCACGATTTAATTAATTGTGATTATTTGCCTATCTTTTTGGAGGAGTTACCATGAGGCATCCTCATATGTCATTAAAATTAACAACTGACCCCTTCCTACCTTCAAAGCTTATGAAGAGCTATGACTGTAGTCAACTTGAAGCAAGGGTTAGGCAGGGTCAAATTTCTGCCGAAACATCTGCTTAAGATTCCCATGATTAAGCATGTTAAAAATATTAGTGCCTGGGCTTCCCTGGTGGCACAGTGGTTGAGAGTCCTCCTGCCGATACAGGGGACACGGGTTCGTGCCTGTCCAGGAAGATCCCACATGCCGTGGAGCGGCTAGGCCCGTGAGCCAGGGCCGCTGAGCCTGCATGTCCGGAGCCTGTGCTCCGCAACGGGAGAGGCCACAGCAGTGAGAGGCCCGCGTACCGCAAAATAAATAAATATTTTAAAAAATATATATGTATATTAGTCCATTCAATTCTATCAAATCCTGGCTCAGCTTCAGGCATCAGTGGAAGGATCCCAACTTGTCTTTTTACGCTGTCAAATGTGGATTCTTTTCTCCTTCCTGAAAAGTACCATCTTAAAATGCAGCCCCAATACATAAAGGACATCAAGCTTCCTATAGCAAGAGTTATGGTCCCATTGTACCTTCAGCCCCATCAAACACAATGACCAGGAGATGTGGAGACCTATGTTATTTAGTATTATTTTTCTGAGCTTAGGTTTGAGATTCATTTAGGAGGATTATAAAGGTATATTTACATTAATACATGTAATTGATTTTTCATGAATTCCCCAAAATTGATATGTACCATCCCCTTCACAGTCACCATGAGATAGTCTATATTTACCCCTAACATGCCCACCTTTCTGTAAGCCATTTTGGAGTTCTTTTCAGACCCTTTTGGTACTTTTGACTAGTATTATTAATGGCAATTTATCTTTCAGGGGGTCAGGGGGTTATTTTTGGAAAGAATCTCATTTAGAGTAAGTCCAGTGAATAAGTTGTGTAAACAGACAACTTGGAAATACAGAGGAGTCTCAAACAAACCTGAGCTCAGACAGGGGTGTATGAAGTTGCACTGCCAGCAGTAGCCAACAAGAGGAACCCTGAAGGGTCTCATAAATCTTTGGCATTTTTCTAGTAATTTTTTTATAGCATTCATGGAGTTGGTCTCAACATGTAGATGGTCATTTTGAATATAAAGGTGGACACTACATATTGATTTATATTCTATGTCTCATTGGCTAATGCTTGTGTCTTGATGCACAGAATGGAAGTGTCTGCTGTTCTGTGGATTTGGAGTGTCTTCATAATAATTGAAGTATTTAAAATGGACTCATCATCGCGGGAGAAAAATGGATAAAATAACCATCCAACATGATGAAGAACAGGAGTTGGTGTTTTTAGTTTTTTGTTTTTAACCACAGACAATTACCAAAGTTTCCACTGAAGGAAGGTGTTTGGGGGTTTACCTTTTGGACCTACCACATTGCTCATTCTTGCTAACCTAGTCTAGGTGACCTACAGCGCAGTGCATTTAAGTCTATGGTGGTTTTAAAAAAAAAAAGTTTCCCATGTTGTAAATCACGTTTCCCTTATCAGATCATGTGCAGACACATTTAAATGATCTCATGGTAAATGTTGATGTATTTTTTTGTTTATTTTGTGTACTAACATAATAGAGGCTCGGCTCCTTTTGTTTATTTTTTCTGGATTTTTGGATCAAATTCTACAAATAAAGTTGCCTGTTGTGATTTTTGTCCCATCCACTGAATACTTAGTATTGAGATTCCTGTGAAATGTATTAATATGTGTATGTAGAGCCTATAACTGCATCTTACTTATATTTCAAACTGTTGAACACACCTAGATACCCACTCGTTCAGCTTAAGCAAGCTGAAAGCAATTATGATATGTTAAAGAGGGGACCACAAACATAAATAACTATTTGAAAAAGAACTTTCTCCTCCCTCTTACAAACAAAATGAAACAAAATCTTAAGCCACAAGTTAGAAACAGCAATGCTTGCAGACTTTTCTGGCATTGAAAGAGAAAGTATCCTTGCATCAGTTTTATATAGTATTTGATAACTTACTTACAAGGGACTTCCATGCTTTTTAATACAAGTTGTCACTATAGGAGAGGTGCATGGTGTTATTCCTACATTATATAAGAGTAAATTAATGTATCCCAGTCCACTAATTTGTTCAGATCTAGTTGATTTATAACACATTGGGATTGATAACCAGGTCTCCTGATGCCTGTCCAATGATATTTTCTACTAAATCATGCCACATCACATATGGTAGAGGACATGCTTTTAAGAAGCTGTTTGTATGGTCAACAGTGAATGTTTTCATTTGAGCCACTACCATATTTTTAAGCAATGGCAGTTTTCGAGTTACATAAAATGAATAAATGTGCAAATGACATTATATCTGAGCTGAGAATTGAAACAGTTGTAGTTTTCAAGTGAACCACACCTTAGTGGTTTGTAATACCTAAGTCCCCTGAATTCATCATTGTTCTGAATCAAGTTGGTTCATGAAATTTTGTTCACAAAATCAAGACAAAGACCTAAGTTGTTAAGTCAGTCATGCTAGATATATTTTAAATCCCAAATATTAATAGAATTAAAAATTACAAGTTAAGATTACCTATTTATTGATATTTGTCAGTATTTTTGTGAAGATAAAATTAACTACAATTCACTACATGAGATCAATTTCACGTGCTAAATTATGATATAGCAGTTAAAACTATATTTGACAACTACTGCTATAGTATGGTAAATTAGAACATGTCTCCATTTTAATTCTTTGAGTGTAATCTTGGAACAGAGATTTTGAAAATATTATTTAGAAAATATTTATGGCACCTCCATTAAAAAAATACCTGTCAGTTTTCAATGGAAAAACAAAGACATTTATAAGAATCATTTGTGGCTGTATAAGTGAGGGGTTGGCAAACTATGGTCCCTTGAGTCAAATCCGGACATCTGCCTATTTCATTGGAACACAGCCACGCACGTTCATTTATATATTCTCTACTGCTGAAGAAAGTGGCAGAACTGAGTAGTTCCAACAAGGACGCAAAACCAAAAATATCACCATCTTACCTCTACAAAAACGTTTGCCAACGTCTGGTGTAAGTGATACTGAACACTGGTGTGTATTTTAGAATGTGTGTTTCCATTTTTTTCCAAGGAATTTCCAGAATTTAACAGTTTTCATTGAATCTGTATATATTCATACTTTGTTGCAGAGCCATTAGCATTGATGGCTCCTCCTAAAATACTGGTGTTTCACAACTACAAACATAAGACTCAGTATTTTCTTCATTTCATTTCAGTTAAAATTAATTTGTGCTAACATGATGATAAAATGTTATGGATATTTAGTAACACAATTTAAACTACTGCCAGCTCCTATCTATATGGGGGTTTTACTTCCTATAACATAATTGATGACAGTTTTCTTATTAAAAAACTTGAGTACTTCATTCATAAAGTACTGTGCTGAGCTGGGGAAATAAAAAGATGAACAAAATAGTTTTTACTTTAAAGATCACCATTATGTGGGCCTTTAGAAGGTGCTGACAATCTTTGAATCCATTAGGGGATCATATTGAAATAAACTGCTGCCTGAAATATCTTCTCCAGCCAGAAACTGAAAAGTTATTTTTAAAAGTGTGGTAAACCTCCTGATAGAATGTGCTTAAGTCTCATGCTGTGATTTACAGTGTGAAATGGCTATCCATTTAATGAACAAAAAAAGTGTTTGACAAACATACCTCCTTACAGATCATAACCATTGTCTTCAAGTGTAACATACACATTGGTAAGAGACAATGATAAATACATAAGCAATTATGTAGCTACCCTCTGATTTTCAATAGTGTAAAAGCACTGTGATTCAAGAGAGTAGAATATGAAGGGAGATGAAAGTCCTATATATTAACAAGACACATCAATTAAACATAAATTTTGCCTCATTTCCTTCTAGGTTGCATATGAAATATATATATACACATGTTATATATAGGTACCATATCTATAATCTATATATATGCAACTGATAATGCATATATATTAATATATGTTCATATGCTATGTGTATGTTTATTTAGTCTCAGAGCTTCCCCTCCTCTGAGCTTTCTAGTTCTACACTAATGTTACTGTTACATTTTCCTTGAATTATGCAATAGGCTAGAATACATACAATCTTCATTTTCTAGCATCCAGCATAGTGCCTTGCATAGGGTAGGTTTTCCATTAATTATTTTAAAAATTAAATTCATAATCTTTTATAGTATCAATAAGTTATCATGGGGTGGTGGAAACAACTCACTTTAGTGGCTTTCAAATGTTCTTAAGCAATAAGACCTGTTTAAAAATAAAATTTATTCAGTGCTTTACTATAAAAATCAGATAAAAGCAGTATTTTTCTGCTTGGAGCAAGGGTTGGAGAACTGGAATACCTTCACATATCCCACCACAACTCACAGACATCAAGAGAGCACAGCTTAAAAGCCACTGGCCAACCCATCACCTTCCCTTCTGCAAATGAAACCAACACTCAGATGTTAGGTGAACTGCCCAGAGTTCATAATTAATTTGTTATGGACCTAGAACTACCACCCAATCCACCCTGGTTTTCCCTCTGCCATCCTGGTAATGATTTGAAATGTTTTTTCACATTTCAATTTCAAGCGAGCTTTACTCCTTCTAAATGGATGACATTAAAAGATAATCATGAGTTCAGGCCAAGACAGTGGAGTAGGAAGACCCTGAGCTCATCGGCTCTCACAAGCACACCAAAAGTATAATTATTTGCAGAGCAATTATTGATGAGAAAGACCAGAATCTAGTAGAAAAGATCTCCTGCAACTAAAGATATAAAGAAGAGAGATGAGTACAAGGGGTGGAGTTGTGGTATAGTCAAGACCCATACCCCCAGGTGAGTGACCCACAGATGGGAGAATAATTACAATTGCAGAGGTTCTCACCTAGGAGGAATGGGTCTGAGCCCTACATAAGGCTCTGCAGCTTGAAGGTCTTGTACCGGGAAGAGGAGCCCCCAGAACATTTGGCTTTGAAGGCCATCAGGGCTTACTTTCAGAAGACCCAGAGGGCTGTGGGAAATAGAGACTCCACTCTTAAAGGAGGCACACAAAATCTCACATGGTCCAGGATGTGAGGCAGAGGCATTGATTTAAGAGGAGCTTGGGTCAGATCTACCTGCTGATCTTGGAGTGCCTCCTAGAGAGTCAGGAGGCAACTGGAACTCACTCTAGGCATGTAGACATGGGCAGCAGCCATTTATTGGAGATTGTTCTACTGCATGGAAACAGATGCTGGCAAGTGCCATTTGGGAATCCTCCCTCTAGCTTATTAGCATTAGGACCTTGCCCCGTCTGCCAGCCTGTAGGCACAAGTACTAGGATGCCTCAGGCCAAGCAACTAGCCAGGTGGGGACAAAGCCCCACCCACCGCAGGCAGGTTGCCTTAAGACCTCCTGAGCCCAAGCCATCCCAGGACTTGACCCTGTCAACAAAAGGGACCCAGCCCTAAATACCAGTGTTAACAGGTGCAAGCCCAGGAACCCCTAGGGCTCTGCAGCCAGAGATCCTAGGACCCAACTCTGCCCACCAGTGAGCAGGCATCAGCCCTAGGACCCCCAGGGCCCCAGACCCACCCACCAGCAGGCTGACACACCAACTCCAGGACCCCCAGGGTCCCCTATAATTGGAGACTCTGAGACTCAGCTCCACCCAACCAGTGGGCAGACACCAGCCCTGGGACCACCACAGCCTCATGGTCTACAGTGGCAGGACCCAGCCCACCTACCAACAGGCCAGCACCAGTCTTAGGAACCTCTCGGCCCTGGTCCCACCCACCAGCAGACCAACACCAGTTCTGAGACATCTTGGGCCTCTCAGCCAGCTGCCATGGGATCCTACCACACCCATCAGTGGGCCAACATGAACTTTGGGACACTCTGGACCCCGAAGCCAGCTGTGTTAGCACCTGGCCCTGCTCACCAGTGGGCCAACACCAGCTTCAGGACACCCAGCGCCCTGCACCCATAAGTGGCTTCTTCGAAGCCTGAAACCTTCCCACCAGCAGGTGGACATGAGCCCTAGGATCACTGCAGCCCCATAGCCTGCCTTGTCAGGACACAGCCAATACACCATAAGGCCTGCATCAGCCCCAGGACACCAAGCGTTCTGGCCCTGCCCATCAGCAGGCCAACACCAACTCTGAGATACCTTGATTTTCTCAGCCAACTGCTCTGGGATCCAGCGCCACTCACTAGTGGGCCAGCACTAGCTTTGGGACACCTAGGAAATTGCAGCCAACCATGTCAGGAAATAACCCCACCCCCCAGCAGGCCAACACTAGACCCTGGAATCCTAGCCCCACAACCACCCAGCCCCAGAAACTGAATCTGCCCACCACTGAGCCAGCAGTAGCCAGGGTTTATCAGCCACCCAGCCCTGCCAACCAGTGACAGCAGCTTCTGCACAAGGCAAGGCCTGGTAACCAACTGGACCAGAGGCCAGTCATGCCTGCAAGACCACCCAACTAGTCAACCCACCACAAGAGAAAGACACACACAGCCCACATAGAGAGCACACCTAGAGCATATTAGCTCTGGTGACCAGAGGGAAGTGTGTTGCTGGGATGCATAGGACATCTCCTACACAAGGATACTTCTCCAAGATTTGGAAACATAACCAACCTACCAGATACATAGACATAAACACAGAGAATAAGGCAAAAAAAAAGGTGAGAGGAACACATTCCAAATGAAGGAATGAGATAAAACCCCAGAAGAAGAACTAAGAGAAGTGGAGACAGGCAATCAACCCAATAAAGCGTTCAAGGTAATGATTGTAAAGATGATCAAAGAACTTGGGAGAAAATGGATGAACAAAGTGAGATGTTTAACAAAGAAAAGATATAAAAAAGAACCAGAGCTGAAGAATACAATAACTGAAATAAAAAATGCACTTGAAGGAATGAAGAGTAGATTAGAAGATACAGAAGAATGGATCACTGAGCTGTAAGACAGAGTAATGTAAATCACTGAACCTGAGCAGAAAAAAAAAAAGAATAAAAAGAAATAAGAACATTTTAAGAGACCTCTGTGACAACATCAAGCATACTAACATTTGCATTATAGAGGTCCCAGAAAGAGAAGAGAGAGGAAAGGGGTAGATAACATATTTGACGGCACTGTAGCTGAGAACTTTCCTAACCTGGGAAAGCAAACAGACATCTAGGTCCAAGAAGCACAGAAAGTTCCAAATAGGATCAACCAAAAAAGTGCCACCCCAAGACACATTGTAATTAAAATAGCAAAAGTTAAAGAGAGAATATTAAAAGCAGCAAGGGAAAAGTAGCAAGTTACACATAAGGGAACTCCCATCAGGCTATCAGCTGACTTTTCAGCAGAAACCCTGCAGGCCAAAAGCCAGTGGCATGGTATATTTAAAGTGATGAAAAGGAAAATCTACAATGAAGAATACTCTACGCAGCAAGGCTTTTATTCATATTTCTTGGAGAGATCAAAATTTTACAGACAAAAATGTGATCAAGACAGCAGAATAGTAGGACATGAAGTTCACCTCCTCCCACAAATACATCAAAAATACATCTACACGTGGAATGATCCTCACAGAATATCTACTGGATGCTGGCAGGAGACCTCAGACTGCTGAAAGTGCAAGAAAATCTCCACATAACCAGGTATGACAGAAGAAAAAAAAAGTGAGAAAGGAATCAGGATGGGACCTGTGGCCCTGGGAGAGAGCTGTGAAAGAGGAAAGGTTCCTGCACCCTGGGAAGCCTGCTCACCAGCAGGGAGATTGTCTGGGAAAGAAGAGCTTCAGAGCCTCAGAGAAGAACACAGCAGCCAGAGTGGAGGGAGGACTGCACAGATGGTCAGTGCTGCCACCCTGCACTCCCCAGCTTGAGACACTCATTCACGAGTATGGGTGGGGGCTGGGTGCTGGAACTCAGGCTTTGGAGATCAGACCCAGGGAGAAGACTGGAGTTGACTATACAGAAATGGCCTGTGAGGGCTGGAATCTGGTATGACTGCAACTGAGGGTGTACACAGAGGAAGCCCAGGTTGCCTTAGAGACCGGTGCCATTGCTTGAGGGGTACATGGGGGGTGGGGGCAGGACCTGTCATTGTAGCCTTTTTCCATATTTGCATGCTCACAGAGATCAGGATACCTCCTGCACAGGCTGGAGGGGCGATCATGAACAGTCACTGCCCACCTGGACTCCAGGAGTGGATTTTACACTTGTCAATATATACATGCATTTTGTCAACATATATGCACATGACATGGGAGCACCCAAATACATAAAACAAATACTAACAGACATAAAGGGAGAAATTGACAGGAATACGATAATAGTGGGAGACTTTAACACCCCATTCACATCAATGGACAGATCTTCTGGACAGAAAATCAATCAGGCAACAGAGATCCTAAATAATACAATAGAACAGTTAGATTTAATTGATATTTTCAGGACATTACATCCTAAAATATCCAGAATACACATTCTTTTCAAGTGCACATGAAACATTCTCTAGGACAGACTACATACTAAGGCACAAAACAAGCCTCAACAAATTTAAGAATATAGAAATTATCTCAAGCATCTTTTCTGACCGTAACAGCAGGAAACTAGAAATTAACCACAGAAAAAGGAGAAAAAAACAACTACATGGAGACTAAACAACATGCTACTAAAAAACCAGTGGGTCAACAATGAAGTCAAAGAGGAAATTAAAAAATACTTTGAGACAAATGAAAATGAAAACACAGCAACACAAACTCTATGGGATGCAGCAAAAGCAGTTCTTGGAAGTTCAGATACAGGCCTTACTCAAAAAACAAGAAAAAATCTCAAATAAACAACCTAACCTACCACTTAAAAGAATTAGTAAAAGAAGAACAAACAAAACCTAAAGTCAGCAGAAGGAGGAAATAAAGATCAGAGAGGAAATAAATGCAATACAGATTTAAAAAACAATAGAAAAAAAATCAATAGAAGATCAGGTTCTTTGAAAGGATAAACAAGATTGACAAAAACCTCTGGCCAGAATCAACAAGAAGAAAACAGAGAGAACCTAAGTAAACAAGTAAGAAATGAAAAAGGAGAAATAACAACTGATACTGCAGAAATACAAAAAAACCTAAGGGAATACCATGAACAATTATATGTCAACAAATTCAACAACCTAGAAGAAATGTATGCAGAAAACTATAAGACTGAAGAAAGAAATTAAAGATAATACAAACAGATGGAGATATATACTGTGTTCTTGGATTAGAAGAATCAACATTGTGAAGGTGACTATAACACCCAAAGCAATCTACAGATTCAATGCAATCCCTATCAAACTACCAATGGCATTTTTCACAGAACTAGAACAAAACATTTCACAATTTGTATCGAAACACAAAAGACCCTGAATAGCCAAAGCAACCTTGAGAAAGAAAACTGGAGCTGGAGGAATCAGGCTCCTAGACTTCAAACTATACTACACAGCTACAGTCATCAAGACAGTATGGTACTGGCACAAAAACAGAAATATAGATGAATGGAACAGGATAGAAACTGCAGAGATAAACCCACGCACATATGGTCACCTTATCTTTGATAAAGGAGGCAAGAATATACAATGAAGAAAAGACAGCCTCTTCAATAAGTGGTGCTGGGAAAACTGGACAGGTACATGTAAAAGAATGACATTAGAACACTTCCTAACACCATATACAAAAATAAACTCAAAATAGATTAAAGACCTAAATGTAAGGCCAGACACTATCAAACTCTTAGAGGAAAACATAGGCAAAACACTCTATGACATGAATCACAGCAAGATCCTTTTTGACACCCTCCTAGAGAAATAGAAATAAAAACACAAATAAACAAATGGGACCTAATGAAACTTAAAAGCTTTTGCACAGCAAAGGAAACCATAAACAAGACCAAAAAACAACCCTCAGAATGGGAGAAAATATTTGCAAATGAAGCAACTGATAAAGGATTAATCTCCAAAATTTACAAGCAGCTCATGCCGCTCAATATGAAAAAAACAAACAACCCAATCCAAAAATGGACAGAAGACCTAAATAGACATTTCTCCATAGAAGATATACAGATTGCCAACAAAGACATGAAAGGATGCTCAACATCCCTAATCATTAGAGAAATCCAAATCAAAACTACAGTGAGGTATCACCTCACACCAGTCAGAATGGCCATCATCAAAAAATCTACAAACAATAAATGCTGGAGAGGGTATGGAGAAAGGGGAACCCTCTTGAACTGTTGGTGGGAATGTAAATTGATACAGACACTATGGAGAACACTATGGAGGTTCCTTAAAAAACTAAAAATAGAACTACCATATGACCCAGCAATCCTACTACTGGGCATATACCCTGAGAAAACCATAATTCAAAAATTGTCATATACCACAATGTTCATTGCAGCACTATTCACAAGAGCCAGGACATGGAAGCAACCTAAGTGTCCATCGACAGATGAATGGATAAAGAAGATGTGGCACATCTATACAAAGGAATATTACTCAGCTGTAAAAAGAAACGAAATTGAGTTATTTGTGGTGAGGTGGATGGACCTAGAGTCTGTCATACAGAGTGAAGTAAGTCAGAAAAACAAATACCATATTTTAACACATATATATGGAATCTAAAAAAATGGTTCTGAAGAACCTAGGGGCAGTACAGGAATAAAGATGCAAACGTAGAGAATGGACTTGAGGACATGGGGAGTGGGAAGGGTAAGCTGGGATGAAGTGAGAGAGTGGCATGGACATATGTACACTACCAAATATAAAATAGCTAGCTAGTGGGAAGCAGCCGCATAGCACATGGAGATCAGCTCGGTGCTTTGTGGCCACCTAGAGGGGTGGGATGGGGAGGGTGGGAGGGAGACGCAAGAGGGAGAAGATATGGGGATATATGTATACGTATAGCTGCTTCATTTTGTTATACAGCAGCAACTAACACAGCAGTGTAAAGCAATTATACTCCAATGAAGATGTTTAAAAAATTTTTTTGACAACCTAGAAGTAATGGACATTTTTCTAGAAACATAGAGTCCACCAAAACTGAATCAAGAAGAAATGGATACAGCCACTATGGAGAACAGTATAGAGGTTCCTTAAAAAACTACAAATAGAACTACCATACTACCCAGCAATCCCACTACTGGGCATATACCCTGAGAAAACCATAATTCAAAAAGAGTCACGTACCAAAATGTTCATTGCAGCTCTATTTACAATAGCCAGGAGATGGAAGCAACCTAAGTGTCCATCATCAGATGAATGGATAAAGAAGATGTGGCACATATATACAATGGAATATTACTCAGCCATATAAAGAAACGAAATTGAGTTATTTGTAGTGAGGTGGATGGACCTAGAGTCTGTCATACAGAGTGCAGTAAGTCAGAAAGAGAAAGACAAATACCATATGCTAACACATATATATGGAATCTAAGAAGAAAAAAAATGTCATGAAGAACCTAGGGCTAAGACGGGAATAAAGACACAGACCTACTAGAGAATGGACTTGAGGATATGGGGAGGGGGAAGGGTAAGCTGTGACAAAGTAAGGAGTGGCATGGACATATATACACTACCAAACGTAAAATAGATAGCTAGTGGGAAGCAGCCACATAGCACAGGGAGATAAGCTCGGTGCTTTGTGACCACCTAGAGGGGTGGGATAAGGAGGGTGGGAGGGAGGGAGACGCAAGAGGGAAGAGATATGGCAACATATGTATATGTATAACTGATTCACTTTGTTATAAAGCAGGAACTAACACACCATTGTAAAGCAATTATACTCCAATAAAGATGTTAAAAAAAAAAGAAGAAATGGATAATTTGAATGGACCAATCACTAGAATTGAAACAGAATCTGTAATTAAAATCTCCCTACAAACAAAAGTCCAGGACCAGATGGCATCACAGGAAGATTCTACCAAACATACAAATAAGAACTTATACTGATCTTCTCAAACTCTTCCCAAAAAATTGAAGAGGAGGGAACAGTCCCAAAGACATGATATGAAGCCAGCATAACCCTGATACCAAAACCAAAACAAAGACACCACCAATAAAGAAATTTCCAGGCCAATATCTTTGATGAATACAGATGCAGAAATTCTGAACAAAATATTAGCAAAACAAGTCCAACAACACATAAAAAATATCACACACCACAACCAAGTGGGATTCACCCCAAGTTCAGAAGGAAGGTTCAACATATGCAAATCAATCAATGTGATATACCACATAAACAAAAGACAAAACCCACATGATCATCTCAATCATTTGATGAAATTCAACATTCTTTTATGATAAAAACTCTTACTAAAGTGGATATAGAGGGAACATCTCAATATAATAAAAGCTACAACAAACCCACAGCCAATATAATACTAAATGGTGAAAAACTGAAAGCCTTCCCACTAAAACCTGGAACAGACAAGGATGCCTACTCTCAACTCTTCTGTTCAACACAGTATTGTAAGACCTAGCCACAGCAATCAGACAAGAAAAAGAAATAAAAGGTATCCAAATTGAAAGAGGTTAAATTGTCATTATATGCAGATGATATGATACTATATATAGAAAACCCTGAAGACTCCACACAAAAACTACTATAACTGATAAACAAATTCAGCAAGGTAGCAGGATACAAGATCAACATACAGAAATCGGCTGCATTCCTTGACACCAACAATGAAATATCAGAAAGTGAATGTAGAAAAAAAAAAACACCACATTTGAAACTCAGACTCCCAAAACTAAAATACTTAGGAATAATCTTGACCAAGGAGGTGAAAGATGTATATGCTAAGAACTATAAAACATTAATAAAGGAAACTGAAGATGACTCAAAGAAATGGAAAGATATCTCACGCTCTTGGCTTGGAAGAATTAATATTGTTAAAATGGCCATATTATCCAAAGCAATCTACAGATTTAATGTGATATCTATCAAATTACCCATGACATTTTTCACAGAACTAGAACAAATAATCCTAAAATTCATATGGAACCATAAAAGACCAAGAATTGCTAAAGCAATCCTGAATAAAAAGAGCAAAGCAGGAGGCATAACCCTCCCAGACTTCAGACAACACTACAAAGCACAATAATAAAAACAGCATGGTATTGGCACAAAAATAGACATATGGATCAATGGAACACAATAGAGACCCCAGAAATAACCCACCCACATACGGTCAATTAATCTTTGACAAAGGAGGCAAGAATATACAATGGGAAAAAGACAGTCTCTTCAGCAAGTGGTGCTGTGTAAGTTAGACAGCCACATGTAAAACCAATGAAGTTGGAAAACATGCTATTGCCACACAAAAATAAACTCAAAATTGCTTAAAGACTTATTATTTATAAGACATGACACCATAAAACACCTAGAAGAGATCATATGCAAAACTTTCTCTGACATAATTGTACAAATGTTTTCTTACGTCAGTCTCCTAAGACAGTAGACATAAAAACAAAAATAAACAAATGGGACCTAATCAAACTAACAAGCTTTTGCACAGCAAAGGAAACCATAAACAAAATGCAAAGACAACCTACAGAATGGGAGAAAATATTTGCAAATGATGTGACAGAAAAGGGCTTAATTTCCAAAATATAGAAACAGTTCATACAACTCAACAACAAAAAAACAACCTAATCGAAAAATGGGCAGGAGACCTAAACAGACACTTCTCCAAAGAAGAAATACACATGGCCAGTAGGCACATGAAAAGATGCTCATCGTCACTAATTATTAGAAAAATGCAAATCAAACCTACAGTAAGGTACCACCTCACACTGGTAAGATGGCCATCATTAAAACGTTTACAAATAACAAATGCTGGAGAGGGTGTGGAGAAAAGGGAACCCTCCTACACTGTTGGTGGGAATGTAAATTGGTACAGCCACTATGCAGAACAGTATGGAGGTTCCTCAAAAAAACTAAAAATAGAACTAGCATATGATCTAGCAAACCCACTCCTGGGCATATATCCAGACAAAACTATAATTCTAAAAGATAAATACACCCCTATGTTCATAGCAGCACTATTCATAATAGTCAAGATATGGAAGCAACCAAAATGTCCATAGACAGAGAAGCAGATAAAGAAGGTGTGGTACATATATACAATGGAACACTACTCAGCCATAAAAAAGAACAAAATAATGCATTTGCAGCAACGTGGATGCAACTAGAGATTATCATATTAAGTGAAGTAAGTCAGAGAAGACAAATAATGCATTTGCAGCAACGTGGATGCAACTAGAGATTATCATATTAAGTGAAGTAAGTCAGAGAAGACAAATACCATATGATATCACTTATATGTGGAATCTAAAATATGACACAAAGGAGCCTATCTATGAAACAGAAACAGAATCACAGATATAGAGAACAGAGTGGTGGTTGCCAAGGGGGAGGGGTTTGGGGGAGGGAAGGAATGGGAGGTTGGGGTTAGCAGATGTAAACTTTTATATATAAAATGGATAAACAAGGTCCTACTGTATAGCACAGAGAACTATATTCAATATCCTATGATAAATCATAATGGAATATTCAAAAAGAATTTATATGTATGTATAACTGAATTACTTTGTTGTATAGCAAAAATTAACACTATCAACTATACTTCAATAAAGAATATTTTTTAAAAAGTTTTACAGACAAGCAAAAGCCAAAAGTGTTCAGCACCACCAAACCAGCTTTATAAGAAATGTTAAAGGTATTTCTTTAAGCAAGAAAGAAAAGGCCACAGCTATTAGGAAGGCTAAAAGACCAAAAATGGTAAAATCATCTATACCTGCATAAGTAGTTCAGGAATCAACAAAACAAGAAGATGTAAAATATGATGTCATAAACAGTGATTATGTAGAAGGGGAGTAAACATGCAGGGTTGTTAAAATGCATTTGAAATTAAGAGATCAGCAATTTAAAATAATCATAGATGTATGCATACAACACACATGCACACACACACACAAGCTTGCTACATATAAACTTCATGGTAATCACAGACCAAAACTCTATAACAGACACACACACAAAAAAGAGAAAAGAATTCAAACATAACACTAAAGACAGTCACCAAATCACAAGGGAAACAAGCAAAAGAAGAAAGGAGCAACAACAAAACCTAGAAAAATAACACCAAAGGAATTAACAAAATGGCAATAAGTACATGACTATCAATAATTGCTTTAAATGTAAATGGAATAAATACTCCAATCAAAAGACAGAGTAGCTGAATGGATACAAAAACAAGACCCATCTATATACTGCCTACAAGAGACTCACTTCAGATCTAAAGACACATACACACTGTAAGTGAGGGTATGGAAAAAGGTATTCCATGAACATGGAAATCAGAAGAAAACCAGGATAGCAATACTTATATCAGATGAAATAGAATTTAAAACAAAGATTGTACAAGAGACAAAGGATATTACATAATGATCAAGGGAGCAACCCAAGAAGAAGATATAACAATTGTAAACATATGTGCACCCAATATTGGAGCATCTAAATACATAAAGCAAATATTAAAAGATACAGAGAGAAATTGACAGTAACACAATAATAATAGGGAACTTTAACATCCCATTTACACCAATGGACAGATCATTTAGGTGGAAAAGTTAATAAGGAAACACTGGTCTTAAATAACAACTTAGACCAAATGGACTTAATATATATAGAACTTTACATCCAAAAGCAGCAGAATACACATTCAAGTACACAAGGAACAGTCTGCAGTATAGATCACATGCTAGGACAGAAAACAAGTCTCAAAGATTTAAGAAAACTGAAATCATATCAAGCATCACCTTTTCTTGCCACAACACTATGAGACTAGAAATCAACTGCAAAAAAAACACAAACACGTGGAAGCTAAACAATATGTTACTAAACAACCAGTGGACTACTGTAGAAATCCAAGAGGAAATTTTAAAATACCTGGAGACAAATGAAGACAAAAACACTCCAATCCAAAATCTATGCATTGCAGCAAAAGCAGTTCTAGAAGAGAAGTTTATACCAAAATAAGCCTAAATCAGGAAACAAGAAAAATCTTATATAAACAACCAAGCCTACATTTAAAGTAACTAGGAAAAGAACAAAAAAACCCAAAGTTAGTAGAAGGCAAGAAATTATAATAGAGCAGAAACAAATGAAATAGAGTTTTTAAAATACACAAAAGAAATGATCAATGAAAGTAAGAACTCTTTCTTGAGAAAGATAAAATAATAGATAAGCCTAGGGCCAGACTCATTAAGAACAACAAAAAAAGAGAGAGGGGGCAAATCAAATTCAGAAATGAAAAAGAAATTACGACTGACATCACAGAAATGCAAAGGATCATAAAAGAACACTTTAAACAAGTATATGCCAATAAAATGGACAACCTAGAAAAAATGGACAAATTTCTACAAATGTACAATCTCCCTAGACTGAATCAGGAAGAAATAGAAAACATGAACAGACCAATTATCAGTAATGAAGTTAAATTAGTAAGTAAAAGAAAAAAAACCTCCAAACAAACAAAATCTAGGACCAGATGGGTTTTTAAATTTTATTTCTTTTTATACAGCAGGTTCTTATTAGTTATACATTGTATACATATGAGTGTATATATGTCAATCCCAATCACCCAATTCATACCACCACCACCACGACCCCCCCTTACTTTCCCCCCTTGGTGTCCATACATTTGTTCTCTACATCTGTGTTTCGATTTCTGCCTTGCAAACCGGTTCATCTGTAACATTTTTCTAGATTCCATATATATGCGTTAATATACGATATTTGTTTTCCTCTTTCTGACTTACTTCACTCTGTATGACAGTCTTTAAGTCCATCCAGGTCTCTAAAATGACCCAATTTCATTCCCTTTTATGTCTGAGTAATATTCCACTGTATATATGTACCACATATTCTTTATCCATTCATCTGTTGATGGGCATTTAGGTTGCTTCCATGACCTGGCTATTGTAAATAGTGCTGCAATGAAAATTGGGGTACATGTAACATTTTGAATTATGGTTTCCTCAGGGAATATGCCCAGTAGTAGGATTGCTGGGTCATATGGTAGTTCTATTTTTAGTTTCTTAAGGAACCTCCATACTGTTCTCCATAGTGGCTGTATCAATTTACATTCCCACCAACAGTGCAAGAGGGTTCCCTTTTCTCCACACCCTCTCCAGCATTTGTTGTCTGTAGATTTTCTGATGATGCCCATTCTAACCTGTGTGAGGTGATAACTCACTGTAGTTTTGATTTGCATTTCTCTAATAATTAGTGATGTTCAGCAGATTTTCATGTGCCTCTTGGTCGTCCGTGTGTCTTCTGTGGAGAGATGACTATTTAGGTATTTTGCCCGTTTTTTGATTGGGTTGTTCGTTTTTTTAATATTGAGCTGCATGAGTTGTTTATATATTGGAGATTAATGCTTTGTTCATTGCTTCATCTGCAAATATTTTTTTCCCATTCTGTGGGTTGTCTTTTCGTCTTGTTTATAGTTTCCTGTGCTGAGCAAAAGCTTAAACTGTTCATTAGGTCCCATTTGTTTATTTTTATTTCCATTACTGTAGGAGGTGGGTCAAAAAAGATCTTGCTGTGATTTATGTCAAAGAGTGTTCTTCCTATATTTTCCTCTAAGAGTTTTATAGTGTCTGGTCATTTTAGCTCTTTAATCCATTTTTTTCTTTAATCCATTTTGAGCTTATGTTTGTGTATGGTGTTAGGGAGTGTTCGAATTTCATTCTTCTACATGTAGCTGTCCAGTTTTCCCAGCACCACTTATTGAAGAGACTGTCTTTTCTCCATTGTATATCCTTGCCTCCTTTCACAGACTAGGTGACCACAGACTAGGTGCGTAGGTTTATCTCTGGGTTTTCTATCCTGTTCCATTGATCTATATTTCTGTTTTGGTGCCAGTACCATAGTGTTTTGATTACTGTAGCTGTAGTATAGTATGAAGTCAGGGAGACTGACGGATCCAGCTCTGTTTTTCTTCTCAAGATTGCTTTGGCTATACAGGGTCTTTTGTGTTTACATACAAATTGTGATTTTTTTTGTTCTAGTTCTGTGAAAAATGCCATTGGTAGTTCAATAGGGATTCCATTGAATCTGTAGATTGCTTTGGGTAGTAGAGTCATTTTCACAATGTTGATTCTTCCAATCCAAGAACACGGTATATCTCTCCATCTGTTGGTATCATCTTTAATTTCTTTTATCAGTGTCTTATAATTTTCTGCATACAGGTCTTTTGTCTCCTTACGTAGGTTTATTCCTAGGTATTTTATTCTTTTTGTTGCAATGGTAAATGGGAGTGTTTCCTTAATTTCTGTTTCAGATTTTTCATCGGTGTATAGGAATGCAAGAGATTTCTGTGCATTAATTTTGTATCCTGCAACTTTACCAAATTCATTGATTAGCTCTAGTACTTTTCTGGCAGCATCTTTAGGATTATCTATGTACAGTATCCTGTCATCCACAAACAGTAACATTGTTATTTCTTTTCCAATTTGGATTCCTTTTATTTCTTTTTCTTCTCTGACTGCTGTGGCTAGGACTTCCAAAACTATGTTGAACAATAGTGGGAAGAGTGGACATCCCTGTCTTGTTCCTGATCTTAGAGGAAATGCTTTCTGCTTTTCACCATTGAGAATGATATTTGCTTTGGGTTTGTCATATATGGTCTTTATTATGTTGAGGTAGATTCCCTCTATGTCCACTTTCTTGAGAGTTTTTATCACAAGTCAGTGTTGAATGTTGTCAAAAGCTTTTTTTGCATGTATTGAGACGATCATATGGTTTTTATTCTTCAATTTGTTAATATGGTATATCACACTGATTAATTTACATATATTGAAGAATCCTTGCATCCCTGGGATAAATCCCACTTGATCATGGTGTATGATCTTTTAAATGTGTTGTTGGATTCTGTTTGCTAGTATTTTGTTGAGGACTTTTACATCTATATTCATCAGTGATATTGATCTGTAATTTTCTTTTTTTTGTAGTATCTCTGTCTGGTTTTGGTAACAGGGTGATGGTGGTCTCAGGGTGATGGTGGTAGAATGAGTTTGGGAGTGTTCCTTCCTGTGCAATTTTTTGAAAGAGTTAGAGTTTGATAGAATTCGCCTGTGAAGCCATCTGGTCCTGGACTTTTGTTCGCTGGAAGATTTTTAATCACAGTTTCAATTTCATTACTTGTAATTGCTCTGTTCGTATCTTCTATTTCTTCCTGGTTCAGGCTTGGAAGGTTATACCTTTCTAAGAATTTGTCCTTTTCTTCCACGTTGTCCATTTTATTGGCATAGAGTTGCTTGTAGTAGTCTCGTAGGATGATTTGTACTTTTGCAGTGTCCATTGTAACGTCTCCTTTTTCATTTCTAATTTTACTGATTTGAGTCCTCTCCCTCTTTTTCATGATGAGTCTGGCTAAAGGTTCATCAATTTTGTTTATCTTCTCAAAGAACCAGCTTTTAGTTTTACTGATCTTTGCTATTGTTTCCTTTGTTTGCTTCATTTATTTCTGCTGTGATCTTTATGATTTTGTTCCTTCTACTAACTTTGGGTTTTGTTTGTTCTTCTTTCTCTAGTTCCTTTAGGTGTAAGGTTAGATTGTTTGAGATTTTTCTTGTTTCCTGAGGTAGGATTTTATTGCTATATACTTCCCTCTTAGAACTGCTTTTGCTGCATCCCATAGGTTTTGCATCATCATGTTTCCCTTGTCATTTGTCTCTAGGTATTTTTTTATTTCCTTTTTGATTTCTTCAGTGATCTCTTGGTTATTTAGTAACATATTGTTTAGCCTCCATGTGTTTGTGTTTTTTATGTTTTTTTCCCTGTAATTGATTTCTAATCTCAGAGTGCTGTGGTTGGAAAAGATGCTTGATATGATTTCAATTTTCTTAAATTTACTGAGGCTTGATTTGTGACCCAGGATGTGATCTATCCTGGAGAATGATCCATGTGCACTTGAGAAGAAAGTGTAATCTGCTATTTTCAGAATGTCCTATAAAGATTAAATCTATCTGGTCTATTGTGTCATTTAAAACTTGTGCTTCCTTATTAATTTTCTGTCCGGATGATCTGTCCATTGGTGTAAGTGAGGTGTTAAGTCCCCTACTATTATTGTGTCATTGTCGATTTCCCCTTTTATGGCTGTTAGCATTTGCCTTATATATTGAGGTGCTCCTATGTTGGGTGCATAAATATTTATAATTGTTATATCTTGTTCTTGGATTGATCCCTGATCATTATGTATTGTCCTTCCTTGTCTCTTCTAACATTCTTTATTTTAAAGTCTATTTTATCTGATACGAGTATTGCTACTTCAGCTTTCTTTTGATTTCCATTCACATGGAATATCTGTTTCCATCCCCTCACATTCAGTCTGTATGTGTGCCTAGGTCTGAAGTGGGTCTCTTGTAGACTGCATGTATATGGGTCTTGTTTTGTATGCATTCAGCCGCTGTCTTTTGGCTGGAGCATTTAATGGAGCATTCACATTTAAGGTGATTATCGGTTATGTATGTTCCTATTACCATTTTCTTAATTGCTTTTGGTTTGTTTTTGTAGGTCGTTTTCTCTTGTGTTTCCCACTTAAAGAAGTTCCTTTATGATTTGTTGCAGAGCTGGTTTTGTGGTGCTGAATTCTCTTAGCTTTTTCTTGTCTGTAAAGCTTTTGATTTCTCCATTGAATATGAATGAGATCCTTGATGGGTAGAGTAATCTTGGTTGTAGGTTCTTCCCTTTCATCACTTTAAATATATCATGCCACTCCCTTCTGGCTTGTAGAGTTTCTGCTGAGAAATCAGCTGTTAAGCTTATGGGAGTTCCCCTGTATGTTATTTGTCGTTTTTCCCCTGTTGCTTTTAATAATTTTTCTTTGTCTTTAATTTTTGTCAATTTGATTACTGTGTGTCTCAGCATGTTTCTCCTAGGGTTTATCCTGCCTGGGACTCTCTGTGTTTCCTGGACTTGAGTGGATATTTCTGTTCCCTTGTTCGGGAGGTTTTTGACTATAATCTCTCCAAATATTTTCTCAGGTCCTTTCTCTCTCTCTTTTCCTTCTAGGACCCCTATAATACAAATTTTGGTGCGTTTAATGTTGTCCCAGATGTCTCTTATGCTGTCTTCATTTCTTTTCATTATTTTTTCTTTATTCTGTTCTAAGACCATTCTGTCTTCCAGGTCACTTATCTGTCCTTCTGCCTCAGTTATTCTGCTATTGATTCCTTCTAGTGTATTTTTCACTTCAGTTTTTGTATTGTTCATCTCTGTTTGTTTGTTCTTTCATTCTTCTAGGTGTCTGTTCTTTACTTCTTCTAGGTCTTGGTTAAACATTTCTTGCATCTTCTCAATCTTTGCCTCCATTCTTTTTGCGAGGTCCTGGATCATCTTCACTATCATTATTCTGAATTCTTTTTCTGGAAGGTTGCCTATCTCTACTTCATTTAGTTGTTTTTCTGGGATTTTATCTTGTTCCTTCAACTGGTACATAGTCCTTTGCCTTTTCATTTTGCCTCTCTTTTTGTGAATGTGGTTTTCATTCCACAGGCTGCAGATTTGTAGTCCTTCTTGCTTCTGCTGTCTGACCTCTGGTGGATGAGGCTATCTAAGAGGCTTGTGCAAGCTTCCTGATGGGAGGGACTGGTGGTGAGTAGAGCTGGGTGTTGGTCTGGTGGGCAGAGCTCAGTAAAACTTTAATCCGCTTCTCTGCTGATGGGTGGGGCTATGTTCCCTCCCTGTTGGTTGTTTGGCCTGAGGCAACCCAGCACTGGAGCCTCCCCGGCTCTTTGTGGGGCTAATGGTGGACTCTGGGAGGGCTCATGCCAAAGAGTACTTCCCAGAACTTCTGCTGCCAGTGTCCTTGTCCCCACAGTGACACACAACCACCCCCAGCCTCTGCAGGAGACCCTCCAACACTAGCAGGTAGGTCTGGTTCAATCTCCTATGGGGTCACTGTTCCTTCCCCTGGGCCCTTATGCACATACTACTTTGTGTGTGCCCTCCAAGAGTGGAGTCTCTGTTTCTCCCAGTCCTGTCAACGTCCTGCAATCAATTCCCACTAGCCTTCAAAGTCCGATTATCTGGGAATTCCTCCTCCCATTGTTGGACCCCAAGGTTGGGAAGCCTGACATGGGGCTCAGAACCTTGACTCCAGTGGGTAGAATTCTGTGGTATAATTGTTCTCCACTTTGTGAGTCACACATGCAGCAGTTATGGGATTTGATTTTATTTTGATTGCATCCCTCCTACTATCTCATTGCAGCTTCTCCTTTGTCTTTGGATGTGGGGTATATTTTTGGTGAGTTCCAGTGTCTTCCTGTCAATGATTGTTCAGCAGTTAGTTGTGATTCTGATGCTCTCACTAGAGGGAGTCCAGGACCAAATGGTTTAACAGGTGAATTCTATCAAAGATTTAGAGAAGAGTTAACACCTATCCTTCTCAAAGTATTCCAAAAAATTGCAGAGGAATGAATACTTCCAAACTCATTCTACAAGCTCAGCACCACCCTGATAACAAAACCAGACAAAGAGGTCACACACACAAAATAATATTTCAGGCTGCCAACTAGCAAACTCAACATTAACATTAACAAACTCAAATTCAAGAATACATTAAAAGGATCATACATGATGATTAAGTGTGATTTATCCCAGAGATGCAAGGATGGTTCAGCATCCACAAATCAACGTGGTACACCACATTAACAAATTGAAGAATAAAAATCATATGAATTATCTTAGTAAATACTGAAAAACCTTCTACAAAATCCATCATACATTTATGAAAAAACTGGTCACAATGTGGATATAGAGGAAATATACTTCAACATAAAAAAGACCATTTTTGATAAGCCCACAGCTAACATCATACTCAATGGTGAAAACCTGATAGCATTTCCCCTAAGATGAGGAACAATACAAGGATGCCCATCTCACCACTTTCATTCAACATAGTAGTGCAAGTCCTAGCTACAGCAATCAGAGAAGAAAAAGAAATAAAAGGAATCCAAATTGGAATGAAGTAAAACTGTCACGTTACTATATGTAGAAAATCCTAAAGATGCCAAAAAAATATTAGAGCTCATCAATGAATTTGGTAAAGTTTGAGGGTAAAAAATTAATATAAAGAAATCTGTTCCATTTCCATACAGTAACAATGAACTATTAGAAAGAGAAATTAACAATTCCATTTACCATTACATCAAAGAAATACCTAGGTATAAATCTAACTAAGGGAGTAAAAAACCTGTACTAGGAAAACTATAATACAGTGATGGAAGAAATTGAGGATGACACAGATGGAATGATCTATCATGTTCATGGAATGGAAGAATTGATATTGTTAAAACATCCATACTACCCAAGGCAATCTAAGATTCAATTCTTATCCCTATCAAAATATTCCAAATTTCAGAGAACTGGAACAAATAATCCTAAAGTTGATTTAGAATCACAAAAGACCCCAAATAGCTAAGGCACTTTTGAGAAAAAAGAACAGAGCTACAGATATCATGCTTTAACTTTATACTACAAAGCTACAGTAATCAAAAGAGAATAGTACTGGCACAAAAAAAGACACAAAGATCAACTGAACAGAATATAGATTCCAGAAATAAACCCATGCACTTATGATTAATCTATGACAAAGGAGGAAAGAATATACAATGGGAAAAGGACAGTCTTTTCAACAAGTGGTTCTGGGAAAACTGGACAGCCACACATAAAAGAATGATATTACAGCATTTCCTCACACCATATACAAAAATAAACTCAAAATGGGTTAAAGACATAAATGTAAGACCTGAAATCATAAAACTCCTAGAAGAAATCATAGGCAAAACACTGTTTAACATAAATTGTAGCAATTTTTTTGGTACCGTCTCCTCAGGCAAAGGAAACAAAAGCAAAAAAAATCAGACAAACAAAAAACCCACAAATGAGACCCAATTAAACTTAAAGGCTTTTGCACACTGAAGGAAACCGTTGACAATCGAAAAGGCAGCCTACTGAATGGGAGAAAATATTTGCAAATGAGATGATCTATAAGAGGTTAATAAAATACAGAAATAGCTCACGTAACTCAGTATCAGAAAAACAAACAGCCTGAATAAAAAGTGGACAGAAGACCTGAATAGACATTTTTCCAAAGACGATATACAGATGGCTAAGAGGCACATGAAAAGATGCTCAACGTGGCTAATCAGAGAAATGCAAATCAAAACAGCAGTGAGATATCACTTCACATCTGTCAGAATGGCTGCCATCAAATAGACCACAAATAACAAATGTTGATGAGGATGTGGAGAAAATGGAACCCTTGTGCACTGACAGAAGGAATGCATGGCATGTTCAGAAATAAATTCAGAAAACATTTTTCAAAACTTGAATCTTTACATCAATTTGCTGCCTCTGCTCTACCCTCATCTGATTTCTTGGTTCTTGTAGGTTGGAATCATAATCAGTTTTTTGATTCATAACTGTGATGTCATCTTATGTTATAGCTTCAAACAGGGATAACAGAACACTGAGAAAGAAAAGAACCTCTCTGACTAATCTGAGAACATAACAACTGCCACCACCATGACTACAACGATTGTAGAGATTGTAGTAGATTGTAGTGGTCAACTCTCCAAGACAATGTCCATCAAGTATGAAAAGCTTTTGAGGAGAAATGAAGTAGATTACCAGAAAAATCATGTTTAACTAATTTGTAGCAGTTTTTCAATACCTGAATTTTTTAAAATAAAAATTTATTATTGGGGCTTCCCTGGTGGCGCAGTGGTTGGGAGTCCGCCTGCCAATGCAGGGGACATGGGTTCGAGCCCTGGTCCGGGAGGATCCCACATGCCGCGGAGCGGCTGAGCCCGTGTGCCACAACTGCTGGAGCCCGTGCGCCTGGAGCCCGTGCTCCGCAGCAGGAGGGGCCACCGCAGTGATAAGCCCACGCACCACAGCGAAGAGTGGCCCCCGCTTGCCGCAACTAGAGAAAAGCCCGCGCATGGCAGCGGGGACCCAATGCAGCCAAAAAAAAAAAAAAAAAAAAAAAAAAAAAAAATTTATTATTGAGAAGGGATATAAATATTTTAGGAAACAAGAAGCCAAATAGAAATATCTAAACATATATAAATGCAAATTTACCTGGAGTTATTGACAGTTGGTAGGCCAATCTCACATGATAAAAAAGGTTCAACTTTAAAAGGGACATTTATATAGTTTTGTGGTAATTTAGCACTACTGTTTCAGGAAAGTAAAGAACCAAATAAAGATAAGGATGGGACATGGGAATGCTACTTTTAAATGCAAAATTAAAATATTCTTTTGATTGAAACCAATAAGCATTAACTTCAGCAACTTCAAAAACTTAAAATATTTTAAAGAAAATAGAACAAAAATCAGGGGTACTGTATGCCATAATATTTACAAATGATGAATATTATGTTCAATATGTTTCATGTTCAATCATGTTTGAGAACAGAGCTGAGATGATTCTGTTGTGGACCAGGCACTTCCAGGGGAGGATTTTTCTTAGATAAATTTCACAAATAAAATTCAAAAATGACTAACTGAAGGAATGGGTCACTAAACTAGAAAATCAGAGTTACAAAAGCTTTAAACAGATTTGAAATTATCAAGTGTTATAAGTGATAATGTAATTCAAAGAAGTACTCAGTAAGATGGAGGGAGTCACAAGAAGGGCAATGACATAAATAGTATGTATCTTATAGGGCTCACTGGATTGTTAACCAGTTATTGCCAGCTGAGAATATGGGCCCTGTATTCCCATGCTTTTCAATATTTCAAATCGAAACTATTGATTTGGATTTTAATGTGTGATATTATGAGCCTTAAATTCTGCATCCAAGTTTATAATAAACATGGTACATACAAAGCATGTCTGCAGACTGATGTTATACCATGAAATCAATTTGTCACCGATCTCTCTGCTTTAGAGCCACAGGACACCCTAGAAATTATCTAATACTTCAAAGTTTACAAGTCAGTAAATGAATTGCTTTTCTCTGTACCCTAACTTCACCCTCCCATTTATCATTCACTTTAATCATATGGCATTTATTCATGTTTAAACCCCAGAATTTCCTCAGTATAATCTGTGTCTGCTTCTGCAAAGTGTGTATGCCGATATTTCTATTGATTAAATTCTACTGGAACTGGAACACTTACTTAAGCTTGTAAAACATCAGCCTTCTCCCTGTTAGAAGGC
Organism: Phocoena sinus; assembly: GCF_008692025.1. Taxonomy (NCBI): domain Eukaryota; kingdom Metazoa; phylum Chordata; class Mammalia; order Artiodactyla; family Phocoenidae; genus Phocoena; species Phocoena sinus. Next base: position 75,178,962 of record NC_045770.1, read on the forward strand.
ATCATCAGTCACCATAAATATTTCCATTTCTGAAACCAATGATGTGTTTGTAGAAAGTATTCATTCAGAAGACTTAAGATTATTCTTTACCAAAACTGTTCATTGCCCGGGCACCAGATATGAATTCACACAAGGGTTCTGATGATTTAAATTTGTGCAAGTTTGTTGAAAAAAACAAGACAGCTAGACCCATGATCTTCCCTGTTCCAACCTCACTCTAATTCACAACCAGACAAAATGTAGTAGACCAGGTAAGAAGCCTAGGTAAGATAGGACATCCAACAGCTTATGACTTGTGGGCAGGCTCTTGAAGTATCATCTACAGAGATGAAGAAAGGAAAACACAGAATACCTTCTCATTAACAATAGCAGATCTTGGTAGCTGCAGTACATCTGAGAAAGGACTGTTTGTCATTCATTTCTGCTATTCAGCACATAAGAAAAAATGAAGAGAATAAATATAAAGTGGACTTGAAAACTTTGTAAATGAAGAAAGTGAAAAGACACTACCTATTATATTGAAGAGTATCAGAATTAGAACTAGCCTTGTATATTAGTCTTCTGTGGCTACTGTAACAAATAATGATAAACCTAATGTCTTAAAACAACAGAAAATTATTTCCTCACAATTCTCTAGGCCAAAAGTCTAAAATTAAAGGGGGCCATCCTCTTTCCGTATGCCCCAGGGGAGAAATCCCTCCTTGCCTTTTCCAGCTTCAGATGACTCTAGTTGGTCCTACGTTTGTGGCTGCATCACTCTAGTCTCTGTCTCTGTGGTCACGTTACCTCCCCCTCTTCTCTGCATGTCTCTATTCTGTGTGTCTCTTATAAGGACATTTGTCATTGGCTTTAGGGTCCACCTAATAATATGGGATGATCTCATCTTGAGACCCCTAACAATTACATTTATAACGACCTTTTCCAAATAAGATAACATTCACAGGTTCTCGGAATTAGAGTGTAGACATTACTTTTGGGGGGCTGCCATTTGGCTTATTACACCTTAATTTATTAGGAAGTCTAAAAAAATATTGACTTAACCCCTTTATGTATTGAAAAGTTACAGTTCCTCCTTTCTTTATAATCTGAATCACTTAGGCACTAGGGTGGATACTGCCTATGTAATTTTCACTCACATATAGAGAAGATGTTTTTCTACCAGTATACAAATACCCATAGACTAGAACTTCTACATTCCAGAAATTTTCTAGAGAAACTTATATTTAAGGTCTTAAAGAGTTAAAACCCTGGATGAAATTAAGGAGGCAATTATAAAAATTAAGAAGGGAGTGATGAGGTCATTGCTATTTCATTTTCATACAAGACATTTTATTCAATAGTCCTTGGATAGCACTTGGTGCCCATTCATAGTCAAACACTGACATTGCCAAAATGCAGAAGTAGAAATTTGAGTTAAATGCTCCTTTTTCTTTTTAAAAAAGACCTGACTATATAACCACAAAAAATAGACAATAGGGATATTTAACTGGAATTTCAAGCAGACCCTAAAATTTCCATGAATTCTCCTCTGTCAGTTTCAGCTTTCCCCCCATACTTGACAGCGTACCAGATAAAGCTTGAGACTTATGCTCTTTAAGCCTTATACATGTGTATGCGTTGCAAATATCTCTTTGCCCACCAAGATTAAAAAAAAAATCTCCCTAGTATACCTGATGGTACTATATCATATCAATTTCATCTCTTGATTGCAGAATGGAGTTCATTAACTTAAAATCATTATAGTTTCTCACACATTCCTCCCTTCATTTCATTCAAAGATAGTTTGAAAGAATCCATCTCTGGGCATTTGTGCTCAGGAAGTAGACTTAGAGCTAACAAACCCTTTTCAATTAATTATCAAATCAGTATTTCATGGACAACTCACCCAGGCTCTTTATTTTTGGAGCTGAGAGAAGAGGACAAATATAGAATTAACACATTATCTGACAAAGACTGTACTAAGCATTACACAAATGTTGTCTCATTTCATACTTAAAATCCTCCTAAAAGTTGGGGATAATGATGCACATTTTACTGATGAGGAAATGATGACATGACCTTGCCTTATAGTACACAGCTGTCAGTAGAGGTTCTGTGATTCTAAAGCTAAAGCCATACTGAGTAGCTGGGAAATATTGAGAGGAAACTTAAAGCTGTTTTGAAGAATTAGGAACAGAAAGCCTTTCCCAGAATAAGGATAGAGAAATGAAAGAACTAAGCTAGAGGAGAGTGGGCAGTGAGAGTAATACAAGCATGAGTTAGGATTACAGAAAATTTTTTATGCCCAGCTGAGTTGTTTGGACTGGGTTGCACAAGACCTGATACCTATTTTGGTTCTAGTAGGACCACCACTTTTACTGTAATTCTCAGTAGAACTTTGCTATGCTGCATTTGATAAAGTAATGTGCGCCTGGCACATGCATGGCTAAGAGTCCTCTCACCCCACGATTTAGCAGCTGTTAATTTTCACTTTAGCATTCTGGGTGAGGTGGGTAATTACATTCAGCTGCCCGCAACCATCCCGCTGCTACTTTCCTGCAGACCTGTGACTCTTCATTTGTTCTCACGAGTAGCGTTGCATTGTGAGCTGTGAAATGAATCCAGCTGTCCAGTCCCTGGCAGAAGCCTGTTCATCATCTGCCTCTCTGCTCTGGATCTAGATGGTTCAATCACACTTCTTTTCAGCGGGGAGATTTATCTTTCTAGTCACTTTACATAGCAATCTTAGAAAATATGAAAGCTCAGTCTCACTGTACAATGGACAAAACTACTAAAAATGCCACTATTTGGAGCATGAAGAAAATGGCACATTGTGAAAAAGACAAAATTTGAGAGTGAAACTGAGGAACTCAGACCAAGAAAAAAGGTTTGACTGGCTTTTGTTAACAGCCTATGTGATGTACAATAGGAAAAGTGAGAAACAGACAGTATGAGGTGGACTTAAAAGCAAATAAGTCAGTGTATTTGGCTCAAGCTTTGGAGCCCAACAAAAGATAGCAGGAATTGTGGTGATGTCCTGAAACATCCATCCAAAGCTCATGCATATGTCTTGGTTCAAAAAACTTAGTGTAAAGAGACCAGCTCCCTATGGTTCGTGCTTACTCTTTCAGTCATTAATGAATTTATATTTATGCTAGGTAATTATTGGTTATTTCATTGAACACCTATTTTGGACAATATTATTTAGGAAAAAGAATGCAGCAAGATACAGAAAAAAATGTTACAGACATTCAGAGGAAAGAGATGTCACTTCTGGATGAAAGGATACAATCACAGCATTAATTGATAAAACATTGCTGGATAAAACAACTTCTAAGGCTGGGCATTCATTTTTCTAATATTAACGATGAAGACTCTGTGAGCTATTTTGAAGGAGCAGGGTATGAGTAGTGACTGGTTATGATGTCAAAGTGCAGTAGGAACCAGCCCAGCCCAGCATCCTGACCATCTGACAGCATAATCAGGACACAGTCAACAGGTTTGTAGGAGGGCAGGGGTCAGTAATGATAGAAAATGTGGAAAGAAATAAATGGCATCATTTAAGATTTGACTATTTGTTGATGTTCAGCCAGATGTTGTACAGTTTTAATATAAGAGGTATTTAATAGAAGAGTTTGGAGCAAAGGGATGAAGTTACAGAGCATGATTTTGATGCCACAGTGAGGCATTTGAATGAAGCCACCTGCACACAGAGACTGGAGAACAAAGTGGCAAGCGGAAGAATGAGAACTGTCACCGGAGGACGAAGATAAAATGGAAAGAGCACATGTTTTGGAGCCAGGCAGTCCTGGGTTTGAATCCTTGTTCCACTACATCTTAGTTCAGTTAACTGTGAACAAGTTACCAATTTGCCCAAGTAGCAACATCCTGGTTTATTTAAAAAAAAGGGGGGGGAACCACATACCTTGATGAATTTTCATAAGATTACGAGATATATTATGAAGTTTGTAAACTTAATTGATACTCAGTGAATAATAATTATTATTAGGATAATCTTCATTGATGTGTTTTCTCATATTGACCCCTTCTGATGCCCTGTCCCCTCTTGCTTCATCCTCTTAGACAACTACATAAATAGCTTGTCAGGGATTGGGTGATGCTTTTATTCACAGTTTAACACATCTTAGCCATAGTGATGAGCCATCAGGAAAATACATAGCTTATCCAGTTTGTTTTTCCCCTCCAAGAATATGCATGAGCAACCTCAACATCTGAAGGTGCTTTTGGGGGAAAAATTCTAAAAGAATGATGAACTGCTAACAAGCTGGGTAAAGTCTATAACTGCTCAGCACTTGGATTCTTCTATCAGGCTGTGTGGGGAAGTAGAATAATGATAAATGGGTGTATTAGAGGTACACGGTTGCAAGCAAGTAGGTAATGATAGGAAATGATAACCTATTTGCCGCAGGACCAAAAATCAAAGTAAAGAGCAGTTGAGTAATTTGAAGTCATTTGATCTGATAAATATTAGGCTGCTGAAAAAGCTGGGTATTGTTTCCCTTGGAAAACCTGAAAGAAACACTTAAGCTTGAAAGTTACATGCAGCATACCCTATCCTTCTGCACAGTTAAGAAATTGAGGGGGGGGGGGGACCTTGAAGATGGCGGAAGAGTAAGACGCAGAGATCGCCTTCCTCCCCACGGATACACCAGAAATACATCTACACGTGGAACAACTCCTACAGAACACCTACTGAACGCTGGCAGAAGACCTCAGACCTCCCAAAAGGCAAGAAACTCCCCACGTAACTGGGTAGGGCAAAAGAAAAAAAGAAAAAACAGAGACAAAAGAATAAGGACGGCACCTGCACCAGTGGGAGGGAGCTGTGAAGGAGGAAAAGTTTCCACACACTAGGAAGCCCCTCCGCGGGCGGAGACTGCAGGAGGCGGAGGGGGGAGTTTCGGGACCGCGGAGTAGTGCACAGCGACGGGTGCGGAGGGCAAAGCGGGGAGATTCCCGCACAGAGGATCGGTGCCGACCGGCACTCACCAGCCCGAGAGGCTTGTCTGCTCACCCACCGGGGCGGGCGGGGCTGCGAGCTGAGGCTCAGGTTTCGGTTTTGGACGGAGCGCAGGGAGAGGACTGGGGTTGGCGGCTTGAACATAGCCTGAAGGGGTTAGTGCACCTCGACTAGCCGGGAGGGAGTTCGGGGAAAAGCCTGCACCTGCCGAAGAGGCAAGAGACTTTTTCTTCCCTCTTTGTTTCTGGGTGCGCGAGGAGAGGGGTTTAATTAAGAGCGCTGCTTAAAAGAACTCCAGGGACGGGCGCGAGCTGCGGCTAAAAGCGCGAACCCCAGAGACGGGCGGGAGACGCTAAGGCTGCTGCTGCCGCCACCAAGGGGCCTGTGTGCGAGCATAGGTCACTCTCCGCGCCCCTCTTCCGCGGAGCCTGTGCAGCCCGCCACTGCCAGGTTCCCGGGATCCAGGGACAACTTCCCCGGGAGAACGCACGGCGGGCCTCAAGCTGGTGCAACGTCACGCCGGCCTCTGCCGCAACGTCACGCCGCCTCTGACGCCGCAGGCCCGCCCCGCACGCAGTGCCCCTCCCTCCCCCCCCCACCCCCGGCCTGAGTGAGCCGGAGGCCCCGAATCAGCGGCGCCTTTAACCCCGTCCTGTCTGAGCAAAAACAGACGCCCTCCAGCGACCTACACGCAGAGGCAGGGCCAAATCCAAAGCTGAGCTCCTGTGAGCTGTGAGAACAAGAGAAAGGGAAATCTCTCCCAGCAGCCTCAGAAGCAGCGGATTAAAGCTCCACAATCAACTTGATATACCCTGCATCTGTGGAATACCTGAATAGACAAGGAATGATCCCAAATTGAAGAGGGGGAATTTAGGAGCAAGATCTATGATTTTTTTCCCTTTTCCTCTTTTTGTGAATGTGTACGTGTATGCTTCTGTGTGAGATCTTGTCTGTATACTCTTGCTTCCACCATTTGTCCTAGGGCTCTATCCGGCCATGGTTTTTTTTTTTTAATTTTTTTTCTTAATAATTAATTTTAATTGTAATAAATTTATTATACTTTACCTTCGTTCTTTCTTTCTTTCCTTCCTTCCTTTTCTCCTTTAGACAACGAATCAACCCAAATTGAGGAGGTGGTTGGTCTCTAAGAGCAAGATTTATGATTTTTCCTCCTTTACCTCTTTTTGTGAAGGTGTATGTGTATGCTTCTGTGTAAGATTTTCTCTGTATAGCTTTGCTTCCAATATTTGTCCTAAGGTTCTATCCGTCCCCCCTTTTTTTCTAAATATTTTTTAATTCAATAACTATATTATACTTTATTTTATTTTTACTGTATCTTCTTTCTTTCTGTCTTTTTTCCTTCTTTCCCTCATTCCTTCCTTCCTTCCTCCCTCTGTCCCTCCCTCCTTTCTTTCCTTCTTTGCTTCTTCCTTCCTTCCTTTCCTCCTTTCCTTCTTTCTTTACTCATACTTCTACTAATTCTCTCTACTTTTTCTCCCTTTTATTCTGAGCCGTGTGGATGAAAGGCTCTTGGTGCTCCAGCCAGGAGTCAGGGCTCTGCCTCTGAGGTAGGAGAGCCAACTTCAGGACACTGGTCAACAAGAGACCTCCCAGCTCCACATAATATTAAACGGCGGAAATCTCCCAGAGACCTGCATCTTAACACCAGCACCCAGCTTCACTCAACGACCAGCAAGCCACAGTGCTGGACAACCTATGCCAAACAACTAGCAAAACAGGAACACAACCCTACCCATTAGCAGAGAGGCTGCCTAAAATCAGAATAAGGCCACAGACACCCCAAAACACACCACCAGACGTGAACCTGCCCACTAGAGAGACAAGATCCAGCCTCATCCAGCACAACACAGGCACTAGTCCCCTCCACCAGGAAGCCTACACAACCCACTAAAACAACCTTAGCCACTGGAGACAGACATCAAAAACAACGGGAACTACAAACCTGCAGCCTGCAAAAAGGAGACCCCAAACACAGTAAGATAAGCAAAATGAGAAGACAGAAAAACACACAGCAGATGAAGGAGCAAGATAAAAATGCACCAGACCTAACAAATGAAGAGGAAATAGGCAGTCTACCTGAAAAAGAATTCAGAATAATGATAGTAGGGATGATCCGAAATCTTGGAAGTAGAATGGACAAAATGCAAGAAACAGTTAACAAGGACCTAGAAGAAATAAAGATGAAACAAGCAACGATGAACAATGCAATAAATGAAATTAAAAGTACTCTAGATAAGATCAATAGCAGAATAACTGAGGCAGAAGAATGGATAAGTGACCTGGAAGATAAAGTAGTGGAAATAACTACTGCAGAGCAGAATAAAGAAAAAGGAATGAAAAGAACTGAGGACACTCTCAGAGACCTCTGGGACAACATGAAACGCACCAACATTCTAATTATAGGGGTTCCAGAAGAAGAAGAGAAAAAGAAAGGGACTGAGAAAATATATGAAGAGATTATAGTTGAAAACTTCCCTAACATGGGAAAGGAAATAGTTAATCAAGTCCAGGAAGCACAGAGAGTCCCATACAGGATAAATCCAAGGAGAAATACGCCAAGACACATATTAATCAAACTGTCAAAAATTAAATACAAAGAAAGCATATTAAAAGCAGCAAGGGAAAAACAACAAATAACACACAAGGGAATCCTCAGAAGGTTAACAGCTGATCTCTCAGCAGAAACCCTACAAGCCAGAAGGCAGTGGCAGGACATACTGAAAATGATGAAGGAGAAAAACCTGCAACCAAGACTACTCTACCCAGCAAGGATCTCATTCAGATTTGATGGAGAAATTAAAACCTTTACAGACAAGCAAAAGCTGAGAGAGTTCAGCACCACCAAACCAGCTTTACAACAAATGCTAAAGGAACTTCTCTACACAAGAAACACGAGAGAAGGAAAAGACCTATAATAACGAATCCAAAACAATATAGAAAATGGGAATAGGAACATACATATCGATAATTACCTTAAATGTAAATGGACTAAATGCTCCCATCAAAAGACACAGATTAGCTGAATGGATACAAAAACAAGACCCTTATATATGCTGTCTACAAGAGACCCACTTCAAACCTAGAGACACATATAGACTGAAAGTAAGGGGATGGAAAAAGATATTCCACACAATTGGAAACCAAAAGAAAGCTGGAGTAGCAATTCTCATATCAGACAAAATAGACTTTAAAATAAGGTCTATTAAAAGAGACAAAGAAGGACACTACATAATGATCAAGGGATCGATCCAAGAAGAAGATATAACAATTGTAAATATTTATGCACCCAACATAGGAGCACCTCAATACATAAGGCAAATACTAACAGCCATAAAAGGGGAGATCGACAGTAACACATTCATAGTAGGGGACTTTAACACCCCACTTTCACCCATGGACAGATCATCCAAAATGAAAATAAATAAGGAAACACAAGCTTTAAATGATACATTAAACAAGATGGACTTAATTGATATTTATAGGACACTCCATCCAAAAACAACAGAATACACATTTTTCTCAAGTGCTCATGGAACATTCTCCAGGATAGATCATATCTTGGGTCACAAATCAAGCCTTGGTAAATTTAAGAAAATTGGAATTGTATCAAGTATCTTTTCTGACCACAACGCCATGAGACTAGATATCAATTACAGGAAAAGATCTGTAAAATATACAAACACATGGAGGCTAAACAATACACTACTTAATAATGAAGTGATCACTGAAGAAATCAAAGAGGAAATAAAAAAATACCTAGAAACAAATGACAATGGAGACACGACGACCCAAAACCTATGGGATGCAGCAAAAGCAGTTCTAAGGGGGAAGTTTATAGCAATACAAGCCCATCTTAAGAAGCAGGAAACATCTCGAATAAACAACCTAACCTTGCACCTCAAGCAATTAGAGAAAGAAGAACAAAAAAACCCCAAAGCTAGCAGAAGGAAAGAAATCATAAAAATCAGATCAGAAATAAATGAAAAAGAAATGAAGGAAACGATAGCAGAGATCAATAAAACTAAAAGCTGGTTCTTTGAGAAGATAAACAAAATAGATAAACCACTAGCCAGACTCATCAAGAAAAAAAGGGAGAAGACTCAAATCAATAGAATTAGAAATGAGAAAGGAGAAGTAGCAACTGACACTGCAGAAATAAAAAAAATCATGAGAGATTACTACAAGCAACTCTATACCAATAAAATGGACAATCTGGAAGAAATGGACAAATTCTTAGAAATGCACAACCTGCCAAGAGTGAATCAGGAAGAAACAGAAAATATGAACAGACCAATCACAAGCACTGAAATTGAAACTGTGATTAAAAATCTTCCAACAAACAAAAGCCCAGGACCAGATGGCTTCACAGGTGAATTCTATCAAACGTTTAGAGAAGAGCTAACACCTATCCTTCTTGAACTCTTCCAAAATATAGCAGAGAGAGGAACACTCCCAAATTCCTTCTACGAGGCCACCATCACCTTGATACCAAAACCAGACAGGATGTCACAAAGAAAGAAAACTACAGGCCAATATCACTGATGAACATAGATGCAAAAATCCTCAACAAAATACTAGCAAACAGAATCCAACAGCACATTAAAAGGATCATACACCACGATCAAGTAGGGTTTATTCCAGGAATGCAAGGATTCTTCAATATATGCAAATCTATCAATGTGATAAACCATATTAACAAATTGAAGGAGAAAAACCATATGATCATCTCAATAGATGCAGAGAAAGCTTTCGACAAAATTCAACACCCATTTATGATAAAAACCCTGCAGAAAGTAGGCATAGAGGGAACTTGCCTCAACATAATAAAGGCCATATATGACAAGCCCACAGCAAACATCATCCTCAATGGTGAAAAACTGAAAGCATTTCCACTAAGATCAGGAACAAGACAAGGTTGCCCACTCTCACCACTCTTATTCAACATAGTTTTGGAAGTTTTAGCCACAGCAATCAGAGAAGAAAAGGAAATAAAAGGAATCCAAATCGGAAAAGAAGAAGTAAAGCTGTCACTGTTTGCAGATGACATGATACTATACATAGAGAATCCTAAAGATGCTACCAGAAAACTACTAGAGCTAATCATTGAATTTGGTAAAATAGCAGGATACAAAATTAATGCACAGAAATCTCTGGCATTCCTATATATTAATGATGAAAAATCTGAAAGTGAAATCAAGAAAACACTCCCATTTACCATTGCAACAAAAAGAATAAAATATCTAGGAATAAACCTACCTAAGAAGACAAAAGACCTGTATGCAGAAAATTATAAGACACTGATGAAAGAAATTAAAGATGATACAAATAGATGGAGAGATATACCATGTTCTTGGATGGGAAGAATCAACATTGTGAAAATGACTCTACTACCCAAAGCAATCTACAGATTCAATGCAATCCCTATCAAACTACCACTGGCATATTTCACAGAACTAGAACAAAAACTTTCACAATTTGTATGGAAACACAAAAGACCCCGAATAGCCAAAGCAATCTTGAGAACGAAAAAAGGAGCTGGAGGAATCAGGCTCCCTGACTTCAGACTATACTACAAAGCTACAGTAATCAAGACAGTATGGTACTGGCAGAAAAACAGAAAGATAGATCAATGGAACAGGATAGAAAGCCCAGAGATAAACCCACACACATATGGACACCTTATATTTGATAAAGGTGGCAAGAATGTACAGTGGAGAAAGGACAGCCTCTTCAATAAATGGTGCTGGGAAAACTGGACAGGTACATGTAAGAGTATGAGATTAGATCACTCCCTAACACCATACACAAAGATAAGCTCAAAATGGATTAAAGACCTAAATGTAAGGCCAGAAACTATCAAACTCTTAGAGGAAAACATAGGAAGAACACTCTATGACATAAATCACAGCAAGATCCTTTCTGACCCACCTCCTAGAGTAATGGAAATAAAAACAAAAATAAACAAATGGGACCTAATGAAACTTCAAAGCTTTTGCACAGCAAAGGAAACCATAATCAAGACCAAAAGACAACCCTCAGAATGGGGGAAAATATTTGCAAATGAAGCAACTGACAAAGGATTAATCTCCAAAATTTACAAGCAGCTCATGCAGCTCAATAACAAAAAAAACAAACAACCCAATCCAAAAATGGGCAGAAGACCTAAATAGACATTTCTCCAAAGAAGATATACAGAATGCCAACAAACACATGAAAGAATGCTCAACATCATTAATCATTAGAGAAATGCAAATCAAAACTACAATGAGATATCATCTCACACCAGTCAGAATGGCCATCATCAAAAAATCTAGAAACAATAAATGCTGGAGAGGGTGTGGAGAAAAGGGGACACTCTTGCACTGCTGGTGGGAATGTGAATTGGTTCAGCCACTATGGAGAACAGTATGGAGGTTCCTTAGAAAACTACAAATAGAATTACCATATGACCCAGCAATACCACTACTGGGCATATACCCTGAGAAAACCAAAATTCAAAAAGAGTCATGTACCAAAATGTTCATTGCAGCTCTATTTACAATAGCCCGGAGATGGAAACAGCCTAAGCGCCCATCATCGGATGAATGGATAAAGAAGATGTGGCACATATATACAATGGAATATTACTCAGCCTTAAAAAGAAATGAAATTGAGCTATTTGTAATGAAATGGATAGACCTAGAGTCTGTCATTCAGAGTGAAGTAAGTCAGAAAGAAAAAGACAAATACCGTATGCTAACACATATATATGGAATTTAAGGAAAAAACAATGTCATGAAGAACCTAGGGGTAAGACAGGAATAAAGACGCAGACCTACTGGAGAACGGACTTGAGGATATGGGGAGGGGGAAGGGTGAGCTTTGACAGGGTGAGAGAGAGTCATGGACATATACACACTAACAAACGTAGTAAGGTAGATAACTAGGGGGAAGCAGCCGCAAGGCACAGGATATTAGCTCGGTCCTTGTGACAGCCTGGAGGGGTGGGATAGGGAGAGTGGGAGGGAGGGAGATGCAAGAGGGAAGACATATGGGAACATATGTATATGTATAACTCATTCACTTTGTTATAAAGCAGAAACTAACACACCATTGTAAAGCAATTATACCCCAATAAAGATGTTTTAAAAAAAAAAAGAAATTGAGGGAATTTCTGAAGAAACAATACATCTTGGTGGCACTTTTCCAATAATAAAGGATAAAAAGGGATTTTCACATAACAGAGAAGGAAGACTGAGTAGATTGACTCAAATTTTCCCTACTTGGGTGGCTTCAACACACCTACCCCCCGTTCCCACCATGTTCATGTTTATGAGAGATATTAAGTGGTCTCTATTCGAGTTATCCAATCAAGCCAGATCAGCCAGTATTTACTGAGTGCCTAAGACTGAATATTCTATGGAGATATTAAAACAAAAGCCAAGTGTTCAGAATGAAGCTTTGTTAAAATAGGTCCCAATGAGTGACTGCAACAGGTGAGTCATTTCCTAGTTTGCCCACGTTCTAATACCCATTGTCTTAAGGCAAAGAATCAACAAATGACTGTTCTTTCCCAGGGACAGAATTAGATAATGTGTAGATATCATCATACTGTTTCTTAGGGAGAGAAAGCAATTCACATGGTATTAAAACAGCAGGTATGAGATGCTACAGTTACCGTTTCCAGATACTATTATCTAGATAATTTAAGGAAAAGACAACAAAAACAATTGCTTAAATTATGTAGATTGAAGCCCTGGGGCTAAAATTTTTGGAACACATTTTGACCTGGTTTTCAGCCAAAAGTATTATGCACCAGCTGTGTGCTGATCAAGGAAGAAGAAGAATGAAATAATACTGGCCCTTTTCCTTGAGGAGCTTAAAATGTATAAGGAGTTATAGACTATGGATTTAAAAGCAATGTTGCTACGTGTTGTGATAGGGGTCACCATAACGTGTTAAGGAAGTAAAAAGGAGGAGAACCTAACTCATCCTTTGGGAAATGTTGTCATGGAAGACCTCAAGAGGCCTGAATTGAGATGGAACTACCCCAAAAAAGGCTGCAGTAAATAGTGTTCCAGAAGATGAGAACAACATAAGAAATTCCACAGAGGAGTGACATGGTAGCATAGGTAGTTTCATACTACTTATAATTGTGAAATAGGAGGTAGGGGAAAATGGTAAGAAGGATGTTTGAAGAGGGAAGAAAGGCCAAGTCTTGGAGGGTTTTGTATGTCAATATATGGAACAATTAGAAAACAAGCAGGGAAAATGACTTGGTAACCCAATTTTGAAGTTAAAAATATTTAAGTGTTGACTTTTCAAATAAGGTCCTGGTGGCCATGACAAATTCCTGGTCCATTAGCACTTGCCACAGAGGTGGTAAGTACTCTAGAATTTTGTTTTAGGTCTTTTGGAATAAAGGATCCAAGAAGATGAAAGGATGGTAAGTCAAGCACACTTGGAGAAAAAAACAACATTACTGGGAAACAGAGAATAGGTGACCCCCCAAAAAAAAGACTGATGAAGAGACTTTCTGGTTATAATCCTTTACAATACACTCTTCTGACCTTGGCCTCTGTCCTTATGTCTTTGCTACTTTGGGTTTCTCAGGCTGTAAAAGTTCTAACAGAATGTTGTCAGTGAGATTAGGAAGTATGTCTTTGAGCAAATGGAAGAACTAGAGAAAAAGTGAAGCAAAAGTGTAAGTAATCAAGGAAGGTGTGAGTAAACTGAGCACATATCATCCCCTCTCCAATCTTCACTCTGAGGAGAAAGAAAATAGAGAGTGATCTTTAAGAATCAATTATACCCCTAAGATTATCTCTAAGGGTAAGAATGTCTCACTTATTCTCTCTCTAATGTATCAGTTTTAGGCATTCATTTGTTCATTCTTTTATGTAGTTTTCTATTTATGTACTATTCTACTTCCTTACTTAGAAGGATAATTTTAATATCTATTTAGAGCTTAAATACATCAAAAATAAACAGGAAACTCCTAAGTATCACCACAACAGTAAAAAAAAAAAAAGGGGGGCTAATTATAACTTTTTTAATGACTTGCTGTGAACTAGGCATTGCTAGTAATTTCCTTCATGTTCACAATAAGTCCATGGCAATGGTAACACCATTTCAAAAATGAGGGAACTGAAGCAGAGAAGTTAAGTAATATGCCTAAAACTGCAGAGTTCCTAAGAGGCAGAGCTGGGATTTGAATCCAGTAGAGGAGTTAAAACTTCAACTGACCAACGAAGCTGATTATGCTTTTCCTCCTCCTACACTAGGAAATAAATTTTCAATTACGTTTCCTCTTCTCACTTCTATTATTTTTCCTCTATGTTACCCAACATCACTTTATCCTTTCTCCTCTGATCACTAACTGCTTCTGTTAGGGCACAGAGAGAGGAAAAAAAAAAAAGAAAGAAAGAAAAACACACACACACTTTAGATATTTCAAGCAGAGGGAATTTAATACAGGAGATTAGTTATACATGTGTTGGAAGGGTTCTGAAGCTAAACAGAGGAAGCCAAATCAGTTAAAAGAAGCTGGAAGGATTGGGAGGGATAAAAAGAGGGAGTGGTGTTACCAAAGCACTGAAACAAGAACCAGGACCAACTGACAGAAATTATTGATAGAAAAAAGATAGGGGCTACCCTATTGGAATAGGGACCAGCCCTCCTTGTGAGAGTTGGTATCACAGAAAACACAGGCACTGCTGAGGACAATGCCCAAGGCAGGGAGATAAGAGAAATATCCTGGATCCTCCCCTCCTCCTACCTTCTGGTCTTCTACTGATTCCTCCCTTTATTCCAACCTACCTATAAGTCAGAGGGAAAAGGACATTTGGGAAATACAATAAAACAGGGGTAGGACTGAAAAGGAATATGAGAACAAATGAGCACATGACTGGTTCCCCAAATGGCTGATTAACCAGCTTGTCCCAGGAGCCATTTTCTCAGTCAAACCACAGATATTGCCTGCCCATTAATGGTTAAAGTCAAGCATCTGTTTCTGAAGATACCTATTTCTCTTGGTGACAAAGTACAGATATGTACACTCTTGAAAGAAACAGGTTCATTTCCTTCAACAGCAGCCAGTAACGTTTGGCACTGATTTAAGTTAGAAAGATAAAGAGATGATATCTTTGGAACTTCATGACCTAAGAAAGGTAGGTCTCACTTTCAATGCTACAGTTTGAAATATTATGTCATTAACTTTTTTATATATTCCCCCAATAACTTTTAAAGTATGCTCCCAAAGGGCCTCACTATTCATTGTAGAATTGATTTATATTTTGTCATATTAAAACAAAATGGCAACTCATGCACCATTTCATATGGGTATTTTCAAATAAAATATGGTGCCTGAGCAAGAGTTAGAAACATGTACTATTGAAGGACTAACAATATATGAAGCATTTAGACATAGTTAGATTCCTTCTTGAAG
The DNA here is from genome assembly GCF_008692025.1 of Phocoena sinus. Classification (NCBI taxonomy): domain Eukaryota; kingdom Metazoa; phylum Chordata; class Mammalia; order Artiodactyla; family Phocoenidae; genus Phocoena; species Phocoena sinus. Next base: position 75,194,369 of record NC_045770.1, read on the forward strand.
AATTTTTGCAGTACTAAAGAGACCCCAGGATGTCTGAAATAAGACTCAATAAAAGAACGCATTTATTCTTGCCCTGAAGAATTTAGTATTTGGCTACATTTACACTTTTGATTACCACTGTTGGTGTTGCTGTCACCAAAAGTCCTGATTCAAAAAAAAGTAGAATAACAACAACAACAACAACAACAAAACACATACTCCTGATCAAAAACAGTAAAATACCTAGGAATAAACCTACCCAAGGAGGCAAAAGACCTGTATTCTGAAAACATAAGAATCTGTTGAAAGAAATTTAAGATGACACAAATGGATGGAAAGATATGCTGTGTTCTTCGATTGGAAGAATCAATATTGTTAAAATGGCCATACTATGAAAAACAATCTATAGATTCAATGCAATCCCTATCAAGTTACCAAAGGCATTTTTAACAGAACAAGAACAAAAAATTTTAAACTTTTAATGGAAACATAAAAGACCCCAAAATAACCAAAGCAACCTTGAGAAAGATGACAGAGCCGGAGGAATCAGGTTCCCTGACTTCAGACTATACTACAAAGATACAGTCATCAAAACAGTATGGTGGGGGGGGGGGAGCTTCAAGATGGCGGAAGAGTAAGACGTGGAGATCACCTTCCTCCCCACAAATACAACGGAAGTACATCTACATGTGGAACAACTCCTACAGAACACCTACTGAATGCTGGCAAAAGACCTCAGACCTCCCAAAAGGCAAGAAACTCCCCACATACCTGCACAGGGCAAAAGAAAAAAGAAAAAACAGAGACAAAGGAATAGGGTCGGGACCTGCAAGAGTGGGAGGGAGCTATGAAGGAGGAAAGGTTTCCACACACCAGGAAGTCTCTTCGCGGGTGGAGACTGCAGGTGGCAGAGAGGGAAGCTTTGGAGGCATGGAGGAGAGTGCAGCAACAGGGCAGTGGAGGGCGAAGCAGAGAGATTCCCACACAGAGAATCTGTGCCGACCAGCACTCACCAGCCCAAGAAACCTGTCTGCTCACCCGCCGGAAGGGTGGGGGCTGGGAGCTGAGGCTCAGGCTTCAGTTGGATCCCAGGGAGAGGACTGGGGTTGGCTGCATGAACCCAGCCTGAACGGGGTTAGCGCACCATGGCTAGCCAGGAGGGAGTCCAGGAAAAGGTCTGGAACTGCTGAAGAGGCAAGAGACTTTTTCTTGACTCTTTATTTCCTGGTGCACTAGGAGAGGAGATTAAGAGTGCTGCTTAAAGGAGCTCCAGAGACGGGCGTGAGGCGTGGCTATCAGCACTGACCCCAGAGATGGGCATGAGATGCTAAGGCAGCTGCTACAGCCACCAAGAAGCCTGTGTACAAGCACAGGTCACTATCTACACCTCCCCTCCTGGGAGCCTGTGCAGCCCACCACTGCTAGGGTCCCGAGATCCAGGGACAACATCCCCGGGAGAACACACGGCACGCCTCAGGCTGGTATAACCTCACGCGGGCCTCTGCTGCTGCAAGTTGGCCCCGCACTCTGTACCCCTCCCTCCTCCCGGCCTGAGTGAGCCAGAGACCCCGAAGCAGCTGCTCCTTTAACCCCGTCCTGAGTGAAGACCAGATGCCCTCAGGCGACCTACACGCAGAGGAAGGGCCAAATCCAAAGCTGAATCCCAGGAGCTGTGCGAACAAAGAAGAGAAATGGAAACCTCTCCCAGCAGCCTCAGGAGCAGTGGATTAAATCCCCACAGTCAACATGATGTACCCTACACCTGGGGAATACCTGAATAGACAACGAATCATCCCAAATTGAGGAGGTGGACTTTGGGAGCAACAATATATATATATATTTCCCTTTTTCTCTTTTTGTGAGTGTGTATGTGTATGCTTCTGTGTGTGATCTTGTCTGTACAGCTTTGCTTTTACCATTTGTCCTAGGGTTCTGCCTGTCCGTTTTTTTGTTTGCTTTTGGTTTTTTTTAGTATAGATTTCAGCGCTTGTTACGATTGGTGGATTTGTTTTTTGGTTTGGTTTTTCTCTTCTTTCTTTTTCTAATTACTTAAAAAATTTTTTTACATAATTATTTGTTTTTAGTTTAATAACAATTTATTTTATTTTATCCCTTCCTCCCTCCCTCCCTCCTTCCCTCCCTCTCTCTCTCTCTCTTTCACCCTTTTACTCTGAGCCATGCAGATGACAGGCTCTTGGTGCTCCAGCCAGGTGTCAGGGCTGTGCCTCTGAGGTGGGAGGGCCAAGTTCAGGACACTGGTCCACAAGAGACCTCCCAGCTCCCCATAATATCAAATGGTTAATATCTGCCAGAGATCTCCATCTCAACACTAAGACCCAGCTCTGCTCAATGGCCAGCAAGCTACAGTGCTGGACACCCTATGCCAAACACCTAGCAAGACAGGAACAAAACCCCACTCATTAGCAGAGAGGTTGCCTAAAATCTAATAAAGTCACAAGCACCCCAAAACACACCACCAGATGTGGACCTGCCCACCAGAAAGACAAAATCCAGCCTCATCCACCAGAACACAGACACTAGTCCCCCCGACCAGGAAGCCTACAAAACCCACTGAACCAACCTTAGCCACTGGGGGCAGACACGAAAAACAACGGGAACTATGAACATGCAGCCTGTGAAAAGGAGACCCCAAACACAGTAAGTTAAGCAAAATGAGAAGACAAAGAAACACACAGCAGATGAAAGAGCAACGTAAAAACCCACCAGACTGAACAAATGAAGAGGAAATAGGCAGTCTATCTGAAAAAGAATTCAGAATAATGATAGTAAATATGATCCAAAATCTTGGAAATAGAATGGAGAAGATATAAGAAACGTTTACTACTGGGCATATACCCTGAGAAAACCATAATTCAAAAAGAGTCATGTACCAAAATGTTCACTGAAGCTCTACGGACAACAGCCAGGACCTGGAAGTAACCTAAGTGTCAATCAACAGATTAATGGATAAAGAAGATGTGGCACATATATACAAAGGAATATTTCTCAGCTATAAAAAGAAACGAAATTAAGTTATTTGTGGTGAGGTGGATGGACCTGGAGTCTGTCATACAGAGTGAAGTAAGAAAAAGAAAAACAAATACTGTATGCTAACACATATATATGGAATCTAAGAAAAAAAAAGGTCATGAAGAACCTAGGGGTAAGACGAGAATAAAGATACAGACCTACCAGAGCATGGACTTGAGGATACGGGGAGGACGAAGGGTAGGCTGTGACGAGGTGAGAGAGTGGCATGGACATATATACACTACCAAGCGTAAAGTGGACAGCTAGTAGGAAGCAGCCACGTAGCACAGGGAGATCAGTGAGGCGGTTTGTGACTGCCTAGAGAGGTGGGATAGGGAGGGTGGGAGGGAGGGAGATGCAGGAGGGAAGAGAAATGGGAACATGTGTATATATATAACTGATTCATTTTGTTATAAAGCAGAAACTAACACACCATTGTAAAACAATTATACTCCGATAAAGATGTTAAAAAAATAAAATAAAATTACGTATTAGAAAGAAAAAGAGCAAACAAACAATCAAAAACACAATAAATGAAATTAAAAATTCTCTAGAAGGGATCAATAGCAGAATAACTGAGGCAGAAGAACGGATAAGTGACCTGGAAGATAAAATAGTGGAAATAACTACTGCAGAGCAGAATAAAGAAAAAAGAATGAAAAGAATTTTGGACAGTTTCAGAGACCTCTGGGACAACATTACACACACCAACATTAGAATTATAGGGGTCCCAGAAGAAGAAGAGAAAAAGACTGAGAAAATATTTGAAGAGATTATAGTTGAAAACTTTCCTAATATGGGAAAGAAAATAGTCAATAAAGTCCAGGAAGCACAGAGAGTCCCATACAGGATAAATCCAAGGAGAAACACACCAAGACACATATTAATCAAACAATCAAAAATGAAATACAAAGAAAAAATATACAAAGCAGCAAGGGAAAAACAACAAATAACATACAAGGGAATCCCCATAAGGTTAACAGCTGATATTTCAGCAGAAACTCTACAAGCCAGAAGGGACTGGTGGGACATATTCACAGTGATGAAGGGGAAAAACCTACAGCCAAGATTACCCAGCAAGGATCTCATTCATATTTGATGGAGAAATTAAAACCTTTAAAGACAAGCAGAAGCTAAGAGAATTCAGCACCAACAAACCAGCTTTACAACAAATGCTAAAGGAACTTCTCTGGGCGGGAAACACAATAGGAGTAAAAGACCTACAATAACAAACCCAAAACAATTATGAAAATGGTAATAGGAACATACATATCAATAATTACCTTGGGGCTTCCCTGGTGGCGCAGTGGTTGAGAGTCCGCCTGCCGATGCAGGGGACGCGGGTTGGTGTCCCAGTCTGGGAGGATCCCACATGCCAGGGAGCGGCTTGGCCCGTGAGTCATGGCCGCTGAGCCTGCATGTCTGGAGCCTGTGCTCCACAGTGGGAGAGGCCACAACAGTGAGAGGCCCACGTACTGCAAAAAAAAATAAATAATAAATAATAATAATAATAATTACCTTAAATGTAAATGGATTAAACGCTCCAACCAAAAGAAATAGACTGGCTGAACGGATACAAAAACAGGACCCATATACCTGCTGTCTATAAGAGACCCACTTCACACCTAGGTACACATACAGACTCAAAGTGAGGGGATGGAAAAAGATATTCTATGCAAATGGAAACCAAAAGAAAGCTGGAGTAGCAATTCTCATATCAGACGAAATAGCCTTTAAAACAAAGACTATTACAAGAGATGAAGAAGGAGACTACATAATGATCAAGGGATCAATCCAAGAAGAAGATATAACAATTGTAAATATTTATGCACCCAACATTGGAGCACCTCAATACTTAAGGCAAATACTAACAGCCATAAAAGGGGAAATCGACAGGAACACAATCATAGTAGGAGACTTCAACACACCACTTTCACCAATGGACAGATCATCCAAAATGAAAATAAATAAGGAAACACAAGCTTTAAATGATACATTAAACAAGATGGACTTAATTGATATTTTTAGGACATTCCATCCAAACACAACAGAATACACTTTCTTCTCAAGCACTCATGGAACATTCTCCAGGATAGATCATATCTTGGGTCACAAATCAAGCCTTGGTAAATTTAAGAAAATTGAAATTGTATCCAGTATCTTTTCTGACCACAACACTTTGAGACTAGATATCAATTACAGGAAAAAAATCTGTAAAAGGTACAAACACATGGAGGCTAAACAATACACTACTTAATAACCAAGCAATCACTGAAGAAATCAATGAGGAAATCAAAAAATACCTGCAAACAAATGACAATGAAAACATGATGACCCAAAATCTATGGGATGCAGCAAAAACAGTTCTAAGCGGAAAGTTTATAGCAATACAATCCTACCTAAAGAGACAAGAAACATCTCAAATAAACAACCTAAACTTACACCTAAAGCAATTACAGAAAGAAAAACAAAAAAACCTCAAAGTTAGCAGAAGGAAAGAAATCATAAAGATCAGATCAGAAAAAAATGGAAAAGAAATGAAGGAAAAGATAGCAAAGATCAATAAAACTAAAAGCTGGTTCTTTGAGAAGATAAACAAAATTGATAAAGCATTGGCCAGACTCATCAAGAAAAAAAGGGAGGAGACTCAAATCAATAGAATTAGAAATGAAAAAGGGGAAGTAACAACTGACACTGCAGAAATACAAAGGATCATGAGAGATTACTACAACTATATGCCAATAAAATGGACAATCTGGAAGAAATGGACAAATTCTTAGAAATGCACAACCTTCCGAGACTGAACCAGGAAGAAATAGAAAATATGAACAGACCAATCACAAGCACTGAAATTGAAACTGTGATTAAAACTCTTCCAACAAATAAAAGCCCAGGACCAGATGGCTTCACAGGTGAATTCTATCAAATGTTTAGAGAAGAGCTAACACCTATCCTTCTCAAACTCTTCCAAAATATAGCAGAGGGAGGAAGACTCCCAAACTCATTCTATGAGGCCACCATCACCCTAATACCAAAACCAGACAAAGATGTCACAAAAAAAGAAAACTACAGGCCAATATCACTGATGAACATAGGTGCAAAAATCCTCAACAAAATACTAGCAAACAGAATCCAACAGCACATTCAAAGGATCATACACCAAAATCAACTGGAGTTTATCCCAGGAATGTAAGGATTCTTTATTATACACAAATCATTCAATGTGATAGACCATATTTACAGATTGAAGAAGAAAAACCATATGATCATCTCAATAGATGCAGAGAAAGCTTTCGACAAAATTCAACACCCATTTGTGATAAAAACCCTCCAGAAAGTAGGCATAGAGGGAACTTGCCTCAACATAATAAAGGCCATATATGACAAACCCACAGCCAACATCGTCCTCAATGGTGAAAAACTGAAAGCATTTCCACTAAGATCAGGAACAAGACAAGGTTGCCCACTCTCACCACTCTTATTCAACATAGTTTTGGAAGTTTTAGCCACAGCAATCAGAGAAGAAAAAGAAATAAAAGGAATCCAAATCAGAAAAGAAGAAGTAAAGCTGTCACTGTTTGCAGATGACATGATACTATACACAGAGAATCCTAAAGATGCTACCAGAAAATTACTAGAGCTAATCAATGAATTTGGTAAAGTTGCAGGATACAAAGTTAATGCACAGAAATCTCTTGCATTTCTATGCACTAATGATGAAAAATCTGAAAGTGAAATTAAGAAAACACTCCCATTTACCATTGCAACAAAAAGAATAAAATACCTAGGAATAAACCTACCTAAGGAGACAAAAGACCTGTATGCAGAAAATTATAAGACACTGATGAAAGAAATTAAAGATGATACAAATAGATGGAGAGATATACCATGTTCTTGGATGGGAAGAATCAACATTGTGAAAATGACTCTACTACCCAAAGCAATCTACAGATTCAATGCAATCCCTATCAAACTACCACTGGCATTTTTCACAGAACTAGAACAAAAAATTTCACAGTTTGTATGGAAACACAAATGACCCCTAATAGCCCAAGCAATCTTGAGAAAGAAAAACGGAGCTGGAGGAATCAGGCTCCTGGACCTCAGATTATACTCCAAAGCTACAGTCATCAAGACAGTATGGTAGTGACACAAAAATAGAAATATAAATCAATGGAACAGGAAAGGAAGCCCAGAGACAAACCCATGCACATATGGTCACCTTATCTTTGATAATGGAGGGTAGAATATACAATGGAGAAAAGACAGCCTCTTCAATAAGTGGTGCTGGGAAAACTGGACAGGTACATGTAAAAGAATGAAATTAGAACACTCCCTAACACCATACACAGAAATAAACTCAAAATGGATTAAAGACCTAAATATAAGGCCAGACACTATCAAACTCATAGCGGAAGACATAGACAGAACACTCTATGACATAAATCACAGCAAGATCCTTTTTGACTCACCTCCTAGAGATATGGAAATTAAAACAAAAATAAACAAATGGGACCTAATGAAACTTCAAAGCTTTTGCACAGCAAAGGAAACCATAAACAACACGAAAAGACAACCCTCAGAATGGGAGAATATATTTGCAAGTGAAGCAACTAACAAAGGATTAATCTCCAGAATTTACAAGCAGCTCATGCAGCTCAATATCAAAAAAACAAACAACCGAATTCAGACATGGGTAGAAGACCTAAATAGACATTTCTCCACAGAAGATATACAGATTGCCAACAAACACATGAAAGAATGCTCAACATCATTAATCATTAGAGAAATGCAAATCAAAATTACAATGCGATATCATCTCATACCGGTCAGAATGGCCATCCTCAAAAAATCTACAAACAATAAATGCTGGAGGGGTGTGGAGAAAAGGGTACCCTCATACACTGTTGCTGGGAATGTAAATTGATACAGCCACTATGGAGAACAGTATGGAGATTCCTTAAAAAACTAAAAATAGAACTACCGTACGACCCAGCAATCCCACTACTGGGCTTATACCCTGAGAAAACCATAATTCAAAAAGAGTCATGTACCACAATGTTCATTGCAGCTCTATTGACAATAGCCAGGACATGCAAGCAACCTAAGTGTCCATCGACAGATGAATGGATAAAGATGTGGCACATATATATAATGGAATATTACTCAGCCATAGAAAGAAACGAAACTGAGTTATCTGTAGTGAGGTGGATGGACCTTGAGTCTGTCATACAGAGTGAAGTTAATCAGAAAGAGAAAAACAAATACCGTATGCTAACACATATATATGGAATAAAAAAAAAAGTCATGAAGAACCTAGGGGCAAGATGGGAATAAGACCCAGACCTACTAGATAATGGACTTGAGGACATGGGGAGGGGCAAGGGTAAGCTGGGACAAAGTGAGAGAGTTGTAGTGTATACATGGACATATATACACTACCAAATGTAAGATAGCTAGCTAGGGGGAAGCAGTCGCAGAGCGCAGGGAGATCAGCTCGGTGCTTTGTAACCAGCTAGAAGGGTGGGATAGGGAGGGTGAGAGGGAGGGAGATGCAAGAGGGAAGAATTATGGAGATATATGTATATGTATAACTGATTCACTTTGCTATAAAGCAGAAACTAACACACCATTGTAAAGCAGTTATACTCCAATAAAGATGTAAAAAGGAAAAAAAAATGTTAAAAAAATAACCAAAACAGTATGGTACTGGCACACAAACACACATATAGATCTTTGGAACAGGATAGAAAGCTCAGAAGTAAACCCATGAACTTATAGTCAATTAATCTACTATAAAGGATGCAAGAATATACAATGGAGAAAAGACAGTCTCTGCAGTAAGTGGTGCTGAGAAAACTGGACATCTACATGTAAAAAAATGAAATTAGAACACTCTCTAACACATTTACAAAAATAAACTAAAAGTGGATTAAATACCTAAATGTAAGACTGGATATTATTAAATTCCTAGAGGAAAACATAGAACACTCTTTGACATAAATCACAGCAATATTTTTTTGGACCCATCCTTCCTTAGAGTAATGGCAATAAAAACAAAAATAAACAAATGGGACATAATTAAAAGGTTTTGCACAGTAAAGGAAACCATAAACAAAACAAAAAGACAGACTTCCATTGTCTTTGTAAGAAAATATTTCCAAATGATGCAACTGACAAAGTATTACTTTCCAAAATATACAAATATCTCATACAGCTCAATATCAAAACAAATGAACAACCCAATCAAAATATGGACAGAAGATATAAATAGACATTTCTCCAAAGGAGACATACAGATGGCCAAGAGGCACATGAAAAGATGCTCAACATCACTAATTATTAGAGAAACACAAATCAAAACTACAATGAAATAGCACCTCACACTGCCCAGCATGACCATCATCAAAAAGCCTACAAATAATAAATGCTGGAGAGGATGTGGAGAGAAAGGAACTCTCCTACACTGTTGGTGGGAATGTGAATTGGTAGAGCCACCATGGAGAACAGTATGGAGGTTACTTAAAAATAGAGTTACCATATGATCCAGTGATCCCATTTCTGGGCATGTATCTGGAGAAAACTATAAGTTGAAAAGATACATGTACCCCAATGTTCACAGCAGCAATATTTATAAGAGCCAAGACATGGAAGCAACGTAAGTGTCCATCTACAGAGGAATGGATAAAGAAGATGTGGTATATATACAGAATGGAATATTACTCAGCCGTAAAAAATGAAATAATGTCATTTACAGCAACATGGATGGACCTAGAGATTATCATACCGAGTGAAGTAAATCAGACAAATACAATACAATATCACTCAAATGTGAAATCAAAAAAAGATACATATAAACTTATTTATAAAGCAGAAATAGACTCACAAACAGAAAACAAATGTTTGATTTATATTTACATATATATATATAAAATCACTTTGCTGTACACTTGAAACTAATACAACATTGTAAATCAACTATATTTTAATAAAATTAAAAAATATATATGCATGAAGTAGTCCTCCTACCAAACTTCCTCATTAGCATTGCATTACCCTGGGCTATGACCTGATGCTATCCTTTCTAATTTACTTCCAGGTTCTTTTATTTTTAGTTGTGTTCATCCAAACTGTTACTGACCAGCATGTCTTTAATGGCTCTGAGTTCATTAGAATTCCCTCCAATTTGGTTGGTCAGAAGCCTCTATGAAGGATGCTACACTTAAGAAAATAGGCTCTTTCTAAGGATAACCTAGAATACAAACATGAACGGTAATTTGTTCCAGTGAATCCCCAATGTATCCTTAGTGTGGCATTGTTTTTTTCCCTATAAGTCTAGATTTGTTGAGCAATTGCTGCATCTCTACACTTCATTTTGCCTATGGAGACAGCTTGAGGACATTTGATATGGAATGAGAAAAAGCTTGCATAGAAAATTGGCTGAATTTCTGAAATAGGAACCTATTTTCCTTTCCTCCCTCAGTTTTCTGAGTCTGGTTTTGTTTTTATGGAAATCTATAGTTTCTGTCATTGTGAAAGCCTTACTTGAAAGAGATAATACTAATAAACCATAGTGAAAATATACTACAGGTAGCCCTAATAAATGGACACACCTGTTCTCAGCCTGACTTTAGAAGCAACTGAGCAATAGAAAAGAAAAAATTTAAAAACAACAAAAAGAGTTATATTATGAATAGAACTGTTTGGAGAATGTGACTTGGGTGTATAGTAATAGTGGGCTTCATAAAATTGATTCCCAGAATTAAATAGATTTACCCACTTACTATTGGATAATAACTCCCACATACGAGCACTTGCCCCTGTGAAATTTAATGTACAGAGGAGCAGGGTAGAATGTACACTGCCTGCAGGGAGACTAGTGCCAAAACTCAAGGAGGAAAGAAGGGGCCGAGCTTTGCACAGACTCAGCTTCTTTCCTTAACTGACTAATCATATTAGTAATTCCTTCCCTCTTGGGAAGTAGCAAGTAAATGGGCAGAAGCCACCAGGTGCTTAAACAAGGCAAGAGTAGAGATACATGTTGTCTATTAGTATCATCCTTTGTTTAATTTACGACTTGATCTCTCCTTTTCTCCTCCTTTCTTTCCTTTTTTTTATTTTTGTTTTTTAGAAATTTCATGTGATGTCTGAAACATTTATATTAACATATTTCCACACAAATAACCCAAAGAAAGTTTAGTATTAGTTGTTTTTTGTTTGTTTGTATTTTTATACTGCAGGTTCTTATTAGTCATCAATTTTATACACATCAGTGTATACATGTCAATCGCAATCGCCCAACTCAGCACACCACCATCCCCATCCCACCGTGGTTTTCCCCCCTTGGTGTCCATACGTTTGTCCTCTTTTTATTCTTTATTCTCAATTTTATTTAATTCATACAGCAAATACTTTTTGAGCACCTGCTCTGGCTGATCTATGACAGGAATTTTTCATTCTCCATTTCTTGCTCCATGCTTACCTGTGCTTTAAGCCTACCTGTTACTTACATGGGCACTGCCAATCTACTGAAGTAACACAGCAGGGTAAATGAAGCTTTTATATACACTTGCCAAGTTCTCTGTTGAGTACTATTTTAAATTCATTCATTTAATCATTCAAAACATTTATTGAGCACTTAGTGTGTGATACTTTTCACGTGCTAGGGACAGAACAGTAAACAAGCCAGGAAGAGCTCTTGCCTCAAAGTGTTTATACTACAGTTAGGGAGATAATAAGCAAACAAATAGATACATAATATGTCAGGCAGAGATAAGTGCTTTAAGGAAAATAGCTCAGGGTAAAGGAGATGAGAAATGAAGCCTGTTTGGGGATAGCGTCATGAGGGAAAGTCTAAGAAGAGAATCTGTAAGCATAGGCCTGAAAGGAGTGAAGTAGGTGGCCATGAAACTGTATGGGGAAGAGCCTTCAAAGCAGATGCAACAAGTATAAAAGGTGTGGTATAGAAACAAATTGACCTAAAGGAAGTATTCAATATATATAGAACATTGTATCCCCGAACCTCAGAACACAAATTCTTTTCAAGCACACACAGTATTAACAGAAATTGACCATATGCTGGTCCATAACTCATCAAAATTTTTTAAAAGATTGGATTATATTTGATATATCATTGGAATACCATGTACTTAGGTTAAAAATCAATTTTAAAAACATTAGTATGTATGTTTGTAAGTTAAGGGCTATTTCTAAATAGCATGTGGGTCAAAATAAGAAAATCTTACCTGTCATAATGGATATCAATGCATATTAGAGTATATTTTGAACTGAATAAAAATACTGCATGTTAAGATTTACGGGCTGTAGCAGTTGGGTAGAGAGGAAATTACAACCACATATGTATACATTAGAAAGATTAGGGACTTCCCTGGCGGCGCAGTGGTTAAGAATCCGCCTGCCAATGCAGGGGACACGAGTTCGAGCCTTGGTCCAGGAAGATCCCACACGCCGCAGAGCAACTAAGCCTATGCGCCACATCTACTGAGCCTGCACTCTAAAGCCCGCGAGCCACAACTACTGAAACCCGTGCGCCTAGAGCCTGTGCTCTGCAATAAGAGAAGCCACCGCAACAAGAAGCCTGCGCACTGCAACGAAGAGTAGCCGTCGCTTGCCACAACTAGAGAAAGCCCGCGTGCAGCAACGAAGACCCAATGCAGCCAAAACTAAATAAATTTATTTAAAAAAAAGATTAAATTTGACAAGAACCCATCTCATGAATTTAGAAAAAGACAAAGACTGTGAATATTAAAAGGAAATGTTTTTTTAAAACTGAAAAATAAAAATAAAGCAAACATTTAAGAAAAAGGATTAACACAGCCAATAATTCTTTGAAAAGACTAGTAAACTGCCAAACCTCTGATGAGATTTACCGAGGTGGGAGGGAGGAGAGAAGAAGCACATATAGTTATCATCAGAAGAGAAAAAAAAGTAACATCTTAAGAGTGGCTGCAGTCCAAAAAGAAAGAAAAAACCGGGGGCAGGATATCACAAACACTTACAAACTAATAAATATGACTTATCAAAATTGGCAAAAGTAGATGACCTGCATATCCCCCTTATATCCCTTAAAAATGTAAATTCATGCTAAAATACTTCTTAGAAATTAACTCTAGGCCTACCTGATTTCATCAGGAAATTCTCCCAAGCACTCAAGGAAGAAATCATTTTAATCTTACATAAACTCCTCAAAAAAAAAAAAATGTGTGAGACTAGCATAACCTTAATACTGAACCCCAATATGGATACCATTAAAAAAACAGAAGGGCTTCCCTGGTGAAGCAGTGGTTGAGAGTCCGCCTGCCGATGCAGGGGACACGGGTTCATGCCCCGGAGCGGCTGGGCCCGTGAGCCATGGCCGCTGAGCCTGTGCGTTGGGAGCCTGTGCTCCGCAACAGGAGAGGCCACAACAGTGAGAGGCCCATGTACCGCAAAAAAAAAAAAAAAAAAAAAAAAAAAAAAAAATAGAAGTAAAGTTCACTGTGAGATAATAGAAAATACATATTGGCCTCTGCCCCCAATTCCTAGCACAGGGCTCCTGAAACCCTTGTAATTTACTAAGTGATAGGAGTACTAGGAGCTTCCCTTGCTCTAGTATTTGGTCTCTGACCCCATCCCTGTCCTTGACTGTTGGAAGAGGTCATTGAGGAGAGGTGACCAGGGGTTGACCCTCGAGCTGGACCTGGGCAATCAGAGGCTCTTCACCCCCTCCCTGCCCACTGTTCCCACAGTATGAGTGAGCTGTTTCAAGGAAGCAGCCTTGAGAGAATAAGGTGTTGTCAACTCTAGACCATCTGGACTGTGTATGTGACTGGACCCATTAAGGCCTCTTATAAAGTTTTAAGATTCTGGCAGGTAGGTGCAGAGAGCTATTTGTCTTGTGACTGTTGAAGGCAAGCCTCATATGTAAGTTCCTTTGCTTATTAAATCTGCCACCTACCAATCTGGAATGGTCTGTCTCTTTCTTTGGTCTCTCCTTGCCCTCTTTGTAAGGAGCCAGCTTCAGAATTTATCTGGGGAACCCCTGAGTTTGCAAACCAACACTGACATAGGACTCTTAAAACCCTTGTAAATTCCTAAGTGATAAGAGCACTAGAAACATCTTTTCTTCTAATGAAGTGCCTCTGGATGGGCTCCTGGATGGGAGCTGGTCACAGAAAAGTTCAAATCATGATTAGAAGCGTGGAGATTTTAGCCCCACTCCCCCATTCTCCAGGGAGGGTCTGGAAATGGAGTTAATAATTGATCATGCCTATTTGAGAAAGCAACCATGAAATCCCAATAGTATGGGGTTTGAATTGTTTTCAGGCTAGTAAATACATCCTCACTGGGAGGTCGATGCATGCCAACTCCACTGGGATGGAAGCTCCTGCACTCAGGACCCTCCAGACCTATGGATAACCCTATGTTATCTCTTCATCTGGCTGTTCATCTGTATCCTTTATCATATCCTTTAAAAAAGTGGCAAATATATGTGTTTCCCTGAGCTATGTGAGCCACTCTAACAAATTAACTGAACTGAGGTGGGGGTCATGGAGACCTCCAATTTGCAGCCAAACTGGACAGAAATTGTGGGTAACCTGGGGACCTACTTGTGATTGGCATCTGAACTGGGTGGCGGCAGTCTTGTGGGACTGAGCCCTTAACCTGTGTGATCTAACAGTATATCCAAAAAGATATCAGAAAAAAGTGTCAGAATTGAGTTAAATTGTAGGACACCCATCTGGTGTCATGGAGAATCACTTGCTGTGGGGGAAAAACCTCCACACATTTGGTGATCAGAAGTGTCGGAAGTGAAGTGTTCTGGGTCAATAACAAAGGACACTCACAGGAGAAGGACTCACAGGAGGAAAAACTGTGTTTTTCCTTACAGTCACTCTTAACCGATCCTAAATGTAATATTAGAAAACTGAATTTTAAAATATGTTAAAATAATACATCTTATCCAAGATTAATACCCCAAGAATGAAAACTGATTTAACTATAGCACATAAATTGGTATAATTCATCTTATTTACAGATTAAAAGAGAAAAATCATCTCAGTATCTCAACAGAGGTAGAAAAATTGCTGGATAGTATTCAAGATCCATTCATATTTAAAGGAAGTATCAAGCTGGGGCTTCCCTGGTGGCGCAGTGGTTGAGAGTCCGCCTGCTGATGCAGGGGACACGGGTTCATGCCCTGGTCTGGGAGGATCCCACATGCCGCGGAGCGGCTGGGCCCGTGAGCCATGGCCGCTGAGCCTGCGCGTCTGGAGCCTGTGCGCCGCAAAAAAAAAAAAAAAAAAAAAAAAAGTATCAAGCTAAGAGTAAAAGGGAATTTCATTGACCTGACAAAGCATATCTACAAACAAACTACAGCAAACAATATTAAATAATGAACCATTAAAAAGTTTCTTTTTGGTGTCAGGATCAAAGCAATGATGTCCACCATTGCCACTTCTACTTACCATTACATTTGAGTTTTAGCCTTAAACTAGGAAGAAAGTGATACTAAAAATATAAGAATTAGAAAAGAACATATCAAATTTATCATAATTTTAATTGATACAACTGTATTATTAGAAAATCCAAGAGTCTGTAGAAGAATTATTAGAAGGGGCAACTTGTTAAAGACATTGTAATAAAATATAAATTACTAGAATATAGTTTGTTATTATGAGTTATGCCAAAATTGTTTATGAAATCAAGATAGAAAGATAAATTTAATACTACATTCCAACCACAAATAGGTTAAAAAATACTAAATACAACATGACAGCACCATCAAAATCTATATAATATCTAGCACTAAGTCTAACAAAATTTGTGAAATTCCTCTAAGTGGGAATAATAAATTTATTGAAAAAATAAACACAAAGTGAGAGAAATACTGTGTTCAGGGATATGAAGAGTCAATATTTTAAAGTTATCGTTTTTGCCCAAATTGGCATAAGGAGTCAATATTATCCCAATCAAAACCCCAACAAATGTTTTAGTATGTTTGCAAAATGATTCTATGATTTTTATGAATATTCAATGACCAATAATAAAGACATACCTGATGAAAATAACAAGGTAAGAGACTTGTTCTGTCAGATGTCATAAAGTACCATAAAGAAATAGCAATTAAGATAGTGTGATACTGACAAATAAACCGATAGACAAAATTAGAAATAGATCCACACTTACATGGATTCAAATTTTAACAAAAGTGACATTGCAGAGCAATAGAAAGGAGATGGACTTTTCAATAAACAGTGCTGTAGGAACTGGGTACTCAAATGGAAAAAAATAAAGTTGATTCACTACTTTACATCATACACAAAAACAAATTCCAGAAAGATCAAAAATTCAAATGTGAGCATATGAGACTATCTTCACAATTTGTTGAGACAAGCTGCAAAAAGCACTAAGCATAGAGTAGAAAATACATTTGGCCATATTAAAAGTAAAATTATTCTTCATCATAAGACACTATAACAATGTGAAAAGACAAGAGAGGAGATATTTGCAACATGTGTAATCACCAGAGGGTCTGAATTCAAAATTTATGACGACATTTTATAATCCTCTAAGAAAAAGAAACCCCAAAGAAAAATTAGCAATTAACTTGAATGGGGATTCCACCAAAGGCTAAAGTCAAGGTCAATAGCATGTAAAAGAAGGCTCAGCCTCATTTGTTGTCAGGAAACTGCAAATTAAAGTCACATGGAAATAAAAAAGTAAAGTCACAAGGAATGATAACTATACCCCTACTAAACTGACGAATTTAGACAAATAGCAAGAGATGTTTAGGTTATGGAAATAATCATACACTCCTGTTGAAAGGCTAATATTTACAACCTTGTAAAAATTTATTTGGCATTACCTTCTAGTGTTAACCATCTGCACATTCTATGACCCAGGAATTTCAGTGTTGGATGTTTAACCTAGAGAAACTTGTGTGATGTGAACCAGGACACCTGTACATGTAAGAATGTTCATAGCAGCATTGCTCAAAATACTCCCAAACTGGAAATGCACTACAGATCTAGCAGTGTGGATTAAAAAAAAAAAAAAAAAAAGTGATTTATTTGTACCAAGTGAAATTCTGTACATCAGCGTAAATGAATGAACATAGCTGCACACGACACAGTTCATCTTAGATACATACATTTGGTTCCACCTACATAAAGTTCAAAACCAGAATTACTGTTTATATACACACATATATTTAATTAAATAAAATAAAAAATCTAGGTAATATTTCTATAAAGTGAGAAAGGTGTTTGTAAGCAGAAAGCGGACATGGGGGAACATTAGGACTTCTGATAGTGGTTTTACAGGTGTAATGATTCTATAATCATTGTCTAAACTACACATTTATATATTATGATGTTTTCAGTATATAAGTCTTATTTTAAATAAAGATCATTTATTATCCCTTCAAAAAATAAAGGAAAAGATGCAGCCTTGCCCTTGAAATAGTTATAATCTGATTAAGGGACACAGTTGAAAGAACAATTACTTGGTTCTAGTTGAGTTTAATAAAGACTGTAAGATAGGACTATCCCTTGTTCTGAGATGTCACATCGAAGTGACAAATTAAAACTTAACTCTGTCTGAAGCAGGAGTCTAAGTATTAAATAGCTTGTTCTGTCTTATACTCCCTAAATACGAGGATAAACTCTTTCATGCAACTAGATAGAAGGGCACCTATTGTGCTAGTGTGGGAAACAATATGTATTCCAAATTATTGACTTCCACAATTAAAATCCTTGAGCTGTTATAAATCCGGAAGTATTAGAAAGGATACATGATCATTACGACTTAGTTTTTGCCCCTTTTCTGCTCCATACTATCTAACCAGAGATAGATTCCATGATCTAGGAGTACAAAGGCAATTGGCTAAGAAAGGGGTGCGGCTAGTTGTTGGTCTGTCTCTATGCTCCAAAGATAGCTCATGAATCAATGCAAGGAGGACCTGTGCTTCCCTAGTCCTATCTGGAACTCTTACAGTCAGAAGCTTTATCAATGTCCTTTGTGCCACACTAATGGAAAACAATAGAGCAGAGATGGCTGCTAGGGATGGTAGGGGCGGTTCGTTTGCCCTGCTCTAGATCCACCTGCAGTTGTGTTCTGCACCAGTCTCAGCCTATCAATAATCAGTGTTGTGGTTGAACTGGCCCTTGTGATTCTTATTAAGATTCCAAAATGTCCCTCATCAATCACTTTGAACTTTGAAAAACAAAATTAACAAAGGTTTATTACTTACAAGACCTGGAAATTACAGGGCACACCTGGGGCCACTCTGTGAGGTTGTGGGTAGAGAGTGTGCACAGGCCTGGTGTTCTCCTTTGATTGGGGTCAAGGGTGAGGGCATACAGTTTTGAGGGCTTACTGTTTACTGGTGAATTTAAAACACAAGAGTGGGAATTTAAGTGCTGGAAGAGAAAAAAGAATAGCTCAAATGGTCAGTTATTGAAATTAACCAAGATCTCTAAAACAAAGGAACCTCAGCCTGGCTCTTTATCTAGTTGTGTGGCTGGAAATGTATTTACTGGAGATGGCCATCTTCGAAGGGAATGGGTCTTTGAAATGGAAGCCTTGACAATCAAAGTCAGGCACTTGCGTTGTAAAAACAAAAACAACTGTCAGGGCTCACACTAAAAGTCCCAAAGTGACACAAAATAGCAATTGATTCTTCCCCCACCTATAGAAAGGGGCACAGAAGATAGCTGAAAGAGGAAGCCCGCAGACCAGAAGGAGAATCTGAAAGAGAGCATGGAACTTGACAAGAAGTCACAAAGGCTGTCCCGTCTCTGTGCTTCTGTATCTCCAACTTGTGCACTGCCTGTCTGAGGGAGACATGTTTGAGACAAGATGGGGCAAATGGCATCTCAAAAGATGCTGGCACAGAATAATAAGGTTAGAATAGATGTCTTCCTCCAACCTTGGCGTTACCCTCTTAGGAACTTGTAGTGAGTCCCAGCAAGAGGAAAGGAAGATTGGGCTTTGCAGGAGAGAGAGCGACCGAATTTAAAACGTGAATTGACTAAGAAATGGTACAACTTTAGTGAGTCTCCTTGGAATTACTAGTTCACATTTTCTGTATCTGGCAGAATAAAGGCTTGAAACATCAATTAAACTGAGTTATATAAAACAAAGACATTATTTCATACACTTGGGCTTGGGGCCATTAAATTTTTTACCTGAAATGTATCCAGTGATTTCCATCTCAGTTTTCAGGTTTGTGTAGTTGGTCCTTTGTCTTTTGTGTACAGGTTCCTTTGTCCAACACACAGCAAGCCAAACTCCAAGGCACTGAGTTTTGCAGCAGAGAAAACGTGTATTCACAAGGCAGCCAAGCTCGGAGACTGGAGAGCAAATCTCAAATCTGCTTCCCAGAAGGGGAGGAGCTCAGGATACTTATGGGATAAAGCTGAGGCGTGGGGAGCCTGGGGAAAGGTGATTGGAGATAAGAAAAAGGTGACGTAAGTGTTGTTCTGCACAGATGCAACTAAGCTACAGGTTTCTTAATGGGACGCATGGTCAGAAAATAGCATTAACATGCTTTGAGGGTGGAGGTTTTGGCCCTATGACATCAAAATCTCACCAAGTGGATCCTCACACATGCCCAATGGGAGGGTTAGTGGTCTTAACCAGTTTCAACCAGCTTGAGTTTGAACTGGACACAGCTGACTAACTTCCTGAAAAAAAAAAACTTGGGCAAACATCTTATTGCTTAGGCTACATGACAGAGGACATGCAAGTTTTTATAAAAACAGTTAAAGGGAGCTTGATAAGTGAAAGCAGGTTATGGGCGTGATAGATCTGACTGATGATTACCCTCAGCTTCAATCTCAATGGCTGCTCCAGAAGCAATGTCCTACAGGCTATGATGAAATATCTAACTGAGGCTTCCTACGTAGAGCCATGTTTACTTGAGCAATCTTATTTGAGAGAAAGCTGTGTGAGATGGACTTTGTCATTTGACAATTTAGACAAAGCCCTTGTCTTTGCTGATACATTTGTAATGTCTTGTAATGTTGGTTTTCCCTACGGCAAAGGAATTCCCTAGCATTTAACCATTTAAGTTTTAGAGATAGTTAATTAAGAAGTAATTTTCCTGTGGTGATGTTTGTGGTCTTATCAAATGAGTCAGCTTCTAGCACAGCAGTAAAGTTGCATCCAAACTGAACATGGTTTACAATAATGGAAGCAGATGGTTTACCGAGTTAGGGAATGAGAACTGATTATTGATTTGCTATCCTTACAACAACATCAGTGGAGAGTGATAATGAACTGTACCACTTGTAACAGAGTAAATACCCATTTTTATATTACTTGCTTTCTTGCAAATTGGCTACTAGCAGTGAGAGTAAAATATATGGCTGTCTCATATCTCAAAGCACTAAACAAATTGCACTAGAGGAATGCAATGAAGCACGGGAGAGCATTTGCTGATATTTATAACTTGAGCTCAGGCTGAAACTCCGCATTAAAAAGTTCACAATTCTCCCTGTTTATTTTCTGCAGTCATTTAGCTATTGCTTCCACAATTCTTAGCTCTGCAGTTATTTTGGAATAACGCATAATTGTCTTTTACCTCACAACACTAAAGTGCTCTGGGGCTCTTATCAATTTGTCATTTCCATGACAAAATATAGGCTATTTTCTGGCCTTGTATTTCTTGAAAAAGGAAAAGTATCCATAGAAAAATAAGAAAAAAAGGAGGATCAATATATAGGAATGCAGCTCTACAATGATTCTTGAATAAAGACTTTGAACTGATCTGAAGCAAAACTTGGATTTTTTGTTTTGTCTCTCTTCTTTAATCATGACTATTTCCACCGCTTCCTCTCATGTAACTGGCATTCTGTCAGTGGAAACTATCTGGAAATACTCATCTCTGAGTCACTTTTCCAACATTTTCTCTCTTCCTGTCGGAGGTGCTCTGAGTCTGCATACATTTTGCTATTGATTCTATTTTTAAGATGGATGATTTTGTGTGATACTGGACTCTACAATCTCCTTGTGCCAAGACAAACAGGTGTTTCCACAGTTGGCATCCACAGTGCACATACCTAGGAGGGTTATTTTTGAATCTGGGAAGATATTTTAGCCACTAGCCAGAAGAGTGGATTCATATTCAAAAATCAGTTTATCCCCAGATGTAGTAGCTGTATCACTGTTCAGAACAGGGTTCCCAAACACTGTCATATCAACGTGGCAGTGCACCTTGTATCCTCAAACAGAGAACCCTGTTGCTGGAGACAGTAAATAGATGCTCTTTCCCCTTTATTCCTTTTGAAGATCACTGAATAAATTAGTGGAAGTGGTATATGAAAAGAAGAATCCAAAAGCCATATGCAGGGATGACAGAGTTTTTTCACTCTGATCTATTGGTGATAGCTTTCTTAATTCTTCTGTTGAGAAGGATTCTGAGGAAATATCTAGGCCTAGTGGGAAAGCAGTGTCATATTGAATTATGATATTTCCCTAGGCACAGAATATAGAAGAGAGTGTATCACATGATTCCCACCCATGACACATAAAAATTCCTTGCATTTGTTTGAAGTTTCACAGCTTTTGGAGCATTTTCATGTGTTGCATTTTGAATAGAAATCATATGTTCTCTTTTCTTTCTTATTTATTTATATATTTATGTTTTATTTTATTTATTTTTAATTTATTTTTTAATTGAAGTATAGTTGATTTACAATGTTCTGTTAGTTTCTGGTGTACAGCAAAGTGATTCAGTTATATATATGAATATATATATATTCATTTTCACATTCTTTTCCACTGTGGTTTATAACAGGATATTGAATATAGTTCCCTGTGCTATATACAGTAGGACATTTTTGTTTGTCTATTTTATATATAATAGTTTGTATCTGCTAATCCCAAACTCCTAATTTATCTCTCTCCCATCCCCTTTCCCCTTTGGTAACCATAAATTTGTTTTCTACATCTGTGAATCTGTTTCTGTTTTGTAAATAAGTTCATGTGTATCATATTTTAGATTCCACATATAAGTGATATCATATGCTATTTTAACCAGAAATAGTAATTATTATTGAACATGCAGCCATGCTCTTACAGTAAAACCCAGACTTCTTTTTAATAATAAAAACATATCTACATAGGTCCACTGATTTTATAAAAGCATGTTTCTTTGTATAGTTCAGTGATTTTCAACTGGAGGTGGTTTTGTCCCTCAGGGGACATTTGGCAATGTCTGGAGACAATTTCGGTTGTCAAATTCGGGACCAGAAAACTGCTACTAGACTTAATGAGTAGAGGCAAGTATACTGCTAAATGCACAGGGCAGCCACCCAAAGAATTATCTGAGATTGAGAGACCTGCTCTAGCTCATAGTATAAAGCACTAATCTTGCATATCACACTTGTAAACATTTTTACTGGTCTTCTACTTAACCTAATTGAAGAGCACAATATTCTAAAATCACTACTAAAATTTATCTTTATAAACTTAAGGTATCAATAATCTTTATCACTAATATTTACCAAAATAGGCTAAATGCTGTGACATAAATGAAGGCTGAAGATACTTTAAGGACGAAATCATATATTCTCTGACAACAGTGGAATTAAACTGTAAATCAGTAATAGAAAGATAAAAAGAAAATCTCCAAATGTTTAATATTAAAGCAAAATACTCTATATTACCAATGGATAAAAGAGGAAATAAAAAGGAAGTTATTTAACCTGATAAAGAATTTCTATCTTAAAAACCTACAGCTTATATCACACAATAAAAAAATTAGTGTGTCCTTCCACTTGAATTTGGAAAAAAGTCAACAATGGCCATTGTTATAACATCAAATCAAATTTGTACTTGGTACCTAGCTTGTTCTTTTGTTCTTTGTTTTTTGGAGTGATGCTCTCTTTCTCTCTTTTCTTTTCCCTCTTTTTATCAAGTGCTTTTTAGCTATTGTTGAAATAGGCTACATGGAGTAAGTAAAAGAATAACTTACTTCACATAAGATAATGAACACTGAAAACTATAAGATAATGATGAAAGAAACTGAAGAAGACACAAATAAATGGAAAGAATTCCACATTCATGAATTGGAAGAATTAGTATTGTTAAAATGTCTATACTATTCAAAGTCATTTATATATTCAAGGGAATCCCTATCAAAATTCCAATGGCATTTTTTACAGAAATAAAAAAAATTCTAAAATTTGTATGGAACCACAAAACACTCTGAATGGCCAAAGCAATCCAGTGAAAGAAGAACAAAGCTTAAGATATCACACTTCCTAATTTCAAACTATATTACAAAGATATAGTAATCAAAACAATATAGAACAGGCATAAAAATAGACATGTTGACCCATGGAACACAATCGAGATCCCAGAAATAAATCTTCTTGTATACGATCAACTAATATTTGACAGGGAAGCCAAGACTACTCAATAGTGAAAGGATATTCTCTTCATTAAGTGGTGTTGGGAAAACTGAATCACACGCAGAAAAGTAAAATCGGACCCCTAGTTTATACCACTCACAAAAATTAACTTGAAATGGATTAAACACTTGAACATAAGATCTGAAACCATAAAACTCCTAGAAGAAAACATAAGGACAAAACTCCTTGACATTGGTCTTGGCAATGACTTCTTTTTTTTTTTTTTTCGGAACGCGGGCCTCTTACTGTTGTGGCCTCTCCCGTTGCGGAGCACAGGCTCCAGACACGCAGGCTCAGCGGCCATGGCTCACGGCCCAGCCGCTCCGTGGCATGTGGGATCTTCCCGGACCGGGGCACGAACCTGTGTCCCCTGCATTGGCAGGCAGACTCTCAACCACTGCACCACCAGGGAAGCCCTGATTTCTTTTTTAATATGACACCCAAAGCATGATCAACAAAAGCAAATATAAATTAGTGGGACTACTACTACATCAAACTAAAAATCTTCATAGCAAAAGAAACAACAAAATGAATAGGCAACCTACGGACTGAGAAAAAATATTTGCAAGCCATATATCTGAAAAGGGGTAAATATCCAAAATGTATAAGAAACTCACACAACTCACTTGCAAAAAAAAACCAAACAATATGACTGAAAAATGGCCAGAGGATCTGAATGGACACTTTTAAGAGGAAGACATATATATGGCCAACAGGTACATGAAAAGATGCTCAACATCACTAATAATCAGGGAATTGCAAATCAAAACCACACTGAGATATCAGCTCATGCCACTTAGAATGTCTATCATCAAAGAGACAAGAAATAAAAAGTGGGGCAAGGATGTGGAGAAAAGGGAACACTTGCACACTGTTGGTGAGAATATAAATTCATACACCCACTATGGCAAATGGTATGGAGGTTTCTCAAAAAATTCATAATAGAACTAACATATGATCCAGCAATCCCACTTCTGGGTATATATTAAAGGAAATGAAATCAGGATCTCAGAGATATTTACACTTATGTTTATTGCACTTATTCACAATAGACAAAATATGGAAACAACCTAAGTGTCTATCTACAGATGTATGGATAAAGAAGAAGAGAGATATATACCTATGTGTTTATATATACAGTTGACCCTTGAACAACATGGGTTTCAACTGCATGGGTCCACTTATAATCAGATTTTTTCCAATAAATATGTACTACAGTACTACACAATCCATACTTGGTTGAATCTGTGGATGGAGAACTACCGATAAGGAGGGCTGACTGTAAAGTTATACTAGACTTTTGACTGCTGGAGGGGTTGGCACCCCTAAACAATAATATTCCTAATTGTTCAAAGGTCAACTGTATACCCTGCACACAATGGAATATTATTTAGTCATGAGAAAGAAGGGAATCACAGATGAAACTTGAGGTCACTGTGCTAAGCGAAATAAGTCAGACATAGAAAGATAAATATTATATAATCTCACCTTTATGTGGAATCAAAAAAAGATAAACACAGAAACAGTGAGTAGAATGGTGGTTACCAGGGGCTGGAAGATGGGGGAAATGAGGAAATATTGATCAAAGGGTATAAACTTGAAGGTATAAGATGAAAAATTCTGAAGAGCTAACATTCAGTATAGTGATTACAGTTAACAACACTGTACTATATACTTGGAGTTGCTAAGAGAGTAGACCTTAAATATTCCTACTACAAACAATAAATGGTAATCATGTGATCTGATGGAGGTGTTAACTAGCCCTACTATGGTAATCATTTCTCAATAAATAAGTGTATCAAATAAACACATTGTACACCTTATACTTACACAATATTATATCTCAATTAAATCTCAATAAAACTGGGGGGAAAACTTACTTCTGATTCCTAATCAGATTCCTAATTCGCTCCATGAATCAATTCCTGAGAAGGCCCCTTATTTGAAACAACTCAAGATGCTTGGTGCTATGTGCCTGCTCAGAAAATATTGAAGAAATACTTTGCAAATGCATTTAGGAGAAATAGCAAAAGACTTTGGCAGTGATCAGACAGCAAGGTTGTCCTATTTTTTCCCATCAATCCACACATTGATCCTGGAATGCAAAAACTAAAGAAAAAACAATCTCTTAATCAAGAAACATTGAAAAATTCATACCTTGTATTAAGGTTTTTATCTTATTTCATCTAATTTCTGTGGGATCTGTAAGACACTTGATAATAATATTACCTCACAGGAGTGGAAATTAACAGTCTGAAAGATTAAAGAAATGGTTGGAATTTCACAGATAACTTGGGCTTGAGAAATACCATATAGTCTAGGCTTTAGGAATACAAACTTTGGGAACTATTCATATCTGGGCTTAAATCTATTTTCAATACTTTATCTGACTGATTATGAATAGTTATTAACCTGTCTGAGCCAATTTCCTTTTCTTCACTAGAAAGCTTTGTAGTGACGCTAATCATTGTTGCCTTAGTTACACATCTTTCTAAAATTTCAGAAACAGTTTCTCAGTCCTAAATATATGTATTAGTATTCTGTGATCATGGTCATAGCTGAAATAATTGTATTAGAATCATTTCCAAAAGCAGATGTCTGCAGAAGGAACTAGAGTGCACCTGACAGTAGTGGCATATCAAGGGAGGCAGAACCAGTAATAAGAGGATGCTTTGTGTGTAGGTCATTTACAGATGATAATAAGGCTGACAAAAAGTTCTGTTTATTATCTCTGTAAACTAGCCATGCTAAAGAAAGTCAAAGTCAGTGAAAAAATATTCCTTTCCATTGGAACAAACTGCTCCCACCAAATCCCCAACACCTAATTTTGGTACATCAATACCCAACGGGCAGATACATATTTATATTCACTGTAGGTATTCTCTGGATTGACAGTACACAGGCAACATGTCAAGCATGTTAAAATAGAGATAATCTTCACTGGCATTGCCACTACTCTTGCTGTCTGCTTCTCAAAATTCATTGGACAAGAGGACTCTCAGCTCACTAGGGCTAAGTCCTGGGACATGGTGATGAGATACACAGAAACTGTGGTAGAGTTTTTTTATCTGAATAAACCAGAATTCAGAATTAGAGAAGAAATGTTACTATTATGGGAGAAGATGGTAGTGGGATTAAATTCTCATTAGGGGAAAAAAACCCCACAGTATATTCATTGGTAAAACAGTAGGAATGATAGCTGACTATTCATCAGAAACAATGCAAAAGAGAAAAAACTATTAAATGACATCCTTAGGGTGCTAACAAAAAACAAAACAAAACAAAATCCCTGTAAACATGGAATTCTTATTCAGCAACCTACACTGCAAATTGTTCAGGGAAATAAAATGCTCATTTGCACGATATTTGCAACTATTTTGTAGGGTGGAATTGTATGCATGTGGTTTGTGTGCGTGTATTCCTTAGGTTAAAGGTAAATGAAACTATATGGAAACTCACTACAGATAGGCACGCATATAAAGGTAAATATAAAATGTATACAATGTATAAACATGTGTAAATTTATAAATTTATATGAAATATATATAAAGGGAAATGTATATTTTCCTGCTACTAAAAATAATTGACCACTTAAAGTGAAAATAGTAACAATACACTGTAGGGTTCATAGCTTCTGTAGATGTATGGCAACAACAGTGCAAAAGACTAGAGGGACAAAATGGAAGGATGCTGCTTTTAGAATCTCATATTACATGCAAAGTGGTATAATATTTTTTGAAAGTAGATTGTGGTTAACTAAAGATGCATATTTTACACTCTAGAGTGACTTTAAACAAAGGCAGTATGGCTGATAACTCAATAGAGAAGATAACACGTAATACAAAAATATGCTTTAATGAAAAAAAGTCAAAAAAAGAGATTCAGCTAACAGTAAAGAAATAACAATGTAACATAAAGCCAACAATATAAATAATTACATTAAATGTAAATGAACAATTGAAAGGCAGAGATTATCAGCCTGGATAAAATACCAAATCCAAACTATAGGCTTGTTTTTTTTTTAAATAAAAAATGCACTTCAGGTTTCAAAATACAGGGTAAAACTAAAAGGATAAAAAAAGATAAATCAGGGAAATTAATTAATCATAAAGCATAAGAAAACTGGAGCAGTTTTATGAATACTAGACAAATTAGAATGCAGGAAAAAAGTATTCCTAAATGCAGAAAGTGATATTTTATAATGATAAAAGAGCCTAGTCATCAAAAAAGACAGAAATATGAAATATGTAAAGACCAAGTAATAGAACTTCAAAATATATGAAGCAAATCTGACTGAACTAATGGGAGAAATAGACAAATTCATAATTATAAGTGGTGTTTCAAAGCTTATCTCCCAGTGGTTAATAGAATAAGTAGACAAAAATTATTAAGACTATAGAAGACTTGAAAAATCTCAACCAATTCTTCCTCAATATTTATGACACTCTGCCTTCCAATAGCAAAATAGCCATTTTTTTAAAGCATGCACAGAACATTGGTCAGATAGAAGATATGATAGAATATAAAACAAGGCTCAATAATTTTAAGGGTTTTGAAATAAATAGAGAATTAAATTAAAAACTAATATCAGTAGGATATATGGAAATTTACCCAAATATTAGAAAATTAAGTAACACTTCTAAATAACCCTTAGTTCCAAGAAGTTACAAAAGAAATTAGAACATATATTTTAAAAAAATTTTTTGGCTGCATTGGGTCCTCATTGCTGTGCCTGAGCTTTCTTTAGTTGTGTCCAGCAGGGGCTACTCCTCATTGCGGGGTGCGGGCTTCTCACTGCGGTGGCTTCTTTTATTGCGGAGCATGGGCTCTAGGCATGCGGGCTTCAGTAGTTGTGGCACGTGGGCTCAGTAGTTGTGGCACGTGGGCTCTAGAGCACAGGCTCAGTAGTTGTGGCACATGAGCTTAGTTGCTCCGTGGCATGTGGGATCTTCCTCAACCAGGGCTCAAACCTGTGTCCCCTGCATTGGCAGGCGGACTCTTAACCACTGCGCCACTAGGGAAGCCCTAGAACATATTTTGAACTGAATTTTGATGAAAAAAAAATTTTAATTTTGTAAGATGAAGCTAAAGCAGTGTTTAAAAGGGAAATCCATAGCTCTAAAAAAATGCTTATAATAGAAAAGAAGAAAGATATTAAATGGGTAATCTCATTCTCATTCCACACTGAAAAGTTAGCAACAGAAGAGTAATGAAAACCCAGAGCGAAGTGACATAGGAAATAATAAAGATGGGAGCAGAAATTACTGAAATACAAAGTGGAGAAACTGTTTAAAAAAATAAAGACCAGGCTTCCCTGGTGGTGCAGTGGTTGAGAGTCCGCCTGCCGATGCAGGGGACACGGGTTCGTGCCCCGGTCTAGGAAGATCCCACATACCACGGAGCGGCTGGGCCCGTGAGCCATGGCCGCTGAGCCTGCACGTCCGGAGCCTGTGCTCCGCAATGGGAGAGGCCACAACAGTGAGAGGCCTGCTTACCAAAAAAAACAAAAAAACAAAAAAGACCTGGTACTTTGAAAAGGTTAATAAAAATAGCGAAATCCCTAACTTTATTATTAAGAAAAAAGAGAAACAACACAAGTTAGCAATATAAGCAAGAAGTAAAGAAGTGACACTACTACAAATCCAAATGATTGTACATTAAATGTATATTGTATATTAAATAATAATAAGAAAATATTATGAGCAATGTATGTCAATTACTTTGACAACTTAAATAAAATGAAGAAGTTTCTTGAAAGAGACAAATTACCAAAACCAACAAAAGAGAAACAGAAAATAAATTAAGTTCATAATTGAAAATTTTCTTAAAGCAACTACAGTTCTAGCCTTAGGTGTCTTCATTGTGAATTCATCAAACATTTAAGAAGTAAATTTAAAGAGTAAATAATATCAAACTCTACAAACTTTTTCAGAAAATAAAGCTAGAGGAAACATTTCTGAATTTATTTGGCCAGTATAACCCAATTTGACAAAATGTATTACACATTCATGATAAAACAAACAAACAAACAAAACCAAACAAACAAAAAAACTCAGCAAGATCCTCAAACTGATAAGGAGCATCTGTGAAATATCTTTAGGTAACATTGTACTTAACAGTGAAAGACAATGTATTCCTTCTAAGATCAGAAGAAAGCACATTTGCCCACTCCTACCACTTCTATTCAACATTATGCTGAATAGAAGTTAACAGGAGGATCTAGCCAGCACAGTAACGTAGATTGGAAAGGAAGAAATAAAGCTATATTTTTTATAGGCAATATATCACTTCTGTAGAAAATTTCAGTTACCTGCCAAAAAAACTCTACTTCAGCTAACGAATGAATTTAGCAGTATTGCAGGAGACAGGCTGGGCTTCATTGCTATGTAATCTATGCAGTTGCACTGGGTCCCATGTTCAGAAATGCCCTGCACTTGGTTTAATGCTCTAGTGTCACTATCTTGAAATTTGAACAAAGGGCCCCAAAACTCTATTTTGCGCATAGCCCTGCAAATTATGTAGCAGGTCTTGGCAGGAGACGAGGTCAATATAGGCAATCTATTGTACTCCTAGTTACCACCACCACCAACAAATGAAAAATGAAATAAAATTGCAACAAATTCAAAATACATAAATGAATTAGAAACAAGCTTTACAAAACCTATGTGAGGCACTGAAAGACATAAAACATTGCAAATTAAATTAAACAAATGGAGTGATATATAATTTTTATGGATTGTGAGTCTCAGTATTTTTAAGATGACAGGTTTCTCCCAAATGACCTATAGATTCTACATAAACCCAATCAAAATATCTGCAGATTTTACTTATTGTAAAATTGGCAAGCTTATATCTAAAATATCATATGATATTGCCTTTATGTGTAACCTAAAAATATGATACTAATAAATTTATATACAAAACAGAAATAGACCCACAGACATAGAAAACAAACTATAGTTACCAAAGGGGAAAGGGAGGGGAGGGAAAAATTAGAAGTTTGGGATTAACATATACCCACAACTATATATAAAACAGATAAACAACAATGACCTATTGTATAGGACAGGGAACTATACTCAATATTTTGTAATAACCAAGAAGAGAAAAGAATCTGAAAAAGAATATATGTATATATATAAACTGCATCATTTTGCTGTACACCTGCAACTAACACAACATTGTACTTCAATTAAAAAAAATTTAAATAAAATTTATTTGGAAATGCAAAGTTCCTAGTCTAGCCAAAATAATCTTAAACAAAATGATCGAAGTTGAAGGACTACCTTATTTGTAGTATTTATATAAATATATGGTAATTAAGATTGGGTAGTAGTTGCATACAAATTGACAAATAGAGTCATGCAACAGAATAGACAGTCCAGAAGTAGACCCATACTTACATGGTCAATTGATTTTTGATCAAGGCCACAAAGCATATCAATGGGGAAAGGAAGGTCTTTTCACAAAGTAGTACTAGAACAATTGGCTATGTTTTCAAAAAGGGAAACTTGACTCATACCTCCTAGACCACATATAAAAATTAATTGAAAAAGAGGATAGACATAAACACAAAAATTAAAAATATTAACCTTCAGGAAGAGAACATAGGAGAAAAAAGATTTTATAATCAGGACCCAGATACATAGACAGGACTTTTCATAAAAGAAAAATTAGATAAAATTTATCAAAATAAAAAATGGGGGCTTCCTTGGTGGCGCAGTGGTTAAGAATCCGCCTGCCATTGCAGAAGACATGGGTTTGAGCCCTGGTCCGGGAAGATCCCACATGCCGCGGAGCAACTAAGCCCGTGAGCCACAACTACTGAGCCTGTGCCCTAGAGCCCACGAGCCGCAACTATTGAGCCCACGTGCCACAACTACTGAAGCCATGCACCTAGAGAGCCCACCTGCTGATGCAGGGGGCACGGGTTCATGCCCCGGTCTGGGAAGATCCCACATGCTGCAGAGTGGCTGGACCCGTGAGCCATGGCCGCTGAGCCTGTGAGTCCGGAGCCTGTGTTCCACAATGGGAGAGGCCACAACAGTGAGAGGCCCACGTACCGCAAAAAAAAAAAAAAAAAAATTTGGTGTATTTATAAAAATTAAATGCTACATAGCAATAGAAAGAAAGGTACTACTGTTATTTGGAATAGCATGGATGAATCTCAAAAACCTTATATTGAGCTAAATAAGCCAAACACAGAAAAGTACTTACTGTATTATTACATTTATATGAAGTTCTAGAAGAGGTCAAACTAATAATGTAAGGGAAGAAAGTCAGTACACTAGCTGAAACTGGAGGGTTGGAGAACCTGAGCAGAAGGGGAGAGGCAGCACGTGGAAAGGAGGGCCTCTGGAGTGTGGAGTTCCAGAGTATGGAGGTTTTATGGCACTTGGACATCTTCCGACGTAGCTTTAGGCAGCTTACAACTCACAAATGCATGGGAGATTCCTGCATCTTTTACGCTTTCAAGGAGACATGGGTTTGAGCCCTGGTCTGGGAAGATCCCACGTGCTGCAGAACAACTAAGCCCGTGAGCCACAACTACTGAGCCTGTGCCCTAGAGCCCACGAGCCACAACTATTGAGCCCGTGTGCCACAACTACTGAAGCCGTGCGCCTAGAGCCTGTGCTCTGCAACAAGAGAAGCCACTGCAATGAGAAGCCTGCGCACCGCAATGAAGAGTATCCTCCACTCGCTGCAGCGAGAGAAAGCCTGCACGCAGCAACGAAGATCTAATACAGCAAAAAATAAAAATAAATAAATAAATAAATGTATTTGAAAAAAAAAAGCCAGTACTAAAATTTTCCCATTCCCTAATATTTCCCATTATCACATGTAATAATCAATAGATTCTTTATATCGGTTCTCTACCCTTCCCCACCCCCCAAAAAAAGAAAGAAACTGAAGGGTTGGAATAGAGAGGGTGGGAACAAGAGGATCTTCCTGGCATGAAGGTATTATCTGATACCTTGGTAAGATCTAGATTTTACAGGAATGTGCTGACAACCTGACTCTCAGCAACAAAAAAACCCCCAATTTGTAGTATTTGTAGATTTTTCTTTTGGTATTAATACTCCTACGAATGGTTGAGTAGATGACTTGAAGAATTTTTATATATTTAATGATCAGTCCTTGTAATCTGGTTCTAGCATACTGCTGAACCTTGATGTGTGCAATTGCCAAAGTTCACCAAGCTATACCCTGAAGATCTGTACATTTCACTGCATACAAATTTTACCTTAATAAGAAATATGAGAAAATACAAGTTTACCAGCTCTACAAGATAGTCTATCTAAGTACAATTTTCTCAGCAAGCCACATCTTCAATTTAGCTTCTCTTTTCCCATTGTTTTGCATAGACTCTCCTGGAGCATAGTTACTTTATATTACTTGCCTGCTCTCTAAGAAAATTGAATGGCTATTGTATACTAGACTTTGTATTCAAGTGGATTATGTCCAAATACCAGGATCTGCCTACCTTTACGCTAGTTTAGAGGACCAACACAAGCAGGTAATCCATGAGTTTGTTGACTGGGTCTAATCACATGAGCAATCAAATGGCTCTCTTAAGAATTTCAACTGCTACACTCAGGGACAAAAACATCATTTGTTTGCTGGAGCTGAATTTTTCCTGAAGTAGATTTTGCTCAAGGCATCCATAAAAGACCATGTGCAAGGTGAAATTACAAAGGAAACCACTGACAGAGTGAAAGTAATAGAGAAGAAGCACAAACAGGAAGAAAAACGCTATGAGCTGATGTTCATACAACACTTAGATGGTAATAATCGCAGGTAACATCTAATTGTGCCATTACTTTATGCCAAGTTTTGTTATATGTAAGTAAGCCTATTCAATCATTACAAGATTACAAACATAGAGATATTTCAGTTAGTCAAGACCAAGGAAAACAGAATCCTTGTAAATTTGAGGAATAGGCATTTGTTATATGAATTAGACCTCACACAAATATGGGAGGAGGTGCGACAATAAAAGTCTGGAAGAGAGGGTTAGGAGGGGGTCAGAAAGGGTTAGAGAAGCCATTGCTAACTAGTTAACCTGAAGCACTGGTACAGGCGGAAAAGTCAGAGCTTGCAGATAAATGTAAGAAGCCAAGCACATCTGGCCACTAAAGTAGAGCTGCACAGGTGTTGCTCTCTGGGAAACTGCTGCCTCTGTGTAGCTCTTGCTTTTGTGAGTCCACAGCCAAGCACTTGGTTGTAGGCCTGCTACCACTGTTGTTCATCAAAGCCAGCAACTAGTAAAGTGAGTTAGCTGGGGAATGCAGGATTGAGAGGGCACACTGACACTGCCGGGCATTTCCACACGCATCCATCACCACGTCGGACCATGATGATCTTCTGAAAGGAATGACTTCTGCTTCACTTCACCTACCTAATCCCAAGTAAGTTCCTCTTTTGACCAACTCTAACCAGGAACCACACTGTGAAGAGGATCTTAGGAAATACAGATCTTACCTTGAGCCAAGTATATACAAAACAAAGTAACACAATACAATTTCCCAATTTACAGAGAAGGAAAAGAAAGATCAAGCTGGTGAAACAATTTGCCCAGGTTTTTATACACTTAGTAAATGCCTGAGCTGTGACCCAAACCCAGGTGTACCTGATGCCAAACTGTTTCTTAGCATCATTCTACGGCCGTCTTCATGGATAGGGTTATTTACTTCAAGGGCTTTCTGCTTCCAGCTCCACATTGTCACATTCAACCCATTTTTACTGAGGTGTTTATGTGCCTTTGTAACCAAGCAACCTTATGTATGGTTGTAGTGAAGATTAAATGAGGCTGTATAGAAAGGGTATTTAATAATGCTTTGCCTGTGAGCTCTTGGTACCTTGTGGCTATTGGTGTAATGATGTCGCTGATGACGATGAATGGTTTTACCTTCAGGAAGCTTAATAAAGGAAAAAGCATGATCCAGGGTTTCTGGACAACAGTTTAGCTTTGCTGTTTAATCTCTGCGCTAGTCATAACCTGTGAATTTCAGTTTTTTAAATCTCTAAATGAGGATAATACTTTCTTCTCTGACTACTTCTGGGATTTTTGTGAAGATAATACAAATACACATATTTTTTTCATATATATGCATATTTTTATATATACATGATTTTTGTTGAGACTGTGTTTCCTGGGCCTGCTCTCTTCCAGTTATCCCACCATCCCACACTACCTTTGAGAGCAGTTTGGGCCCTTCTTTTCTAGAATTAAGCCTCTAACTCTAATAATCTCTATTATCCAGGGGGGTTTTGAAGAAGACACAAGGAAAATGTGTGCAAAATATAATCTACAAACCAACATGAAGCCTTATTATCACCGATCACCTCACTTTTGGTGGTTTCCTTTTGAAAACATTGAAAAGGTAAGCTTGTTGTTATGCCCACCTAGTCTACCCCAACTCAGTCTAACCCCACCCCCATCCTGATGAAAGCTTTGAGCTGGGCTATCTCTGCAAATTCTCTAAGCGCACACTGCTGTCTCCACGTTATACCCCAGCATGTGCGCAGAAGGAGATTTCAGCGTGGTTATCTCTGAGTTTCCCTTTCCTTTAAGAAAGCTGTGTTTCTTTTTTTTTTTTTTTTTTAACATCTTTATTGGGGTATAATTGCTTTACAATGGTGTGTTAGTTTCTGCTTTATAACAAAGTGAATCAGCTATACATATACATGTGCTCCCATGTGTCTTCCCTCTTGCGTCTCCCTCCCTCCCACTCTCCCCCTCCCAACCCTCCAGGCTGTCCCAAAGCCCCGAGCTAATATCCCTGTGCCTTGCGGCTGCTTCCCCCCAGCTATCTACCTTACTACGTTTGTTAGTGTGTATATGTCCATGACTCTCTCTCGCCCTGTCAAAACTCACCCTTCCCCCTCCCCATATCCTCAAGTCCGTTCTCCAGTAGGTCTGCGCCTCTATTCCTGTCTTATCCCTAGGTTCTTCATGACATTTTTTCCCCTTAAATTCCATATATATGTGTTAGCATACGGTATTTGTCTTTGTCTTTCTGACTTACTTCACTCTGTATGACAGACTCTAGGTCTATCCATCTCATTACAAATATCTCAATTTCATTTCGCTTTAAGGCTGAGTAATATTCCATTGTGTATATGTGCCACATCTTCTTTATCCATTCATCCGATGATGGGCGCTTAGGTTCTTTCCATCTCCGGGCTATTGTAAATAGAGCTGCAATGAACATTTTGGTACATGACTCTTTTTGAATTTTGGTTTTCTCAGGGTATATGCCCAGTAGTGGGATTGCTGGGTCATATGGTAATTCTATTTGTAGTTTTTTAAGGAACCTCCATACTGTTCTCCATAGTGGCTGAACCAATTCACATTCCCACCAGCAGTGCAAGAGTGTCCCCTTTTCTCCACACCCTCTCCAGCATTTATTGTTTCTAGATTTTTTGATGATGGCCATTCTGACTGGTGTGAGATGATATCTCATTGTAGTTTTGATTTGCATTTCTCTAATGATTAATGATGTTGAGCATTCTTTCATGTGTTTGTTGGCATTCTGTATATCTTCTTTGGAGAAATGTCTGTTTAGGTCTTCTGCCCATTTTTGGATGGGGTTGTTTGTTTTTTTGTTATTGAGCTGCATGAGCTGCTTGTAAATTTTGGAGATTAATCCTTTGTCAGTTGCTTCATTTGCAAATGTTTTCTCCCATTCTGAGGGTTGTCTTTTGGTCTTGATTATGGTTTCCTTTGCTGTGCAAAAGCTTTGAAGTTTCATTAGGTCCCATTTGTTTATTTTTGTTTTTATTTCCATTACTCTAGGAGGTGGGTCAGAAAGGATCTTGCTGTGATTTATGTCATAGAGTGTTCTTCCTATGTTTTCCTCTAAGAGTTTGATAGTTTCTGGCCTTACATTTAGGTCTTTAATCCATTTTGAGCTTATTTTTGTGTATGGTGTTAGGGAGTGATCTAATCTCATACTTTTACACGTACCTGTCCAGTTTTCCCAGCACCATTTATTGAAGAGGCTGTCCTTCCTCCACTGTACATTCCTGCCTCCTTTATCAAAGATAAGGTGTCCATATGTGCGTGGGTTTATCTCTGGGCTTTCTATCCTGTTCCACTGATCTATCTTTCTGTTTTTGTGCCAGTACCTTACTGTCTTGATTACTGTTGCTTTGTAGTATAGTCTGAAGTCAGGGAGCCTGATTCCTCCAGCTCCTTTTTTCGTTCTCAAGATTGCTTTGGCTATTCGGGGTCTTTTGTGTTTCCATACAAATTGCGAAATTTTTTGTTCTAGTTCTGTGAAAAATGCCAGTGGTAGTTTGATAGGGATTGCATTGAATCTGTAGATTGCTTTGGGTAGTAGAGTCATTTTCACAATGTTGATTCTTCCCATCCAAGAACATGGTATATCTCTCCATCTATTTGTATCATCTTTAATTTCTTTCATCAGTGTCTTATAATTTTCTGCATACAGGTCTTTCGTATCCTTAGGTAGGTTTATTCCTAGATATTTTATTCTTTTTGTTGCAATGGTAAATGGGAGTGTTTTCTTGATTTCACTTTCAGATTTTTCATCATTAGTATATAGGAATGCCAGAGATTTCTGTGCATTAATTTTGTATCCTGCTACTTTACCAAATTCATTGATTAGCTCTAGTAGTTTTCTGGTAGCATCTTTAGGATTCTCTATGTATAGTATCATGTCATCTGCAAACAGTGACAGCTTTACTTCTTCTTTTCCAATGTGGATTCCTTTTATTTCCTTTTCTTCTCTGATTGCTGTGGCTAAAACTTCCAAAACTATGTTGAATAAGAGTGGTGAGAGTGGGCAACCTTGTCTTGTTCCTGATCTTAGTGGAAATGCTTTCAGTTTTTCACCATTGAGGATGATGTTTGCTGTGGGCTTGTCATATATGGCCTTTATTATGTTGAGGAAAGTTCCCTCTATGCCTACTTTCTGGAGGGTTTTTATCATAAATGGGTGTTGAATTTTGTCAAAAGCTTTCTCTGCATCTATTGAGATGATCATATGGTTTTTCTCCTTCAATTTGTTAATATGGTTTATCACATTGATAGATTTGCGTGTATTGAAGAATCCTTGCATTCCTGGAATAAACCCCACTTGATCATGGTGTATGATCCTTTTAATGTGCTGTTGGATTCTGTTTGCTAGTATTTTGTTGAGGATTTTTGCATCTATGTTCATCAGTGATATTGGCCTGTAGTTTTCTTTCTTTGTGACATCCTTGTCTGGTTTTGGTATCAAGGTGATGGTGGCCTCGTAGAAGGAATTTGGGAGTGTTCCTCCCTCTGCTATATTTTGGAAGAGTTTGAGAAGGATAGGTGTTAGCTCTTCTCTAAACGTTTGATAGAATTCACCTGTGAAGCCATCTGGTCCTGGGCTTTTGTTTGTTGGAAGATTTTTAATCACAGTTTCAATTTCAGTGCTTGTGATTGGTCTGTTCATATTTTCTATTTCTTCCTGATTCAGTCTTGGCAGGTTGTGCATTTCTAAGAATTTGTCCATTTCTTCCAGATTGTCCATTTTATTGGCATAGAGTTGCTTGTAGTAATCTCTCATGATTTTTTTTATTTCTGCAGTGTCAGTTGTTATTTCTCCTTTCTCATTTCTAATTCTATTGATTTGAGTCTTCTCCCTTTTTTTCTTGATGAGTCTGGCTAGTGGTTTATCTATTTTGTTTATCTTCTCAAAGAACCAGCTTTTAGTTTTATTGATCTTTGCTATCGTTTCCTTCATTTCTTTTTCATTTATTTCTGATCTGATTTTTATGATTTCTTTCCTTCTGCTAGCTTTGGGGCTTTTTTGTTCTTCTTTCTCTAATTGCTTGAGGTGCAAGGTTAGGTTGTTTATTCGAGATGTTTCCTGCTTCTTAAGGTGGGCTTGTATTGCTATAAACTTCCCCCTTAGAACTGCTCTTGCTGCATCCCATAGGTTTTGGGTCGTTGTGTCTCCATTGTCATTTGTTTCTAGGTATTTTTTTATTTCCTCTTTGATTTCTTCAGTGATCACTTCATTATTAAGTAGTGTATTGTTTAGCCTCCATGTGTTTGTATATTTTACAGATCTTTTCCTGTAATTGATATCTAGTCTCATGGCGTTGTGGTCAGAAAAGATACTTGATACAATTTCAGTTTTCTTAAATTTACCAAGGCTTGATTTGTGACCCAAGATATGATCTATCCTGGAGAATGTTCCATGAGCACTTGAGAAAAATGTGTATTCTGTTGTTTTTGGATGGAGTGTCCTATAAATATCAATTAAGTCCATCTTGTTTAATGTATCATTTAAAGCTTGTGTTTCCTTATTTATTTTCATTTTGGATGATCTGTCCATGGGTGAAAGTGGGGTGTTAAAGTCCCCTACTATGAATGTGTTACTGTCAATTTCCCCTTTTATGGCTGTTAGTATTTGCCTTACGTATTGAGGTGCTCCTATGTTGGGTGCATAAATATTTACAATTGTTATATCTTCTTCTTGGATCGATCCCTTGATCATTATGTAGTGTCCTTCTTTATTCCTTTTAATAGTCCTTATTTTAAAGTCTATTTTGTCTGATATGAGAATTGCTACTCCAGCTTTCTTTTGGTTTCCATTTGCATGGAATATCTTTTTCCATCCCCTTACTTTCAGTCTGTATGTGTCTCTAGTTCTGAAGTGGGTCTCTTGTAGACAGCATATATAAGGGTCTTGTTTTTGTATCCATTCAGCCAATCTGTGTCTTTTGGTGGGAGCATTTAGTCCATTTACATTTAAGGTAATTATCGATATGTATGTTCCTATTCCCATTTTCTATATTGTTTTGGGTTCGTTATTATAGGTCGTTTCCTTCTTTTGCATTTCTTATCTAGAGAAGTTCCTTTAGCATTTGTTGTAAAGCTGGTTTGGTGGTGCTGAACTCTCTCAGCTTTTGCTTGTCTGTAAAGGTTTTAATTTCTCCATCAAATCTGAATGAGATCCTTGCTGGGTAGAGTAGTCTTGGTTGCAGGTTTTTCTCCTTCATCACTTTCAGTATGTCCTGCCACTCCCTTCTGGCTTGTAGGGTTTCTGCTGAGAGATCAGCTGTTAACCTTATGGGGATTCCCTTGTGTGTTATTTGTTGTTTTTCCCTTGCTGCTTTTAATATGCTTTCTTTGTATTTAATTTTTGATAGTTTGATTAATATGTGTCTTGGCGTATTTCTCCTTGTATTTATCCTGTATGGGACTCTCTGTGCTTCCTGGACTTGATTAACTATTTCCTTTCCCATATTAGGGAAGTTTTCAACTATAATCTCTTCAAATATTTTCTCAGTCCCTTTCTTTTTTTCTTCTTCTTCTGGAACCCCTATAATTCGAATGTTGGTGCGTTTAATGTTGTCCCAGAGCTCTCTGAGACTGTCCTCAGTTCTTTTCATTCTTTTTTCTTTATTCTGCTCTGCAGTAGTTATTTCCACTGCTTTATCTTCCAGGTCACTTATCCGTTCTTCTGCCTCAGTTATTCTGCTATTGATCCTATCTAGAGTACTTTTAATTTCATTTATTGCATTGTTCATCGTTGCTTGTTTCATCTTTAGTTCTTGTAGGTCCTTGTTAACTGTTTCTTGCATTTTGTCCATTCTACTTCCAAGATTTCGGATCATCCTTACTATCATTATTCTGAATTCTTTTTCAGGTAGATTGCCTATTTCCTCTTCATTTGTTAGGTCTGGTGGGTTTTTATCTTGCTCCTTCATCTGCTGTGTGTTTTTCTGTCTTCTCATTTTGCTTATCTTACTGTGTTTGGGGTCT
Organism: Phocoena sinus; assembly: GCF_008692025.1. Lineage (NCBI taxonomy): Eukaryota > Metazoa > Chordata > Mammalia > Artiodactyla > Phocoenidae > Phocoena > Phocoena sinus. Next base: position 75,234,569 of record NC_045770.1, read on the forward strand.
CCTTTTTGCAGGCTGCACGTTCGTAGTTCCCGTTGTTTTTGATGTCTGTCTCCAGTGGCTAAGGTTGTTTCAGCGGGTTGTGTAGGCTTCCTGGTGGAGGGGACTAGTGCCTGTGTTGTGCTGGATGAGGCTGGATCTTGTCTCTCTAGTGGGCAGGTTCACGTCTGGTGGTGTGTTTTGGGGTGTCTGTGGCCTTGTTATGATTTTAGGCAGCCTCTCTGCTAATGGGTGGGTTTGTGTTCCTGTTTTGCTAGTTGTTTGGCATAGGTTGTCCAGCACTGTGGCTTGCTGGTCGTTGAGTGAAGCTGGGTGCTGGTGTTAAGATGGAGGTCTCTGGGATATTTCCACCGTTTAATATTATGTGGAGCTGGGAGGTCTCTTGTTGATCAGTGTCCTGAAGTTGGCTCTCCTACCTCAGAGGCAGAGCCCTGCCTCCTGGGCTGGAGCACCAAGAGCCTTTCATCCACACGGCTCAGAATAAAAGGGAGGAAAAGTAGAGAGAATTATTAGAAGTATGAGGAAAGGAAGGAAGGAAGAAAGAAGCAAAGAAGGAAAGAAAGGAGGGAGGGAGGGAGGAAGGAAGGAAGGAAGGAGGGAAAGAAGGAGAAAATGTAGAGAGAATTAGTAGAAGTATGAGGAAAGAAAGAGGGAAAGGAGGAAAGGAAGGAAGGAAGAAAGAAGCAAAGAAGGAAAGAAGGGAGGGAGGGAGGGAGGGAGGGAGGAAGGAAGGAAAGAAGGAGGGAAAGAAGGAGAAAATGTAGAGAGAATTAGTAGAAGTTTGAGGAAAGAGAGAAGGAAAGGAGGAAAGGAAGGAAGGAAGAAAGAAGCAAAGAAGGAAAGAAAGGAGGGAGGGAGGGAGGAAGGAAGGAAGGTAGAAGGGAAAGAAGGAGAAAATGTAGAGAGAATTAGTAGAAGTTTGAGGAAAGAAAGAAGGAAAGGAGGAAAGGAGGAAAGGAAGGAAGGAAGAAAGAAGCAAAGAAGGAAAGAAAGGAGGGAGGGAGGAAGGGAGGAAGGAAGGAGGGAAAGAAGGAAAAAAGACAGAAAGAAAGAAGATACAGTAAAAATAAAATAAAGTATAATATAGCTATTGTACTAAAAAATATTTAGAAAGAAAGAAAAAAAAAAAAAAAAAGAACAGATAGAACCCTAGGACAAATGTTGGAAACAAAGCTATACAGAGAAAATCTTACACAGAAGCATACACATACACGTTCACAAAGAGAGGCAAAGGGGGAAAAATCATAAATCCTGCTCCCAGAGACCACCTCCTCAACCTGGGGTGATTCGCTGTCTAAAGGAGGGAAGGAAGGAAGGAAAGAAAGAAAGAACGAAGGTAAAGTACAATAAAGTTATTACAATTAAAATTAATTATTAAGAAAAAAAAATTTTTTTTTTTAAAAAAACCATGGACGGATAGAGCCCTAGGACAAATGTTGGAAGCAAAGCTATACAGAGAAAATCTTACACAGAAGCATACACATACACGTTCACAAAGAGAGGCAAAGGGGGAAAAATCATAAATCCTGCTCCTAGAGACCACCTCCTCAACCTGGGGTGATTCGCTGTCTAAAGGAGGGAAGGAAGGAAGGAAAGAAAGAAAGAAAGAACGAAGGTAAAGTACAATAAAGTTATTACAATTAAAATTAATTATTAAGAAAAAAAAAATTTTTTTTTAAAAAAACCATGGACGGATAGAGCCCTAGGACAAATGTTGGAAGCAAAGCTATACAGAGAAAATCTTACACAGAAGCATACACATACACGTTCACAAAGAGAGGCAAAGGGGGAAAAATCATAAATCCTGCTCCCAGAGACCACCCCCTCAACCTGGGGTGATTCGCTGTCTAAAGGAGGGAAGGAGGGAAGGAAGGAAAGAAAGAAAGAACGAAGGTAAAGTTCAATAAAGTTATTACAATTAAAATTAATTATTAAAAAAGAAAAAAAAATTTTTTTTTTTTTAAAAAAAAACCATGGACGGATAGAGCCCTAGGACAAACGGTGGAAGCAAGAGTATACAGACAAGATCTCACACAGAAGCATACATGCACACATTCACAAAAAGAGGAAAAGGGAAAAAAATCACAGATCTCGCTCCTAAATTCCCCCTCTTCAATTTGGGATCACTCCCTGTCTATTCAGGTATTCCACAATGCAGGGCACATCAAGTTGATTGTGGAGCTTCAATCCGCCGCCTCCGCGGCTGCCGGGAGAGACCTCCCCCTCTCCTCCCTGCTCTCACAGCTCACAGGAGCTCAGCTTTGTACCCGGCCCTGCCCCTGCGCACAGATCGCTGGAGGGCGTCTGTTTTTTTGCTCAGGACGGGGTTAAAGGAGCCGCTGATTCGGGAGCTCCGGCTCACTCAGGCCGGGGGTTGGGGGATGGGGGAAGGAGGGGCACTGCGTGCGGGGTGGGCCTGCGGCGGCAGAGGCGGCGTGACGCTGCGGCAGAGGCTGGCGTGACGCTGCACCAGCCTGAGACCCGCCGTGCGTACTCCCGGGGAAGCTGTCCCCGGATCCCGGGAACCCGGCAGTGGCGGCCTGCACAGGCTCCGCGGAAGAGGGGCGCGGAGAGTGACCTGTGCTCGCACACAGCCCCCCTGGTGGCGGCAGCAGCAGCCCCAGCGTCTCCCGCCCGTCTCTGGGGTCCGCGGTTTCAGCCGCGGCTCGCGCCCGTCTCTGGGGCTCGCGCTTCCCGCCGCGGCTCGCGCCCGTCTCGGGGGCTCGCGCCCTCAGCCGCGGCTCGCGCCCGTCTCGGGGGTTCGCGGAAAGCTGTGTTTCTAATCTGTGGCGTGATGACCTTTTGCCTACCCTGTTAGATAAAATCACAGGCTTCCTTATTGGTGCAGAGCTGAGAGGAAGCTTGCAAACTGAATATAGACTTTACCTGTGAGGAGCATGAAAAATCCACTAAAACTAGTGCATCCTTGCAAGTGACATTGCAAGTCCAGTGTTTCTCTAACCGCAGCCCATGCCAGCATTTGTAATGCAAACTTGCCTCCTCCAAGTTAAGAATTTAGCAACATCTCAGCTTTAGAGAACTCACAGAAGAAAGTCATTTATACTACAATCTTTGTTATGGTTAAAAAAATAAGAAAAGGGAAATGCATGGGATATTGCCTCATCACAGACAATCAAGCATTTTTACCCGGACTGTTTTTCCCCTAAAGATCTGAAATAACACCCAGACAAGTATCCAGTACGTATGATGTCTCTTAACAAGTTGTTAAGCAACAACAAGTTGCTCCCAATACTCACTACACGGTGTAGGGTAGTAGGTGGCAGGATGTGATGGGAAGTGTATGGATTTTTTTGTCTAATTAGACTTCGATTCCTGGATCCAGTATTCTTTTCGGGATAATTTTAGGTATAGTCTTATTTATGCTTTTCTTTCAGAAAACACTGCCCACTTGAGAGTTTCTTTTTTTTTTTTTAATATATTCTGATAAAGAGTAGGGGTGAATATCTCTTTGCTTCCTTGTTTTCCTGCTTTCCTTCTAGAGAGCTGTACATGGAGAGATCAGCTTTTTGAACTGGTAATTGGCTTGTGCTCAGTAACACCCCAGGAACCTCTGACAAGTTTCTTAAGGACACTTTTGTACCTGAGTCTCTGGACTCAAGATAAAAGCTCAGAACAGCAAGGACTCTGTAGCTACATCCACATGTGATGGTATTGAATGTAGACCAAAGACAGAGCAGGCTGTGCCGACCATTAAATATGCACCTATAAGCATGAAAATTAGCTTTGGTCATAACTGAAATTCCCAGAAGCCCCCCAGGCCTCCTGAAAGGTGAAGTGGATTATCACATCTTCTCGGAATATAAAGAGGAGTCAGGTGTTAGGTACCTGAGCTGATTACCTAAGAAGACCGCCTGAGACTAAATCAAGTGTTTTCTGATTAGCAGTCAGTGCAACGGCTCTAATCTAATAAGCTGACGATCAGGGAGAATGAGAGCTGTGAGAGGGAGAAAGGTCGTTTTTCCATCCAAGGGTCCGTTCTGAGGCCTGCTATCACCCAGACCTTCTTTGTCTGGGTTCCATAGAACTGGGAGAAAGCTAAGCATAATAAGCACATTTGCCTTCGAGAGTCACATGAATTGTATGGGTTAGTTAGTCTGGAATTCTGAAGCCTCTTTGGGAGGTTTCAAAAGGAGAGTGGTTAGGGGCTTCCCTGGTGGCGCAGTGGTTGAGAGTCCGCCTGCCGATGCAGGGGGCCTGGGTTCGTGCCCCGGTCCGGGAAGATCCCACATGCCGCAGAGCGGCTGGGCCCGTGAGCCATGGCCGCTGAGCCTGCGCATCCGGAGCCTGTGCTCCGCAACGGGAGAGGCCACAGCAGTGAGAGGCCCGCATACCACAAAAAAAAAAAAAAAAAAAAAAAAAAGGAGAGTAGTTAATTAGCTTGAGGTGAGATGTCTAGGTGCTCAGCTTAGAGAGTGGAGGACTACTGAATAGCTCTCACCTGCTGCACTGATTTGTCCTGCATTACATTCCTGAGGCAGTCAATGAGTTTCCATCTTTCAGCACCTCTATGCTCTGCTTTACGATGGTGGGACTTTGAGTGTACAAACTACCTTTTTGAAAGGATAAACTTGCTCCTTCCTTTCTGTTTCCCGTTCTTGTGATTGTCACCCCTTCAATGCTTCTTCATCCTTGAGGTAGCAGTTGCTTCCATAGGAGCAGCTGAATCTGGTTTTCAGTCTTTCCAACATTCACAGAAATAACCTCATCGAGCACTGTCAAAGATATCGATAGCAGCTATCTGGTCTTCCATCCTCAGAGGTCTGGATCCCAGCCTCACAGGACCCCAGAGCTACCAGCACATGCCAGGCAATAGTTCTGAGTTTCAGCTCCAAGTAACCCCTCCTTCAGGCTTTAGTAAGTCCTACCTCTTGCCTTTGTTGCACAGTCCAATCAGAGTAGCTGTTTCCTGCAGTTATTATCTTAGAATTCTCTCTCTTTTTGTTTTTACCCTTTCAGTCACCTAGTTAGCTGAATTCTAGTTAACCATCCCTTAAGTAAATTCTTTCCATTAAAATTGCTATGTGATTTCTATCCCCTCTCACCGTTATAGAAATTGGTAGCAAAAAACCACAGACCACCCAAAACAAGGTTGTGAACTGGTTCAGAAGTGTCCTTGAGTTTGAATTCAGAGTTAAGCACCTTGCCAACAGGAAATAGGATGCTAGTAATGCATGGCATGCAGCGGCATCACAATTAATTAAATTATCACCTGCACTAAATGGTAATGATATGCCTACCGAGTAGTTCTGCCTCCTGATGGGAACCTAAATGACAGAGTTTATTTTGGGGGTTTCTTCAATAGAAAATTTTACCTGCCTATTGCTTTCCTTGGCTCTTAGAATAAAATCCAAACTTCATCCCATGGCCTTTACATCTCCACCGTATCTGTTCCCTTTCCAACATTGTCTCCTACCTGTTTCCCTCTTCCTTACAAACCTTTAGTCTTCCTTCTTACTATAAGGGGAGGAAGCTTTACCTCACCTAAGGGCCTATGCCATAGTGGTTCCCTCCAGCTGTAATGCTCTCTACCTGATCTTTGTATAGCTGGCTTCTTCTCATTATTCAGGATGTAACTCTAAGGTCACCTTATTGGAAAGTCCTTCCCTGACCAGACAACTGCCGTGTGTATCTGGAAAAGATGGCCAGCACCTTTATACTTGAACATCACTCAAATTAACTGAGAAAAATATCATCGTCTTTCAAATGGGTTACAGATAAGTAATGCAGACAAGAACATACAATCGTTAATCATTGTTTAAATAATTGAAACAGCTACTTAGTTTCAGATAAATGTTCCTTTACTTTATGTATTTCCGTTTTTGTAAATAGAAACATCCTTTGGTGGGGGCAGGGGATCAGTAAATAGCACCATGAAATCAACAACGCCTATCAGATGTTTATCAACTTAACATGTCTCCTGGTATTTGCTCTGGTCATTCTCCCAAAACAGAATTGTGCCCATTAGGAATACTTGCTGAACATGTAAATATGTAGAATTAGTGTTGGTTAGAATTCTATAATAATTGTACAATCTCAAAAGTAAGTTGAAAAGTCAGAAGTAATAATAACACATTAAAAAGTATGGAAAAGTTAGGTATTTGGATAGGCAAAGTTGAAAGTGGTCTTTAAAATGGTGAACTGTTACCAAAAAACACTTGGAATTAAGTACCCCTTTCATAACAGGACAGATATGTATTAAAAAAGTAGATGAATTTGTGGATGCTCTCTTAATATTAATATGAACACAAATTTGTCCAGTACTGGATCAGTATTAACAAGAGAGAGGATGAAATTTTAATTTAGAGTATCTCCTTGGTTCTGGCAGCTCCTGACACCCTCTGGAAGACCCAACATTCCCTGGAAGCCCCTGGCAGCCCTTCTAGATGTTCATCACACACCAGACATCACAGTGGTAGAAAGCACCTGGAATTCTGCAATTGACACAGCTGGGGAAAGCTGGGAGCAACAAAAACAGAGAGAAACAAGGAAAGGTTAGCAACTAGAAAAGGAAAGCATGGATTTCTTGGTAGGTTCTAGTTAGATGATACATGGTAAGAGATTCCCTGTTCATTCACAAAACCCAAATGCTCAGCCAGGCAGCCTTCTGTTCTGCCAAAAAGCCAGAATGATGTTCAGGGAGAGATTTATTTTTTCTTAATTCTGGAATATATCTAGGACATAAGGCTGTGATTTGCTCTTCCCCAAACTCCTAGGTTCAATTCAGCATACCTCAGAAGTATGTTACGTAACTTCCTGGACTACAATGTCATTTTCTTTACATTAGGAATGTAGGTCATTTCAAGTACATTATTAAAATACTGATAAAGATATTGAAAATGCTCATTTAACCCTCCACCAGGCACTCCTCACCACCATACACATACATACTTGCTATGCTTTATCATTAAATTATCTAAAAACAACCCAATGGTCTCCACATTGGCTACTTTGCTTGGTAATCTGATGATGGGCCAGATATATCTTTATATTAATATGGAACAGATGTAACCCAAGGTCTTCCTTCCATATAGTCTGATTGAATTGGATTAGGATTAGATTTAAAAATTCACTTCTGAGAAAAAACTCCCCTGGGGGGGCGGGTGGGGGGGAAAGACAACAGATATATTAAGTAGTTATAAAATAGAAGAGATTTGTATCTCTATTAGGCTTATTTCTTGCTTACAATATTCTGTCCTATTGAACATGTAAGACATTAGCAAAAGAAAAACTTTCATGGGAAAGGCAGAGGAAAGAAAGACAAGGGTAAGGAGGTTTGATGATCTCTAGTAGGTAATCTTTGAGTCACATGTTTTCTGTTTGTTCTGCAAAGCCAGTGTACTTGTGTTTTCAAAGTGAATAGAGACAAGAATTTAGAAACACTTAAACTTTCCAAACTTCTGAAATTGGAGGATAGATCCTCTTGTTTATATGAAAAGCAGCCTCGAATCAGATATTTTACCTTATAACGCAAACAATAGAACACTCTATTTAGATTATTTTTAGTTTATCAGTTGGTTTGAACAAAGCCCACTTTGTTCTCAAAAGGATTTAAGATAGTTAAAATAACATACATGTTAGATGTAGGAACTTTAAATAAAGACAATTAAGGCAGAAGAAAATGGAGGGTAAAAAATTAAGGTAGAATCAAAACTGAGTTTAATACAGTAATAGTTTTCTTCTTACCTTTGATTAGGTAGAGAGCACAATTGTGTTCAACCTTTCTAGCAATCAATGGGCATAGAGAAACATTACTGTTTATGCGGTTCAGAGGGGCCAAAAGATGGAAAATAAACCAGTTACTTCAGAAAAGAGTATTACCTGGTATAAAATAACACATTTTCTCCCATATTTTTTAAAGAAAGGGTACCCTGTAACATAATGAGTGAAGCCTTTATTCTAAATATAGAATACATTTCAAAGTATTGTTTCACATAATGCCTCTCAGTGTAGGCTGGCAGCCATCGTTCCAATTATAAACACTTTAAACCACTTATAATTTACCAGACAGAATTTGAGGTTGAGTGACATGATGCAGCAAAAGAACGAGATTCTACGGATCCAGCTCAAAAAAGAGGTAGATAATACATAATTTAGACCAGTAGTTCTTGCCCTGACTGCACATTAGAAACGTGAGGTGATTTTTAAAAATGTTGATGAACATGTGCCATCCCAGATAAATTAAATTATAACTTCTGAAGGTGAATCCCACAGAAAGGTGTTTTTTCAAAGTTTCTCAAGTGATTCTAATATGTTTCCAGAAATCACTGAGAAGAATGAATGAACTGCAAAGCCTTTGGTCACTGCCCATAAGTAGTACTTTTTAGCCACGTTTTGGTAATTGAGTCATGGTGGGTCTGATATTTCACTCTTCAAAACGTATTGGGAGCATATCTAGTTATACTGCAAGATGAACAAAGACCCATGTGCTCCAGCTGTTTTCATTTAAAACTGGATGATCAAAACCCAGCTCTTCTGTGCAGAGGGAGTGCCTGTGGACAAAGCCAAATTTCTCTTAGGGAAATGAGTACTGGTAAAAATGCATGGATGAAGAGCTGTTGGTTTCCCTCACATTGGGGGAACTCTTTCCTGTCCATAAAGCACTTTCACATGCATAATAGCAATTGAGCCATAGAAGGGCATTTGAAGTAGGTACATTATCATTTACATTTTATCAATTTAACTGAGTTCCAAGAAGTCAAGTAATTTGCCTAAGGTCAGTTAGCTAGTGCAGACCAAGAACTAGAAGACACCTCTGCTGACAACTAATTCAGTACCCTTGAAACATGTATTTCATCCCTCTAACTTCAAACCTCCAAAACTTGCTTTGCTGGATCAATCACAACGAGGATGCTAGAGAAAGAGGAAAACAGAATGAATCTCTTTTGATTCCATGTCTTCCTTCAGCTACTGTCCCATTATCCTGCTCCCTTCTTCTGTAGAACATAATGAGAGACATAGCCATACTATCTGTCTCGACTTCTTCATCTCTCATTCTCTATTCATTGTAGCCTAGTTAGGCTTTAGTCCCCAACACTGCACTGAACAGGTCTAGAAAACCCACTGTGGTAGCCAGCCTCCAAAACAGTCCCCCATATCTTCCAAGTCCTGCTATTTACTCTCTGTGTCCCCTTTTGCATTGTACCAAAGTTGGTCTGTGTGACTGATAAGACACAGTGGAAGTTATGGCATATCACTTCCGAGATTGGGTTATAAAGACTGTGGCTTTCATTTGGGGCATGTGTGTTCTCTCTCTCTTGGATCACTCACTCTGGGAGAAGCCAGCTGTCATATTGTGAGAACACTCAGACAGCCTGTATGGAAACTTCCCACATGGTGAGGAACTGAAGATTCAGGCCAACAGGAAGCAAGGAACTAAACCTGCCAATGGCCCTGTGAGTGAGTAGGACATTAGATCCTCCTCAGAGAACCTTCAGAGGACTGCAGCCCCAGCCAATATAAAAACCGCAACCTCGGGCTTCCCTGGTGGTGCAGTGGTTGAGAGTCCGCCTGCTGATGCAGGGGACATGGGTTCGTGCACCGGTCCGGGAAGATCCCACATGCCGCGGAGCGGCTGGGCCGGTGAGCCATGGCCGCTAAGCCTGCACGTCCGGAGCCTGTGCTCCGCAACGGGAGAGGCCACAACAGTGAGACGCCCGCGTACTGCAAAAAAAACCCAAAAAAAAACAACAACAAAAAAAACTGCAACCTCATGGGAGACCCTCAGCCAGAAGCACCCAGCTGAACTGCTCTCAGATTCCTGACCCTCAGAAAATGTGTAAAAATAACAAATACTTGCTGTTTTAAGCTACTAGGTTTTAGTACCCCACCCTCCTTCCCACATAGCCCATCTGGGCACTTTGTAGCTGTCTGTACCTCTTTTTCTCTTGAGCTTCTGTTGTTGAGCCTGATACTTCATGTTCAATTGGAATAAAACATTAATGGGTCCAGATTCTCACAAAATTTAATTTGTTTTTTCCTGAACTACACCCCTGTCTTGGGATGACTGTATATGTCCAATAATATATTGTGAATGCCTCTTTGTTGCAAAATGTTTCTTCACTTGTTTTCACTTGGTTATTCATGATTATTCAAGATTCAATTCCAGCATGTTCTCCAGGAAGCCTATTTTGAATTCCTACCCTGGGCTTCTGCTGTGTTTGCATAGTGTAGCATCCTGTGTATTCTGATTACATTCACTTATCAAGTTAAATTGAAATTCTCTTTGTACATCTTTATATTTCTTTCATTAGTTCTTAAGTCTCTCAAAGGCAGAGGTCCTCGTGTATCACTGCTGCAGCAACATCCTCTAGTTCACCTCCTACCTCATAGTAGATATTCACTAAGTGTTTGATTATCTCAGCTGAACAAGATTTATGTAAGCTAGAGTAATAAGTTCATTTTGCATGCCTATAAGTGAATACTGCAGATGTGAGTAGCAGAATTTCAGGTTTCTTAGATCTCAGAGTAGTTACAAGGGCCAATAGGAGGCATGACCTATAGGAGCCAGACAAGGCAAAGGAGGGTTGGTTTAAGGTTGGTAAAGAGTGATATGGAACGTGGAAAAGTGGATCTAAGATTGCCATACCCTATGCCTTAAGAAAAGTCCATAAATATGATTTATAAGGTGAATACCCATTTTTAACGCTTTCTAAGATACTATGTAGGCCAACCAAACTGGCAAGACTTTTGGTGAGCTTGTGGGTTTTGTAAGTGTGCTTTTTTAAACGGCAATTTTCTTTGTATCAAATATATAAAAATTCATTGTAGAAAATCTGAAGCATCCAAAGACAGATATAATAGTAATCCTACCACCCCTAATCTTACCATCTAGACCTATACATGCCCAAACACTATATTATATAATATATATACATATATAATAAATTCCTATTTTAGATAATTCTATTTTTCTTTAAAAATTCAGATTTAAGGAGTAACTTTTCTATGTCTTTTAAGTATTTACATATTTATTCAATAAATATTTACTGATCATTTTGAATGTACCAGGAACATAATAACACATCCCATATTTAATTAATCCCTTATTGTTGAACATAAAACTTATATTCAGTGTTTTGCTCCATAAATGCTGATGTGGTGAACATTCTTTTGCATAAAATTCTGGGAAAGGTTTAATTTTCAACAGCTCCATCACTCTATGTTTAGAGATATACAGTTTTTAAAAAGGGAAAAGATAACCTCGAGTGCCTTCTTAGGTTATGAGATGTTGCCATGCCCTCAAAATCACAATTCTGACAGTTGCTTTAGGAGAATACTGCAGGACTATTTTATATAAAATTCACATTGAACCACAATCCCCCATGCATTTTCACTAAAAAGAACAAAGACGCAAGGAAAGGCTTCTAGTGAAGACCCCAGGCGCTTTTTGATATAAATGTAGGCCAAAGCATGAAGTTGAGAAATCTGCCATTTATCACCCACCACACAGTCCTTTGAACCAAAGGATGCCTAAAGACCTCACATCCTTGCTGCAACTGAGAGGGTTGTGGCCGAGAAGGGAAAGAGAAGAAATTTTATTAAGTAAGTACTGTTTTGAAGCATTATGCTAAATCCCTTAAAAACACAGTGCCTGACACATTACAAGTTTCAATAAATATTTCCAAAATAAAGAACTGTGGTCTTATTAGCTCTTTGTTCTTGGAAATCTAATTAACCTTTCACCATCTCAGTTTCCTTTTCTGTAATAATTATTATCTGTAAATTCCTACAGAAACCCTGTGAAGTTTAGACAAATCTCATTTCACATATGAGAAAAGTGAGTCTGAGATTTGCTAGGAGACTTGCCCAAGCTCATTACTTAAATGGTGGCTGAGTTTGCACTTAGATCACAAAGTCAAGTCTAAGAATAGCACACACTAGCAATCTCTTAGCATTGTTTCAGGAGTCAAGTTCATTCGTCTGCCAGTGGAGATATCCAACTATCCGTGGGGCAGACACCTCAAGATACTACAGGGCTTGCATGGAGTCTCACTAATGGTTGGGGATGCTGGTGGATATTGAGCTAGTTGTGGTACATCACTGACTTATTGTTTTTTTCAGGGTCTCTGGTTCAAATCCAACCTCATCTAATGCTTGAATTCCCAGTAAAACAGCTTCACCACGTGGCTACAATCTCTGCTTCAAACCTGTTGGTGCAAATCCTGAGGTAGCCCCTTCAATCTTTAGCCTGATCTAATCTCAGAATTCCCTATTGGATTCAATCAAATCAAGACCATGCCAAAAATGGCATACAAAATCACATCCACTCCATTTCAAGAATGAACATAGGTGAGGTTTTCTGCTAGGTTTTTAAACTGCATTACTTCATTTAATTCTCTTAATAAACCTATGGGACAAACACTCATAAAAGTTGCAGCTTAACAGTGACTTTCTTAAGGTCACAGAGTTAAGACATAGTCAAATGGATAGTGTATGTGAGCTCTATATTGGATTCTGAAGCCAAAGCTCTTAAATACTGGGCCAAAGTTTTACAAACTTTGGATGCCAACCCATTAGTGTGAGGGGCACGGCACTGCCTTGTGCAATTCCAGGGGGCACTGTCCACTTCTCTGCATTGTACTGGGGCTCTGAGTGAGTCTCAACTTGCATTAAAAAATACAAAATAGAAAATAAATACACGGGTGTATCACACATAGTAATGTAAGTAGTGTTCTATAAAATGTGTGTGTGTGTGTGTGTGTGTGTGTAGCAACAGCATGTTATGGCTGAGAACACAGACTCTGGAGCCAGATTACTTGAGTTTCAATCCTGGATCTGCCCTTTGCCAACTGTAAGACCTGTGTAACTTACTTTACTTCTCCACACCTCGGTTTTCTTATCTGTAAGTTAGAGTTAATAACAGTGAACACCTCATAAGGTTATTGAGAAAATTCAAGGAATTAATGTATATAAGGCACTTAGCATGATGCCTGGCACATAGTAAGTACTCATTACCATTTAAAAATTTTATCTATAATTACTACTAGTAGTATTATGAGGTGTGTGTGTACTGGATCATGATGTAAGGTACTTTTATTAGGATAGGTCATGGCCAAAAAATTTGAAGGCCATTGCCCTCAACTATTTGGCCTCCCTTTTAAGTAGATACTATTGAATTTGCAAAACTGATGACCCTCTGATAAAACATTACTAAATTTGACTCTATTCTTGTGGGCACAGAGAGATTAAGTAATTCTAGTCCAGCAACCCAGCTTTTGGAGAAGAGGCGGTGGAAGCAGTACTCCAGTAATCAGAAATAGTTGGTGTGCCTATAATTTCTAATAGTCCAATGGAAACTATTGGAATAAAAGAAGACTCACAGAGAAGAGGTAGGATGATAGAGACGTTGAGTTTGTCCTCCCTACCCTCATCAGAAATGCCAAATTTTAAAAGAGTTGTATAGCTGCTTTTTTAGTGACATATAAGGAATCTAGAAAAGTGGTCCTTTTTCATGCTCCAAAAGTCAGAGGGATCTCCTCAAACCTGTGTCAGACTTAGGGGAAGCAACATAATGTGGGACAATGGATGAATACTGGTTTTGAAATATGGTGACTTGGGCTGGGTTCCCAGCTTTACCATTTACTCACTGTGTGACTGTGGGTGGGTCATTCAGGTCACACATTTTCACACATTTTCTTGGATACCTAATATCTGACTTTTTCTTTCTCTAAGAATGTGTTATACTATCATCCTGAAAGGGAGGTTGTGAGGATCAAATGAGGTAGTATATCTTTAAATATTTAATATCTATAATTTTGAGGCATTTTCTATAACAGTATGGATTGAAATGTCACATTGAAATCCTGATCACAGTATAAAGTTTCCTGATCTTAACTCACCTCTCCATATTCACCTCTCACTGCTTTCTCCCTTGAACTCTATATTCCAGCTATATACATATATATGAAAGGGAGCATGACATTTTATAAAACACAGATATCAATAAATACATAGGACTTCCCTGGTGGTGCAGTGGTTAAGAATCCACCTGTCAGTGCAGGGGACATGGGTTCGAGCCCTGGTCCGGGAAGATCTCACATGCCACGGAGCAACTAAGCCTGTGTGCCACAACTACTGAGCCTGCGCTCTAGAGCCCACAAGCCACAACTACTGAGCCCGTGTGCCACAACTACTGAAGCCTGTGCGCCTAGAGCCTGTGCTCTGCAACAAGAGAAGCAACCACAATGAGAAGCCCATGCACTGCAAAGAAGAGTAGCCCCTGCTTGCCACAACTGCCTAGCAACGAAGACCCAACACAGCCAAAAATAAATTAATTAAAAAAACCATAATTACATAAAACATATTTTAGTTCTATAAAATGTCATAGTCTCTTTAATGTCTCATTTTCCCACTCAATTTTCTATCTGCCCAGAACATTTTTATACCCCACCTTCTCCCCATGGCATTATAATCAAATATTACCTTATCTTGGAAGCATTTTTATCTCCCAAGTCCATTTATGTATCCCATCACAGAGTCCCTGTATTTCCCTTGCTCTAAGGTATTAAATTCATTTCTGGTTATACTTGAGTCTTTCCCTGTTTGTACTGGTAATGTCTAATTTGTCACTGACAAATTCTCAGTATTTTTCAGCCTCTGGAACATAATAGTTGCTCAGTAAAAGCACATTGATTCAAAAATTATTATTTACATTCATCTCCTCAAATAAATTACGATCATATTTTGAGTGATGGGGACTGTAAACCAGGAACAAATTGTTGGGTATTCAGACATGACGATGTTAAATTAGGACAGCAAGCCAAACTGAAAGTAACAAGCCACTATTATAGCAACAGTGCAGGCAAGAGGCAAAAGGAAAAAGGCGCTGACTACTCATTATTCCATCTTCCCCCATAGAATAGCACTGCACCAGGGAGAGTCCAATGACATGCAGCACAGCTGGGTTGGGGAAGGTGTGGGAGGGGTATGTCTTACTGATGAAGAGCATCTGACAAGGCCCCCGCCTTTTCATGAATTAGGGCATTGGGAGAAGAGAGAAGGGGAAGGGCTAGGAGTGGAAGAGTACTGAGTCCAAGTGGAGAAATGTGCCTCAGCCACAGCTTCTTATGAGGAGGCCTCTGAATGGAGGTGCCTGGGCTAGGAATGCAGCCACGCATATGAGCACAGCTGGCCTGGGTCTGAATCCTTGACCACAGCTCCCTCCAGAAAGCTGCAATGCATGGCTGTGCCCCAAGCCTGTGCAGGGTGGGAGTTTCCTCCCATGAGGCATGCTAAGCAAAGCCTTATATCGTCTGTGGTCAGGCCTCAGGATCACACATAGGACTCTGGCCTCAAGCTGGACCCTCAACTCCACACCTTGATACTTTAGGGACAGCCCAAGTGAGAAGCCTAGGCTGCCTCATCATAGACTCAAACATGCTGAACATTGAGGGTATGGGTCTGTTGGCTCAGAATCTGTCCCTGAGACCGAATTTTTAGCCTAGGCCAGGGCCCGGCAGATAGGACAGCTTTCCGTGCTGTCTTGGCATCTTCTGATGACAGCGGTAGTCCACGCATGTAAGCCCGGTCTTAGGACGATGTCTAAATTTCCTGGGGCCATACTCATGGATCCAGGAGGCAATTCGCTGCACATCTGCTTGCTCTGGGGCAGACATAATTAGGTCTCCAGGTTTAGCTGACCCAAGCAGTTTGCTCGGGTCACACGGGTAACAGCTCTGTAAGGGGCAGAGCTGACTTTTATCCAAATGTCTCAACCCCAAAGTGGGGCTTGTTTTATATGCCAAGACGTGTTAGTAGCCCAACCAAATGACCAGTCCATTAGCTACGGAGAAGGGTCAGGTAGGACCAAGGGCTTCCACACGCTCCACTACAATGACCCTAACTGCAGCATTTTCCCATCAGGCCTTAGGAATGAAGGCAAGCAAAAACGCACATAGATAATATATCTACAGCAAAAAGTATTCAGTAGTGGGAGCCGTAACAATGGAGACTGTAGGGCCTTGAAGGAACCCACTACCCATAGCTGGCCCTGGGGAAGTGTCCCAGTGGTGGTGGCCTCAGTTCTAACACTGGAGTGCATGACCTTTTCCCCCCTCATCCTGGTGCCAGAGGATGCAGGGATTATAGTCACCTATGCACCAGTGTGCCCAAGGCCCAAGAAGGTCAGTTCTCTCCCACCCCTCCATTGAACTCTGACCTTGGCATAGTGCCTCTGGTCCCACCAGGAGCCAGAGAGTCCTCAACCTAACTCCTAGTGTTGTTTATTTGTGAACGCTGAGAGGCCTAAGTAAAGGTTGGCAGAGCTGTCTGACTCACCTCCAGGCTCACTGGGAGAGGCAGACGGAATAGTATTTGTGTCAGTCACAGAGGCCCTTCATGCAAAGACCCCAGAGTAGCTGCCCACTGGGTGCCAATGGCCTGGTTTCTGGCCACACATTCCCTGGGGGAGGCAGGAGTGGAGAATTGGGTGGACCAGCAGGCTCGGGGCAGGCAGCCAGGCAGCTGTTCCCTAGCTGGGACTCCTGGAGGTGGTACAGGGTGGGACAGTTTGGGTGGAGCCCCAGCTTCCACGGTGCGGGGTGGGGCAGGGGTCGTTGACACTCAAAAGCCTATGGTTGGATGGCACATATTCCCTACCTACGACTGGTGCTGCATAGCTTTGGGCTGGGAAAACCCAGTGACTGCTGTTACACTGCCCCCTCTCTGCTGACAGTCTTTGAGGGGATTACAAGGGCTCCCTCTCCGTGGCATATTGGAGCCTGAGTGAGGCCAGCATGGGCCTGTCCCCCTGCTAGACCACGTGGAGGCTGTGCTGCCCTGGTCGCCACTGCCGCTGCTGCTGAAGCTGTGCCATCTTGGTGGCGGCCACTCTCAAGGCACTCTGAAGGAGGGATTCTGCAGCAACACTGCCCACGAGATGCCGCACTCCCTCACTAA
This sequence comes from Phocoena sinus, assembly GCF_008692025.1. Taxonomy (NCBI): domain Eukaryota; kingdom Metazoa; phylum Chordata; class Mammalia; order Artiodactyla; family Phocoenidae; genus Phocoena; species Phocoena sinus. Next base: position 75,251,483 of record NC_045770.1, read on the forward strand.
ACATAACAAGATTACCTCCTGTATCATGGAGGCATGATATGATTTAGACTAATCAAATTTCTAAGGTCTCTTAGGGCCACGGAGTGAAGCAATCCTAGAGCACCACATTCTCTTTTACCAAAGGCGTGATCCTCAACAACTCCCTGTGCTACCGGGCATCACCAGCACCAGGGGCCTGCTGAAAGTCAACAAGAGCTACTGGACACAACTCAGCTGGGCCTCCAATGGTCTCTGGTCTCCTTAGCAGGGATCATAAGCAGTGTGTTAGGGAACTGCTGTCTAGTTTTCTTGGAGCCTCTTTGTTGGATTTCTTTTTTTTTTTTTTTTTTTTTTTTTTGTATTTACATTTATTTATTTATTTTTTACATCTTTACTGGAGTATAATTGCTTTACAATGGTGTGTTAGTTTCTGCTTTATAACAAAGTGAATCAGTTATACATATACATATGTTCCCATATCTCTTCCCTCTTGCGTCTCCCTCCCTCCCACCCTCCCTATCCCACCCCTCCAGGCGGTCACAAAGCACCCAGCTGATCTCCCTGTGCTATGCGGCTGCTTATTTGATCCACTGGGTGAGCTCAGCCAGCGTGTCTGGGGCTAAAGAGAAGGACCAGTGGTCCCCCTGTGAACTGCAGAGTGTTTGTAAACAGTCTGCTAGCTCTGGGGAAGCGCTCTGAGGAAGGGTCTGGGTTTCTGCTCTTCCAGAATGGCATGGTGCTCAACTGACCACCCTGCTTACTGTGCCGGTATGTCAAGGTATGAAGGTGGTGACTTCGGGCAATGAGCCAAGCCAGCTGAAAGTAGTAATCAAGCCTTTGTTCCCTCAGTGTGACAACGCAGGTAAGAGACAAAGAAAAAGGGACTGGCTCTTCAGCGTTCCATTTTTCCCCACAGAAAGGCACTAAGTGAGGGTCAGATGACGCGCAGTGCAGATGGGAAATTATCTCACTGCCGAGGAGCACCAAATCAAAGGCCTCTACCTTTTTAGGAACGCAGGAGAGCAAGAGAACACGATAAAGGGCTAAAGCGGAAAAGTACTGAGTCAGAGGGGAGAAAAGTACTTCAGTCAGGGCCCCTGATAAGGAGGTGTTGGTGCAGAGACCTCCACCAAGACACCCAATAAAGATTCCCATTAATGGAGGGTCTGAGTTAGGAATGCAGACATTCTATTCCTATGAGCACAGCTGGTCTGGGGGGTTGGGGGGCTGAGTCCTTGACTGCAGCTCCTCCCAGGAAACTGCAGTGCACTTGCTCTGCACCAAATGTGGTGTGGGGAAGGCATCTCCCCCGTGAGGCCCACCAGACAAAGCCTTGTAATTGTCTGTGGTCAGGCCTGAAGAATCACTTGCAGGATCTCCCTGCGGAGCTGGACTCCTCACAAACAATGAAGAGACGAGGGTAGAAGTGGGAGGGAGAATTAATTGTTGCAAACAAATTCAAAGCCAGGGACAGATGAGGCCCCGCCCCTGCTCCATAGCTCATTTCGCCCCGCCCTCGTCCCGTTCAACACCAGTTTCAATGTATCACTCCCATAAATCTATTTTTTTCTCTTATTCCTGCTTCCTTGTAAGTTGGACAAGAAGTGATAGATAGCCAAGTAGGGCTGATACCCATGAATGAGAACCAGGAATCCCCAAGGGGTTCAAGACCAGATCCAAAGTCAAATGAGACAAACACTTGTACTGGGAAGCCCAGATGAGGATACTGAAGTTGTATATACCTTTCAGGGCATTCCTATCACTGGTTCCTAAAGAGCATAGTTCCTGACATCTAACCCACTTCAATCTTCTGTCAGAAAAATTAAAATATGCATTTGAAGAATGTTGTGCCCAGTAGGACCAAGAGGTTGGCCATCTCTTCTTCTCACAGCGATGCCTGGAGCCTATACCAGACATTCTAGCAAAGAACACATGCCAGTTATTACAAATTCAACAAAGAAGGGAGGATGGCCCAGCAAGAGAGGAAGAGTGGAAGAGATATCTTACAATTTACTGAGATATGAGCCCTGGCACCTTGGTTTTTAATTTTTAAAAGCACTGTGTAATGGGCTATATAGTTGTAAGCTGTTTTCCTTTCTTGGATTTCTCTTAACTCATTTGCCACTGGTCGCAGCACCCCAGAAGGATAGAAATAACTTTATTTCTGCTGCCTCAGGTTTTCTTCCTATAAATAGTTGGAGAAAAATGGGAAATAGTATTTTATTTTCTTTATGAAGCTACCATAGGATTTGTAGCCTTAGAGCCAAAGAACTAAGTGACAAGAAATCAGGGAATACAAAACATCTGCAACCGAATGAAGGTTCTCAAGGGGGATTTGAAAACGAGAGCAACTGAGAACATGAGTTCACAGAAAGAATATCAGCTCCCGCTTTGGTACTGCTCTAATCATCTCTCTCATCAATTATTTACAGAAGGAAGATCCACATTAAAATTAATCATGAAATTCTGAATTGCTCCTTTACATTAATAATGAAACAACTGCACCAAATGCAAACAGACACCAATAACAGAATTTGAAATAATGCTTAATGCACAAAGGGAAAGGGCCTATTTAAGTAAAACACTCAGCGGCTAATTATTGTACTGTCAGGAGGGCTGTGGTCCATGACCCAGATCAGCAGCCTTTACCTGTCAAAAAATGTTGTTCTGTCTCATCTGCAGTTGTCATATTTAGAGCTACATTCAGACCTCCCCCAGCTCTTGAGTACCAGGGAGTTTGAGGGTAATTTGAATAATAGTAAATGGCCTAACAGAATTTTAGGATGACACATGGACATGACATCTCAGCCTGGCAAACACAACTCTCAGACAGAATGCTTCCCCTTTCCACCTCTTCTTATTATCCAGTATGAGCTTTCCGTACCATTCTATGTCACCCATATGAATTGACCCTTGGTCATCTCTGTTCACAAGGACCTTCTCTTTTGGAAATTTCTACAGTATATTTCCCTGTCACGTTCCAGTATTTGGTAGTATGGTATCCTGGAGTCCTAACTGCTACTGACACTAGATTTTCCTATTTCATCCTAGGATGTATTGGATGTGATCTCTACTCTCAAGATTTTTCCCCCAGTTGAGGCAGGTTTCCAATCATCTTTTTTGACTGTGCATTAAAGAATTTCTGTGGTCCTGGAAAAGGGCTCAAACTATTGGGTCCATGGTAACACTGAACCTCCATCTGAGAAGAATTTAAGAACACGGGAGATCAGGAAAAACAGAAAGAAGAAAGAAGAGGCAGGGTGGCATGCCAGGAAGTGAATGGAATTTCCACAAGAAGACTAGAGTTTGAGTCTGGCTTTTAACACTTGTACTTAGGCAATTTGGGGCTATTCATTTAATCATACTGAGTCTTGGTTCCTCCTATATAAAATGAGGAGTAAAACACTGTCGCTCCACCACATAGATTGTCTGAATTGCTGAACATTAAATGTTTTGTATCTTGTATAAAGCCACTCACAGCTACCTAAGAGCCTCTTTGACACAGTGGGTAAGGACGTAGACTCTGGGTCACATCATGTGGGTTTATATCCTGGTTCTGCAACATCCTAGTATGACATTAACCTCTCTGTGGCTTAGTTTCCTAATTTGCAAAATAGGGATAATTATGGCATCTCACAAGAACATTGTGGAAATTAAATGAGTTTCCTATGTATAGTACACGGGAAAGTGTCAGTAAGCAAGCACCAAATATATGTTGATAGTTACTGCTTTAGAAAATAAATAGGAACATGCTTGTATAGCTTTTAAGGTGGTACCTAGCACAGAGTGAGGTCTCAGCAGATGTTATCACCACTGCTGCCATTACTGTTCTAACCATGTTAAGAGACAGGCTAAGTGCACAGGATGACAACCTCAGATTTGAGTTTCTGTTGAGCAGAACCTTAAGAATGTTTCTGTTTTTCTCAATTAATGCTTTATTTAAGTAACTGAAAACGTTCTATGGTGGAACCTATTATAATATTCTCTCTACTGCACTACAAATCATGCACATTTTATTATGCTGTGGTCAGAAGACTTATAATGTCCTCAGAAGCCATTCCTGGCTTGTTGAGGAACTAAGGGAGAAAATTTGATGTTTTATCCAAATCCAGAGGTACAGAAAGTTAAATAACAGCAACCAAAAGTTTAGCGATCGGATCCCATAAGGGGAAGAAAAAGTGGTTGTGATGAAATAACTTGGAAATGCTTTTGCAAAGATGAATGGTTCTTCTACAAGTCATGACCCTTGTGGAAAATACTGATGGTCACTAGGTTAATCCATGGTCCATTACAAACAGGTTTCCTACGTTCTTTGTGGCCAAAGCTCCCCTGTTTTCATGTTTCTGTATTGCAGGTGGGAACCGCAGGGTGTCAACCAGGGCAGGCAGCAATGTGACAAACGATCCACACCTGATGTTATACAGAGAAAGGTCAAAGGTGCCATAAACCCTTCTTTTGAAGCTCCCATGAACCCACATCCTTCCTTTTCCCTCTGTTCATAGTGGTTGTAGTAAAAGAACAGAACTCTGCCAATAAACAGACAGAATCCTAGTCCTTTCCCAGAAATTTTACAACTACTCCTTGAATGATGCCCATAAACATAGCAACTATCTGTCAGAAGCATGTAAATCAGGTCTAAATATTCATCCTTGTTCTCCCAGGCAATGCTGCCTCGCAGCACTTTGCTTCAGTGGAGACTGCAAGCCTCATGACCAACAGTGCTTCTGTTATCTGCCTCTCATTCTCCTGCAGAGCTGCTGTTGGGCAGACTGGAAGAAGAGGCATGAAAGTTAAGGACCTGGGTGTGCTGTGGAGGTTGCCGGCTGCTCCTCTCACATGTCTAGACTGTGACTCTTTAGGCTAATTTAAAGCACGTTTTCCCACAGTGCGTGCTCCAGAATGATATTTGATGTTGCGTGACAAAGAATGCTTTGCACAGTCCAGTGGTCCTGTATGTTTGGAAAATTCTGGGTTGTATGATGTTAAATAGGTCTTTTAATGGAAGACTTCCTCGGAACCTGTAACGAATTGAGACATGTTATATTTTAGTGTTCTAAGAAAATTAGCTGGTCTCTGGGCCAGTACATATATCAGGTTTACTTGGAATGATTTCTGGAGTGTTGTGCTGAGAAACTTGGAGACAGTCCATTAGAGGGAGGGAGAACTAGAGAATGTCTCTTCCTGGGTTCCTCCCATCTCCTGGCTCCCACGGGTCAAAATCCTCCTTTCAGGGAGTTATTTGCTCTGCATTTCAGGGTTGCAACATCCAGCTAGCTGGTGAGTGGCAGCCAGATCCACACACTGCGGTACAGCAGGACCAAGTGGAGACTCCGGTTTGCAGCTGCTGGGCCTTGGGTGACGGACTGAATGGCTAGCGTGCAGCCCCACTACTGAGGCACAAAGGTAGCTAAGAAACAGCTGAGGCCTGGGAGGGAGCGACATGAAATCAGGTGAGAGAATCTGAGAAAGTTGTGTCTGACTTGACTCTCTTTTCATTTGTGACACATGCTAGAAGACTGGTGTAGAGCAAAACCAGTGACCCGAAGACTGCAAGGGGACCCGAAGAAAGTAGAAGAGATGCTGGACACAGGCTTTTGTTCTCAAGGAGTCTTAGGTGGGAAGGTAATGAAGGTACAAGAAACCACTAGAGAAGTGTCTAAGAAAACAAACGCGTACTAGCAAGGAAGATTCGAGTGCTGGATTGTATGTCTAAGTGCAAAGCGAAGGGTGGCTCTGTAGGATTTCAGAGAAAGAAAATATATAGGATGGCTTTAAGTAAAAGACCTTCAATGAAATGTGGAAGTCAGATTGGCTAGGAGGTGGGGTAATAAAAAGAAGAGGGTATTTGATGGAATCCAAAACTAAGAGTGAGTTTTGTTTAGGACTTTCATGAAGACAACTACCCAGCTTGTTTGCTTTTTCTGACTCAGCAACAAGTATTTCTCCTTTACACCCTCATATGTCTTGTATATACCACTGTAATTTTTTAACATGAATTAGTTAACATATCCAAAACTGAACTTCTGTGAGTCCCCACTTTTCTTATACCTGTTTTTCCTGCAGTTTCCCCCGTTTCAGATAGTGATGACCCTCTGTTTAAAGTTGCTTAGACCAAACATCCTGTTTCTCCTTTGCCTACTCTGTCATACTCCATACCCATTCTATCTGCAAGTCCTCCTGGCTTGACCTGTGAAAAGCATCCAGAATCTGACAACAGCTAATCTCAACACAGCGACTCTCTTTAAGCCACCAGCATTATTGCACCAGCCTCGTAACTGGACTTTTTGCTTTTATTTTGGTTTATTTGCAGTCTGTTGGCCACCCAATGACCAGAATGAGCCTGTTAAAGTCTGTCACTTTTCTGCTGGAAAGTCTCCAATGGTTCCCTGTTTTACTCAGAGTAAGAGCCAAACTCCCAACAATGATCTTTAGCTGCACATGGTCTGGCTCCTGTTTACTTCTTGGTGTCTTCTATTTTTCCTCCCCTCCACCCCTGTTCATTCTGCTCCAGCCACACTGGACTCCTGCTAATCCTGACACTTCAGGCACATTTCTCCTCAATGTCTTCAAGTAGGCCAATTCCTCTACCTGTGATGCTTTTCCCCAGATATTTACATGCCATGCCTCTCCTCCTTTAAATGTTGACTTATGTCAACACATCAAAGAGAACTTTCCTTGACTATTTAAAATTGCAACATTTTAACTCGAACATCCTATTCTTCTTCGCTGCTTTCTCTCTCTCGCAAGCATTTATCACCTTCAGTATAAGATATGACTTTCTTCTGCCTCCTTGCCAGAATGTAAACTCCACGAAGGTAGGGTTTTTGGGCTGCTTGCCCACTGCTCTGTTTTCAATGTTCAGAAAAGTAGCTGATCCATCGCAGACCCTCTATCAATACTTAATCAACAATGAATTACATAAAATTTGGTTACTTTCACATGTCTGTCTACTGTCATGTGAGCTTCTAAAAATATGGAATATTCTATTTTCAGCATTAGCCCTGAGCACACGACTTGGCTCTTCATAAGCCCATAATAATATTTCGGGCAGGAATGCAGGAGAGAACACTGAGTTAAATTTAAGCAGTTGTTATACAGAAACATGTCCTTTGGGGAAGATTGGTCCCAAAGGAGGTAGGTGAGGGAAGAGGGAGGAAACAAACATTTACTGAAGACTTGCTATCTAACTTGTATATATTTTCAAAATAACCACTTGAGATAGAAGGTGGTTTATGCCCAGTTAACTGAGATGCCTCAGTATCAGAGGGTTAAAGTAACTTGTCTATAGTCACACAGCTAAAGAGGCAAAGCCCTTAAACTTTCGAGTCTGTCGCATGATGCCAGTGTGAACTGATGCTTACCAAGCCAAATGCTGGATTTGAACAAAATATCCCCACGGATAAAATAACCTTCACTTTGCCTTCATGTTTGGACTGATCATTTCTTCCCCTTTGTTTGTGGATAGTTTTCTCTCTAGTGAAGGAAGTCAATTGTGTCTTAAGCCAAATTTTAAATTTCACTAGATACATGTTCAATTCTCTTAAACCACTCACTTATTGCTCGGTCTTTCCTGCTTTTCCGGAGATTTAACCTCCACCACCATCGAGGCTCCTTCCTCAATTATTTGCATATTTAGTTATTTATGATTAAATGAAACCATCATCTTTATTCCATTTGCAGAGGCTTGTGGGATCTGGTACCAAGCCAGATGTGGGCAATTAAGCCAGATACCACAAGGAACACCCCAATCAGCAGCATGTGGGCTGCAGCCTTGCTCATCAATGTTTCTCTTTGCTTTCTTCAAGTTTATGTCTGGTAGTTACTTTGTGGGAGATCTGACCTGGCAAAATGAAGGTCTTTATTTTCTTTTTTTAATCCCAACTGATCTTTGAAGTTTTCTATATCAGTTCACCTAGTCAGAAATGGAAAAGTCACTGGCTCTGAATTAGAGATTGCTTTACTTGGGTTTTGTTTCCTAGTGAGATATAAAAATTAAACTTTCTCCAGCACACCCTCCCCAGCTGCAACAATCACAGCTAAGGAAGGAAGCCTTGAGCAATCAAGTCTATGTGCCTGTAAATTATATCATATCACCGCTTAATGCAGTGCTGGTAGAGATGCATTTAGGCAGAGGGACTCTTAATCATGATCAAGGCAGTTATGCAGAAAAGAGACATGAAAAAAGGGAAAGGTGCTTTTAATTACACAGGAAACAGCTAACATCTAACCAGAGCATCTCCCTGGGGGGGAAAAAAAAATTGGAATTAAACAGACCAGCTGCACTATCACTGATTGGAGAAAAGGAGTAAAATTCAATTTAATTTTACAAGATGACCATGGAAGCAATAGCATTGTGAAGAAGCACCTCATTAATAACACGAGACAACACAACTTTACAATTTTCTGTTTTCATGGACTTAGTGGAGAAAAAAAATGTGCTTGATTGGTGACTTACTTTCTCCATGACCTTGTCATTTTTCTACAAGGGGCTGTAGTGCTTAGTCAAAGCACTAGTCAGTGGATCATCTCAGGGAGTGGATTATCTCAGAGAGGTTGGATGATAAACCATAGAGAAGACAGCAGGAGAATTGAAACTGCCTCCAAACAGTTGAGAGGGGTACTAATAGCAAGCATTGAGTCTAAAAGTCAGATAAGGGTTGTAAAAGGAGAATTATGAAACAAATAAGCAAAAAACTCAGACACACATATAGGGATAGATTAAAATAGTAAAAGCAACACAAGCAAAAAGCAAATTTTTCATGCCAGTCATTATGTTAAATGTTTACATATACAGTCATCTCTCTATGTCTGTGGATGTGGAACCTGGGGATACCGAGGGCCAACTGCTCTGCGTCATTTTATATAAGCGACTTGAACATCCATTGATCTTGGTATCTGCGGGGGTCTCGGAACCTGTCCCCCACGGATACCAAGGGACGACTGTATTAGCGTATGTTAATCCTCTGAGGGAATTTATGAGCCACACGCGTATTAAGATTGAGCAAATTACAGCTGAGGAATTGGGAATTAGAGATGCTAAATAACTTGTCTAAAGGCCATGCAGCTCTTAAGTACCCTAAGAGGGATTCCTATCTAGATTTATTTCGTACAAAAACACATGTTCTCCTTCAGTGTTTTAAACTATCTGTCAAGTTGGGAGAGTCCTGAGCTGTTTCTGTGAACACTATTTGTGTGATCTGATGTGTCTTAGTTCGTGAATGAGTATACCAAAACTGGGTGGGTTAGTTTGGCTTAAAGATACATGGTTAGAGTCCACAATATAAAGATGTTAATAAATGGGGCATTCCAAGTCAGAAAAATTGTTAATATTTATCCCAGATCTATGACAAATATGTGTGAATTTGAGGAATGTCATTTCTTCCTTCTAGGCCTGTTTCTCCATGTTTATTATAATGGGAGTGAATTTGCTTGTCTCTAAGGACACTTTATGAATAAATATTCTATGATTCTGCTACGTGCATATCCATGGCATATGCCTCTCAGATCATTAGGGATTGAAATAAGTGATCCAAGTAGTTTGGCTTATGTCAAAATATACACTAACACTTATTAAGTTATATATATGATGCTGTTTTAAAAACTTTATTTAATCCTTTCAACAAAATTATGAGTTGAGTTCTATTATTACTCCCTTGTTACAGGTGAGAAATCTGAATGCTCAAAGACTGAATAAATTTCCCAGTGTCCCAGTTTGTGCTCTTAATTATTGCCCTTCTCTGCCTCTGTCATCCCAAGTGACTGCAGCCCATATCACTCTGCTGAGTAATTACACATTCTAATGAGACCTGAAACATAGGCAATGGGGCTGGGGTGCTATCTAGATCTCCTTGGAAAAAGCCACTCCTGAAACATTTTGAAAACTGATTTAAATAGTGATTTAAATTCCATTTGTCTAACCTGAATCAGCTTGAACTATATGCCAAAGATATTAACATGGTGATTTCCTACCTAGAATTTTCTTCAGTGGCAAAATGTTTACTTGTAACACTAATCTTATAGATATGGATGCAAACCCTCAACAAAATACTAGGGAATTGAACCCAGCAATATATAAAAAGGAGTATACACCATGACATATGGAATCTATCTTCGTAATGCAAGGTAGGTTAACATTTTAAATAAGTTAATGTAATACACCACATCAATAGAATAAAGGACAAAAACCACATAATCACCTCAGTAGACACAGAAATTCAGCACCCATTCATGATAAAAACATTCAACAAATTGGGAACAGAAAGGGATTTCCTCAACCTGACAAAAAGTCATCTAAAATAAAACCAGAGCTAACAGCATGCTTAACAGTGAAAGATTGAATGCTTTCTCTCTAACATCAAGAAAAGGACAAGAATATCTGTCTGCTCTTGCCATTTCTATTCAACCTTCGTACTGGAGGTTCTAGCCAGGGCAATTAGGCAAGAAAATGGAACATAAGGCATTCACGTTGTAAAGGAATTAGTAAAACTATCTGCTATGGTCTGGATGTTGGTGCCCCCCACCCCCAAAATTCATATGTTGAAATCCTAATCCCCAATGTGATAGTACGAGGAGGTGGGACCTCTGGAGAGTTAGTAGGTCATGATCTCTATCTAGAGATTCAAAACAATTCATATCAAAATGCCTGATGACTTTTTTATAAGAACTTGCAAGCTGATCCTAAAATTCATATGGAAGTTCAAGGGGCCCAGAACAGCCAAACCAATTTTGAAAAAGAAAAACAAAGTTGCAGGAATCACACATCTAAGAATAGAGAATTGAGAACAGAAATAAACCCGCATATTTATAATTCAATTGATTTTCAATAAAGGTACTAACACAATTCAGTGGGAAAGCATTCTTTTTAACAAATGATATTGGAACAACAGGATATCAATATGCAAAAACTATAATTAGGAAGAAGCATAGGTTTAAATCTTGGTTACTATGGATTAGACAATGGTTTCTTAGACATGACCCAAAGCAAAAGCAACAAAAGATTTAGATCAACTGGACATTATTCAAAATAAAGAACTTTATCCTTCCAGGAACACCATAAGTAAAGGGAAAAGACAACCCACAGAATGGATGAAATTTACTTCAAATCATATATCCCATAAGGGACTTGTATCTAGAATATATAAGGAAGTATTATAACTCAATAATAAAAACACAAATAACCCAATTTAAAAATGAGCAAAGGATTTGAATAGATATTTCCTCAAAGAAAATGTAGAAATGGCTAACATGCACATAAAAATACACTCAACACCACTAGTCATCTAAGAAATGCAAATCCAAACCACAATGAGATGCCACTTCATACCCACTAGGATGACTATAACCATAAAGATAGATGATAACAAGCGCTTGTGAGAATATGGAGAAATTGGAAACCTCATACATTACTGATGGGATATATGATGGAGAAACTGCTTTAGAACACATTTTGGCAGTTCCTCAAATGGTTGAGCATAGTTACCCTATAACCCAGCAATTCCACTCTTAGAAATATATACAAGATAAATGAAAGTACATGTTCACGCAAAAATATGAGCATAAATGTTTATGGAAGCATTATTTATAATAGCCCCAAAACCGGAAATAATCCAAATGTCTGTCAACTGATTAAAGGGTAAATAAAATGTGGTATTTCTAAATATGGAATGTAATTTTGTAAGAAAAACGAAAGTATTGATACATGCTATAACATGGATAAACCTGGAAAGCATTATGCTAAGTGAAAGAAGTCACAAAGGACTACATAGTTAATGATTCTATTTCTATGAAGTGTCCAAAAATAGGCAAATCTTTAGAGGCAGAAAGTAGATAAGCAGTTGCCTAAAACTACAGAGGTGAAGAAATTGGTAGGTGATCACTAAGAGCTACAGAGTTTCTGAAGTAATGAAAATACTGTAAAATTGGTTGTGATGCATATACAATTCTATGAATATACTAAAAGACATTGAGTTGTACCCTTTAAACAGGTGGATTGTATGGTATGTTCATTATATCTCAGTAAAGCTGTTGAAAAATAGTAAGTCCAGACAATTTGCTACAGATTTCATCATTGTTGGTTGATTTTAGCCAAACGATTGATTGAGATCAATCATTTCTTGGAAATAATACCACTCTATCATTCTTCAATTCTTTTTCTGACACATAGCCTGGAACTAGATCTCCATCTCCATTTCTTAAATGTAATTCCTGTCTTTGCTCAAATAACTCAGAAAGTAAAGAGGGTATTACATGTGGGAGGAGTTAACAAATGTTTCATGGGAAAAGTCACCCTTTTTAGAAATAAAATCACTAGATTAGGTAGAATTTCAAAAAGTATTTCATTTGTCCCATTTATTCTCTACTGATTCATTGTCAAAAGATATCAGTTTATACCCCTGTCACCAACTGACAAGTTAGTGGTTTATACTCACCTCCCAAAGTGTCTCACTTTATTTTTGACTATTCTACAGAATGGTTCATCCTTATATTTAGCAGACTCTCTCTCAATAAGTTGAAATGTAAATCCTTCTACTTTTATCACTTAGGGTCAAAAGATCAGTCAAGTTTCTCTTTTCATCATGACTACCCTTCACTGATTTGCAAGTATCTATCATGCCCAGAAGCAAAGAGGTGAAGGCAAGGAGGTGAAGTAAGGAGGAATATGAACTAGAATTTGATCCAGATAGATGGGCCTCGGACAAATTACTTAACATCTCTGAGTTTCACTTTCACATCTGTAAAATGAGAACAATAAAATCTACCTTGTAGAATTCTTAATGAAATTTGTTGGATAGCTTTTATTTCTAAGTGCCTGGCAGAAGGTAGGTATTCTAGAAGATTAGTTCCTGTCTCTTCACCATTGCCTGCTTCTGCCTTTTTCCCAGTAAACTTTTCCAGCTATTTTGATCATCTGTAATGTAAAATGGGTATAAAACATGTGTAAACTGTACTTGACCTGTAAGCATAGATTAAAATGGAGAGGGAGCAGAAGGGACTCCTCTGACCTCATAGGGATTTAGATAGCCTACTTCTTACAAAATTCACAATATTTTTTCTGCCTTCTAGGCTGAACATGTACCTTCTTTCTGCTTGCCATTCATAAGAAATTCTTGTTTTGTAAACAAACCCTAACCTGCTCATTTGGCCAAGAAACAGGGTTTTTTTCCTCTCTGAATTCCTTTCAACCCTACAGAGAGTTTGTGTTTTGAAGATATGTAGTTCAGAGTTTTTGCTTTCCTGGTGGTTCTTGCCTTTATTCATTGATAGGCAAGAATTTATTTTAGAAACAAAATTGGATGTTCAATCATGATAGTATATGGCATTTTTAGGAATAGGAAGAAACTAACCTTTCTTAAGTGTTCAGTAAATGTCATCATTGTACTCAGTACTTTCCTTGTGATGATCTTAAGCATTTACTATTATATATTTGCATTTTACATTTGAGAAAACTGAGTCACAGAAGTAGAGAGACTTGCTAAAAGTTTCATAAACAATGCCATTCTGTCCCCAAAGCTTCCCTCTCCGTTACACACTGCAGTAGCAGACTTGGGTAGCAGTTATCCTGATTTTACATAAGAATTAGTGTTGGCACCAGCAAAACTCTGGGATTTTATTGTTGTGGTTTGAGTCCTTTTCCAGGAAAATAAAAATGAAATACATAAAAGAACACTTGGTTAGTGAATGAGGAAATCAAAATTCTCATTCTAGCTATGCCAATAAATGAATGTGGGATACTCGGAAAGTGACTACTTTGGAGAATAATATTTATATTTATATGGAGATCATTAATTATATAGAATCTTAAATGACTTTTAAAAAACCCTTGAATCTTCCACATCCTTTCTGCCTCCTTCTCTACCTATTCTTTAGGGATGTTTGACATTGAAAAGTCATATATCTACATAATGGCTATACCTTTTTTGTTTGTTTGTTTTCTCTTCAGGATTAACTTATCTAAGATTGATTCCAAGCAGGCTTCCTGACAGAACAGAACTTAGCCTCCTGCAGAGCTCTGTGGAAACGTGCCACAGTTTTAAATTGTGATCCTGAATCCCTGGGTGTCCCAAAGCTCTCTCATGGGGAGAGCCATCAATATTGTTTCATAATATTCCAGATGTCATTTGTCTTTTTGACTCTCATCCTTTCCTAAGTACATGGTAGAGTTAGACTGTCTGACGAGGGACATCACAACAGATTGAATGCAGAAGCTGACAGGAGAATCCAGGTGTATTTCAATGTCAGATATTCAAGGCACTTGCAAAAATGTAAAACATTGCCACTAATTTTTCTTTTTGCTAATTTTTGCTTTGTTTTGGAAAATATAATTTTAATTAAATATTATTGTTTATGTTAACATAGAACGGATTTATTATTTTTAAATGAATTAATAAATATTTCTGAAAATTTATGTTTTAAATATTTTTAGTATAGTAAATATAAACATATAGAACCCACACAAACATATGTTTTTTTAGACCTCTGAATAATTTTTAAGAGTTTAAAAGGCTCTAGAGACCAAAAATTTTGAGAACCACAGGCTTAAGGCAATCAATCCTGATAGGTTGCTGAGATGGGCTTGGGTCACAGCCTTGCTCATGCCAGAGAAGGGGCAGACATTTCTTCAAGACTTGCTACATCCACGTGTGCTGCCCCTCACTGCAATGGACAGCAGAAAACCCCTTTATCCACTACTGCTCCTATCTCAGTAAATTACCACCAATACACCTATTCCAAGCAGAGTGTATTCACTTCTTGGTCACTCACATATACTCATTCAGCATCGATTTAAAATTCCTGTTAAACAAACATAAGTCCAAATATAAATCCCAATTAGAGTTTCTGAGAAACGATTGAGTTGAAAAATATGAAGAACATACGTCTCACCTATTTAGATTCTTGAATTTTAGGTTTTTCTAGTTTTATACGTGGAGCCTAGGAGGAGAATCATTAACCATATGAAAGTGTAAAATTGCAAGCCTCTTTGATACTGTTCTCATTACTCCAAGTCCCAGGGATGGTTATTATGCTATGTTGGTAGGAGGAACAATGGGAAGATGGCTTGGAAAATATGACATTTGTTGCAGTGACAGACTCTAATTTGTTTATTCTTGCTGGTATCAGTGCCCTTACAGAATCCACAAATACACTAGCTCTGGTTTGGCCACATGACTCGCTTAGGGCAATGGAACAATAGCAAATATGATGCAAGCAGAGACCTGAAGTTTTCACATTTAAGCTTGTCCTCTCTTGCTGCTCTTGGAGCCCCAAGTCATCATGTCAACAAGCATGGGCTGGCCCGCTAGATGATAAGAGACATGTGACATGTGACCCAGTTATACCCATCACTCCAGCTGAGGGCAAGTCAGCTGTCAGATGTATGAGGGAGGACATTTGGGATCAGCTAACCCTCAGCCATCCCACCTGTAACCACAGGTGCATGAGTAAGGCCAGATGAAAGATTCAGGTACACCAGAACTGCCTAGTGAAATTGGAAGCCAGATAAGTGGTTGAGGTTTTAAGCTTCTGAATTTTGGGTTGGCTGATTTTACAACTGTAGAGAATTGATATCAAAATTTACTGTAATTTTAATGCTTGTAAACATACTTATAGAAACTTCTTTGATACAGGTTTAGTCTGTCATATTTCCTGACTTCTACGAGGAAGTAAAGAAGCCAATAAGATCTAAAATTCCTTTCTTAATTTGTGTTACCCCAGAGCCTTAGAACCTTTTGCTGTAAATGTGCTGGCAGTGAAGGTTGTGGGTAGGCTGGGGGTGAGGTGGGAAATGAGTTTGGAGTAGGTGCACTTGGTTGGTTAACTGTAACTGAGGTAGGCGGTACATAGGCCCCTGGGCTGGACAGCTGGTGTCTGTCAAACAGAGTAAAATTGAAGCTTTGTTTTCCCTGACACTCCAAGGACAAAGTTAATGGCAGGAGCTGAGCTCTCCTGGAGTAAAGAGATAAGATGGTCACTCCTGAGGCCAAGGAAACCTCCTTGTCTGCACCTGCACAGGAAGGCTCCTTGGGAGTCAAAAAAGGAGGGGGTGCCATCCTATAATAAGTGTGGACGTACCCCCACAGGCCTCAGCACTGGAATCCATCTAGCAAAATGTTGCGCATGCATGTTGGGGAGGGTCCTAGGGCAGGTCAGGTGTGGAAAAAGAAGGGAGGTAGTTGGCCAAAAGTAAACAAAGACCTGAAAGAACTGCCCTATAGAAATGATTTAACTGCCTCTTTACTGTACTCCTCCTCATTAGGAATGAAGCCCACACCCTTTCTCTCTGGGTGTGAATTTCTGTCTTGCTTCAGTCTTTTTTTTTTTTTTAATTTATTTATTTTTGGCTGCGTTGGGCCTTTGTTGCTGTGCGCGGGCTTTTCTCTAGTTGCGGTGCACGGGGTCTACTCTTCCTTGTGGTGCGCGGGCTTCTCATTGTGGTGGCTTCTCTTGTTGTGGAGCACGGGCTCTAGGTGCGTGGGCTTCACTAGTTGTGGCATGCAGGCTCAGTATTTGTGGCGCATGGGCTTAGTTGCTCCGTGGCATGTGGGATCTTCCTGGACCAGGGCTCGAACCTATGTCCCCTGCACCGGCAGGTGGATTCTTAACCACTGTGCCACCAGGGAAGCCCCCTTGCTTCAGTCTTAAATAAACAAACTGTTTCTCTGTGTGCTCTCCCACTTGTTGTGCTGTGTCTCTAATAATAAGCTTTGTACCTGTTTTTACAGTTTTTGCCTCCTTGAAACATTCTTGCTTTCAAATGGGGCAAGAGCCAGGGGCACTTTGCTTCTAGCCTCTAACCCCTGGTGGTCTGGTGAATAGGATTCCTGGTTTTCATCCAGGCTACGCAGGCTTAATTCCTGGGCAGGGAACTAAGATCTTGCTTCGGGACTGCTCACTGCTGTCTCTCTGAGATCATAACAATCTTCTCATTCTGAGCTTTGGTTTCTCTAAGGAATAAGTTGAATGACTGAAATTTTCATTTTGTTTCCCCTAGGAAATTTTGAAAGATATTCTCTGCTATGGGACAATAAATAATAATAATAAAGATTACTTGGTAATATAGAGATAAATGGCTTATTAGGGATGTCAAACTGGTAGCAGAACTTGAAGCATTAAAAGGCAAGACACAACTGTTAGGGGAGAACTGGTAGCAGAGATTCAGGCTGGAGACTCAGTGGGAGGAACAACAAAAGCTACTTACTTAAGTCTCCCTTAAGAACATTTTACATTTTACAATGTGATGCGCACAGTGAATGCCAGTTACCTTGCCCCAGGCCTGACATAAGCCTTGTTAGATTAGGAAAAGGACTGCTCTCTCTAAACTTATGTTCTTGGACTTTAGAGAGGGTGGGAATTAGAACCAAATCTTAGGTTCAGCACTTACCAGATGAGTGACCTCCAAGACATGATCTATAAAATGGGGTAATACAAATACCTAAAAAAAAAAAAAAAAAAAAAAAAACCCTACGTTTGAAAACTGACAACGACCTACGCCTTCTCTCTCTCAGTGACACTACAATCTATGCGAAGAAAATGTACCTTTCTTCAGGGCCACATAATGATGTCTGTGGGCCTCTAGGCAATTTTGCTTTCATGGTCCCCTTCTTTCATAAAAACATACTACAGAGTATATTTTATGACTGCATTGGTATACAGACAAACATAATCCTTGACCTTAGAGGTTAATTTTTTCTTCTAACTTTAAAGGAAATTAAAACATTTTTGTGGGAAAAAAACGCACAAGAGATCTTAAGCATTCTCATCACACACACACACACACACACACACATACATACACGAGAGAATTAAAGAGAATTAGCCATGTAACTGTGAGGTGATATGATGTGTTAATTATCTCGATCTTGGTAATCATTTTATAATGTTATGTATACCAAACCATCACGTTGTGTCCTTTAATATACAGTTATATTTGTCAATTATTCCTCAACAAAGCTGGAAAAAGAAATATGATAGAATTTTTAAGGACTTCTGTGAAGATGTTGGGAAGGAGAAAAGGCGCGGAAAAGTCCATTTGAGAAGGTAAATTTTTTCCTTGGTGGAGTATTTATGAAAAAGGAATGAGCCTGTAAGAGAAGAAGATCATTGCTAAGTTTACGGCTGAAGTACGTTTACTGCTACTCAGCAGTGCATACATGCTTATGTCGGGGCAGGGGGAAGCTAAGCATAAGGAAGATTAGATCAGTTGTAGAAAAAGAAGTCAGGGCTGACATATCAATTCGGCATAACAAACACAGTACTTAGGCACCAGACTACTTTCTTTCACAAACACTGTTCAACACAAGTCTCCTTGGGCCCATTATCCACATGGTCTTGGTCTAGATTGCCAACATTCCATGAGGAAGGAAATAATAAAGACAAAAGCAGAAAAACATTTAAAAAGCAAATCACAAAAATAGTTCACAGTTAAATATATATTCAAGATCTGGATCTCTGGAAAAAAATATTAGAATATATACTCTTCTGACAATTCTAAAAAAATAAAAAGAGAAAGAAAGCACAAATAAGCAAAAAGAGGAAGTGCTGGGATGGTAGTAATCATGCAAAAAGGATGTAAAATTATATACTGTGGGCACTGACATATGAAAATCCTAACAAAATGGCAGGCGGGAGGTGGTTCTGTTAATCTACTAATATAAATTAGCAAAATAGGATAAAATTGAAAAGCTGAATATAAGAACACATGACAAATACTAAAGGTTATCTGAGAACTATTTCTAAGTTTTTTTGAGGTCGTATATCTCTATTGTAGAATCCTTCTAACTTGTGATTCCAATTCCTATGTTATGTAAATCTATTTTTCCAGAAATATAAAAGATGTAAAGCCATTTAATTCACTTCATGAAGCAAGTATACAACTGATTTCAAAGTATCACAAAGATGGCACATTAAAGGAAACTATGAATCCAAGAGATTTGTGAGTATTCAAAATAAAATGCTAGCAAATAAATCCAACAGTGCATCAAGAGACTAATGTACCCCCAAAAGTACTGCAAATATGATGTATTAACTTGGAATCTAAATCATATAATAGGTCAGAAATAATTATTCCAATTGATTACTAAAAATTATTTGATTAAGTTTCAACTCTTATTCTGATAAAAATATAGAAATATAAAAATTACTCTAAAATATTTTAATTATAACATCTATCTGAAAACAATCACATCAAAGTTAAAGGAGATACACTCAAAGCCTAACCACTAAGAAATAAGGATAAATCGTGCACCATTATTTTATAATGAAATATTTTGTGCATATAAAACTATAATGTACATATAAGATAATTTGTACATTCAATACCATGAAAGAAAAAGAAAATACCTATTTATATTAAGGGGGTTTCACTCGGATGTGATTTCCCTTTTTGATCACCTTTTTCTCATCAGAAATGGAAGGTATCCTAAATTTTGTATTTATTATTCTGTTGATATATGACTAAACAACGTACTGGCTAGTTTTGTATGTGGTCTGGCTCTATATAAATTGTATCATATTGTATATACTATTTGCAATGTAATTTTTAGCTTAATACCATCATGTGAGTCCTTTATGATAACAGTTGTAGCTATCTTTTATTTTTGAAAGATATTTCATACTGTTTACTATTATATTGTTTGAATCAGCAGCAATGTATGTTCCCTCTTCTAGATGGACATTTAGGTTATTTGCCTGAACGTTTGTTTGATTGGTTTGCCAGCAACATTCTGTGTCAATTTCTTTGCACATAATGTCATGCAGGTCTGACTAGACAGGTACTATTCAATATAATTTTCTGATGCTTTGAAATATTCTACAAATCTGTAATTTTTAGGAAAGTAAGGGCAATTATACTTAACAGTGCACACATGGATTTTTTTCTTTTTTTTTTTTCTTATAGAACTACACATTCTAGCCTCCATGTGTCTTAATCTAAAATTCATAGTTTCCATTTTGACATTTTTTGCCTTGCCTTTTTGATGGTTATTTTCCCCCTCTTTATTGCCTTCTTATGAAGGGAAACCTCATTTCTTTTTTATTTTCTTTCTTTTCCAACTCTCTATCCCTGTTTTTAAAGCAGTTATCTTTGAAATTTTATCATCTATACCTAATTTTACAAAGTCTAAAATTTATCAATGTCTTTTATATACTTCTAGACAATAAAAGGATTTAAGAATGCTCTAACCCTGGTTATCTCATTCCACCCTTACATAATTTTTTCAGTGGTATTTTAGTACTCAACTTAGTATTTTAGTATAACTTCTCAAGTAGGCATTACTTCTGTAGAACTGAATTAAACTAATAAAAAAGCTAACTGTATAATTATTTTTACATGTTGTAGGCATTGTTATAAGGTTCTATTTTTTGATGGGCATTAGGAAAAACCTATTTACATTCATCTTGGCCTATCTTTAAACCTCAATATAGCTGGATATACTTGTGTAAACTAAACTAAAATTCCCTGGAACTTATTTCAACCGATCCCTCAGAATTTAAGAAAAATAGCCATTTGGGCTTCCCTGGTGGCGCAGTGGTTGAGAGTCCGCCTGCCGATGCGGGGGACGCGGGTTCGTGCCCCGGTCCGGGAAGACCCCACATGCCGCGGAGTGGCTGGGCCCGTGCGCCATGGCCGCTGAGCCTGCGCGTCCGGAGCCTGTGCTCCACAACGGGAGAGGCCGTAACAGTGAAAGGCCTGCATACCGCAAAAAAAAAAAAAAGAAAAAGAAAAGAAAAATAGCCACTTTGAAATTTTAATGTATATTATAAGTTGATAAACCATCAGGAGAACCTCAGGGTGATGATTCTGTAGAAAATAAAGGTACATTTTAATTGGCCTTGTCTGCAAAACTAAATCTTTATTAAATCCCCTTATTTCCCATAATAATATAGTTGTTTGCAAAGGTTCAATAAGAATTTGTCTTCATTTCTACCAAGATCTAATTGGATAAACCAAATTTATAACCATAACCATGCCAGAAACATCACATTTGAAAGTAAGTTGTATTTAATTAGATAGGACAAGCCTACTATTCAGAAATAAGAACTTCACTTTTTATGTGGAAAAGATGCTTACAAAGTTCTCCCAGGAGACTGGTCCAGTGCCTGTTCTATGACTTGGAATTAGATTTAGTAAATAATATAACTTCTCAGTAGACCAGAAATTTTAATAAACCTGGAGAATCTCAAAAAAAGAATATAGCCTTTCAGCTACAGATTCTGTAGTTGAAGACTGGTAGAGGCATATGGGATAGTTCTTGATTTTAGCCTCAAAACAGATAATCAGATAAGGGCAGAAAAAAAACATTTCTAGTAGACAAAAGTGATCAAACTTATGACCCTAAATTTGTGAAATCTCTAGACAGAAGTTTTCTCTCTTCTTTAGTTCTGCTAAACATGCAACAAGGGGTCCTTTATGTAGTAATCATTACCTCTTGTTTCCTCTGTGTAAATAAAATGAACCAGATAGAAGAGAATATGAAATCAATGATAATCAGAACATTTGTTAAACAAGCTTATTTTGTCAAATCTATTCCTTAGATGTGGAGGTCAACTATGGGAGGTGGGAGTGAGGTGGGAAGTAAGAGGAGAAAGCAGGATGAAACCAAAATGTGAACTAACATTTTCCAAAGAGCTTAGCCCCAGCAAGTCTGAGTGAGGCACAATACTCTCCTGGACCTTCCCACAAAACACCAAAACCGTATGTGGGAAAAGCGAGAACATTTAGCAACGATACTTGCTCCAGGGGCAGGAATGGGGGTGTTCTTAGATTTCTTCTTATCCCTGTGAACTCTTGCTTTTCATGTCTTCAGCACCTACACATAACCAGTACTGTCCTGAGCATAGCTAGGTATTTTAGCACTTCAGGACAAAATGAAATGTATAATATGGGTAGGGAATAACAGACCTATTTCCTCTTTTCTACTTAAAAGCTTTTTTAGGGTATGGAAGGTCTAGAGATATCTTTGTGGGATTGAGATAGTAATTATAGCAAACACTTATCTAGTGATCACTGTGCTGGCACTGTTCCAAACATGTTACATATATTCGATCCTCCAACCCAACAACCTTATAAGATATCAGAGGTAAATGTACTCTGGAGTTAATAAAGTTTAAATTTCAGAATCAGATACTTAATTTCATATTTATAATTTTGTATTCATTTTCTTAAAGGATACTTCCAAAATTTTATTAGGCTTAGGCCCCCAACACTGGCCCCAAGTTCACACAGCTAGTTAAGATGGCAGAGCCAGATTTAATCTCAGACTGCCCAGATCTAGACTACGCACTCTGTCACTTCAATTCTGTATGGTCTGGGAAAGCTAAAGAGGACAGCCTATATGTCCATGCCCAGGCCTTCCAAGTCATTCTGTTGTAAGGCATTGATCTCATTTATGAATGAGATAAGACTTAAATGTTTAAAATTTCTACTTTACTTGAATTTACCACCAATTCCATTTAAATTCTAAATAGCTATATGATTATTATTATGATAAATCAACAAATACTATTATCACTCCATTTTTCAAAGTCTTTCTGATGCTAAATAATTTTCTGAAAACTAGATAAATTACCTACCTAGGAAATGGAGAATCTGTGATTTAAATTCAGGTCAATCTGACCTCATGCTATTCAATGTTGCCTAAATTCAAGATCTCAGAATCAGATTTACTACTACTATTTTTTTTTTACTTTTATTTGCCATTCTTTTTTTTTTTTTTTTTTTTTTTTGCGGTATGCGGGCCTCTCACTGTTGTGGCCTCTCCCATTGCGGAGCACAGGCTCCGGAGGCGCAGGCTCAGTGGCCATGGCTCACGGGCCCAGCCGCTCCGCGGCATGTGGGATCTTCCCGGACCGGGGCACGAATCCGTGTCCCCTGCATCGGCAGGCAGACTCTCAACCACTGCGCCACCAGGGAAGCCCTATTTGCCATTCTTTGAATAATTTTATGTGTTAGTAGACGTGTATGTTTTTAAAATTTCTATAACAACCCTTCAAGATAGTCTTAATTATCTTCATTTCATGGGAGTTTGTTGACATTTGAAGAGTTCACTAACTTTTCAGTTGTTCCAGAGGCAGTAAGTGGCAGAGACAGGATTCCCAGTGAGACCTACCTTGTCATGGGGAATTGGCATCAGTAACACTTTAAGAACCATCCACAGAATCAAGACTCCTTTCTCCACAAAGCTGCCTCTTGTGTATGAGCCAAATGAAGAACTCCCTGCCCTTGAAATCTCCCTTTATTCTCTAAGTTTGGCATTTTTCAAAAGCCATTGAAATCCACCGCTAAACTGTAAAAATTCATTCAAGGCTTTGAGGACCTATTCCTCAATAGGTGTTCTAAAAACGTTTTGAGCACTCTTAGTGTCACTGGAGTAAATGTAGAGGTTCACAGTGTGCAAATATTGCCATGATACACGTGCTAACAATCACATTGCTGTCGAAAGTTACTTTGTGCAAGCATTTGCATCTCCATGGGAATATTCTATTGACTAAGATATGTCACTAGAAACAACAGAAGGATTTTTCTTTAAGTATGGATTGAATTGATTTTTCTAAACGGCTCCAAAGTGTGGGCTTTCATTCTATAATCCATCCTAAGTGTTTTAAAATAAAAGAACTATCAAATCACTTGGCAGAACAAGACCTGTTGATGCCCAGAAAGGCCAATTTATATTCAGTTGGCACCCTAGCAAGCAGCATGATTGATATCATTCAGATTTGAGACTGGAATGATAAATAGTTACACATGGCCAAGCGTCACACTTCAGGGCTCACGGGGCCCTGTTGAGTTATTGTTTTGTTTTGCCCCTGGTTCTTGTAGGCTGAAAACTTCGTTTTCATAAATTAATCAGTGATGGCATTTTGCATCTCTGATTTGTTGCCTTTCTCAAAAGGCCTTTACTTGCAGTTTATAATGCTGAGTGGCACAGTTTCAAGCTACCCAAAGAGATACAAAACAGTTGGATAATCAAAAGCATTTCTGTTATCATGGCAAATAAATATAGAATTCTCTAAATGCTTCATTTTCAAATGCAAGGACATTTAAGCACAACAACACTGAAAAAAAATTTTATTATATGCTGAATAGATATAAAAGAATATTATAAGAATACATGTAAATTAAAAGAAATAAAAACAAAGGAATATCTATATTCTAACCACCCATTTTAAGGAAAAAAATTTTTCTTTGAAATTTCTTGTCTGCTCTTCCCAGATTCCATTCTACATCCTCCTTCAGAAACAAACAGTAACCACTATATTTAATTTTAGGTTTAAATAAAGTATTGTTTATTTTAAATACTTTTGAATCATGTATAAATGGAATTATTCTTTGTGGATTTTTGTGATTTATTTAGGGTTTTTTTGCAGCATATTTGCAATAGTTATTGTTGCTATTTATAGCTATAATTTATTTATTTTCGTTACTGTATATGATTTTATTTTAAGAACATGCCACAATTTATTTACCATTTTCCAGTCAATGGACATTTGGATTGTTCCTGTTCTTATGAAGTTCTGTTATGAATGTTCTTATACAGGAACATTCCCACATATATCACTTGCTATATATGATTAAGAGTTTATATATAAATATATATGAAACTCATGATATATTCATGTATATATGTAACATATTCATATATTATTTAGAAAATATATGGATTTGTGGGGTCACAGAGTACTTACATCCTCAACTTTACCAGATATTGTAAATTGTTTTTTAAGGTGTTTGTACACTGTGTCAGCTCTTCCACATGTTCACCAAGGCTTGATATTGCCAAGCATTGACATTTTTGTGCCCCTGGAAGATGCAAAGTGGAATATACTGTGTCTTTAACTTGCATTTGCCTGATTTCTTATGAAGAGGAGCACATTTGCATGTATATTGACCATTTATGTTTCTCATTCAGTGAAGTACCTACGATTCACTATTTTTCTACTGAATTGTTTATCTTACTCTTAATTAGTTTTTATGAAAATATTTCTTCCTATTTTTCATGTATCTTTTTATTCTCTCTGTGATATTTGATGAACAGAAATTCTTAATTTTGTAGTAGGTAATTCCTTTATGCCCTGTTCTTTTGTTTATTATTTATGAAATCTTTCCCCGGCCCATAAAAATGCCTTTTATATAGACTTTTAAATTCGAATACTTTTGCCTTTAAATTTAATTTTATCTGTTTGGAACTGATTTTTTATGTGGCATGAAGTTTTGGCCCAATTTCATTTTTTGTTTATTATACACAATCACTTGTCCTAGCATCATTTAATAGAAACACATACTTTCCTTGTCTTCAATGCCACCTCTGCCATTCATTTGTTCAGCTCATACTTACTGAGTGGTTGATATGTTCCTGGCACCACTATAGGGGTTAGGGATCCAGAGGAAATAAATTAGATTAAAATTCTTACTCTATGGTGCTTTCATCTTAGTTGAGGGAGAAAGATGATAGCTAATAAAAAATATGCAAAGAAAAGTAAAATTTACTTTTTTGATGGTGATCAGTGCTATAAAGAAAATAAAAAGAGAACGAGTATAGGAAAAGTGGGGCTGGGGTAAATTTTTAATGGAATTATCAGGAAAGGCTATACTAAGAAGCTAGCATTAGAGGAAAGATTTGAAGAAAGTTAAGGAACAATTCATGTGAATATCTGGGGTAGGGGGTACATTTTAGATAAAGGGAAGAGCAACTGCAAAATTCTTGAGGCAGAAGTATGCCTGGTGTGTTCAGAAGATCAGTCTGGAAAGTGTAATCAAGCAGATTTTAAAAGATAAGTTCAGGGCTTCCCTGATGGCGCAGTGGTTGAGAGTCCACCTGCTGATGCAGGGGACACGGGTTCGTGCCCCGGTCTGGGAAGATCCCACATGCCGCGGAGCGGCTGGGCCTGTGAGCCATGGCTGCTGAGCCTGTGTGTCCGGAGCCTGTGCTCCGCAAGGGGAGAGGCCACAGCAGTGAGAGGCCCACGTACTGAAAAAAAAAAAAAAAAAAAGATGAGTTCAGAGAGGGAATAAGGGGTCAACTTTATCGGACAGGAAGCCTTTGAAGTATGACATGATCTGAATTACATTTTTGAATGGTTCATTGTATTGATCAGTGATCAAAAGATCACTGTATCAAACCATCAGAATCAATCATGTATGTTGTAATTTAGCAATAAATAACCACATGTTCTCAGTGGCCTCACACCATGAATGTTTAATTCTTGCCCGTGTTACACTCATTGCAAGGCAGCTGGGTACTATGATCTACATTCTCACTTCAGGACCCAGGCTGGCGGAGTAGCTACCATTGGGAGCGCTACTAGTTCTCATCACAATGAAACAAGACTAGTCAAAACAAGCACCAACCGCTAGAGCTTCCATTCATCTAGAAGTGACCACATCATTTCCATTCTCATTTCATCAGCCAACTTAAATGACATGGTAATTTAGGTTTCAAGGGTACAGAGAAGTTCAACCATGCACATGGTGGAGTATCTGGTGCATAGCACTAATGTCTACAAGTCTCTGGCTGCTGTGTTGAGAACACATTGTTGGTGGGCAGGGGCAGTAGCAGGGAGTACAGCCTGTTCAAAAACAAAGGCTTAAACCAGGGAGGTAACAGAGGATGTGGTGAGAATTAGCTGGATTCTGCATAAATTTTGAAGGTAGAGGCAACAGGTTTTTGTCAGTAGATTTGATGTGAGGTGGGAAAGGAAGAGAGGAAGGAATGGCTTCAAGGATTTGGGCCTGGGCAGCTGGATAATGAGGTGCCATTTACTGTGATGGATAATGATTAAGGATGAGCAAGTTTTTTGTTTTTCATTTGTGTGTGTGTGTGTGTGTGTGTGATCACAACTTCAGAATTAGACTTTCAATCCTTCTGACTTATTTGTAAGCATTTCCCTATGTTATATATCTCCTCTTTTTAAACATCTAGGACAGTTTCTGTTTTACTCACTGATTCCTGATACTGAGGGTATGAATAATAGGAAGCGGTGTTAGAAGGGTCTTCCCAGGAGCATACAAAATTTCCTGGCCTCACCTTTGGTCCAGCCAATGGTGATGCAGAAGCCAGAGAAGAACTGATGGATCTGGAGCACCCAGATCTCTTAAAGCCAGAGCACTAGGAACTCTACTGTGACCTTGTGGCTTCTGCCAGTTACAAAGTAAGTTTCCATCTGCTGTTGGGTTCCATTGATAGTGATTTTATCTATCTTTGTGCCAGTATCATATTGACACAATTACTAATGTTTTATAAGTTGTGACATTTAGAAGGATTAGCTTTCTGAACCATAAACTCTTCCTTCTTTTTCAGGAGTCCTTTGATTCTTCCTGGCCCTTTGATCATTAATTTAAATTTTAGGATCACCTACGAAGTTAAAAACAAACAAACAAGAACAAATCTCATGGGATTTTTATTGGGATTACACTGAATTTATGAATCAATTTGGGAGAAATTATACCTCCATTTGAAGAATGTGGTAAAGGTCTCCAATAAATAATTGGAGGTCTCTTTAAAAGTCTTTAACTAAAAATTTATAGTGTTCCCCTGTAAATATTTTGCTCAATTTATATTAGGTTTATTTTTTAAAACTTTATGTATTTATTGTTAATGTAAATTGTATCTTTTTAGTAAATTATATTTTAAGCTATATATTACCATTACAGGGATGTGAAATTATTTGTGTATATTTAACTATTTTTATTATTGTGTTTTAGTTATGTTTCTTATAAACAATGGATAGATTTTTAAGTAACATAATTAGTTCATGCACATTATAATTACTGACATAGTTGGATTTGTTTTCCATCTTACGTTGTTTTCTATTTGTCCCATTTTTGCAGTTTTCTGCTTTTCTTCCTTTATCTTGCATTAACTAAATTTCTTCTCAATCTTTTTTACCTCTACTGATCAAGAGCTATACAACCTATTTCTAGTATTTTAGTAGTTACCCTGAAGTTTTTCACATAGGCACACTTCCTTTATGAAAGCCTATGGTTAGGTTAATCAACATCTTTTTCTTCCTTTTGAATAATACAAAGACCTCCAGAATATTTAAATTCTTTTCATCCTCTTCCTACTTATATATTCTTTTTGTTGTATATTTTAGAGTTTTTCTATTTTTCCTTTTTACAAGCATGACAACACTATTATTGTCTCATATTGTGGGTGCTTACTTAGATTTGCCGAGGTATTATCAGTTTCTCTGTACAGGATTCCTTTTAATAGCTCTGACTGTACATCTGGAATCTAGTTGTTTCTGCCTGATGTCAGTGTTGAAATGAAGATGGCTGCAAATTCTTTCATATTCCTCCTGTGGAGAAGTGAAATTAATTTTCCTCCCTTGGACCTGGGCTGGCCTCTGACAACTCTGTTCAGTAGAATGTGGTAGAAGTGATACCATGCCAGTTCTGGGCATTTTCAAGAACTGGAGCCTTCTTTCTGCCATGGTATCTGAGAGCTCTAAGCTGACATGCAGGAAGTATGCCTACCCTGCCAGAGAGGCCACATGGAGAGGGCAGGAGGATTACATGGAGAGAGGTGTGGTCTGGCTAAGCTCGGTTTTCCAGTACCATTTGTACCCTAAAAGTACCAGGACCATGAGAGAAGTCTTCTGGACCCCTCAGACCTGCTCAGCCACAAGGTAAATATCACCAACTGGCCCTATTTGGTGACAGAAGAATCATTCTAGCCCCATCCTATTCCTGATCCACAAAAACTATGTGATATAATCAAATGGCTGTTGTTTTAGGTCACTATGTTTTGGGGTAATTTATTACGCAGCAATAGTTAACCAGATCAAATGCCTTCAGGTTTTCCTTACCTAGAAAGTCTGTATTTTGTTCTTACTCTGGTTTTTGTTTGTTTGTTTGTTTTTTGCGGTATGCGGGCCTCTCACTGTTGTGGCCTCTCCCGTTGGGGAGCACAGGCTCCAGACTTGCAGGCTCAGCGGCCATGGCTCACGGGCCTACCCGCTCTGCGGCATGTGGGATCCTCCCAGACCGAGGCACGAACCCGTGTCCCCTGCATCAGCAGGTGGACTCTCAACCACTGTGCCACCAGGGAAGCCCTGCTCTTACTCTTGAAATACATTTTTGGTGAGGAAAAAAAAAATGTGTTGGTACTTATTTTCTCTCAATACACTGAAAATATTATTCTGGCATTTATTCTTCCTACTGAGAAATCAGCTCTCAGTCTGTGTCAAACCTTTGAAGGTGATCTGTTTTTTGTTTTGTTTTGTTTCATTCAAGTTTCTGTTGTCTTAAATCTCTGGCTGTTTTTTAAGATCCACTCTTTTTCCTTGGTTTTCTGAAGCTTCACTTAGGTGTGTGATTGTGTTTCTTTTCTTTCATTCTTTGTTTAATCCTACTAGGGATTTACTGGTCTTTATCCCACATGGGATAGAATACTGATTGTTTTCCATCATCAGTTCTGGAAAATGTTTAACCATAATCTCCTCAAATATTGCTTGTACCCAGTTCTCTCTTCTTTCAGAATTCCAGTTAGTTGTATATTAGACTTAGTTTACCCTCCAGATCTATTAATCAATCTTTCATAATTTTTATTTCTTCAGATATGCCTGCTTTTTATATTTAAACTTTTTTCTTATTAAAATCTTATTCAAACTTTTAAATTTATTTCTTATTTAAACTATCCTTTGGTTTTTTCCAACATTTTATTGTAAAAATTCTTAAACTTCCACAAGTTGGGAGAATTTTATAGTGAATACCCACATACCCAAAATTAGATTCTACTGTCTTCATTTTGCTCTATTTACATTGTCACATTTCTATTATACTATCCCTTTAACCATCATCTTATTTTCTTTATATATTACTAAGAAAGTTACAGACATAAATACACTTCTACCTAAATACTCTGTCCTGCATATCATTAATTAAAATTTAATATTTATTTATAGGTTTTGTTATTTGTCCTGAAGTAAAATTTACAAATAATAAATGAACATACCTTAAGTGTACCAGAAAATGATTGTGGGTTGAATGAGTTTTTAATTTCATGTACAATTTTTTCATTTCTAAAAATTCTATTTGATAATTTTTAAACATATTTTTAAACTTTTTCTCAAATTTTATATTGGAATAATTTTAGATTTAAAGAAAAGTTGCAAAGGTAACACAAAGAGTTCTCATATACCTTTTACCCAGCCTCCCCTAATGTTTATGTCTTACATATCAACAGTACAATTATTAAAACTAGGAAATTCACACTGATACACACTCTTGTTTTTTTTTTTTTGGCGGTACGCGGGCCTCTCACTGTTGTGGCCTTTCCCGTTGCGGAGCACAGGCTCCGGATACACAGGCTCAGCGGCCACGGCTCACGGGCCCAGCCACTCCGCGGCATGTGGGATCTTCCGGGACCGGGGCACGAACCCATGTCCCCTGCATCGGCAGGCGGACTCTCAACCACTGTGCCACCAGGGAAGCCCCGATACACAACTCTTAACAAACCTACAGACTTTATTCAAATTTTATTTAACTAGCATTTCTGCTAATGTCCCTTTTATGCTCTAGGATCCAATCCAGGATTCCACATAGCATTTAGTTTTAATTTAGTCTTAGTATTCTCTAATCTGTGACAGTTTGTCAGTTTTTCTTTCATGACCTGACACTTTTGAAGTATACTAGCCAGTTATTTTGTAGAATGTCCTCAATTTGGATTTCTCTGACATTTTCTCACAATTTGAACAAATTGTACATTTTTGTACATCAGATCGTGTTGCACATTTTTGGTGAGAATAGTAAGAAGTGATGTTGTGATTTCAATTTTTATTAGGGGAGACATGGTAGTATTGACATTTTATGTACAGCAATGTTAATTTGGTCATTTGATTAGGGTAGTGACTGCCTACATGGTTCTTTTAAAATTTTGTGCTGTAACTTCATTTTAGTCCTTTATTCCATTTTTTAAATATGTAAAATTTTATTTTGTATTCTGTGTCTTAATATTTGTAATCTTTACAAGTACCATTCTGTCCCAGGTATTTTTGTTTGACTTGAGATAATTTGAGTAAAGATGGGACACTGGTGGAAGCTATACCACCTCTACTTTATAGAACAGTGGGGAGATAATGGGATTTGCAGCCAGGTTGATAAGAACATAAATCAACTATTTATCAGCTGTGTGATTATGAGTAGCTTACCTTACCTGAATGTTATTTTCCCCATGTGTAAAATGTAAATAAGCATTATCTGACTTAATTGTAGTGAATATTAAAAGAGTTTTCAAAATAAAATCATCCTCCTACAGAATTAACTAGGAGATACAAGAGGATAATATTCTCTTAAGTTGAGCTAGCCAATTACCAATTTGAGACATTTATCATTAGGAACATATTTTAAAGTCACCTCTAGTGAAAAAATTTAGAGGTTCTCTACACGGAGTAATGTGGGAATCTGTGTTGCTATATCAAGGAGAATGTATCTGAGCAAAAGTGATTAAGGAAATCCTAGGATAAAGAAACATTCAATAGTCCACAAAGCATATTCCCATTCATTGCTTCACAAGCTGAAACATTTGAATTTCACAATATGTGGTGGGTAGATCTTATTGTTCTCACTACACAGATAATAATACTAAGTTATAAAGATCATGTAACTGATCTAAGACTGCTGTGCTTATAGGTAAGTAGCATAGGGAGGATTCAAAAACAGATTTCTTGAGTCCCAGACCAGTGCCTTTCCACCAACCATGCTACTTCTACCCTCTAATGCCCATTCATTTTCACATCAACATTCTTCCCTAACATATCTGGTTGTCTAGCAACATCCCAGGGCACTTCAGTGCAACACTACCTCTCTATCCTCCAAGAATATTTTTCAAAATCCCATTATTTTCTTTATCACTCATCACCACTTTCCAAAGAGATATTAATCAGTGGCATTAGCTAATATAGGACCAAATATTTCCTGATGAAGTGTTAAAACTTTTGCGATAAAAAAAACTATATGTAATCTTATAACCTCTACATATTTATTTGTGCATAATATCCCTATTCACTATCTCAGTTGGAAATGAAGACAATGTTTAATGTACTATATGTCCTTCGAAAGGGGACTTGGATGCTTTAATGTAGAAAAAGGATCAAATAAAATGAATCTTCTCAGGTACAGGAGAGGTTGACCCAACTCCACTTAGATCCCTATGCATGCTCCACCTCCAAGTGTGTTTTAGCTCCAGAGTGCCTTAGAAGGCCTATGTAGGACCAAGGAACTGTTGTTTCAGTGAAATTGAGGAAAACTCCTTGAACACTCAGGATAATTCCTGAACTCTTCTATTCAAAACAAAAATACTACAACATTCATTCTACTCAGGGAAACACAGTTAAAACAATGATAATCAGGGCTTCCCTGGTGGCGCAGTGGTTGAGAATCTGCCTGCCAATGCAGGGGACACGGGTTCGAGCCCTGGTCCGGGAAGATCCCACATGCCGCTGAGCAGCTAGATATGTAAGCCACAACTACTGAGCCTGCGCGTCTGGAGCCTGTGCTCTGCAACAAGAGAAGCTGTGACAGTGACAGTGAGAGGCCCGCGCACCGCGATGAAGAGTGGCCCCTGCTCGCCGCAACTAGAGAAAGCCCTCGCACAGAAACGAAGACCCAACCCACCCCAAAATAAATAAATAAATAAATAAATAAATAAATAAATAAATAAAAAGCCATGCTTATAAAAAAAAAAAAACAATGATAATCAAAGCTAACTTTCATTGAAATATATGTATGTAATATATATAATTACTTCAAGTACTTTACATATAATGACTTATTTTTTCCATTGAGATATAATTGATATATAACATTGTGCAAGTTTAAGGTATACAATGTGCTGATTTGATATATTTATATATTGTAATATGATTACTTATTTATGCCATACAATAACTCTGTGGGAAAGATACATTTATAACCCCATTTTATGGATGGGGAAATTGAGATGCAGAGGAGCAAAGTAAATTCCCTGAAGCTGCATATCTAGTAAGTAGCAGAGCCTGGATTTGAGCCCAGGCAGCTTATTTCTGCAGCTCTATACTAGCCAGTAGAGCCAGAAAAACACTCAGAGTCAGTTTTAAGCAGAGAACTCCATCTACTACATATCAACTTGATCCTAATGACAGGAAGACATCCCAAGATTCTCATGGCTTAACTATCTGATTATTATTATTATCATTGTTTACACTGGGAACTCATTCATCATCTATGTTTAGTTTTTTAAAAATTTTGAATAACTACAGATTCACAGGAAGTTCTTATGTACTCTTCACTCAGTTGCCCCCAGTGATACCACCTTGTATAATATAGTAAGTATCAAACCAGAAAATGAACATTGGTATAATCCATGGATCTAATATTCATGTAACCATCACTACAATCAAGATGTAGAAATGTTCCATCACAAGGCTCCCTTATACACTCCTTTATACTCACACCCACCTTCCTCCTCCTCATCTATATTTAACAATCAACATTTAGACAAAGCCTATACACCTATACTTAGTGGTTGTCCAAATAAAGGATTAAAAAGAAAAACAAGAAAAGTACAAAAATGGCAGTTAAGATTAGGCAAAAGCACTAGCTGACTCTGAAGTTTCTTGATTTAGGCATATTTTTCTGGTTGCATTTGGATATAGAGTACCCCAAGTCTTTGCTTGGAAAGACTTCAGTATAAGCCCAGAAGAGAGCAAAGTCAGAGAAAAAATTCCTCTTCATCACTGGAATGGAGTGGGATGGGCAATTCATCATTCTCTTCTCAATTAGATTAGCTACCAGAAAACATGGATAATTGTCCTGGCTCCACCATTTCTGATCTTATGACTGTGCATTTAACCCCTGAGGCTTTAGTTTCCTCCTTTACTGAATGAGGATAATGGATATGAGATCACTTTATAAAGGTTAAAATCTGATGTCAGTGTAATAGAAATTGTTCAAAGGGTCATCTCTTTCTCTTCTACATAATCCACTTAGCGTAACTAGCCATCCTCCTTTTAGGAAACATCTACATCACTGCTAACTTGAAAACAAAGTGCCTTGCTCAGAGATTGTTGAGGGATGACAGGAATTTGGATTTCTGAGGCACGAGCTGTGAAACGCCTGACAGAGAAGAATAGTTTGTGTCAGATATGCTTGATTTGTCATAGAAAGCGGAAGGACACTTTCCCCGGCTTAGATATTTATCAGTAAATGGAGGTCACACAAATACCGCATGACATTAGTTCCTGCTAGCTGGTCACACATAAGCAGAGCTCCAAAACCTTGGCATTTGGTGGGTGCACCAGAGTGGTACATTTGTTACAAACTGATGAACCTAAATATATTGACACTCCATTATCACCCAAAATCCATATTTAACATGTCTCATCTTCTTTGGGTTGACCAGCGGCACTGGGATGCTGCCAGCTGCATGGGAGAACACCGAGTTTTCCTTTTGCTACAAAGAGCCACACTATGCAGAGAATAGGATCCAGCATTAGGGCTCTTTTTCAGAATTGTTGATATCATTTTACTCCTGCAGCTGCTGGTTCTCCACATTAATAATTGACTAAATATTCCCTTTTGATTCTGAATCTAGCAGGTGAAAGATTTTTGCAAACTCTTATATCAGAAATAAATTCAGCTTCTACTTTACTATAAGCCACTACAAGGCAAATAGAGATCTGTTAGGATGAATAAACAGGGAAATATTCCAGAAACATGAAAAGAATCTGCAGTTCAAAGAATATTCTCTGAAGTGTCAAAGTAGTAATGTTACACTGAAATATACTTATTTCATGAAATTTAAAAGTTCAGAAAAATTTAAAAAGAAGAGATTTAGAAAATATCTGATGTATTGTAGAAGGCACTGCTAACTGCATAAACAGCCATTTAGCTAGGTATAGAATTGTGGAGTCAAAACCACTTTCCTTCATGGTTCTGTGGAAGGAGCTCCTTTGTTTTCTGACTGTGTTTACATAGGAATAATTTGGGATCCACCTAACATTAACCTAATCAATCATTTTCTTGCATATTTGGGGAAACTTTATCTTCAAAATATATTCAACCAAGTTATATCTAGAAACATACTTTTTTCTTTAATGTAATGTACATCTCCATTTTTAGACTGAAGATACTTCCATGGTGAAACAAAGATTTTTTTTTCTCAAACTATCAATCTCTTGGTTAATGATGAAACACTAGCGGTACTTCTAGGGAAATCGCAAAGAATAACCATATTACTTAACACTTTTAGAGGTTTTAAAGGTAAAGTAAGATATAAAACAAGTAAGAAGCAATAAAATTATCTCTTTTTTTCCTTCAAACTCTTCTAAAACTACAGAAAGAATTATCATTACTTTCAGGAGATTTCACTGTCTTCTTATAACTCAATAAAACCAACTGGATGACAATTATAAGATTCTGCAATACCTAGCATGAAATAAAATCTATGCCTAAAAACAAAAAGACTTTACACTAGCAACAGAGAGTTAGAAGAAATAGTAAAAATAATAATCTTAACAATAGCGCAGAGAAATACAAATAATTACAGTAATATGAAACATGCAGGAATTATATGTTGAAAACTATAAATACTTATTCAGAGGTATAAAGGTAGACTCATACAAAGGAGAAGCAATCATCCCAAGAAAAAAACAAAATATTACACAGCTTTAAATTCTTTTCAAGTTAATTTTTAAATTTGTTTATAATTAATCAATAAAAACTATGCTTCTGAGTGGGTTAAACATTTCCTTATACAAAGATCAATTTCACTCAACTATAATTAGAATTATTTTGTTTTGTTTTGTGGGCATGAAAATAATTTTTATTTTTCTTGGGTGATTAAGCACATAAAACCACTTATGACATTTAAAAAAATAATAATTATAATTGGATTCTTGCTCCCACTGGATTTTAAAGGCATTTTAAAAGGTAAGTTATTAAAACTGTAATGCTGATGGAGAATAGTGAACAAATCAATTGATAGCACAGAAAAAGACTCTCTCTCTCTCACTATATATATATTTATTACTTATATACTTTACTTATTAATTTATTCTAATCACTTAAGAAAATTGGTTAAGTGTTCTGAAAAAATGCAGTCTTCCTGTACAATAATACAGCAAAAATTCCAAATAGTTTAAAATAGCAGTTCTCAAATTGTTGTCTCATAAAACCTGGAGGTTTCTAGACTTTTTCAGGGATCCATGAGGTTAAAAAAGAAAAAAAGATTTAAAGAAGAAAAAAATATAAAGAAAAATTTGTTAATTAACTTTTTTTCCACTGTGTTGACATTTGCACTGATGCTGCAAAAGCGATAGTAGGTACAATGCTGATGTTCAGCATAGATCAAGGCAGCAGCACCAATTATACCAGAAGTCATTGTATTCCTCATTACAATACACCAGTAAGGGGAAAAAAAATAAAAGCCAATTTCACCTAAGAATATCCTTGATGAAGTAAGAAAAATTATTAACTTTATTTAATCTTGACCTTTTAATGAGACATTTTAATATCCTGTGTGACAAATGGAAACTATGCATAAAACATTTTGCTCCATGTGAAAGTATAATTCATGGTGGTTTTGAAGAAAATTATATCTGTGATTGTTTGAGTTGAGAGCTGGATTAGCTGCTTTTTTCATGAGACACCATTTGTACCTTGAAAGAGTTAGAGGAAACACTGACTGAAACCGCCAGCCCTGGCCAGGCAAAGACAGGAACAATCTGCATGAGTTATTTTACAACAGGAGATCCTGGTAAGGAACACGGAACTAACAAGCCACCACCAACCAGAAGAATATGGGAAGGGTCAAAAGGAGAGAGGAGACGCCAGTCCACAAGGCCTACCAACCTCCCAGAATCCTCCTCGCTGGAATCCATCTTGGCTGAGCGGTTTCATGGCCACCAGAAAGGACCCTGAGTCAGAGTGATGGCCAGAGACAACCCAGAAACTAATCCCATCACCATAAAACCCAAGACTGCAAGCCATGTGGCAGAGCAGTTCTCCTGGGTTCCCTTACCCTGCAGCTCTCTGTCTGGGCGCCCCTTCCCAATAAAGTCTCTTGCTTTATCAGCACCTGTGTCTCCTCGGACAATTCATTTCCAAGTGTTAGACAAGAGCCCATTCTTGGGCCCTGGAAGGGGTCCCCCTTCCTGCAACAAAAGAACAACTGACAGAGAAACTATGGTTAATGAAAGAAATGAGCCTGGCCATATATTTTGTCAATAACATTTGCGCTTTCAAGTAAAAATTAGACTTTGGGGAAGCCTGTATCTATCATCATGAGCTTAACAATACCTGTGTCCAAATACTGAATGACTTTCTGATGAGATCGGTTACAATAATAATGAATGTGATTGTTCTGATATGGTACAATGAATGTGCCAAAATTTGAAAGATCTACGTAAGTCAGTGAACCAGTATTTTCCAAATGAACAATGTATTATGTTCCAAAATCACGTATAAGTAAAGGAGCCATTCAAAGTGCAAGAAAGACCAATAGATGTTGACATAACAGAGCATGGAAATTAACTGATATGGTTTCAAATTCTCCTCTACAATTGACATTTAAGAAACTGACTTATTGGGTTTTGTTGTAGCATCAAAAAAAAAAAAATTACCATTGTCTGGATGGCCTATGAGAAGACTCCACCCCTTCCCAACTACCTATCTTTGTGGGACCAGATTTTTTTTTTAAAGCACTGAAGTTGCTATGAAATTGCCCTTTAGTTTTTCATATATTAGGGAGGAATAATAGATTTTTGCGTATCCCCTGTAAGTTGTTAAAACAGAAATACTGAGGGTTGCTATTCTCATGGAGCTGTATACTTGCCCTGTTACAGATGAAATGATTATGTCTGACTGTATTGCTTTAAAATGAGTTTCGTTGCTTTCACACTTAGGCAAAGATATTTAAATTTATTTTTGTTCAGAGTATCATGTAATATACTTCTCCCCCATCTTGTGCTCCCAAATTTGGGATAAGCATTGAATCCTTTTTGGACTGCAGGTTGCTTCTGATTTACTAGAAAGCATGATGCATGTAAAATAGTGGCTAATGAATATGGAGTCCCACCTTAAAGTTTATCAAGAGAAAAAGTTAAAATATCAAGGAAGGTCCTACTACAGTAAAAACCTTATTTCCTTTGTAAAACCGTGGTATCTCATAGGAAGCCTTGGATCTTTTTTTTTTTTTTTTTTTTTTTTAAATTTATTTATTTATTTTGCATCACTGGGTCTTAGTTGTGGCATGTGGGATCTAGTTCCCTGACCAGAGATCGAACCCGGGTCCCCTGCATTGGGAGCACAGAGTCTTAGCCACTGGACCACCAGGGAAGTCCCGAAGCCTTGGATCTTATTCTCAGCTACCAAAAATGTTTAAACATGAAGGTAAAGATGACATGAGAGCATAGTATATTCTGTTCTTAAGGTCCACTGTTCTCAAGGTGCACGGTTATTAATCTTGGTTTGAATGTATAAATTATATAAGATTAATTTGCCGATAGGGTCGATGGAGGTTAGTGTATGGGGTATTAAAATGAGAAAGCTGATAAAATACTTTGATCAAAACAACCTATCATAATTTAATTGATTGTACATTGAATGCAGAAACAGACTATAATTTGTTTTCCATTGTCAGATATTAAAGAGATTTTCAAAAATTTAAAGCAATGTCACTCTTCTCAGTATTTTTTTTTTTTTTTTTTTTTTTGCGGTACACGGGCCTCTCACTGTTGTGGCCTCTCCCGTTGTGGAGCACAGGCTCTGGACGCGCAGGCTCAGTGGCCATGGCTCAAGGCCCTAGCTTCTCCGTGGTATGTGGGATCTTCCTGGACCGGGGCACGAACCCATGTCCCCTGCATCGGCAGGCGGACTCTTAACCACTGTGCCACCAGGGAAGCCCCTCTCAGTATTTTTTTATTTTAGAAAATATAGTTATTTTCCCTTAAAAAATCAATTATGTTAATATGTAATGAGCAATTATTACTTTTAATAATAATTTAAAATAATTTAATAATAAATATTTGTAAAATATCTCAGCTCTAATTTCCAATGCAGCCAAAGTATAACTCACATAAACCAAAGCTCTCTGAAGTCAACAATAATCTTAAGTAATGAGATACTAAGAACAAAATATTCGAAAATCATTGGTTCAAAGTATTCATTTCTAAAAATAAAATCATAAAACGCTTGAAAAATTCAGTCATTATTTATCTTCCCTCTCTATGGAGAATTCTGTGTGCAGATAAGCAAAGGAAGAACTACCAAAGAAAAAATTCAATAAGTCGTTTAAAAATGTGAAATGCCTGTGCATAAGAAAATAGCTTTAAAATTTTGAGTCACACTAAAAAACAAATAAGATATGCTATTTTCCAGAAGTTTAGTTAAGATTAATATTTAACGGATAAAGATCCTGTATAAATCAATTAAACAAAAGAAAAAATATGATTACGGTATAAAAATAAGAACAGCTCAGAGGAGTGTAAATAAGATAAAATGAATACAAGCACACATGCCATCATATTCTCACACTTTTACACTCTTGCTTATAATCAAATAAATGCACGTAGATAAGACATATTTGCTTTCTGCCTAACAAATGATCTATCTTTAGAAAGAGAATACTCACTGTTGTTAAAATGTTTAGCTTAAAGCATGCTCTCTAATGCTATTTGTGAGAACATAGAGTGGTGCAAAGTTTATGACAGGTGATTTGGCAAATTTATGAAAAACCATAACAAGGTTCATACTCTTCGATCTAGTAATCCCACCTCAAATAATTACAGTATCATCAAATATTTTTAAATTAGGAAAATATGTATGTTTACATAAATATGTTTCTTATAGAATTAAGTGTAATATACAAATCTCATAACAAAGTATATTAATAGTAGAACCCATAAAATTAATATATTTACACAGTAAAATATTCTATACCTATGAAAACTATGTTGTAAAGAACTCTGGCAATATGTAAAAAGATATATATATGCTACAATGTTATGCAAACAAGAATGATCTAATATTGCACAAACAATATAACCCTAATTATATGTAGTGTTCTGATGGGGAAGCATTTTCTTCTACATGAAAGGCAAATCTTTTTTTCTTCCTATTATTGCCTTCTACTTCTCTCACTATCTATAAATTTTTAATTATATTTGCCAGTCTCCCAGACAGTGACTGGACTTCTACTTACACAATTATACCCTATAACTATTAAAGAAATTGTATTCATAATTTTTTAAAGTCCCTAAAAAGAAACTCCTAGGTCCAGAATTCTCCAGGTTCATAGATTCATAGATTTCTGCTGGGGATATAAAATAGCACAAACTTTCTGGAAAATAGTCTGGCAGGTCCTTTTGAAAATGAAAAATATAACCACCCTACAAGCCAGTGATTGTACTTCTGGGCATTTATTCCAGGGAAATGTAATCTAATGTTCACACAAAATCTTGTACATGAATGTTCACAGCAGATTTATTCATCATAGCCCCAGCCTGTAAACAACCCAGATGTCTCTCACAAGTGAATAGTTAAACAAACTCTGGTCCATCTATATAATGGAAGAGTACAGTAAAAAGGTGCACAGCAGGAAAGAGCTATGAACTATTTATACAAGCAACATCTTGGATGAATCTTTAAAAAATGATGCTGAGTGAAAAACGCCAGCCCCCACAAATTACATATGATATTATTCCACATATATTACATCTTGAAATGAAAATACTACAGAAATGAAGAATAGATAAGTGATTGCCAGGAGTTAAAGATGAGAGAAGAGCAGACACAGGGGGTGGGTAGAGACTGTTGGGCAGAACAGTGGGTGTAGCTATGAAAGGGTTGCCCTCCTCCGTAGTCAAGCTGCTGCCTTCTCCATAGTGACATGACACTGGGGAGACTAATGAAGTGATCTACAGCTTCATGTTGATACAAGTATCCTTGCCTTTGGAATTTTATCATGTTTCCCAATTCACAGAATTTGGTAACTCTAACAATTTATCTATTCATCCAAATAAATTAGCAGCCATCCATTACTCTTTAAAGAATCCAAGTAGTTACTGTTTAAAAGTTATTAGCCTAAGAATCTTTTACTTACTAGCTTAATTACTGTAGACAGATGAGAATATACCCCTATTAGGACAGAGTCATTTAGAACATATTTTACAACTTAGAAGAAATTAATACTTATTGGCATACTGAATTTGATTCCACTTCCCACCAACAGTGCACAAAGATTCTAATTTCTCCACATCCTCATTTTTTTTTTAATAGTAGCCATCCTAATGAGTG
Organism: Phocoena sinus; assembly: GCF_008692025.1. NCBI lineage: Eukaryota > Metazoa > Chordata > Mammalia > Artiodactyla > Phocoenidae > Phocoena > Phocoena sinus. Next base: position 75,292,728 of record NC_045770.1, read on the forward strand.
TGAAGTGGTATCTCATAGTACTTTTGATTTGTATTTCCCTAATGATTAGTGATGGTAAGCATCTTTTCCTCTGCTTATTGGCCATTTGCTTGATGTCTTCTTTGGAGAAATGTCTATTCAAGTCCTTTGCCCATTTCTGAAATGGGTTGTTTGTTTTGTTTTGTTGCATTTCCATAATGACTAAATGATAATGAGTATCTTTTCAGGTGCTGATTGCTATCTATATATCTTCTTTGAAGAAGTGTCTGTTCAAATTTTTGACCATTTTTAATTGGGTCACTTTTTTTGTTGTTGCTGAGTTTTGGGAGTTCTTTATGTATTCTGAATATCAGTCTTCTATCATAAATGATTTTCAAATATTTTCTCCAAGACTTGGCTGATTTTATCATTTTCTTAAGAGAATATTTTGAAGAGCAGAAGTTCTAAATTAGTGAATTTTACTGTGTGTAACTAATGTCTTAAACAAAAATAGAAGGGGTCAGAAAGTAAGTGGACTTAAAGGATATAAAGAAATAAAATATTGTTAAAACAAAAAATTTATTCTTGACTTTTGTCCTATTCTGAATTCTGCTCCCATGTCCTTATGAAAATACTTGAACTTCCACCTTATTCCTGATGTCAACCACACGGGCATTATCTCACCCACCCTCTCCTTCTTTTCGAGGACTGAATTTCTCTCTCATTGTTCTTAACAGGACCTGGAATGATTCTTCCTTAGTTTCAGTCAATGTCCATGTCTCTGCAATGACATTACCACGTTGTTGGCTACCTTTCTGTCTATCTCTATGTGCAACTACCCACCTTCCCTCTTGAAAACTCACTGATTCCTGGACCTTTCTGATGCTGACTCCAGACCTAGATACATTCTGGAGTCTTCCTTCCTTCCTTCCTTCTTTTTTTCTTTCCTTTCATCCTTCCTCTTTCTTGCTTTTCCTTTCTTCAGTAATTATCTGAGTATCTATTATGGGCAAGAAATTGTGATAAGCACTAGGAATACAAGAACAGAGTATATGTTTTCTTTGCCTTCAACAGAGAGGAAAAAAAACGAGTTTAGGGGAATTGCAGTTTGGAAAGGTGGTACATAGCAAGGGCACATTACTTAACCCAGGGTGGGCAGGGAACGTGTCCTGGAGATAAAATGACCCAAGTTTTTACCTGTACTAAGAATTAGGCTTATTGACACTATTTTCATCATTATGTGACATGGCATGTGTCCTCAAGGGCCCTCCACACCCTGGGGTCAGATCACTTTATCATTTTCTAGGCCATCATCTGTACTAGCCTAACCTGCCCTAGAGCCTTCTGAAGTCTGAGCTACCTACAAGTTCCTCTATCTGACAAGGAGGACTTTCTGGGCCAGCATTTCTTATTAGCATTTGACTTTATATAACACATCGTTCCCGGAATAAGAGCCCTAAAGTAATTCCACCATTTTTACTGTCCTACTGCAGTTTTAATTCAGTATAAAAAAAAATAGCTAGAGGTGAGAGAACACATTTAATTAAATATTGTATGCAGCTGATGAATGTATACAAAACCATCATTCAAGGGGTGCATATTTTTAAAATGAGTTTCTTTCTTTGACTTTCTTTGACTTCCAACCCTATTTGAATTTCTGCTCTAAAAGGCCAGATTGCTCTTCCCTCGTACTTTCAATTTCACAATAGGCTTTCTTGGAAGAGCTGAGTTGGTCCCACTTGCTGTTAGCACAGCAGGGTCCATCCTCACGATGCTTCAAATCTCACAGTTATCCTGAACTGCCAGAACAATTCTTGACTACCTTAATGAGACTCAGCACCCCAGCCCTGATGTCAAAGTGAAGCTTTTTCTAAAGAGTTCAAGCAGCGTCTAGTGAAGATCTTATTCTTTGCCATATTGTCAGCAAAAAGACAAATATTTTCCGTAACCCAGTGACCTTGAATTTACTAAGGAAGTTAACTAAAATGCAGTAAACTTGGCTATGTTTTCATTGATTCCCAGAGACAAATTATAGATCACATGAAACATGGTTCCACGATGCCATTTATTCTTTTAAGGAGACAAATATTCTCTCCTCACCTCTATCTCCATGGATGCATTTTAATGAATCTATTCTGTGACTAGACATACAAAAACTTCTTCACATAGAAACTATTGTCCAGGAATACAGGTGACTTAATTTTAGGAAAACTGCAGGTATTTACTTTGTCATCATTTTCTTCTGCCTACACCATCACGCACTACCTGTGCATTTATGGCTTAACAAAGTGCTGTAAATTGAAGCTTTCCTGTGTTGTGGGGCAGTTTATTGTGTCCCTGACTTGGTCCAGGACAGTAGATCTGATTATAAATTTTACTGAGATGTTTCCACATTATAACTTAGACTTCATTGCTTAAAGCAGTACAGTCTCAAATCTGTGTTTCAAAGTGTAAGGGATTATAAATTCAACATAGAGAAACTTTGGTGGCAACCATCAGGCTTCCTGGTCTTTCTTGGAACTGGTCAAGGGGATTGATGGAGAATCATGTTAAGCGAGTCCCTTTTTCTTGGTGGAATTTTAGATAAAGTTTCCTAACACTCTTCAGGTATGCAAGCTCCCAAGGGGAGGACAGTTGCTGATGGAATATCTGCTACATATTAATGCTTCCTGAATCAAAAAGAATTAGACCAGATATCCTCCTTTTGTCCTCTTTGAGAATTTGTATTTACTATTTTCAAGTGACATACTTACTTCATAATTCTAGCCAACTTAAGTTGAAAAGGAGTTTATTAAAAAACATTGATTAACACAAACAGCGCATGGGAAGGTGAGAGAATGGACCTGGGAAATTGATCAGCAGCTAAGAAACAGTTAAAGTCATGCCACTTTCAGAGGACATCTCACTACTACATCACCTCTGATCTCACTGTTACAGCAAGGGGTGGTAGACTATGCTGCTGCCATCATGAATAATGTCTAAGCATCCCTACTTCTTTTTTCATTGACAGCCTCAGGCAGAGGCATCTAACTGATCACCCAGGCTTAGGCTGTATGCCCTTGCCCTGGTAGCCATGGAGTGGAACACAGGACTATCTGACCTTCCATCAATTTCCATAGTGGGAAGAAGCCCTGGATTTCACCTCTTTTGAAATGTACCCTGAAGATAAAAGATGTTTGAATATTAGATACACAAAAACTGGAAAAAAGAGAAAATGAGAGAGAAACAAATGTCCACTACAAGTGGTGACTCTCTGCCAATGTTTTATTGTTGTTATTGTTTTTAATCACTTTTTTTTCATTACAGTGGAATGTTTAAAGAACACAGCTCCTAAGTGCTAGAACTAAACTTTTATCCCAATTTGCTCCAATCCCAAAGTCTGAGCTTTACCATTAGGCTGCTAACTCTTTGCTCACCCTTTTCCTTTTCAAATCTTGGACAGACTGGGATCAGTCATTCTTTCAACAAGAACTTACTTACAGAGTACCTCCCATGTGTTAGAATGAATGCTAGATGTTGGGGATGAAAATGATGAACAAAATATAAGCCTGGCACTTTAGGGTCCCTGAAATCTGGAGTCAAATAAAACGACGATTATTTCAATATGGAGCTGTTAAGAGGAGAACCTCTTAAGTTCCATCAAAGTAAGCCTCATGTCTCCCTGTACCACCCTGCACAGCAGGTATTCCACCCAGAGGAGGAAGTGTGGCTTATCTGTGAAAAGGAAAAGTCTTTTAGGCTCTCCTGTTCACCTTCTCATCTTCAGACAGCATGCACAGTGTGGTAAGTATATGACAGATTCTGCCCCTAGGCGGACGGAAGTAGCAGCTGCTACAGTTATCCGGCCCAGGCTGTGGAGGGATGGGGAAAGTTCAGTGTTGGGTGGGATGCAGGTGAAAAGCTAGATTTGTCACTTAGCTTTAGCCAGTATCAAGTTGACATTTTTATTTCCGTCTGCCTGCCTCCAATGACTATCTCTCAATTGGTTTCAAACTTTGTAGGAGAATAAAGTGCAGTTAAAACATCATTTATCCAGTGTAAACCCCAATAAAAGTGACAGGAGTTAGGGTACTATTTGAGTTTCCCTCTCTTTCTCTTTCTCTCTGTCTCTGTCTCTTCTTTCACTTTTCTTATGTCTTCCCTCTAGTCTCTCTTCCTAAATCTTCATAATACCCTCCCTCTTTTCCCCTCTTCCTTACCCCATCTCTATTCATCTGTCTCTCTTCACTCTGTCACTCCTTACTCCCTCTCTCACGCTAATCTCTTTCCTCCCAGTCCAATCTTTCTCTTTATTTCCCTGTCCTCCTTTCTTCATCTTCTCTCTCCCTTTCCCCGCCTCTCTCAATCCCCCCTCCTCTCTCACTCTGACTCTCTCTCTCTGTCTCTTTCATTCCACAAATGTTGGCCTAGTGCTTTTGCTAGATTTCACTCTGCATGCTGGCTGTTCAAGTATAACTGGTGTGAAATGATCACCCGGGGAATTAAATAGGAGAAAAGATACATGGAGTTAGTTCAAGAAAAATTCACTGGTTTGAGAGAGGACAGTCTATCTTAGTGGAGGCTATGGCCTGACAGTGTCACCTTTGGTAAAATCATTGGTCAAGGTGATCATCTGAAGGTAGAGGAGTATTGTCCCCGGGTCGGAATATTAAGGCATGGAAACTAGTCTAAAAATTCAACTCTTATTTTTTCTCATACCTGACAGGTCCCTCATGCAGTCTAATATTTATGCCGTGTGATGGGGATTTCAGGAATTGAAAAAAAAACTCTTTTATTTATTATTAATATTTGGATTGCACATTTTAAAAAAGTTAATTAACTTTTGGGCTGCATTGGGTTTTCGTTGCTGTGCGCAGGCTTTCTCTAATTGTGGTGAGCGGGGGCTACTCTTTGTTGCAGTGCGTGGGCTTCTCAATGTGGTGGCTTCTCTTTGTTGCAGAGCACGGGCTCTAGACATGAGGGCTCAGTAGTTGTCGCTTGCGGGCTCCAGAGCGCAAGCTCAGTAGTTGTGGCGCATGGGCTTAGTTGCTCTGTGGCATGTGGGATCTTCCCGGACCAGGGCTTGAACCCATGTCCCCTGCATTGGCAGGTGGATTCTTAACCACTGCGCCACCAGGGAAGTCCTGGATTGCACATTTTTATTTAGGTCTTCACATATCTAGTCTAGTATTCAAAAAGTTACTTTTTGTCCAAATTGGTTGTTTATGTTATTTCTCAAGACAAGTCATATTAAAGTCTGAGATAACACTGGATTAGATGTTTACCCTCTCTTCTGGTCATTTCATCTCATCTTAATTTTTTTCAAATAAATTCACAATTTCAGCTCTGGAAGTTCATATTATTATAGCTCCAATTATTAACTATCTATACTTTGTCCTGGATGCAGCCTTATTATCTTTAGAATTGAAAACTTCAGAGATGAACAGAATATTTGCTTATTATGAAGGTCCTTGGAATGCCGTCCTAAACTCATTTATATTTAACAAAACTAATATTTCCTAATGTTGGAGGTAGATATGGGGAAGGAAGGAACAAGGAGAGGGGAGGTTAGAGATACTTCCTCTAGGAGGAGTTGAGAAAAAAGCTCTTCAGGTGGACTGTGTTTTTCATCAATTTTTTCTTAAAATGTGAACTATGCTTTCAAATTATTTAAGGGTTGTTATGTGGAATATGCAATCTGGCTGTTCTAATTGACCCAGAGAGCAGGACCAGGGTCAGTAAGAGAATGTGATGGAGATTTATTTTAACTCAAGATAAAGCAGAAATGTCTAGGGTAAAAGTTCCCCAAATACGGAAGAGACTGCATCAGGAGCTGGGGATATTATAGAACACTTCCTACGTACCAAGCACTAAGCACTTTTACTATAAGTCTTAGTATTTGGGGTACTGTAATGGATTGAATAATGGGCCCCCAAAGAATATGTCCATATCCTAGTACCCAGAACCTGTGAAAGGCTCCTTACTGGGAAAATGTCTCTTTTAGTTAAGGATCTTGAGATGAAGAGATCATCCTGATTATCATGATGGGCTCTAAAACCAATGACAAGTGTACTTTTAAGAGACACAGAGTGGAGAAGGCTACATGAAAATGGAGAATGAGATTGGAGAGATGTGACCACAAGCCAAGGTAGCCTAGGAAAACTGACAGCCACCAGAGCTGGAAGAGGCAAGGAAGGAGTCTCCCTGAGAGCTTTCAGAGGGAGTGAAGCCCTGCTGCTGCTTTGATTTCAGACTTCTGGGCTGTGTAAGTGTGAGCGATTACATGTCTGTTATTTTAAGCCGCTAAATTTGTGGTAATTTGTTATGGCAGCCATAGGAAACTAATGCTGATACTAAAACATGCATTAGCCTCATTTTGCAGCTAATGCACAGAGGGACATAGAAGTTACTAACTTGTTGAAGGTCATGTAGCTACAGAGACAGAGCCATGATTAGGAGAGAGGCAGTCTGGCTCAGAACCCACATTCATGAACCCAGTGCTATATTCTTCTCCAGGTAGTGAGTTCCCTCTCTCTGATTTCCAATTGGAGATTGGAAAACTGCTTGATGGGACCCAAGCATTAAATAAGCAGAAATAACTAGATTCAGATTTCCAAATACCAGTACCTTGTATCAGATTCTGAAGTGTCACTTTAACAGCTTCTGGTTCAGTTGATTTTTAGTGTTGCCCAAGAATCCTTATTTTTTAAAAAAGACCTCTTTCCAGTGAATTGTCATAGAATATTCATGTTTGGGAATGATCAGACTAGATACCTTTTGCAGGTTTTTGCAGCCCTGAGCATGTGTGTTCTATACCTCTCCTTGCCCTCAACTCATTTTGTGTCTCCCTTCCCAAAAGCAGGAGACTAAGGGAGTCGAGGGCTCTTCTGTTTTTCTTGTATCATCCATGTGGCCTGTTCTTTGTCCTTATGTTTCTTTATGAGCCACTATAATGGTCTAAATCATAAGCTGAATAAGTTCACTGTTTTACTACTTTGGTGCTTTGAAACAAAATAAAAGAAAATGAAATCAGACATATCCTAGAAGCAAGTACAGAGAAAATAAAAAGTGCTTTGTGGGTTCACAGATAAGAAGCCTAATAATCATGGATGGAAATTCACTGTAAATAAGAGTCTGAAGTGAGACAAGCCAAGGTACTAGGGCTTAACTGCTCTGGAGTTTTGAGAGCTTTCCAGGAGACGTCAGAGATTAAAGTTTTTTAGAGAGTCATTCTTTTCATGTATGTGTAGACTGCAATTGAATTGGACTCCTAGAACATAACAGTTGAACAATTTAATTGGCAGGATTATTAACCTAAAAGAAAGGGAGTAACAGGTGGAAAGATTGTAGCTTTTCTCATGGAAACAGGAAGGAAGGGCCCAACTGAAAGGGGCAAATTGTGTTGAGTCTTCCTAACCACTCTATGGTAGATCACCACTTCAGAAACCTCACTGAACTTGACCAAGGTTGCACAGCTATTGTGCTATGGAGCTGGGGATTTAAATCTCTTTCAAAGACCATGCAATTTCTACTGCATCAATGGTTCAGTGACTGAACAAGCATCAGAATCCCCTGGAGAGCTTGGTAAAACACAGATTACTGGACCCCATCCCAAGAGTTTCTGACTCAGTGTGTCTGGAGGACCTTGCATGTGGAACAAGTTCTCAGGTCATGCTGATGCTGCTGGTCCAGGGACTACACTTGAAGTACCACTGTGTAACTACACCATCTGGGGAGGATTTGAAAACTGTAGGTAAATGTTCCTCCAGTTATTTAAAAGGGTCCCCAAAATAATTTAGACCAGAAGTTGCAAACTGATGGCACAGACATGTACATTTAACATGATCAGTTCAAAATTATTTATTTAGTGGTCAATATTGTAAATCCAGAGATTTTGGATAAAAATCTTTTTCTGAAAACTATCAGAAGATCTGGCATGGCAAAAATCAATTCAAACTTGGTATTAGCTTCCCCTTTGAGGCCAGATGTAAACCTTCCTACCATTTCAAATATTTACTTTACCTGCTTTGCTTTATCCTTAAATATAATAGGAGGAATTTATTGGGTTATAAAACCCAATTATTAAGCAAATACTGTTCATTACCAGTGTTCTAAGGGCTTTACCTGTATTAACTGTTTAACTCTATAACCCTCTATGAGGAAAATTTCACTCAGTTAATTAAGGCTGAGGGAACAAAGAGAATAAATAAATTATCATGGGTGAGACATAACAGCAGTTTATTTCCATAGCTCATGCCCATAAGCTTAAAGCTGTAAGCTTATAGGCTATACTATTTTGCAAATGAGAGCTATCACACTAGCAGGGCACTGTTGGTGAGCACTCTACCTGTATTAACTCATTTAACCTTCACAACACTATGAGACATTATAACTATTTCTATTTTACAGAAAGGGAAACTAAGGCAGAAAGAAGTTAACCGGCTTGGCCAAGTTCATATAGGTAGTATTAATACAACAGGTACTTGAATCCAAGCCACCTGACTCCAGAGTCCATACTCTTCAATTTTAAATTCTACTGTAGACATTTGTGTCTGTGACTCTGATCCAGACCAATTCCTCCTTTTTGCAGTTGAAGAAATTGAGTGTTTCAGAGGTCAAATGTCTTCCTTAGAATTGTGGAATGAGTTAGCAATAGATCATGTTTGTACTCATGAATACCAACAAGTACCCCAACAATGACCCCCAGTAGGAATTTTGGCTCACTATTATTGTAATGTAAATGGAAAAGAGGTTAAATAAATGTTAATGAGATGCTACTCATTGTCTTTATCTAAAGGTGGTCTCAAATGGCCTGGTTGCCCACTGGAAGGGCTTATTTTGGGATTTTAAAAAATGATGCCCAGGGCTTCCCTGGTGGCACAGTGATTGAGAGTCCACGTGCCGATGCAGGGGACACGGGTTCGTGCCCCGGTCCAGGAGGATCCCACATGCCGCAGAGCGGCTGGGCCCGTGAGCCATGGCCGCTGAGCCTGCGCGTCCGGAGCCTGTGCTCTGCAACGGGAGAGGCCACAACAGTGAGAGGCCCTCGTACCGCAAAACAAACAAACAAACAAAAAACGATGCCCAAGCCCCACCCAAGGCCAATTAAATAAGTTAAATCAGATTCCTCGAGGGATGATGTCTATGGTCTGTATGTATATATACACACATATATATAATATATATTTAATATATATTAAATATATATAAATTTTAGGATTCCAGGTAATTCTAATGTGTAGCCAGAATTGAGAAGAATTGAAAAACGCTGGAGTACACTCTCAGAATATGCAGATTGCATGCAATGACTGGTAATTAGACACTGATGTTGCCTTCTTCTGGAGATCGTACAGGTTCCTGTAAAGATGTCTAGTTCCATGCTCAATGCCAACTGCATCCCTATAAGCCAACGCAGTAACTACTCGTTATGACACGCGTTCATGGATAACTGAACAGCCTTACTGTGCTCCCGCTCCCCGTTAACTTCTGTGACTGAAGGGAACTGGGCTCCCCCTATAAGAAATAACCAGACTTAATGTGTTGGACAGTGACGGGTTTTGGGGTTAATTTCCATGTTTATTACTCGTGCCCCTTGTCTCCATCTAATCTGATGTTCTTTCTGCTGCTTACATGTGACTGACTTGTGCAGTGATACTGCAGGAAGTGTAATTTGAAAAACTCGAGTCCCCAGACCACCTCTGCTCTTCATGACAACTATGTGACTGGTCATTGTCAGTTCAAAAGTGGAAAAATAAAAAATTCATCTAGAAAAGTAATTTCAAATTCTATTTCAAGTCATATTCAGCCTTACAGAGGTAATATAATGAGAATTATCCAAGCAATGCTTTGGCAGCAAAACAACATTAATTTGAATGAGCACTTATAGAGCAGTTTCTTCCTCTTCTGTAGAATTTTCCACAATTTATAACAGTTATCTTTTTATTTTTGGCGGTACTTGGGCCTCTCACTGCTGTGGCCTCTCCCGTTGCGGAGCACAGGCTCCGGATGCGCAGGCTCAGCGGCCATGGCTCACAGGCCCAGCCGCTCTGCGGCATGTGGGATCTTCCTGGACCGGGGCACGAACCCGTGTCCCCTGTATCAGCAGGCGGACTCTCAACCACTGTGCCACCAGGGAAGCCCTATCACAGTTATCCTTTTAAGGACTGCCTTTTCTGTGAGAATTTAGGCTCTGTAAGTACAGGAACCATGTCTGTCTTATTATTATCATGTCCCCAAGTCCTAGTATATTGTAGGTACTAAATAAACATTTTCTGAACTTATAATTAAATGAATGAATATCTGAGCTAGGCATTGAAGATAGAAAGAAAAACAAGACATGATTTCTGTCACTGAGGAGCTTATAAGATTAGGAGAGAAACAGAAACGTTCAAGAATTACAATCCGATGTGGTTAGGACTTTAATAAAGATAGATATAAGGAAGGAAAGGGCTCTTGTATGCTAACAATCTACAGATCAAATCTACCCCCAGAGTGGAAGCAGCCATAAAAGTTAAAATTTCTTGGAAGTATTTTGTGTTATAAATTTTAATATGGGACAAAGTAAATAATTTACATAATTCTGAAGCCAAATTAAATTTTTAAAATTGATCCCTAAAATCAGAAGGAAAAAAGAAAAAGCAAATGAACCTAAGTGGGTGTTAATCTGATGGCATAGCAACACAGAGGAACTATTAAAAATGATTTTTTAAAACGAAACCATTTGAATGTACATACTTACTTGAATATATCAGGTATGGTCTCCTGTTGATTTACCTTTTTTACTCTCTGTGAGATATTATTGCAGGATTGGTCACCAATTTTCTCATCCTTCCCTGTGTCCATGCTCTTAAAGAGTCCACCCCTATATTGACTCTGGACTTGGCATGTGACTCGCTGTTTTAGTTTGCTAGGGCTACATTAACAGAGTACCACTAACTGGGTGGCTTAAAAAACAGACATTTATTGTATCACAGTTATGGGGGTTAGAAGTCTGAGATCGAGATGTCAGCAGGGCCATGCTCTCTTTGAAGAGTCTAGGAAAGGATCTGTTCCAGGTCTCTCTTTTATCTTCTGGAAATTCCTTGGCTTATGACAGTGTAATTCTAATCTTTACATGCTGTTCTCCCTGTGTATGTGTCTGTCTCTAAGTGTTCCCCTTTTATAAGGACATATTGAATTAGGTCATGTTTATAAGGTCATATTGGATTAGGGCTCCACTCTTCTCTGGGATGACCTCACCTTAATTTAACTGATTACATCTGCAACAAACTTAATTCCAAGTAAGTTCACACCCTGAGGTATTGGCGGGTCAGGACTTCAGCCTATGAATTGAGAGGACACAATTAAACCCATGACACTTGCTTTGGACAATGAGATAATAGCAAATGTAAAGAAGCAGAGATTTGAAAAGTGCTAGTACTCTGGGGCTTGCTCTCTCTTACTACCTTTAGGGAACTGCCACTACCACCATGCGAACAAGCTCGGACTAACCTGCTGGATGATGAGAGAATCATGGCCCATTTGTCCCCAAGACAAGTTCACAACTAACCTCCACAAGCAGAGACACTCACCTGACTGGCAGCTGACCTCAGTGAGAGAGTCTAGGAGACCAGCAGAAGAACCACCTAGCTAAACCCAAGTCAAATCATATTTTGAATTTTAAAAAGTCTGTTGTTTTAAGCCACAAAGTTTTGCAATGCTTTATTATACAACAGTGAATAATTTATGGTGTGTTTGAAATATGGGAAGACACTAGTCAATTTCCAATTCTCAAATTTTCAAGCTTTTGTATGAATAATTGCTGTTCCCAACAAGAAAATTCGGTCTTGTAAATTTAGCTACTACTCAGGCTTGTCTCCTCCCTTTTCACTGCTGTTTCCAAGGGAGCTTCCTGGAGTGAATAAAATGATGTTTTAAAAAGAAACTGCTTCCATAAATTGCCTTGCTATATTGCTTAGAAAAAGGAGGGAAAATAGAAAGGCTTATTTCTCAATGCCATTATTTCTTTGTATATTCTAGATAGCTATCTGGACTTCTCTGATGGCGCAGTGGTTATGAATCCACCTGCCAATGCAGAGGACACAGGTTCGATCCCTAGTCCGGGCAGATCCCACATGCCGTGGAGCAACTAGAGCCCGCGAGCCACAACTACTGAGCCTTCAAGCCACAACTACTGAAGCCTGTGCGCCTAGAGCTCATGCTCTGCAACAAGAGAAGCCACCGCAACGAGAAGCCCGTGCACTGCAATGAAGAGTAGCCCCCGCTCGCCACAACTAGAGAAAGCTCGCACGCAGGAACGAAGACCCAACGCAGCAAACAAAACAAAACAAAAACAAAAAAAACATATAGCTGTCATTCAAGGAATCATCAATTGTCCATTTATTTGTTAATCAGCAAATCTATAATTCAAGTTTATTTAGCATCTATAGGCTGCAAGGTGTTTATATAAAAGATTTTGGATACAGTAGCCATCTCAGGTAGAGTTTATCTATCTATCTATCTACCTACCTATCATCTATAAAATTTTACAACAGACTCATACTCTCAGAGTTAGAAAGGGCCCTAAAATGTCTTTTGTTCTAACCTCTTGCCAGTGCAGGAATATACTCTATGTCATTCCCAACAAGCAATCTTTTCTCTTCTGCTTGCACACTTCTCATGATGAAAGGCTCATTACCTCATGAGGAAGCCAATTTTATTCTAGAATAGCACTGCTTGTCAGAAAGTATTTCCTTCTCTTGACCTCAAATATGCCTTCTCTGGCTGCCCAGTTTCCCTAAAGACTCTGTCCTTTCCCCATTTTGCTAATAGTCCCAGAAATAGCATATCTATTTCCTCTTCATGTGACAGCCCTTCAAACATCCTAACCTGTATAGACATAATAATGTTATATCTTTTCTAAGAAGAAAAGTTCTGATAAATCTAGCTCTCACCACCATTCTTAACAAATGGAGAGAGTATTAGAAAGAATGACTTGGGGGAAAAGCAGAATTAACTACAGACAAATACAATGAAATAATGTGAATCATTACTTCTATGTGTGCCCTTTCTGGGAAAATATTAATGAGATGTTCAAGAGACATGAACTTTAACTCCCATTTAATGTCTTTAACAAGAACTGTGCCTAGAAAATTATCAGGATATCCAGGGATTATTTTTCACTTTGTTCTCAAAGGTGAGCCTGTTTGAGAATTTAGCTGTTAGAGATGATATTGAAAGATGACCCTTATATCCTGTGAACTTTTACTGGACAGTTGTAAGTAACATGTTCCTCCAGCTGTATCTTTCTAGAGAGCAGGTTTAAAAGAAGTTTATGCTTGTATCTGCCAGTGAAGATCATACTGTTTTCCTTGGTCCTCTCACTCGACCTAAATTATGTCCAGCTGAGGACGGTTTCTATCTTGGACATTGCTGGGAAAAAGCAGCCACTTTTTCAGAGAATCAACAAAGTTTAGTCAGTGGTTTTCTCATCTCCAGTGCCCGCTCACCTTTGAAGAAGGTTAAATTGGAAATAAATCCACAAATCACCATGTTAAAGTTGTGAGGACACAAATGTTTCAAATGGGCAGAAAGGGTCTCAAATCCTGGCTCCTCCACTTACTAGTAATGTAAGCTTGAGCAAGTTACTGCATCATTTTAAATCTGTTTTTTTCTGATAATAATGCTGATAATAATGACCACAGAGTCTCTCCTGAGAACTGAATGAAAGGATATTTCGTTCTTTGAACATGCACACCCAACTTGAAGCAAGAAGCAAAGGCCTTGTAATGATTATTATTATCAATTATTAAATAATTAAAAATCAATCTTGAAAGTAAAGATAGCTTCTTAGGACATCATAAAAGTAGTTATCCTTAACTAAAGCAATAAGACTGCTTCAGAGGTGTATATTATACTGCTAAAAAATGGGGAAGACAGAAGAAAACTTATTAAAGACTACAGCTCAAGTCTGAGGCAGCTTAGCTTTTGCCCAAAGAGTTCCTGAACATGTGTTATGTGACAAGAATTTGATGTCTGGTCTTCTGTCTAAGAGACATGAGTTTAGATAAACTTAGATTTCAGTTTCTTCATCCACAGAATGAAAAGCTTCCTCTGTATAGTATAGGATGGTTCTTTTAATATTCTACTAAAATTAAATCTTTTCACTCCCTCAGTTTTTCTTTTGATTATTCCCAAGGTAAATATCTAGGCATGTATATCTTCATTGTTGGAAGTATGGAAACCTGTTTCCCTTGCTCCTTAGTGACAACAATTCTAATCTGTTTTATATTATGTCTCTTTCCCACTGCATACAGAATCAGGCTGAGGGTTAAAAATTATAGGTGTTTAGTAAGCCAACGTAGGGTTCAATTGATTATGCTGAGAGACAAGACCTAAGCACATTACATTGTTCACTCTTCAAACTCCTATCTATCATTCAGTGTATAACTTAAATGGCACATCGTCATTGATAGCTTCCTCTACCACTCTCCCCAATACACACACACACGCACGCGCGCACACACACACACACACACCATGCAATGGCCTCAGGATCAATTATTCAATTTTCTGTGCATCTCTAAATGTTTTAACTTTAGCAGAGTATGGTTTGTCACTCAGTTATTTCTTTAGGTGCCTGTGACTTCTAGATTTTGAGAAATTTGAAAGAAAATGCGTATAAATTCTAGTATATAGCTTAGTACCTGGGATTCAGAAAATATCTGTTCAATGAATGAATAATGATAATGAGGAGGATGAGGATGATAGCAGCTAAATTTTTTTGAGTATTTTTTACATTTTAGGCATTTTCCTAAGCTCTCAACATGAATGAATTCATTGGACACAACTACTCTATGAGATAGATACTACGATTTTAATTTTTATCTCATTTTATCGATGAGAAAACTGAGGCACCGAGTATTTGTTAAATAACTCCCTAGGCAATAAGATTCAGAGTTAGGGATTAAAACCCAATATTTTGTTTCCAGTGAATAATTAATTAAACACTATTCTATGCTGTCTCTCCTGAACAAGTAAATGAAAAATTAATGAGTGAATAAAATGGGCAAAAATACCTACCCAGTACACACTGTGTATACACTGAATTATTACCATACTAATCCAAACTTGGACCTGATTTTTCCACTTCTGTGGGGGCATGGTTTCCTTACTTAGTCCAACTTTAGAGTAGTAGGCAGAATAATGATCTCTAGATATATCCATATCTTAATCCCTGGAACCTATGAATATGCTACTTTTCATGGCAAAAGGGACTTTGCAGATGTAATTAAGGATCTTGAGGCATGGAGATGATCAAGGTAGGCCCAGTGTAATCACGAGGATCCTTATAAGTGAAAGAGCAAAGCCTGAGAGCCAGAGAGAATTGAAGATTCCAGGCAGCAGGCTCTGAAAATAGAGTAAGGGACCGTGAGCCAAGGAATGCAGATGGTCTCTGGAAGATGAAAAAGAAAGGAAATGGACTCTTTCCTAGAACCTAGAAGCAAAACAGTCTTTCTTGACACCTTAATTTTAGCCCATTGAAACTCAGTTTTCTAAATTTCAGAACCGTAAGAGAATAAATTTGTTTTGTTTTAAATCTCAAGTTTGTGACTTGTGAAAATTTGTTATAGCAGTAATAGGAAGTCAATATGTCAGGTATAGTGGTCTCTGATAGCATATTTAGTGTCAGCTTTGGAGGTCCGATAGATTAGCTGCTATTTAGGCAAGTAGAGAGTGCTGTCTTGTCCTATAGAAATGGAAAATAGATACAAATGGGAGAAGGAGAAAATAATTAGTCTTGAATTTCTTCTTGGCCGTTGTTGGAGGGTAGTCTATATTGGGTATTTCTAAGTCATTGAGCCCTTGTGTTTATTTGGGAGCTAATTTAGAAAGTATGTTGCCACTTCAGAGGCAAACGTTGGTGAAAATTAAGATGGGGGTGTGGGGAGCTGGAATGGCATGGTTAGGATTAGGGAACTGATCCAAGAGTGATGGGCTGTCAACAGACCCATGCAGGTCCCAAGGGGAAGTGATGAATTCTGATATAATTCACTTAGGTTGGCACTGAGCGGGGCTGACTCAACACATAGAGCACTCTGACAAGAGTGTCAGCCCTGGTAATATCTGAATTTAAAGCAGTAATCCTTCCTGTTGGGACAAACCTCACTGTGTTAAAGCAATGCAAATGAATTATCTTCATGATGCGTGTGTGTGTGTGTGTGTGTGTGTGTGTGTGTTTATGGAAGCATTCCTAGCCAGTGACAAAGAAAAATATTATTCAGTAACTGGAGTCTGGTGTTGGAACTGTTGATTAACATTTGGGAAAGAATTAATCCATTTTGGTTTCCATAGTTTATTAAGAATAGAAACTTTGGATGGAATAAAACTTAAATACATAAAAAGAATCCATATAATCTTTCTTTGCAACTATAAAGCTTCTGAACATCAGTGTCAGTAGGGACGTTTTAAGCTTAAAAGCCACAAAATAAGTCCAAAAGAAAAGACTAACACTTAACTACATGTAAGTTAAAAACTTTCCCTGCAGAAATAACCAAAATTAAAATGAAGGCAACAAGTTAGGAAACAATGATACATCAAGTATGATACCACATTTCTACTATAGAGAACATTCATGCAAAGGAGAAAAGAGAAAACTTCTGACAGATAAATATGGAAAATTCATATGGACAATTCATAAAAGAGAAAAGAAAATTAGATTAAAACAAATGGCAAAATACTCAGCCTCAATAGTAATCAAAGAAATGTAAATTAAAATGAGATACCAGTTTGCATATCAAATAAGAAAACTTTTAAAAAACCTTGTAATATCCACAACAGCTTTCATAAACTGCTAATGAGGCACTGCTAAAATGGCACCATTTTTGGAAATATAGAGTCTAAATGTGAATTTTTTTCTAAATAAATAATTCTACTACATAAAGTTCTTATACACAAAATTCTCCATCATAGTATTATTTGTAATACCAAAATATTTAGAAACAAATTTAATGTTCAAAAATACAATGAGGGGCTTCCCTGGTGGCGCAGTGGTTGAGAGTCCCCCTGCCGATGCAGGGGACATGGGTTCGTGCCCCGGTCCGGGAAGATCCCACATGCCTCGGAGCGGCTGGGCCCGTGAGCCATGGCCGCTGAGCCTGCGCATCCGGAGCCTGTGCTCCGCAACGGGAGAGGGCACAACAGTGAGAGGCCCGCGTACCCCAAAAAAAAAAAAAAAAAAAAAAAAATACCATGAATTAAAGAAAAAATTGATAGCACCTAACCAAACCAATAGAATATTATTCAACAATTTAAATATTCATTCACAAATTGTAGGTTCCCAGTTAATTACAAAATAGAGCATACAGAATTGTATCTCTATAATTATTTTAAAATATTTTTGTAAATCTATCTATACAAAACAAAACTGGAAAAATAACCAAAATGTTAACATGAATAGGTTTATATAAATTCTTGATTTTCTCTGTTTTCTTTTTTTTGGTGGCCTTGTTTCATTTAATAAGCATGTACGACTTTTATAATAGAAAAATAAATGATTAAATAAATCTCTTCCTGGTTCTATTTTAAAAGGAGAATTCAAATAAGCATAGATGTATAAGGAGAAAAGATATGATTCCATTAAGAAAATACGGGCTGAATAAGATGCTGAGAATCACACCTTACATTTAATGGGAACATGTAAGCAATACAAATAAGTTTTAAGCAGATATTTAATGGGATGCAGAGAAGGTTTTTATTTTGTTTTGTTTTAAGAGTGCAATATTGATTCCTTTGGTAGGGGAAAAGGCAGCATTTCTTTCACACCAGCAGAACCTGCTGTCACCTCTCTTCTCTTTCTGCTATTCCAATTATGTGCAAAACACCCAGAAGGAAATAACCAGCCTCTTGATTGCTTGTCTTGCAAACTCAAACCTATAAATTGATAGCAAATGCCACCTTATCAAGTAGAACCCAAAAATGTTTAATTCTCTATAAGACTCCCAGCAAACTGGAAAATGTACAGAGGGACAGTATTTACAAACACCTTGATTTCCATTCACCTGTAGCGTTTTATGAATTATACCAGTTTCATTTTAAGTTATTGTGTTTGCTAATATGATTGGAGAGGATTTTTGCAATAAGACAGTAGTTGTGGAAAGGTGGGTTATTTCAACAACTACCTGTTGCCTGATCCTAAAAGTGATCAAATTAGAACAAAGCCACTTTCACTTGTATTTTGTACAGACTCTGCCTGTGGTTGAACTTGCTCTTTATGGCCTTTCAAAATATGAGTCATACCCATAATTTGGAGTTGGTTTTCTTTGTCGTCAGGCAAGGCCAGAAATAGGGGGCTGTTTGGGGAGATGTTAGCTTTACTGGGCAATGGATCTGGGAGCTTTTCTAAGCTGGAGTTGTGATGCTAATAATCACTGAAATCCAGCTGTCCATTTTTATGTCTCCATTTTCCTCCTCTGTGGACTGCAAAAGGTGTCACAAGTTTCACAAAGCAGCTGCATCTAAGGGCCATAAACCACCCACAGTATCCCCTGCATAATCATCCATCTGCCAGAGCTCGTCATCAGTTTTTGAAAGCCACAGTTCCTTCTAATGCATCCTTTGCTTGTGAAGAATTGCTCGGCAGAATGGGCTATTATAATCGGGACACCATATTCAATGAGATTGTCACCATCTGTTCCACCTTCCAATTACCAAAGCAAATGGAAATCAAGAGGCAAAGACATCGGAAATCCCAGGTAATATTTTCTGTTCATTATGTCTTTTGCCTCATGTGGGTTTTTAAAATTTTATTTGCAACACATTGTAGGATGAAGCACACTTTCTATTATGGAGATACAATTAGAATATTGTGATCCAGCACTGAGAGAAAATTACTTTTTGCGAGATGCATGCGGGTACATTCAGCATCTTGACCTCTACTCTATAGTAGAGATTTCTGGTCAGGCTTGCAAAACTCACATAATGTTAGGCGTGAAGTGAATGAGCAGTAACTCCCTGAGTTACTATTGCCTGGGGAACAGTCAATGCAGTTGTACAAGTAGGTACTGTGGCATCGATGTTTTCACGTTTCTGCCCAATAGGCAATGCGTTTTCAGCAAGACTTGAAGCAGAACGTGAATATTCCCACGGAAGGGATGTGTGTGCATGTGTGTGCATGTGCAGGGGAGTGTTGAAGGAGACTGAGGTGACAGGTCAGCAGATGTAAAATTAATGCTGATCCTAAAAGAGAAGTAAGATGCCAAAGACAGCACGAGTTTAAAATACTCACGTTGAGGAAAGAGTGCTCTAGCAGCACACAGCCATTCTGGAGATTAACAGGCAATGACTAAGAATGAATAATCATATTAGAGGTCCTAAAGCAAGAAGCAGACATCATAAGCAGGACGAGGCCCCAGGGTGTCGGTACCAGTGGGATACAAAATGTTTTTGAAATGGGTCAGATCTATATCCTTAGCTATGTGTGTTAAGAATCCACTTTTGGGGCTTCCCTGGTGGCGCAGTGGTTGACAGTCCACGTGCCGATGCAGGGGACACGGGTTTGTGTCCCGGTCCGGGAAGATCCCAAATGCCGCGGAGCGGCTGGGCCCGTGAGCCATGGCCGCTGGACCTGCGCATCCGGAGCCTGTGCTCTGCAACGGGAGAGGCCACCACAGTGAGAGGCCCGTGTACCACAAAAAAAAAAAAAAAAAAAAAAAAGAATCCACTTTTGTAGGTGAAAAGAAACTGGAAATTAGTGTAGAAACACACAACATGGCTTAAAGCTGGCTGTCTAGGACTCTGTACCATCAACATAATTCTCAATACAGTGTCTTCATCTTCAATAAATAATTTTGTGTTCTTCCCAAAGTCCTATGCTAAGTGAACCCTCTGGTTATCCATATAATCTGCATACTTGACTACAATATTCAAGATTCTGTTGCTCAGAATGGGCAAAATCAGAAACCATTGACCTCATGTTCAGTGTTAATTCATTTTGTTGAACACTTTTCCGTCTTTATGTACATAAATTGATTATCCATTTCCAACCTACTCAGCCTGCCCACAAAGAATTGGCATTAACTGAACTGTCAATACTTACCCCTGAGTTAGCCATATGTGTGGTAGTACAGCTACCCAAGAGTAGCATACAATACAACTATTTGCAGCTTGCGTGTGTTTGCTGCCTTTGATATGCTTATGATATTAAGACAGAACCACTTGTCCGGTCTTTTTTTCTTTTTTTTTCCACATTCTCATGAAGGAATGCAGTGCATGTATATTTCTGATAAGGTTATGGTTAAACACTGAGAGCATAAACATAGGCTTCTACTCATTACCAGATGACTCTATCAGAAGATTGTATATACCTGTAATTGTTTCTCTCAGCATAGCCAATAGGATGGGCCCTGGTGCCCAGTATTGGAGGGGTGGGATAGGGAGGGTGGGAGGCAGGGAGACGCAAGAGGGAGGAGATATGGTAACATATGTATATGTATAACTGATTCACTTTGTTATAAAGCAGAAACTAACACACCATTGTAAAGCAATTATACCCCAATAAAGATGTTTAAAAAAAACCCAAAAACTAATTGCTAGCCATCCACTCTCTTTTTTTTTTGCTAATAGTAATAATTTGCTTTATGTTTTCTCTGAATGAAAGGTCATTCACAGCTATGATCTGGGACATGCATTTATGTATTTACGTATTTAATTTTTAGTTAATCATGATTTTAAAAACAGCTTTATTGAGATCTAATCAAGATATGATAAGTTGCACATATTTAAAGTGTACAATTTTATAAATTTTGACATCTTTATACTCCTATGAAGTTATCATCACAACCAAGACAATAAACATCATCAACATTCCGAAAAGTTTTCTTCTTTTCCCTTGCAATTCCTCCTCCCTGCCTCTCCCTGCTCCCCATTGCTGATCTGTTTTTTATCACTATAGATTAGTTTGTATTTTCTAGAGTTTTATCTAAATGCATTTATACAGTATGCACTTCTTTTTATCAGACTTCTTTCTTTCAGCATAATTATTTTGAGATCCATCCATGCTGTTGCTGTCTCAATAGCTTGATTCATTTTACTGCTGATAAGTATACTGAATGGATATATCACAATTGTTTATCCATTCACTTGTTGATGGATATGTGATTTGTTTCCAGTTTGGGGCTATTACAAATAATGCTGCTTTGTACATTCATGTACAATAGATGCACATTTTAGTTTTCCATACTTTATATTTCACAGCAGGAACTCAAACTAAATCAAGGCTTTTTTTCTTTTTTGGCATCTGGAATGGACATATAAGGCTTTCCTAGAATTTATAAACCCCTATGACAGGTGACAACTGTGTAAGAAGAAATCTGGCTCATTTATTCACTAGCTCTTTTTCCCTAATGATTTTTTACATGAAAACAAAGACACTGCTATTTAATCAATAAAACAAAAATTTATTGAAGAGCCACTAAATCCAGTCTCTGATTCACCCCTGTAAAATAACATACAGAGAGACACGGCTCAAATAGACTGTTTTTCAGTAAATGATCCCACTTCTTCAATTTTAAGATGCCCATTTTGCCATATTTTAGCCTTCTGAAGATGTGGATGCATTTTTCAGTTGATATATACATTTAATGTACAGTTTCTGTCCCCCACTTAAATACCTATCAATTGATGAATGGGTAATACCCATATGATGGAATATTTTTTTTATCAAAAAACGGAATGAAGTACTGATATATGCTACAACATAGATGAACCTTGAACATATTATACTAAATGAAAGAAGCCAGTCGCAAAAGGTCATGTATTGTATGATTCCATTTATATAAAATATCCAGAGTAGGCAAATCCATAAAGACAAAAAGTAAATTAGTGGTTTACAGGGGCTGAGGGGAGGAGTAAATGAGGAGTGATTGCTTAATGGATATGGGTTTCCTTTTGGGGTACAGAACCCAGAACCAGATAGTGGTGATGGTTTGCACAGTACTTTGTACGTACTTAATGCCACTGAACTGTAGACTTTAAGTGGTTAAAATCATAAATTTTATGCTATGTATATTTTATCACAATAAAAAAGAAAGAAAAATGATTTTAAAAGGTATATTGCATTCGCTGTATGGCATATAATTGATGAGATTTCAAACCCAGGAAATGGTGTGACTTAGCATTACATGAGTGGCAGGCTGGTGCCACTGGGCTCCTAAAACAACTCGTGTGTATGTGTGTACACATGTATTGTATAGTCTACCTAACTCTTAAACACACTGCAGTTAAAGTCATGTCTTTCACAAACTAAGAAAAATTGGGATCCATTGCAGTTGTTCCATTATTTTGATTAAAAAAATAAAAACACATACCTAAATCTAAGAATACCAGATTTATTCTGATATAGTGAAAGGAGAAGAGCATTTTGGAGCTGGTCAATCCGGTTTAAAATCCAGGATAACCAATATCCAGCTCTCTGAAATGGTTATTCTCTCTAATATGACATTTAACCTTGCAAATGTCACATTAGGCTAATATTACTCACAGGATTGAATAAGTTACACGCAGTGTGCCCAGCATGATGCCTTGGACAGAGTGGCTGCTTAACAAATGTAATGCTTTGCCTTCTCCCCAGACACCCACCCTCCTGCAATACATAACCTTTAATTACACATGACAATATAAACTATAAATAACACTCCTGCTTTGAGGAATTGAACACATGCCTTATGGTGGGGACATCCTGCTTGATTTCCAGAGTTACTATTTATCAGATACATTGCATGCTAGCTAATTTTGATCATTCTACGATAATTGTGTCTTACAGTGAAGAAACTTTGTAGATTAATTACAAATAAATGAAGAAAGAGGGGCTTCCCTGGTGGCGCAGTGGTTGGGAGTCTGCCTGCCGATGCAGGGGACACGGGTTCATGCCCCGGTCTGGGAAGATCCCACATGCCGCGGAGCGGCTGGGCCCGTGGGCCATGGCCGCTGAGCCTGCGCGTCCGGAGCCTGTGCTCCGCAACGGGAGAGGCCACAACAGTGAGAGGCCCGCGTACCAGAATAAAAAAAAAAAAAAAAAAGAAAGAAAGAAAGAAAGGTACTTTGATTCAAATACCTATGGTAAAATAGAGACTCCTAAAGAAATCTAACTAAAATCTAAATCACAATGGAAACTTGACAGGGGAATAGGATTGGGATGTCCCACTTTACAACAAATACTCAATTTCAATTGGGAGTTAACTACTATGTAATTTAATTAATAAAGAATACAAGTGCTGAGTCATTTAAAGATCTACTTGCCTTATCCTGAGCAGAGTACTCAAACCGATCCGTTTGCATTTATTAGCTGTGATTTTATTCCCAGGGTAATGAGGGACTTATTTTTGTTAGAGGATTTATAATAGAAATCTATTTCTATAGTGCCCAATCTCCCCACATAGTGAGCATACAGGGCCTAAACATAGGAACAAAATTAATTTAGTCTGTTTCTCTCTATAGAAATTAGGTTTTACTTTTTCAAAAGGAAAATTTAGGGCACATCCATTTCTCTCAGGTTAGTGGAAGATGGTGGCCAAGATAAAACAAGTCCCCCATAGAGTGGGCTTTTACCTTAAAGCAGAGCCTAAACTTAGGAATGCAAATATGTATGCAAAGGACAGCCAATGAATGGCTTATAAGAGGGGCACAGTTCATGGCTTCCCAGTCTTGGGCACATGCTGTAAAGTGTCAGGCTTTTGGGTCTGCGGCAGTAGTCACAATATACTCTTTCTGTAGGTGTGTCAACCTGGCTTCCAATCTCTGATCCCTTGCCCAGAAGTAACTACATTATTCATTATTTTCATCCATATCTAAAGGAAAATAACAGCTCATTCACAAGACACTGGGACTTTAAATGTTGAACCCAAGATCCCTGAAGGGAATACCTCTTATTGAGCATCCTACACAGGGCCATGGCTATCACTAACTGTGGCCAGAGAGCACTCAATAAGCACTGAGAAAATCATTTCACATAAATTATCCTATTTAATCCTTTTAGCAACTCTGCATTGTTGATGTTATTATTTCTCTTCATGGATGAAAGAATTGAGGTTCAAAGACTCGCCCAAATTCTGGAACTAGTATTCAAATTCAGATTTGTTTAATTCCAGACTACTGTAACAAGCAGACAGATGCCCTCACTTCTTCAAGGTTCAGCTAAGCTTAACAATCATCAACTGGGGTCTTTACTATTTGCCATGCAGAAGTTTGAATGAAAAAAGTGTCATTTGCTTCTGATTTCTCTCGACCACATGACTATTACAATTTCTACCTGTACCATACCTGCTCCCCTGGATTTCATCACCTTGCTCTGCTTTTTTTTCTACAACACTTATTTCTTTTTCAATATAATATATACTTTACTTATTTATTACGATTATGGTTTACTGTCTGCTTTCACCAGCACTCCAGCTGGGATATCACCTCTAAAAAGGCAGAGATCTTTGTCTCCTTTTGTTCACTGATGTATTCCAAGTGCCCAGCAGATAGTAGGTACTCAATGATATTTGATGAATGGATGGTCAGTAAATAACATAAGGCAAAATAATGTAAATTCTTAATTGAATTTTGAGTTATGTTCTTAGATCATTATAGATTTAGTCCTTTGGAATTCAATCAGGATTCTTCACCACTTTCTGTGTGAATACTGGCAAAATTCAGTATAATAAAATCAATGCCTAAAACTCATTCAATGCTTATTATTAGACAGGCACTGTTCTAAAAACTCAATAACCTTGTGAAATAGGTAGCATTATTATCCACATTTTTCAGAGGAGGAAACTGAGACATAATGAGGTTAATGAACACACTCAAAGTCATAACACTAGTTAAATACTGGAGGTAGGATTCAAGCCCAAACAGTTTGGCTCCAGTGACCGTGCTCTTGACCTCTGACTTCACAGCATTACTGTGAACATTGAACATGATACAGAAAGAATCTAGCAGATTTTTTATTTTGTACATGATAGACATTCCATATTAGTTCTCTTTCCTTATCCCTTTCTGCTTCTATGCTGTATCTACTCTAGTTCTACAATTCCTTATTATTTAATTCTATCTATCTATCTATCTATCTATCTAACATCTATCCACCTATATCTTTAACATAAAGGCACATGTACTATGTCACACATATACTGCCAATGCAGGAAAGGTTTTTACACTGATAGGCTAATACCTTTAGTAGCACAACTGACTGTTTCTTATGGTTCTTTGGGTCGGCTTCCAAGCCAGGTCTGGTGGCCATCAGGGGATGAAATGAGAGGCAGAGCCTCATTTGAGTGATTATAGAAGACTTCACCTAACCAGGGCTCATAATTTGATGATTCAGTGACTTTCCCTATGGATAGCAGGAGTTTGAGTTATGTTCCTTGGGCTGGAAACCAGAAAGAAGTGTATGGAAATTCCAAATACTGGGAAGGTTTCTGGGTTAGCTAGGAAATTTCTCTGAACTAGACTGGTGAAAGCATTAAGAGGTTCATGAAGCTACTGCTTTGAGAAAGATGGCAGAGAACTAAATGGCACCACCATATGCAGAAAATCAGGAATTAGTAGTGATTTTGGCAGTCTTGAGGTTTAAAGAAGAGATAGTGACATGTATGATAGGAACAGCCACCCTTCCAGTTCCTTGTCCTACTATGCTTCCTGACTGTGCCCATGGCAAGCCTCCTGCCAGGCCTTCCTAGTGATGCCAGAGAAGGCCACAGAGTCCTTCTCTACATAATGCTCCTCACAGCCACTGGTCGTTCTGTGGAAGTCCGTGTATAAGTTGGATCCATCCTGAGCATTCTTAGAATGAAGTTACGGACAGTGCTTGCTTGCTGTATGCTGATGAGAATCAGATACTTTAAGAACATGGTGATGTATTGCAGAGTCTTTGTATTTCTTTTCTTTTTTTCTTTATTTTTTTAACTGAGGTATAACTGGCAAAACATTATATTAGTTTCAGGTGTACGACATAATGATTCTATATTTGTACATATTACAAAATGATCACAATAAGTCAAGTTAACATCCATTACCATATGTAGCTACAAAAATTTTTTTGGATGAGGACCATGTACTTTAGAAACATGATGATGTATTATAGAGTCGTATTTCTTTTAAATTCAGTATTCTATTCTTCCTAAGTTCTTTGAGGGCTTTTTTCTGTGGTGCTTGATGCCTGGGTCTCTTGGAGACTTTACTGTGAACGCAACTAAGACCTGCCTAAGGAATGTTCTTCTTCGTCTGCACTGGGATCTGAGCTATGCCTCACTAAGGGCTCCTCTTTTATGAGTTTTTTACTCCATTGAGTCTCAAATCTATTGAACTTGGCATGTAACCTATAGTATATCTACAATTATGACATATTCAATGATGGTTGATAGTTAGAACTGACCCATGGGCTCTGGAAAAAGTTGCCCTGAATATGAATCCTGACTCAACTTACTAACCATCCCCCCCCACCAAAAAAAGAAGATTTTTTTTCTCCTATGTCTTTATCTCCTTTTCTGTAAAATGAGAATACTATTAGATTTATTTTATCATGTTTTGGGGAAGAATTAAATAAGTTAATATACATGAAGTACTCACAATAGTGCCTGGAACATAGTAACAACCCAACACATCTTAGATTGCTAAACTAGCAGTATTAGGCCGGGAACAATAGCACATGCTTTTAAGTTATTCGAGAGGATTAAATTACATATTTGATGTAAAAGGTTCAGTACAACTTCAGGCACAAGATAATCCATTGATATTTTGGATGATTATTGTGAAGATAGAGTTTGGGATAATAATGTGATGGTAATATAAGGGCACTTAATAAACAGAACCTGAAACTCCACTCCCTTTTTCTATTGACAGGGTCAGAATTGGATGAGAATTTGGGAAACCAATAAAACATTATGTCTTAGATATCTTTGGGAAAATCTTGGATGGGTGTGCACAAAGATTCTCATTTTATGCTGAACGTAAGTGGCCCCGAAAATTTCCTGAGATTCTTCCATATTCTTTGAAGTTACCCAAGGATGCTGATAGGGCCAAAGCAACTCAGTAAAGGAGGATGGGTCCTTTAAACTAAATCCTCTGTATCCAGAACTGTGGGAAAATAGAAGAAAAACCTCACTACCCAAAGAACTTATAGCAAGGAAAGAAAGAAGCTAATACCATAGACAATGCCTGAGATATCCCTAATGTGTTCTTGTGTTGCTTGATAAGGATCTGAGCTAAGAAACTTTCACTTTTCCTCTGGACTCTTCTGATCTTAAACTTTCCAGATTTTAACAGCACAATTATATGTTGTAAATTACATTTGCTTAGGTTCTCTCAATCTTGCTAGACCTGTAGTCTTTTCAGATATTAAATCCCTCATCTGTAACCTCATTTTGAAATTATTTATTCCCATATATTTTAGGAATATAATTTATTTAAATGAACAAACATTTTCAACGTTGACAAGAAGCTTATCCAACGGACTCTATCACTGTTACAAATAAGCTGCTACTCTTATCTTTTCAGATAAAGTATCTGGCTGGGTTAATGTTATTTCCTCATTATTGAAAGTGACTTATGAGACCCTCACAAAGATAGCACAGATGTGTAATAAAGAGATAAATATTTTTCTGTTTCACTTTTATAACACATTTTTCTCCCTTTCATACACACACACACACACAAACACTTATTAGGGCCTTTAGAGAATGTCTAGGAAGCAACAGCCACGACATTGTTGTTGAAATAATAAACATAAAGAAAGAAATCACTCTCCCAAAGAGTCGTCATCTTGGGGAAGAAAAAGAAGAAATCCTGTTAAATAATAGTTATTACTATCTATGTAACCTTTGTTGAAAGATTCAACAGAGTGAAAACTGTCCTATTATATGACCTTGCATGATGCATTTGACCGCTCTGTGACACTGGGTATAGAAAGGTGATAAAAATCTTGTCTCTTGGGCTTCCCTGGTGGTGCAGTGGTTGAGAGTCCGCCTGCCGATGCAGGGGACACGGGGTTCGTGCCCCGGTCTGGGAAGATCCCACATGCCGCAGAGCGGCTAGGCCCATGAGCCTTGGCCGCTGAGTCTGCGCGTCTGGAGCCTGTGCTCCGCAATGGAAGAGGCCACAACAGTGAGAGGCCCGCATACCGAAAAAAAAAAAAAAAAAACAAACTTGTCTCTCTTATTTGAAGGTATATTACAGATTTAAGGAGTTAATATTTATAATATATTTGAGCTAATCAGAAGACTTTAGATGAATAGAAAACTGTTACTACTATATTCTCATTATATCTACATAATTTGCTGAAGAAAAAAATGATACTGGTTTAAAATTTTAGCAAGGTATGTAGGTTGACATTTACATTAAAATGCTTGAAAATAAAGAACATTTAATCCAGTAACATTAAACCCCCAGTGTATTTCTGGGGTCCTCTTCCAACAAGCCACTTGCTAAACCAAGGATTATCCTACACACTTTGCATATATTTTATCCTTGTAAAGTCCTAGTGAGATAGATATTATTCCCCTTTAATTGATGAAGAAACTAGAGTGCATATTTGTTAAGAAATAATGCTCAAAGTTTCAGTGTTAGAACATGAGCTGGTCAGAGATATGGATCAAACAGTCTTATTCCAGAAAAAAAAAAAGGCAACCAAATCTCAAAGGAGGGAAAAGAATGGGTTCCACTGCAAATGCAATTACACTGTGCTTATCCTCATATGGAAGATTCTTGGCATCTTCCATTTAGGTAAGTAAGAAATCTCACTTGAAAGTAATGAAACAGGCATCCTTTTTCTTTTTTAAACACATTGTGTTAAAGTTCGCTCTCCTGCTTAACTTATTTAAAAAAGAAATATTCAAACACTCTTAAACTCTTCTGGACCTTGAGCTTGAACAGTACAGGGTTTATTCCACTACCCCCATTTGCTCCTTTTCAGTGTTAGAACTATGTATCTGACATTCTTTCTCTAAAATGCAGTCTTTTTTCATTTTTCTTTTCTTTTTTTTTTTATCATAATGACCATCTTCTGCACTCTAATTTAAAAAAAAAAAAAGAAAGGGCCTTCCCTGGTGGCGCAGTGGTTGAGAGTCCGCCTACCGGTGCAGGGGACACGGGTTCGTGCCCCGGTCTGGGAGGATCCCACATGCCGCGGAGCGGCTGGGCCCGTGAGCCGCATCCGGAGCCTGTGCTCCACAACGGGAGAGGCCCCAACAGTGAGAGGCCCACGTACCGCAAAAAAAAACAAAAGAAGAATAATCTTTATCTCAAGGATTGGGTTTACAGACATTCTTGCTTAAGGATAGTTATAACTCATTTTGATTAATAATATAGATAAGACAACGGCAAATAATGCATAAGTTCCTCCACCAGTATTTTTGGTGCTTGATTGTTAGACTGGGAGCATACACAGGAAGGTGTAATTATTCTTGGGCAGAGTACTGGGGATTCTTTATCCAGCAGCCAGAGTAATTGTTGTAATACTAAATTTCAATCTTGACATTACCTTTTGACTCAAAAATCTCTCAGGGCTTTGTACAAGTTATAAAATCTAAAGCCCCAAGCATGGTCTTTAAGATCCTGCACAATCTGTCCCCACACCTCATTACCTCTCTGACCTCATCTTCTATATTCTATGTCTCATTCACTCGGCTCCAGTCACGCTGGCTGTTTTGATGTTCCCTTAACATCTCTCAACCCAGAGCCTTCCCACATACTGTTTCTTCTCATTAAATACACTTACCCTCACCAAGATATCTCCTCCAGGTCTTTGCTTAAATATCTTTTCAGTGATGTTTTCTCTTGTGGCATATTTCCTCTATGGCACCCTTCTGCTTTTCTTCATAGCATTAATCATAATGTGACAAATTCATAATCTGAAATTTACCTCTTTTTGTTTACTGTATCCTACTGTTATGAAGAATTAAGCTCCCTGAAGGAAGAGGGCTTTGTCTCTTATTTCTTGATGGATTCTTATCATCTAGAACACTGTTTATTTACAGATTCTCCATGTATATTTGCTGAATATATAAACAAATGAATAACAGCATGAATGATGGTGGTGGCAGCACAGAATTATTGGTAGAGGTATTGTGGAATTGGGATCTTCCCTGAAACAAATTTGAGGCTATCCTGTTAGACATCAGGTTAATAAAAGAGTTGGTGAACTATAATGATCTTTATTTTCTTTATATCATCAGGGTCATAAGAGGCCCTAATGATGGGAGGAGAATTTTACATTGGTAATGTCTTCATCTATATGTTACAGTCCTATCCCTTACCAGGTCAAATATAGGAATAGTGGAGCTACCCACTCAAACAACAAAATTATACACTCCAATCTGTTCTTCCCATCATAGCCATTTTGGACTTAGCAAAATATACATCTGATTGTACCCCCAGCAAGTTAAGCCTTTGGTGGTTTCTCATTGCTTTTATGATAAAGACCAAATATTTAACAAGAGGCATAAGATGTTGTATTCTGCCTTCTTCCAGACCCTTACTTTCTCAGTTTCTTTTCACATCACTCTGATCTTTGCCCTCTTGCTCTAGTCAAAATTTCCTGTTGCTGGGATACAAAATGTTCCCTCCTACTGTGTGCCTCTCTTGGATTGAAGTGCCTAACTCAGCCTCTCCCTTCATCTAAACAATTCCTCTTTATTCCGCAGAATTTGGTGGCCCAGTCATCACTTTCTCATGGGAAAATTCCCTCACCTGTTGGCCAAATTCCCCTTGCAAACATATATTCTCTTGGGTCCCACTTGCAATTTGGGGTAATAATTTGGCTATTAAAATTCTCCTTTGCTAGACTTTCAGCTTCATGGAAGCAGAGGCTATGTCTGTTCTCTCTACCTATGTCCCTACCCAGAACAGTGTCTGGTCCACAGTTGTGTTTAGGAATGTGTTGAAGGAGTGAAGGAAGTAACACTCACATGCCCTTACTACCTGCAACTACATGCAGAACTCTGGTCCTCCAGAGACTATTGTTGATTGATTAACCAAGCTGGTTTTGCAGTTTAATAAATTGTTGGCCATGTTCTTTCTAAATTCAACGTTTTCCTTTTTTCTTCTTCTAGTTTCCCCCCTCTCCCCCCGTTGGGAGGGAGACTGTATGATCTTGAACAAGTAGCTTATCCTCTATGAATCTAATTCTTAATATATACTGAAAATTCTTCTCATGAGTTTGCAATGAATTTAATCAATATAAATGACATAATGACTACAGTTTAAAATAATAAGAGCATTAATAATCAGATAATACTAGTTTCCATATTTGAGAGCTCTCTATGTACCCAACACTGTACTAGTAATTTATATAAATTATTTTACATTTCATCCTTCTAAAAATCTATTAATAAATATAATAATAGCTAACATTTACTGAGTACTTTCTTTGTGCCAAGTCTTGCCTAAATTATTACTTTTGGTCCCTTCATCTTTGAGAAGTAGATATTAATATTCTGACTTTGCTAGTAAGGGACCTGAGACTTGGATATGTTAGAAAAGTTTTTAAGGTCACACTAGTTTATCAGCTGCAAGATTGTTGTTGAAAGTAACTTCTGCATTTCAATGTTTCTTTGTAAACAAGAAAAGAAAGAAACTTGATGATAAGAAATGTTCAAGATTATGCAACTTAGATACTGGTGATGTCAAGCTGAAAGTGACCCTGGAGATAAGTTAATGTCAAACTTCCATTTAAAAAATCTTAGAAATGAGATTAATTGATTTGACCTACTACATCATGAATATGTTGAAGACAGAAGACATTTCTTTTTTATTCTTAGTGCCACACATATTGCTCTGCACAATATAGGTGCTTAATAATGTTTATGGAATTAAATCATTCAAGTCATCAATCAAGACAGAACCAAGATTAACCCAAATCTCCTAATCTCTAATATGAGACTCATTCCATTACATATGATGCTAATAAGTGACCACGCTCAGTTTAATGCTTGCCTTGTTAAACAGCATCATTATTAATAATAACAGTAAGATTATAATATTTCACAGGTGATTTTACCACCACTATGATTATTGTAAGAGAATCTGCAGATCCCCTTTTGGACTTTATTGCCAGTCACCTCTTTCTGCCATTTGTTTCCTGACAGATGCATCCTAGCACCAGGGATCCAAGTCTCCTCTTTACATCTCAAAGGCAGCAAAGAGGAGACATACTTATAAATCAGTTCAGGGT
Source organism: Phocoena sinus (assembly GCF_008692025.1). NCBI lineage: Eukaryota > Metazoa > Chordata > Mammalia > Artiodactyla > Phocoenidae > Phocoena > Phocoena sinus. The sequence goes on from NC_045770.1 coordinate 75,324,850, forward strand.
ATGTTTCAGTTTCCTTGGTGGCAGCAGGTTGCTGCCATTCATGGAATCCCAAAAGTGAAATGCAAAATAAATGGATATGAGTGGGTGGGTGGTGATGGTCGTAGTAAATCCCCACCATGCATTAGTTGCTAAGAGATTAAAATGCTTGCATAGAGCGAAACATGCAAATATAATTCCAGTGGAAAAGTTAAAGGGATTGAGTTTGTTCAAACAAGGAAAGGGAAGGGTAGTAAGCAACAATCTTACAAGGGTAGTAGATTAACAATCTTTGAGGAATAGCTTGGCTTTATGACCACTGACGGCAGGCCCAACGCGTATCAATTCTGTCACTGAGTGAAGAATGTGAAATATACAGTACAGCAGGAGAGACTGAGGTGTGATAGAAGGAAGTCTTATTGTTGAAAACATTTCCTCCCTGAACTTGAACATGAGCAGCTGTTAAATATCTTCCTCTTGACAACTTTAAAGAAAGGTACTCCCCTTATATGTCTGGGATGATCAAAGTACTGTCCTATTCAAAAAGGTCTCAACTCACCTCACCTGCATGATAACATCCCTCCTGATCTAAGATTATGCAGTTCAAAGCCTTTTATTTGTTTAAATCCTTGATGACATTTGCAGTATATCAGTTCAATCAAAGAAATAAGCTACCTATTAAAAGATCACTTTACTCAAGAAATCCCAGAAAGATCATCAGAACTATTGGGTTTGGTTTCACATAAATCCAAGTCTGGTTTTATGCTAAAAAACAAACAAACAAAAAATGAAAGATTTGAGTATCACATGGCAAAGGCAATAGGATACGTAGGTTCAGGACCTATATTGTGCATTGATAACTACGTAATCCTTGTAATTTTCAGGTTACTAAGAAATTCCACCAGCCTAAAATGTTTACCCACTGCTCTGTTATGGTCCCTGAAATTTCTACTGTTAGTCAAAGGTTCATTTCAATTAAGAAATTACTATTCTTATGCACGTGCCAAGGCTATAAATGCTTTTGGGATAGTTAATATATTGGACAATTTTCAAACATAGCTATCACTCTAGGCAATGAGAGTGGGATAGTACAGAATTATGATGGTAGACAAACCAGACAAATAGGCCAATAGTATGCAGCACTGATTGGAACAGAATGAGAGGAAATGAGCCCAGAGAAGCCAAAAGTAGAATGAAGGCATCTGTGTAGGGTGCTAGAGCCATCTCGTGCCAGATCATAGAAGCAAACAAATTTTCAGAAGCTTTGAAAGCCAGTTTTTAAGCACAGCCATTACTAAAACTTAAACTATATAACTTAAATAAATCACATTGAAAATAAAGTTAATAAACACTCAAAACTCATCAGCTCATAATTACGTTACTGTGTTTTACTATTATCTATGCACTTTTCATTATTTACAAGGAAATACTATATAATGTTGAGCTAAGGAGCATCTCTTCCCAATTCAATGTTTAGTGATGTTATGTTGATAGCTTGAAATTAGCAGTGGCTGGAGTATTTATACCATGCAAATTGGTAAATATTACAAATCAGTGAACTCTTTTTTAATCCCCATAGAGTCCATTGTTAAACATACCATGACAATAAAAGTTTATGAAAGTTATTAGCTTCTCACAGGAGTAATAAAGATTAGCCGGTTGATGTAGAGAAAGACAAAGCTCCCAGGATGAAGCAGTTAATTCCAAAACATTCTAAATTCTTTAACACCAAAGTTATCTGTGGATGATGAATAACAGTTTGTAATTTTTGCTGCCCACCAAGTCATTACTACATTGTTAACAACTTGTCTTCCACAAAAACATTTTCTCAACCAGCTAAACAGAAACTTCTGGAAACGTCTGAAGCATCTTTTTTTTTTTTTGCATGTTTTCCTTCCTCATATTTTCAGTAATTCTTTTAAATTGGTTTGCTATGGATCTCACAGATACCTCTATTTGAGAATATATTTTCCTTAGGTAGACTATTTCATCAGCTGTTCAACACAGAAATGTGGGGAGTCAGAACATTTCAGAGGTACCCACAGCTGGGTTTGAATTTTCTCTCTGTCATTAACAAGATGTGTGACCTCATATGAGTCACTCAACTCTAACACTCAGCTTCATCTATTTTAAACTGGAGCTAATACAACCTACCTGGCAGTGTGAGAATCAAGGTTTCACGGGATGACGTATGTAAAAGTAAAAGCATAAGAATGCCTGGACTATAAAGACATTCATGAAATGTCGATCCTTGTCACTATCCTTTCCTTTCTTTATCTTTTCCCCTATGATACAGAAGTTTTTCAGGGCTATGACTCTTCCAAGGGGTAGAAAACCATAAATTGCCCCAAACCAACCCACTGGTAAAGAGCATATGAATTTCAAAGTCCTGTTTGCACAGGTAAAAGCTAAAACTTATCTTTGATTTCACAAAGCCCCAGAGACAGCCTAAAGAAACATTTTGAGAAGAACAAATATTCTAGGGGCACTCTTTTTTCAGTTGAAAGAGAGTTTTGAATGTGATCTGGTCTTTCTTCAATAGCTTGGGGCCTTGGACAGGGAGGAAAGAAGGAAAATTGAGTTCAAGTTTCTATGATCTACTCATTCAGAATTAGCAGCTTTAAAATATTGTGAATATTTACCTTAAAACAAGTTATATCTTGTCAGCTGGGCACAGTGATTTCTTTGACTGCTATCATGATCTAGCCTCAAGGTTTAAAGTAACAGAGTGGGGTCTATCCCAAGATATACTGGTAAAGGGAAGACTCATTTTCATAAAGCCCAGAATTTGGATGCATCTCTTCTCTCTTTGTTATACATTGGAATGTATATGTTGCTTTCTTAACAAGAGAAATGATAGGAAAGCAGATTCCTTTAATAAATCTAAGAGTTTTCCATGAGGTCTCTATAAGTCTTTGAGGTTTATAAGCTCAGGTGTTATTCTTTCTCCCAAATTTTTAAAATGAACTTTTGTTTTGAACAGTGAGTTACTTGACATGTTCTGTAATTAATGGTGTCTGTAGAAGGAAAAAGGGGAAAAGAAAGGAAGTGTGTGGCAGGGGGAGGGAAAAATTGAAAAGGAAAAAAGAAAAACAGAGACATAAAGAGAGAAAGGAAAAAGGAAGGGTAGGGTTAACAATCAGTCCTTTACGCTTTTTAATTGATAAACTGATTATGCATTTTCTAAAACTTACTTATACTCCAAAGTTATAATCTCTTTTCTCAAAATTCAGAACATTGCTGCTGTAACTCAAATTTATATATTGTTTTATCATTGCAAAAATGATTCACCAGCCAGAATATGCCAGTGATGACCAACCTTCATCTCTGTGTATAATCCCCAGCCACTTATGTTCAAATATATTGGACATTTCTTCCTGGATATCCCAAAGTACCTCAAATTAGCAATGAATTTACCACTTCTTTTTAACTTTCTTTGCCTCTGCTCAAATCAGTTTCTTTTCTGGGCTGGTATGTGTGTGTGTGTGTGTGTGTGAGAGAGAGAGAGAGAGAGAGAGAGAGAGAGAGAGAGAGAGAGAGAGAGAGAGAGAGAAAGAGAGAGAGAGAGAGAGAAAGAGATACAGACTGACAGAGAGAAACAGACAGATAGAGACAGAGACAGAGATGCAGAGACAAAAAGAAAGACAGACAAAGAGAGAAATGCCCCAATCCCCACAGTCATCCACGTCAGAACTCTGGAATCATGGCAGACTGTACCTTCTCCCTTTTTCTCTCCTAATTATAAGTCACTGAGATGGGTCTATTCTACTCCCTAAACACGCAAGTCTAATCTCCAGCACACACATGACTGCTTACTCTCATCGTTTTGGTTTAGGCCATCATCATATTTGACTGTTACACTGGAAATAATCAGATTCCCTGCAACAATTCTCTTGCTCCTTAAAAATGCTCCAATTCTCTACCTGAGTGATCCTGTTAGAATGCAAACCTGGCTATGCCTCCCTCCTGCTTAAAATCTTCCCTTAATAAGAATAGATTCTGAATGTATTATCATGGCATAAAAAGCTGTTTTTTATCTGGCCACCTGTTTACCACTCCAGCCCAAGATATGTTGTTGAATGAATATTTTAGCTTAGATATATCAAACTATTTTTAGTTTCTAAATTCTTCTATGTTCTCTTATGCCTCTAAGAGTTTGAATGTGCTATTTATTGTCTCTACTTGAAAGATGCTTTCCTTTCTCCTCTTTACCTGTTTTACTCTCTTTGTTTCTATAGGCAACTGAAGCATTACCTTTTCCATTATTCCTTTCTTAGCCAACTCCAAATTACATGCTTACTTGCCTGTTTCTGCCATTAGATTGTCAGTTATTTCAACATAGCTATAATTTCTTATATGTAACCTTCTAATGTTTAATAGAAACGTAGATGCCTGGCAAACAATGGATAATCAATGATATATATGTATATAAAGTAAATAAATGAATAAAATATAATATCATTGATATTTCAATTTATTTTTCTATATCATCCTTTATTACTATTCCATCTACCTGCACTTAAACAATGGTTTTATTTGTAGTTAAAATAAAAATACACTAAATATCAATAGAATTTTCTATCCTATAAATACTTTTGCTATTAATATAGCCAATAGTAATCTCAATTTCTTGGGTTAGGGAAACACAGAGCAAAATGCAACACAAGGTAGGGAGGGAAAAGAAACAGAAGGACATGAGCATTAATTATGCTCCTTAAATGATTAAACAGCTATAGCTTTCAGATGAGACCGTCATTCTCCAGAAAGACTCAGCAGAAGGCAGAACAGCTATTATAAATACCTGATGTGGGAAGGAACTGAGAGCCAGGAGCTGAACTAAACTAAAAGGCTAGTTTGACAAGGAACTAAAGGCTAGTTTGGCTGAATTCTGCTGAGCTCCTCACTAACATTTAAATACATTTATCAGAAGACAGAACTCAGAAGAAATTATATCCTGTTGTTAAAACGCTTATGAAAGAAAACCAGACTTCACCTTCTCCCCAAATAACGTCATTTTTTTTCTTTTTCTCTCAAACTCTAAAATATTTCAAAACATTCTTAATTTTGAATACATAAGATTTTACTAATTCTCAGTAATTATTTTCACAGTTTGTTTGTTATACACAGGCAAATGCAAGAGCTTGCCGGTTGGCAATCTCATGCCAATCAAAAATAGTTTCTGATTCTGGATCTTCTGAATCATTTCAAAATGCTTGCAAAAGACAAAACCTCATTCAAACTTGCTTAAGCAAAAAAAGAAATGTATTGGATACAGGGGCATTTCATGGAATGCAATATCAGAAAGTATATAGTCTGGATTCAGAATGAAGTAAAACAAAGAAATAGTAAATTACAAACTAGAATAACTCTTTCCATCCCTCTGTGGCCCTGTGGCCTCTCATCTCTGCACTTCTGAAACCTGTACCATTCCTCCTTTTACCTCTGTATACCAGCTTTCTTTATTTCTAACTGTACAATGGCAGATCCATGTGATCTACCAATCCCAACACGCACTGTGGACTAACTAGGCTTTTATATTTTAATTCTAAATCCCTAGGGGACAAAATCTGGCCCATTTTGTGTTAGGCTTGCCAGATTGAGCAAATAAATGTGTGCCATGTAACATTTCAGACATGCTTATAAAGAAAAAATTATACATTGTTTATCTGAAATTCAAATTTAACTAAGTGTCCTGTATTCTACCTGGCAATCCTATGTCAAGTAATCTCTACTGGTCCAATCAGCTGTTGTAGGCATGGGGACAGGCCAAGTGGAATAAAGGATGGACTTGCACGTCAGCTAGATAATTGAGTGATAAAAAAATACTCTCAGGGATTTCCCTGGCCGTCCACTGTTAAGACTCCATGCTTCCAACGAAGGGGGCGCAGGTTCAATCGCTGGTCAGGGAACTAAGATCCCACATGTGCACGATGGGGACTAAAAAATTAAAAAAAAAAACTCTCAGGAAGGAAGTTGTGATCTTAATATGTACATGAAGAAATCTACTGCATGTAGGATAGAATAAATGAGAGAGAACAGTTTGGTTTTTATGCAGGAGGCAGGAGCCAGAAATTATTACTGTTCAGACAATCAGTAAAAGATGTGCCAGTTGACTAGGACAGAATAAAATAGTTCCAACCAAGTAAAATTTTAAAATAATATATATATTTTAATAATTCATCAGATGGATTGAAAGGAAATGCAATCAGTCTGGTAGGTTTAGAATTCCTTGCATTAACATTACTTGAGTGCCTATGTATAAGCATTTTAAAAGTACATATATTTTTCACTTGGAAAAAACTCCTGAGAGGTTACATTATCATTACATTTTTGCAATTGAGGATATTGAAGCTCAAAGAGGCTAATTACCTACGTAAGACAACCTAGCTAGAAAGCAACAGAAGCAGAATTTGAAGTCAGGGCTGCCTAAATTCAGAGACTTTGCCCTGTACAGTGTTGCTTCTGAATGTTGTTCCTTCATACCCTTAACATCAGCATTATTCCAAGCTGTCACTAAGGATCACTATAGCTCCTCCGTTGGGATCTTAAATCAGCAGCCGCATTTTATATGATGAAAAGCCTAGGGACTACTTCCATATGGAGCACAATTAAGAGTGCTTGGCTTCTGCCCAATATTTTCCCCAGAATTTTTTTCCAATATCCCCATCTGTTTTCTAATCCTAAATGAGTATAACACTGGTTGAGGTACCTTCTATGCTGTTGAGAATAACAACTGATGCATAACCTATGCATATTCATGAGTGGAATTATAGCAATGCATGAATGCTCTACATTTGTGCCTTATAGCCAACACCTACTTCCTCTCTTTTTGTTGTTTTTGTATAAAATAAAGGAAGGGGTTAGTAAGCTTAGTCACTAATCAAAGATAATTACACCATTGCCGTTCCCAACATTCATCTGGGCCTCTGTAAGTCAAGCAGGAGTAAACATTTAAGGTACTGTTTTAAGACAGGCCCTATGAAAAACATAACAGGAGTGCTGCTGGAATCTTTATGTAAAAGCACCCTTCTTGGTCATTTCTCCCTCAAAGTCTCTTTTCAGCAGCCCACTCCATCACCACTTCTATGGCATCTTTTTTCCTCTCACCATTTCTTCATGCAGATTCAAGCTCTTCCTTTTTTACTCGATTTCTCTTTTAGCTGTGAGAGAAATCCCTCCACCAGTTTCAGAGAAACTTCTGACTTCCTTAAATCTAGGCACCAATAAATTTACGTTCGGACCCTGGAGGCTTAACTTCTACATGGAACAAGTTTACCAAAACAGCCAAACAAAGATGGGTCTCTCTGCAAGGAATTCTCATACCTGTTTCAAAGGGAGTGGAATTTTCTCCCAATAGAGCCTTCAGAGGGAATGCATTCCTCCTGGCACCTTAATTTCAGACTCCTGGCCTCCAGAATTGTAAGAGAAAACATTTCCCTTGTTTTAAGTCACCAAGTTTGTGATTATTTGTTGTAGCAGCCCTAGGAAACTAATTCACATACAGAAGGACAACAGTTAATATAATATTCAGGCTTTTCTCTTCCCCCTCGTTTATTCATCCCTTGGGGAAGAGAGTGAAGTCTGAATGTATATTTAGGAGTAGCATCTAGGCATGCATGGCATTACCTCTTCCTTCTCCCTTTTTCTTTGGGAGCCAGTTGTTACCAGGAACACTGTCTTTTGATCTGCTCTTCCATGTTCTAAGTTACAGAGTGGAGATGGGCATGTTACATCATTTTCCAGCATAGCCTATGAATGGGCATGTAAATATGCTTATTTATTAAGTCTAGTATTAGGAAGCCAATTGTTGTCACACGCACAGACACCTAAGCCACAATCTCCTACTTTAGTATGATTAGTAATAAAGATTTTTTTTCTACACCTGTTGATTCAGACTTATTTGTCACTTCAGACTTCATTTCCACTTTAGTCAATTCTAGAATCTCTTGGAATTTATTTCTCTCCTTGACTAACTCAAACTTTTCTACAGCTCCATCTTGAGCTCCACCTCACATGAAATGACTGAGAAGAAAAGAGGATATAGATTTGTTCAATCAGAAGACTATTTTATAGACTCACATGACACCAAAGGAATACGTATGATTTCTGACTTCTTAGTAGCAATAATGGAAATCTAAAGACGATAAAGCCACATATTAAAAATTTAGGCAGAAAATGATTTCCAACCTAGAACCCAAAACCCCAGCCCAAATACCCATCAAGTGTGAGGGTGGAAAAGTCATCTTTCTAGCAGGAGAATGGAGTAGCCAAGGAGTTTATTCCTGGTTGAATGACTACATTATCCAACAGATGTGATTATAAGGTGATCTAATCCAACAGGAATTGTTGATTGAAAGATTTTTACAGAATTATTGGAAGGTGTCAAGATATTTGGCAACAGGTATAAGAACATTAAAAGGTATTAACTCCAGGAAATAATCAAAATATGCTCAAGAAAGGAAAATTGGTTCACCAGTAAAAAATATTTATAAGAATTAAAACACTGAATATTGACTTAACTAAAAATGATGATACAATTATGTTGGATGAATGAGGAAGAGGAATGAAAGAAGAAAGGTAAAAGTATTTTTACCCTTTTATACCATAATACTGTGCCAATCAATGTATGTGATAATTCAAAAGATGAATGTATGTGTGTGTGCACGTGTGTGTTCACAATTTTAAAAGTAAATAAGAGAAGAGGCAGTCCAAAGAAATAATTGGGAGGAGATTTCCAAAGGCAGGAGTAGGGGAGTGATGAGAACAGCTATATTTGTTATAAGCTTCTGTGTATTATTTCTAAACCATCTGCATGTATTACTTCAAGAACAATAAAAGTTGATTTAAAATGGAAAAAATAAAAGTCCATGAAATTCATCTTATAAACTTGATTTATATTCATGAAATAAACCTACTAGCTATACAGTGAAAACAAAATAAACCTCACCCTGCAGTTATACATTGGTAAGCATTTGTGTACAATTTGGTGATGAGAAACAAATAGGCATGAAATAAAAATTGGAGCCTTGGGCTTCAATATAGGAGTGAATATTAAATACATATATAAATAAAAATATAAGGAAAAACAAAACTGAACTGAAATACTAGGCAACCACAAAATAAAGATGGAAGATTGGAAATAAAGCCATGGGAGCTTATATTTTCTGGGCAGGAGGAAAAAAACGATGAATTTTACATTCTTTAAATATAATATGGTGAATTTATATATGTATATGGCAGACAGAAAACTTATTAGACTTATGTGTATTTTAAGAGCCTTTTGTATGTAAGGAACTATTACTGTTGCTGGGAACCAAACAAACAAAAATCCCTGCCCTCAGGAACATCACAATCCACACAAGTATTGTTCAAGTACATGTGAAACATTTGCAAAATTTACCACACATCAGAGCCTAATGTTGAGTCTAAAAAGAGGTCTCAAGAAATACAAAAAAATCAATATATTAATGAGTTACCATGACAAAAACGTTATTTAAGTAAAATTAATTTAAAAAGAGTCAGAAAAATGTCATTATGTTTGAAAATAAAAATAGTCACATCACTTCAAAGTAATTCATAATTCTCAAAACATAATAGAAATTATAAAAAATTTAGATAATTAAAACAATGAGGGGCTCTTTGGTGGGGCTAATGGCAGACTCTGGGAGGGCTCACACCAAGGAATACTTCTCAGAACTTCTGCTGCCAGTCTCCTTGTCCTCACGGTGAGACGTAGCAACCCATCACCTCTGCAGGAGATCCTCCAACACTAGCAGTCATTGTTTATAAAAGAACAATAGAAGACAGCAGAAGCAAGAAGAACGACAATCATGCAGCCTTTGGAACAAAGACCACATTCACAGAAAGATAGACAAGATGAAAAGGCAAAGAGCTATGTACCAGATGAAGGAACAAGATAAAACCCCAGAAAAAACAACTAAATGAACTGGAGATAGGCAACTTTCCAGAAAAAGAATTCAGAATAATGATAGTGAAGATGATCCAGGACCTTGGAAAAAGAATGGAGGCAAAGATCGAGAAGATGCAAGAAATGTTTAGCAAAGATCTAGAAGAATTAAAGAACAAACAAACAGAGATGAACAATACAATAACTGAAATGAAAAATACACTAGAAGGAATCAATAGCAGAATAACTGAAGCAGAGGAACAGATAACTGACCTGGAAGACAGAATGGTGGAATTCACTGCCGTGGAACAGAATAAAGAAAAAAAAATGAAAAGAAATGAAGACCGCCTAAGAGACATCTGGGACAACATTTAACAGAAAAACATTTGCATTATAGGGGTCACAGAAGGAGAAGAGAGACAGAAAGGACCAAAGAAAATATTTGAAGAGATTATAGTTGAAAATTTCCCTAATATGGTAAAGGAAAGAGCCACCCAAGTCCAGGAAGCACAGAAAGCCCCATATAGGATAAGCCCAAGGAGAAACACACCGAGATACATAGTAATCAAATTGGCAAAAATTAAAGACAAAGAAAAATTATTGAAGGCAGCAAGGGAAAAATGACAAATAACATACAAGGGAACTCCCATAAGCTTAACAGCTGATTTCTCAGCAGAAACTCTACAAGCCAGAAAGGAGTGGCATGATATACTTAAAGTGATGAAAGGGAAGAACCTACAACCAAGATTATTCTACCTGGCAAGGATCTCATTCAGATTCGATGGAGAAATCAAACACTTTACAGAGAAGCAAAAGCTAAGGGAATTCAGCACCACCAAACCAGCTCTACAACAAATGCTGAAGGAACTTCTCTAAGTGGGAAACACAGGAGAAGAAAAGGACCTACAAAAACAAACACAAAACAATTAAGAAAATGGTCATAGGAACATACATATCGATAATTACCTTAACCATGAATGGATTAAATGCTCCAACCAAAAGACACAGGCTTGCTGAATGGATACAAAAACAAGACCCATACATATGCTGTCTACAGGAGACCCACTTCAGACCTAGGGACACATACAGACTGAAAGTGAGGGTATGGAAAAAGATATTCCATGCAAATGGAAATCAAAAGAAAGGTAGAGTAGCAATACTCATACCAGATAAAATAGGCTTTAAAATAAAGAATGTTACAAGACACAAGGAAGGACACTACATAATAATGCAGGGATCAATCAAAGAAGAAGATATAACAATTATAAATATATATGCACCCAACGTAGGGGCACCTCAATACATAAGGCAACTGCTAACAGCTATAAAAGAGGAAATCGACAGTAACACAATAATAGTGGGGGACTTTAACACCTCACTTACACCAATGGACAGAGCATCCAAACAGAAAATTAATAAGGAAACACAAGCTTTAAATGACACAATAGACCAGATAGATTTATTTGATATATATAAGACATTCCATCCTAAAACAGCAGATTACACTTTCTTCTCAAGTGCGCATGGAACATTCTCCAGGATAGATCACATCTGGAGTCACAAATCAAGCCTCAGTAAATTTAAGAAAATTGAAATCATATCGAGCATCTTTTCTGACTACAACGTTATGAGATTAGAAATCAACTGCAGGGGAAAAATGTAAAAAACACAAACACATGGAGGCTAAACAGTACATTACTAATAATCATGAGATCACTGAAGAAATCAAAGAGGAAATCAAAAAGTTCCTAGAGACAAATGACAGCAAATACACGACGATCCAAAACCTATGAGATGGAGCAAAAGCAGTTCTAACAGGGAAGTTTATAGCTATACAAGCCTACCTCAAGAAACAAGAAAAATCTCAAATAAACAATCTAATGTTACACCTAAAGGAACTAGAGAAAGAAGAACAAACAAAACCCAAAGTTTGTAGAAGGAAAGAAATCATCAAGATCAGAGCAGAAATAAATGAAATATAAACAAAGAAAACAATAGCAAAGATCTATAAAACTAAAAGCTGGTTCTTTGAGAAGATAAACAAAATTGATAAACCATTAGCCAGACTCATCAAGAAAATGAGGGAGAGGACCGAAACCAATAAAATTAGAAATGAGAAAGCAGTTACAACAGATACCTCAGAAATACAAAGCATCCTAAGAGACTAACTACTACAAGCAACTCTATGCCAATGAAATGGACAATCTGGAAGAAAGGGACAAATTCTTAGAAAGGTAAAACCTTCCAAGACTGAACCAGGAAGAAATAATAAATATGAACACACCAATCACAAGTAATGAAATAGAAACTGTGATGAAAAATCTTCCAACAAACAAAAATCCAGGACCAGATGGCTTTACAGGTAAATTCTATGAAACATTCAGAGAGGAGCTAACACCCATCCTTCTCAAACTCTTGCAAAAAACTGCAGAGGAAGGAAAACTCCCAAAATCACTCTATGAGGCCACCATCACCCTGATGCCAAAACCAGACAAAGATACTATAAAAAAAGAAAATTACAGACTAATATCACTGATGAATATAGATGCAAATATCCTCAACAAAATACTAGCAAACAGAATCCAACAACACATTAAAAGGATCATATACCATGATCAAGTGGGATTTATCCCACAGATGCAAGGATTCTTCAATATACACAAATCAATCAATGTGATACACCATATTAACGAATTGAAGAATAAAAACCATATGATCATCTCAATAGATGCAGAAAAAGCTTTTGACAAAATTCAACACCCATTTATGAGAAAAACTCTCCAGAAAGTGGACAAAGAAGGAACCTACCTCAACATAATAAAGGCCGTATATGACAAACCCACAGCAAACATCATTCTCAATGGTGAAAAAGTGAAAGCATTTCCTTTAAGATCAGGAACAAGACAAGGATGTCCATTCTCACCACTATTATTCAACATAGTTTTGGAAGTCCTAGCCACGGCAATCAGAGTAGAAAAAGAAATAAAAGGAATACAAATTGGATAAGAAGAAGTAAAACTGTCACTGTTTGCAGATGACATGATACAATACATAGAGAATCCTAAAGATGCCACCAGTAAACTCCTAGAGCTAATCAATGAATTTGGTAAAGTTGCAGGATACAAAATCAATGAACAGAAATCTCTTGCATTCCTATACACTAATGATGAAAAATCTGAAAGAGAAATTAAGGAAACACTCCCATTTACCATTGCAACAAAAAGAATAAAATACTTAGGAATAAACCTACCTAGGGAGACAAAAGACCTGTATGCAGAAAACTATAAGACACTGATGAAAGAAATTAAAGATGATACCAACAGATGGAGAGATATACCATGTTCTTGGTTTGGAAGTATCAATATTATGAAAATAACTATACTACCGAAAGCAATCTACAGATTCAATGCAATCCCTATCAAATTACCACTGGCATTTTTTACAGAACTAGAACAATAGAATCTTAAAATTTGTATGGAGACATAAGAGACCCCGAATAGCCAAAGCAGTCTTGAGTGACAAAAACGGAGCTGGAGGAATCAGACTCCCTGACTTCAGACTATACTATAAAGCTACAGTAATCAAGACACTATGGTACTGGCACAAAAACAGAAATATAGATCAATGGAACAGGATAGAAAACCCAGAGATAAACCCACGCACCTATGGTCAACTAATCTATGACAAAGAAGGCAAGGATATACAATGGAGAAAAGACCGTCTCTTCAATAGTGGTGCTGAGAAAACTGGACAGCTACATATAAAAGAATGAAATTAGAACACTCCCTAACACCATATACAAAAATAAACTCAAAATGGATTAGAGACCTAAATGTAAGACTGGGCACTCTAAAAGTCTTAGAGGAAAACATAGGAAGACCACTCTTTGATATAAATCACAGCAAGATCCTTTTTGACCCACCTCCTAGAGTAATGGAAATAAAAACAAAAATAAACTAATGGGACCTAGTGAAACTTAAAACCTTTTGCACAGCAAAGGAAACCATAAACAATACGAAAAGACAACCCTCAGAATGGGAGAAAATATTTGCAAATGAAGCAACTGACAAAGGATTAATCTGCAAAATATATAAACAGCTCATGCAGCTCAATATTAAAAAGACAAACAACCCAATCCAAAAATGTGCAGAAGACCTAAATAGACATTTCTCCAAGGAAGACACAAAGATGACCAAGAAGCACATGAAAAGCTTGCTCAACATCACTAATTATTAGACAAATGCAAATCAAAACTACAATGAGGTATCACGTCACACCAGTTAGAATGGGCACCATCAGAAAATCTACAAAAAACAAATGCTGAAGAGGGTGTGGAGGAAAGGGAACCCTCTTGCACTGTTGGTGGGAATGTAAATTGATACAGCCACTATGGAGAACAGTATGGAGGTTCCTTAAAGAACTAAAAATAGAATTACCATATGACCCAGCAATCCCACTACTGGTCATATACCCAGAGAAAACCATTATTCAAAAATACACATGAACCTCAATTCTCATTGCAGCACTATTTAAAATAGCCAGGTTATGGAAGCAACCTAAATGCCCATTGACAGATGAATGGATAAAGAAGATGTGATACGTATATACAATGGAATATTACTCAGCCATTAAAAGGAAAGAAATTGGGTCATTTGTAGAGACGTGGATGCATCTAGAGACTGTCATACAGAGTGAAGTAAGTCAGAAAGAGAAATACAAATATCATATATTAACGCATATATGTGGAACCTAGAAAATGGTACAGATGAACTGGCTTGCAGAGCAGAAACTGAGACACAGAAGTAGAGAAAAAATGTATGGACACCAAGGGGGGAAAGCGGCAGGCGGTGAGGGGGGTGATAAATTGGGAGATTGGGATTGACAAGTATACAGTAATATGTATAAAATGGATGACTAATGCGAAAAATAAATAAATAAAAATAAACATTAAAAAAATGCATGATATTTAAAAACTTTGGTATGTAAGCAAAGCCATCCTTACAGGAAAAATACATAGCCCTAAATTCATATTTAAAAAATAAAGTTGTTAAGCTATAAAATTTAAAAAGAACAGCACACTCAATTCAAAGAAGGAGCAGGAGGTAAATAATAAATTTAAAAGTAAAATTTCACAAAACAGAAAACAAAGAAGCTCTGTAGATGAAGGTGATACAGTCAAATATCATATAAGTTCTTTGGAAAAATACTGATGAAGTTGGCAAAATCAATTCAAATATAATGAATGAATGTATAAATTAATAATATTAGGAATGTAATTTCATACATGGTTGAGGTTTTTTCAATCTTTCAAAGAATAATATGTACAACTTAATGCAAAAAATTATAATTGTGATACAGTGGTTATTTCTTAGAAAAATATGAATTACGAAAATGGACTTATGATGAATGAAAAACTAAATGAATCAGAAACTCCAGACTGGTTCAACTTTAGCTAGCTCTACAGTCAAAGATCACAGTATATTTTTATCCAGTCTTTATTTGCATTCAACTTCATATTTAGGAAAGTAGCTATTTATATTTAAAAACCTGGATCAAAGATCTTCTCTCCAGGGAGACTCCCCTAATTGCAGGGGATGGGGTTATTTTTATAATGAAGGCTGGTGCCAACAAATACAAGCAGTTTGACTTTACGCAAGTTACTTACTTTTGTTAAATTGACTTACTTTCAGTAGCTCGTTTCATAAAATTGTACAGATTATATGAGATTAACTTAAGTAAAGCATTTAGCCCTGATTCACAGTTGAAGTGCATCAATTCATAACTATTATTATTGTATCTGATGTGGGATTAATTGGTGTCTATTAATATTCCCTCCTCTGTGCTCTCATTGCACAATGTCCATTTTGCATTTAATATGGTTAATTACATTTAATTTCTTTCTATGTCTGCCTTTCCCACTATATTAGGAGTTCCAAGGCAAGGCAGAGACTTACTCATTTTTAATTCCTTGAGTGGAATGGACATTCAGTAATTGTTAAATTGATTACTAAATGAATAAAATAAACAATCAGTCAATCATTCCATCCATCAGTGTATATATCTACTGGGTATGAAATCCTGCATCATTTGGCCTTGCTTTATTGATTAATAAAAACATGAGTATACTAATATTTGTGAGGTTTTAAGTGAAAACCTATTTGATGAATACTCCTAGTTCTTGTAAAATCAGTCTTTCATATTTAAGCCAAATTTAAATTTGAATGATCTATTTGAGAGAATACATATATGTATACACGTATATATATTTATATAGTTTAACATATATGTAAGTACATTTATAACTTTATATATAACTATACATACAAATATGTTTTGTATAAACAAATATAAATATAAAATATATAACATACGAACATGAAATCAGTTTTGTATAAACAAATATATATAAATGAGCATATTTATATGCTGTATATGTAAAAACTAGGTAACATGTAAATATATATATATTTGGAGAATAGATAGATAGATACATTATTTTTATATCCTGCCTACATCAGAAGATTTGAAGTGATGAATAAGAAAATGCAGACATTGACCAGTACCACTAAAAAGAATTATATAGTGATGAAGTCAGGATTCTAGTTGTTTCTGAAACATAGACTGACTTGAGTTTTACTAAAAATTTACCTTTGAGCTTCCTGGTAACCCAGACAAAAGGATAATATATTTCTTTGTGTCTGACAGTAAGAAGTCCCTATGTTTGGCTGGCTGTAAACAGAGTCATAGCGTTAAAATCAAAGAGTATATTTATGAATCTTAGGGTAAGATATATTAAATACTAAGTTAAAAATTGTCTTCAGTAGCCAAGATACCAAAGGAGACCAGAGAATGATTTTAAAAGAGTTTTTTTGCTTTAAGTTATAGAAACTATTCCATTGAAAAACTAGTCAAGAAGTCCAGCTTTAGTGACAAGACTAAAACAATGCAAAATTTAGCACATTCATTTGTAATAAATAAACTTGTAAAATGTTTGAAATCTTTGTAGAATAATTTGATAATCTTTCCACACTTTTTTTTAACAATTGTAACCCAGGTTTTCTAGCTCATGATGGCAGACTGGCTCAGAATCTCCCTGTAAATGATATCATCATTGAAATCCTGGTTTCTCTAACATTTAAGATTCAAGCAGTTTTGTAAGAAGCTCAGTACATCCTAGTCACCCAGTTTGATGTGGTTAGAAGGATTTTACTGTGCTGTTTGAACGTGTTGCCTTTTTCTTTCTGCAAATTATGCTAATATTTTTGGCAGTTCTTACAGCTTCACTAAACAACCCAAATAAAGGAGTTTCCAAGGAGTGAGTGACCAAGACTTAATTTGGTCTTGGTCATACTGTCTCATGCTTGCTAAGGTTGTACTTCCTAGAGGCCAATGAGATGGAAGCAGAGTAGCACCAGAACTCCAAGGTGCTCAAAGTCATAATCACTAAAGTCTGTTATATATTTATATTATATAATATTATTAATTATATTTATAATAGTAGGTGCTGTTGATGCCCACCTACATCTCCTTTCCTACTCCAGTGCACCCAACCTCCAGCAGTTAATGACTCACAGCTGTGCTTAAGGCCAACAGGAACTGCCTCATATAGAAATAGCCCAGAGGTTAAGCTGTCCCATGGGAGTGGCATTTAGTAATTGAATGATTCATGTGAGGGTAAAAAGCTCAACCCCTTAACCTCAGTGTGGGATCTACCTCTGCGGTACTGTTCATGCTCCAGTTTTCTCTGATGGGGGCTGACAGAAGCTAAATTTCGGTACAGCCCCCATTTTGCTCATCTTCTCTCACCTTGACTTTCTTAAAAGTTTTCTCCTAAAAGCACCTGCTTGCACAAAAGAATCACTTGCAACAGAATGCCTATCTCAGGCTCTTCTAGGAAATATAACCTAAGATGTACCTTGTGTGAATTAGTCTGTGGGCAGTCTGATTTGACTGCGTCCAGTCTGGCCACCAAAGAGATTTTTTAGAATTCATGTTTTAATGCCTCCTCTTTCTGAACCATATAGCACTAATGATTACCATTAATTTCATTGTATTCCCCTTTTTCCTATAGCATATCAGAAGGGCAACATTGGTAGTATACAGGTAGATGTTTAACTATCTGAGGGTTGCTTTAAGTATTCCAATCACTCTGGCCCTACCAAGGGACTACTGGGCCTCTTAGCCTGGTGTTACCCTAGTATGTTCAAGAGACTGTACACTGAGGAACAGAAACTTGATGCTCTCGGTATTTTTTTTTGAATTTTAATAATGAATTTAAAAATCTAAACTAACTGACCACATACCAGACCACCAAAAAACTAAATTCCCCAAAGAAACAACTGTATAAGTCTCTTTTCCAGAATATAATAAAACACAAACTGATAGCTATCAAAAACTTAATTAAAACCACCCAGTCATTTGGAATAAAAATGTAATCTCCTAAGTAAAGAAGGAATCAAATGGAAAAGCAAAAATTACCATTATAGACAAAGTAGAAAATAATTAAAATTTAGAACTCTACTTCTTAGAACTTATTATATACATTTGAAGCTTTACTCAGAGTAAAATTCATAACCTTAAAAATGATTTTATTATTATTACAAGCCCTGACTTTTAGTTTTTTTATTTATTAAAAAAAATTTTTTTAATGTCATTATAGGAGTGTAATTGCTTTACAGTAGTGTGTTAGCTTCTGCTTTATAACTAAGTGAACCAGCTATACATATACATATATCTCCATATCTCCTCCCTCTTGCGTCTCCCTCCCACCCTCCCTATCCCACCCCTCTAGGTGGTCACAAAGCACCGAGCTGATCTCCCTGTGCTATGCGGCTGCTTCCCACTAGCTATTTTACATTTGGTAGTGTATATATGTCCATGCCACTCTCTCACTTCGTCCCAACATACCCTTCCCCTTCCCTGTGTCCTCAAGTCCATTCTCTACATCTGCGTCTTCATTCCTGTCCTGCCCCTAGGTCCTTCAGAACCACTTTTTTTTTTTTTAGATTCCAGATATATGTGTGAGTATATGGTCTATGTTTTTCTCTTTCTGACTTGCTTCACTCTGTATGACAGACTCTAAGTCCATCCACCTCACCGCAAATACATCAATTTCGTTTTTTTTTTATGGCTGAGTAACATTCCATTCTATATACGTGCCACATCTTCTTTATCCATTCTTCTGTTGATGGACACTTAGGTTGTTTCCATGTCCTGGCTATTGTAAATAGAGCGGCAATGAACATTGTTGTATATGACAATTTTTGAATTATGGTTTTCTCAGGGTATATGCCTAGTAGTGGGATTGCTGGGTTGTATGGCAGTTCTATTTTTAGTTTTTTAAGGAACCTCCATACTGTTCTCCATAGTGGCTGCATCAATGTACATTCCTACCAACAGTGCAAGAGGTTTCCCTTTTCTCCACACCCACTCCAGCATTTATTGTTTGTAGATTTTTTGATGATGGCCATTCTGACTGGTGTGAGGTGATACCTCATTGTAGTTTTGATTTGCATTTATCTAATGATTAGTGATGTTGAGCATTCTTTCATGTGTTTGTTGGCAATCCATATATCTTCTTTGGAGAAATGTCTATTTAGGTCTTCTGCCCCTTTTTGGATTGAGTTGTTTGCTTTTTTGATATTGAGCTGCATGAGCTGCTTGTTAATTTTGGAGATTAATCCTTTGTCAGTTGCTTCATTTGCAAATATTTTCTCCCCTTCTGAGGGTTGCCTTTTTGTCTTGTTTAAGGTTTCCTTTGTTGTGCAAAAGCTTTGAAGTTTCATTAGGTCCCATTTGTTTATTTTTGTTTTTATTACCATTTCTCTAGGAGGTGGGTCAAAAAGGATCTTGCTGTGATTTATGTCATACAGTGTTCCGCCTGTGTTTTCCTCTAAGAGTTTGATAGTGTCTGGCCTTACATTTAGGTCTTTAATCCATTTTGAGTTTATTTTTGTGAATGGTGTTACGGAGTGTTCTAATTTCATTCTTTTAAATATGGCTGTTCAGTTTTCCCAGCACCAATTATTGAAGAGGCTGTCTTTTCTCCATTGTATATTATTGCCTCCTTTGTCAAAAATAAGATGACCATATGTACGAGAGTTTATCTCTGGACTTTCTATCTTGTGTCATCAATCTCTATTTCTGTTTTTGTGCCAGTACTATTCTGTCTTGATTACTGTAGCTTTGTAGTATACTCTATAGTCTGGGAGCCTGATTATTTCCAGCTCCGTTTTCCTTTCTCAAGATTGGGGGGCTATTCGGGGTCTTTTTTGTTTCCATACAAATTGTGAAATTTTTCGTTCCAGTTCTGTAAAAAATGCCATTGGTAGTTTGGTAGGGATTGCATTGAATCTGTAGATTGCTTTGGGTAGTATAGTCATTTTTACAATGTTGATTCTTCCAATCCAAGATCATGGTATATGTCTCCATCTGTTTGTATCATCTTTAATTTCTTTCATCAGTGTCTTATAGCTTTCTGCATACAGATCTTTTGTCTCCTTAGTTAGCTTTATCCCTAGGTATTCTATTCTTTTTGTTGCAGTGGTAAATGGGAGTGTTTCCTTAATTTCTTTTTCAGATTTTTCATCATTAGTGTATAGGTATGCAAGAGATTTCTGTTCATTAATTTTGTATCCTACTACTTTACCAAATTCATTGATTAGCTCTTGTACTGTTCTGGTAGCATCTTTAGGATACTCTGTGTATAGTAACATGTCATCTGCAAACAGTGACAGCTTTACGTCTTCTTTTCTGATCTGGATTCCTTTTATTTCTTTTTCTTCTCTGATTGCTGTGGCTAAAACTTTCAATACTGTGTTGTATAATAGTGGTGAGAGTGGGCAACCTTGTCTTGTTCCTGATGTTAGTGGAAATGGTTTCAGCTTTTCACCACTGAGAACGATTTTCACCATGGGTTTGTCATATATGGCCTTTATTATGTTGAGGTAATTTCCCTGTATGCCTACTGTCTGGAGGGTTTTTATCATAAATGGGTGTTGAATTTTGTCAAAAGCTTTTTCTGCATATATTGAGATGATAATATATTTTTTTTGTTTTTTTTTTTTGTTTTTTTTGCAGTACGCAGGCCTCTCACTGTTGTGGCCTCTCCCGTTGTGCAGCACAGGCTCTGGACACACAGGCTCAGCGGCCATGGCTCACGGGCCCAGACACTCTGCGGCATGTGGGATCGTCCCACACCGGGGCAGGAACCCACATCCCCTGCATCGGCAGGCAGACTCTCAACCACTGTGCCACCAGGGAAGCCCGATCATATGGTTTTTATTCTTCAAATTGTTAATATGGTGTATCACATTGATTAATTTGCATATATTGAAGAATCCTTGCATCCCTGAGATAAATCCCACTTGATCATGGTGTATGATCCTTTTAATGTGCTGTTGGATTCTGTTGGCTAGTATTATGTTGAGGATTTTGCATCTATGTTCATCAGTGACACTGGCCTGTAGTTTTCTTTCTTTGTGACATCTTTGTTGGGTTTTGGTATCAGGGTGATGGTGGTCTTGTATATGAGTTTGGGAGTTTTCCTCCCTCTGCTATATTTTGGAAGAGTTTGAGAAGGGCAGGTGTTAGCTCCTCCCTAAATATTTGACAGAATTCGCCTGTGAAGCCATCTGGTCCTGGGCTTTTGTTTGTTGGAAGATTTTTAATCACAGTCTCAATTTCAGTGTTCATGATTGGTCTGTTTATATTTTCTATCTTTTCCTGGTTCAGTCTCAGAAGGTTGTGCTTTTCTGAGAATCTCTCCATTTCTTCTAGGTTGTTCATTTATTTGCATATAGTTGCTTGTAGTAATCTCTCATGATCCTTTGTATTTCTGCAGTGTCAGTTGTTACTTCTTATTCATTTCTAATTCTATTGATTTGAGTCTTCTCCCTTTCTTTCTTGATGAATCTGGCTAATGGCTTATCAATTTTGTTTATCTTCTCCAAGAACCAGCTTTTAGCTTTATTGTTATTTGCTGTCATTTCCTTCATTTCTTTTTCATTTATTTCTGATCTGACTTTTATTATTTCTTTCCTTCTGCTAACTTGGGGTTTTTTTGTTCTTCTTTCTCTAATTGCTTTAGGTGTAAGGTTAGGTTGTTTATTCGAGATGTTTCTTGTTTCTTGAGGTAGGACTGTACTGCTATAAACTTCCGTCTTAGAACTGCTTTTGCTGCATCCCATGGGTTTTGGGTCATCGTGTTTTCATTGTTGTTTGTTTCTAGGTATTTTTTGATTTCCTCTTTGATTTCTTCAGTGTTCTCTTGGTTATTAAGTAGTATATTGTTTAGCCTCCATGTGTTTGTATTTCTTACAGAATTTTTCCTGTAATTGATATCTAGTCTCATAGCATTGTTGCCGGAAAAGATACTTGACACCATTTCAATTTTCTTAAATTTACCAAGGCTTGATTTGTGACCCAAGATATGATCTACACTGGAGAATGTTCCATGAGCACTTGAGAGAAAGTGTATTCTGTTGTTATTGGATGGAATTTCCTATAAATAGCAATTAAATCCATCTTGTTTAATGTATCATTTAATACTTGTGTTTCCTTAATTATTTTCATTTTGGATGATCTGTCCATTGGTGAAAGTGGGGTGTGAAATCCCCTACTATGATTGTGTTACTGTCGATTTCCCCTTTTATGGTTGTTAGCATTTGCCTTATGTATTGAGGTGCTCTTATGTTGGTTGTATAAATATTTATAATTATTATATGTTCTTCTTGGATCGATCCCTTGATCATTATGTAGTGTCCTTCTTTGCCTCTTGTAAGTCTTTATTTTAAAGTCTATTTTGTCTGATATGAGAATTGCTACTCCAGCTTTCTTTTGATTTCCATTTGCACAGAATATCGTTTGCCATCCCCTCACTTTCAGTCTGTATTTGTCTCTTGGTCTGAAGTGGTTCTTTTGTAGACAACATACTTATGGGTTTTATTTTTGTATCCATTCAGCCAGTCTATGTCTTTTGATTGGAGCATTTAATCCATTTACATTTAAGGTAATTATCGATATGTATGTTCCTATTCCCATTTTCTTAATTGTTTTGGGTTTCTTATTGTAGGTCTTTTCCTTCTCTTGTGTTTCCTGCCTGGAGAAGTTCATTTAGTATTTATTGTAAAGCTGGTTTGGCAAGCTGAATTCCTTACCTTTTGCTTGTCTAAAGGTTTTTATTTCTCCATCAAATTCGAATGAGATCTTTGCTGGGTAGGGTAATGTTGGTTGCAGGTTTTTCCCTTTCATCACTTTCAATATGTCCTGCCACTCCCTTCTGGCTTGCAGAGTTTCTGTTGAAAGATCAGCTGTTAAACTTATGGGAATTCCTTTGTATGTTATTTGTTGTTTTTCCCTTGCTGCTTTAATACTTTTTCCTTGTATTTAATTTTTGATAGTTTGAGTAATATGTGTCTTGGCAATGTTTCTTCTTGGATTTATCCTGTATGGGACTCTCTGCACTTTCTGGACTTGATTAACTATTTCCTTTCCCATATTTGGGAAGTTTTCAACTATAATCTCTTCCAATATTTTCTCAGTCTCTTTTTCCTTCTCTTCTGCTTCTGTGGCCCCAATAATTCGAATGTTGTTGTGCTTAATGTTGTCCCAGATGTCTCTGATACTCTTCTCAATTCTTTTCCTTCTTTTTTCTTTATTCTGCTCTGCAGTAGTTATTTCCACTATTTAATCTTACAGGTCACTTACCCGTTCTTCTGTCTCAGTTATTCTGCTATTGATTCCTCTAGAGAATTTTTAATTTCATTTATTGTGTTGTTCATCATTGTTTGTTTGCTCTTTAGTTTTTCTAGGTCCTTGTTAAACATTTCTTGTATTTCCTCCATTTTATTTTCAACATTTTGGATCATCTTTACTACCATTACTCTGAATTCTTTTTCATGTAGACTGCCTATTTCCTCCTCATTTGTTTGGTCTGTGGGTTTTTACCTTGCTCCTTCATTTGCTGTGTGTTTCTGTCTTCCCAACTTTCTTAACTTCCAGTGTCTGGGGTCTGCTTTTCACAGGTTGCAGGTTCATAGTTCCCGTTGTTTTTGGTGTCTGCCCCCAGTGGCTAAGTTTTGTTCAGTGGGGTGTGTAGGCTCTTTGGCAGAGGGGACTAACGCCTGTGTTCTGGTGGATGAGGATGTATCTTGTCTTTCTGGTGGGCAGGACCACGTCCAGTGGTGTGTTTTGGGCTGTCTGTGACCTTATTATGATTTTAGGCAGCCTCTCTGCTAATTGGTGGGGTTGTATTCCTCTCTTGCTAGTTGTTTGGCATAGGGTGTCCGGCAATGTAGCTTGCTGGTTGTTGAGTGGAGCTGGGTCTTAACGTTGAGATGGAGATCTCTGGGAGAGCTTTCACTGTTTAATAATATGTGGAGCCAGGAGGTCTCTGGTGGACCAATGTCCTGAACTTGGCTCTTCCACCTCAGAGGCACAGGCCTGACACCTGGACGGAGCACCAAGACCCTGTCAGCCACATAGCTCAGAAGAAAAGGGAGAAAAAAAGAAAGAATGAAAAAAATAAAATAAAGTTATTAAATAAAAAATTATTAAAAATAAAAAGTTAAAAAGTAATAGAAAAAGGAAGCAAGAAACAAGAGAGCAACCAAACCAGAAAACAAATCCACCAATGATAACAAGGGCTAAAAACTATACTATGAAAAAAACAAACAAACAAATGAAACAAAATGGATAGACAGAACCCTATTACAAATGGTGAAAGCAAAGCTATACAGACAAAGTCACACACAGAAGCATATACGTACACACTCACAAAAGGAGGAAAAGGAAAAAGATATGTATATCCTGCTCCCGAATGCCACCACCTCAATTTTGAGTTGATTCGTTGTCTATTCAGGTATTCCATAGATGCAGGGTACATCAAGTTGATTGTAGAGATTTAATCCACTGCTCCTGAGGCTACTAGGAGAGATTTCCCTTTCTCTTCTTTTATCGCACAGCTCCTGGGATTCAGCTTTGGATTTGGCCTCGCCTCTTTGGGTAGGTCGCCTGAGGGCATCTGTTCTTCACTCAGACAGGACAGGGTTAAAGGAGCAGCTGATTAGGGGGCTCTGGCTCACTCAGGCCGGGGGGAGGGAGGGGTACGGAATGTGGGGTGAGCCTGTGGCTGCAGAGGCTGGCGTGACATTGCACCAGCCTGAGGTGTACCGTATGTTCTCCTGGGGAAGTTGTCCCTGGATCCCGGGACCCTGGCAGTGGCAGGCTGCACAGGCTCCTGGGTGGGGAGGTGTGGATAGTGACCTGTGCTTGCACACAGGCTTCTTGGTGGCTGTAGCAGCAGCCTTAGCATTTCATGCCCATCTCTGGTGTCCGCGCTGTTAGGCCCAGCTCACACCGGTCTCTGGAACTCAGTAGGCGGTGCTCTGAATCCCCTCTCCTCGTGCCCTGAAACAATGGTCCCTTGCCTCTTAGGCAGGTCCAGACTATTTCCCAGACTCCCTCCCGGCTAGCTGTGGCACACTAGCCCCCTTCAGGCTGTGTTCATGCAGCCAACCCCAGTTCTCTCCCCGGGATCTGACCTCTGAAGCCTGAGCCTCAGCTCTCAGCCCCCACTGGTCCCAGCGGGTGAGCAGACAAGCCTCTCAGGCTGGTAAGTGCTGGTCAGCACTGATCCTCTGTGTGGGAATCTCTCCACTTTGTCCTCTGCACCTCTGTTGCTGTGCTCTCCTCTGTGGCTCTGAAGCTTCCCCCACCGTCACCCCTGTCTCTGCCAGTGAAGGGGCTTCCTAGTGTGTGGAAACCTTTCCTCCTTCACAGCTCCCTCCCAGTGGTTCAGGTCCCATCCTTATTCTTTTGTCTCTGTTGTTTCTTTTTTCTTTTGCCCTCCCCAGGTACGTGGGGAGTTTCTTGCCTTTTGGGAGGTCTGAGTTCTTCTGCCAGCATTCAGTAGGTGTTCTGTAGGAGTTGTTCCACATGTAGGTATATTTCTGATGTATTTGTGGGGAGGAAGGTGATCTCCACCTCTTACTCTTCCCCCATCTTGAAGGTCTCCCCCCTTGATATTTTTTTAATATACAAAGAGCTTATGCTTAAAAAAGGGAATTTACATTTAAAGCTGTATTTGCCTAAGCAGAACACTGTTTTTATCTTAGATTATATGTTTACTTGGAGTGAGCTGAGTGCCTCATAATTTTGATGAACTAGCCCTCCTCTCCCTGTTCATCCTTTGGTGTATGACAAAATTAATTCTCTTTGTATTAAAACTCAAATATTCTATATTGTTTATTATTTTATTCAAACAACCCAACTCAAACTGCTTTCTATTTTAGTATCTCATCTCCTGTTTACTCCAAGTTGAGTCAGGTAACACCCTCTGGAGAGGACAGCCCACATCCAGGACCAACCTGAGCATCTTTTCTTCCTTTTGGGGTGAGTTTCTTCCCCATTCTAAATGTTGTATGTGTAATTAAGAATAGCCCACATCCTTTGCTTATTTGACCCTCTGTCATTGAAGCCAGTCATCTGCCCAGTTCTTTCTAGACACTGTTTCACACAGAGAGCACATCAAGCTTCCATGCCTGCAAAATAACTGTGTCCTCAGTTCCCCGGAAATTCTTTCTAATGGTCCTGTATTGTCAGAGCCAGCAGGCACAAAAAAACTCCCACTGAGCATTTTCTACACAAAACAACCCTCTTTTCCATTCTCAGCCTGAATCAGGTATACATCTCCTATGCCTTCAAATCCTTTACAGCTCCTGTCATTTTGGTCCTAAGGGATTTGGGTGCATAATTCTCTCCTCTTAACTGAGACTGCCTTATGACAGGAAACATATCTTAGTCATATTTATATTCTCAACACCTAGCAGAGTTGGTCCTCAGCAGATGATTCATGTATAAATGGATGGACATTTGAATGAATGAATGCATGAATGGACTTGACCTTCTATTCACAAAGAGTTAAAAATATAATTGATGGTTGCCTCTTCCAAATCATAACCTATTTCGAAATGAGAATTTCCAAGTGAGTTGCTACTTTTTTTTTCTAGCATGAAAATCTCAGCTCTTTATGTAAAGAACCCAATAGGATTGGCAACTTATTCCCATTAAATGCACACACTCCTGGCAGGGCTGTTAGCCTTTACCCTGGTAAGTGAGGTTAGGAGGGAGAAACACTAAGTTGAGGAATGGGAAAGCAGAAGTAAATTATTGTGTAATCATCATAAATTACTGCAGCTCTGGGATTTGGAAATTAATGGTGGCGGGGGGAGCTGGGGGTTTAAACATGAACTGCATCCATTAGTGCAGCGCAGGCTTTTTATTGCCTTTTCCACCCATCTTCTGAGAATGCCTATTATTCGGGGACATCATAATTAGATTCCACTGAAAATGATGAGAAATAAAAAGGGGTTTCAGAAATTGGAGCAGCATCCTCTGCATTTGACTGTTTATATTATTTTTCTATGGGTGCTGCTTTTTCAGTATTATTTACATAATTTTTACTGTGACATCAGATTCTGTTGCATTTGGGCTCTTGATGTAAGTCAAAAGGGTTGGTGAAGCAGTCTATTACTCTTGACATTTCAGACCAATAATAAATTTGCTGGAGAAAATCTAAAACATTGGAAAAAAGATACGCTTTGTTGTTCACAAATTGAAATATGATGTAAGTGGTTTCTGCTGAAATCAAGGTAAAAGCCCAAAAGAGGAGCTTCTAATAGTCGCAATGTTTCTGAAGACAGATTTGAAAGTCAACTGGGAGCTGGGAAAATGGAGCTCTCCATTCTTATCACACAGTCAACATTTTTTGTCCCACCTTTATTGTTCACTTCTTGTATTTTTAAATTTATGAACATGTCTGTCCTATCCACTAACTTGTTAGCTCCTTGAAGGGCAGAAGTCAAGCCTATTTCACACGTATATACATCTTGGACGTCTTGGTTTATTAGCTGTATAAGAGGTGCATCATGTTCTAATTAAAAATGTACAACGTACATATAAATGCTCAGTTATTGTACCTTTGCACCTATTCAGGCCTTTAAACATGAAGCTCAATATAGCACATCTGCCCTTCTTTTGTCTTAAGCTTTGTATTGATTTTCTATTGCTGAATAACAAATTACCACGAACTTAGTGGCTTAAAACAACACAAAATTATTATCTCACGGTTTCTGTGGCCCAGGCATCTGTCATGGTATCAATTCATTGGATGTTTCATGAGGGCATCCTCTTTAGTAACTAATCTAGTTTTTGTGCCCATCTATCACTGACCTGAGCTCCTGAACATATTAGACCCAGGAATTTCTTTTGACTGATGCTTCATGGTCAGAAATGCAAGCCAAATTTCAATTCAATTAATAATTTTAAAAATAGATAAAAAGAACAATAATTTACATTTTTGAGCAATTATTTTCTTCCAGATTCTGTGCAAGCATTTTATATACAATATGCCTTTTGCAAGATGAGGAAACTAGGAAGAAAGAAGTTTCATTATTTGTCTACGTCAAACAGCTAGAAGTTATTAGAGTCCACATTTAAGTTTGAGGCTCTCTGAAACCAAACTTCTACTCTAGTGTCATTCTTTATCTCTTGTGATTTTTCCGTCTTGCTGAATATCAAAAGACCTATTCCGTCCTTTTGCATAGTCATTCCTCAGACTTTCAGGTATGCAATCAGATTAACTCCTGGTTAACTTGATAAATTAAAGTTGGATGCACTGAGTTATACTCACCAGACTTTTCAGTCATGAATAGTATTAGTTATTTGGTAAGCTTAAAATATTTAAACTTGTCATTAATATTTTATGCATAAGTAAATTGAAATACTTAGAACCTGAAATTAGCTAATAAATTGTTTTTAATTTGACATTGAAAATGTATAGCATTTATTTTTTCTTTTTATATGATAAAGTAGATACATGAAGATGATTATTACATATATATGTGTGTATACACATATATAATCACCATCACCATCATCACTAGCAAATATAAGTTCTACCCTGTGTCAGATAGGGTGCTAGCTTTTACATAAATTGTCTGATTGCAACTTTATAAAAATTTTCAAAATAAATATTAATGAAGCTCATTTTGTTGATGAAGAAACAGACCCACAAGGGTTAAATAATTTGCTGAAAGTCCTATCACTAGTACATGTTAGTGCTAGAATTTGAACATTTTCTACTTCTTTCATGTATGTCATCTTCACAAATAACATACCTTAGTGGTCTGGTGGGCAGGGCCCATGCTTTTCAATTTTTCCATATTTTCCCCAGTGCTTAGCCTGGTTTGTAAATCTTAGGTGACCAAGAAATATTTTCTGATTGAAGCTAAGAAACTGAAACTTTATAGAAATTAATCCTGAAGAGAAAGAAAATTAGAGGAGACTACAGAATGTTCATATCATTTATTTACACAAAGTGTGCCTTGAAAACATTCGGAGAATTCATCCCTGCAGAGATCATAAACATTATATTGGCAATATCAACTACTGGTGTTGTCTTGAGGAATGAAAATTAAAATTTGCATTTGGAAAACTCTTTAAAATGTTGACATATTTTCACAACTGTCTTCAATCAAGGAATGGTTTTCAATAATAAAGTTATAGGTGCACCTCCCTACAATATTATGCTAATGAACAGGAAGGACTGATCACCTTAAACTGAAAAACTTTAATACAAATACACTAGTTCAGAAAATCTCAGCCAACAACAGGGTATAGTTCACCTAGTTGCTGTAACATTTTGTAAAGAATGGATTTGGAGGTCCTCCTGCTTAGCTAAGTAAGCATATTTGGGTGTGGTGAGCTGTTTCAAGCAAGTCATTTCAACTATGCAAGAGTATAAACTACTTTAGAATTACATTGTAAACAGCATTTTCAATCTTGTATTGCAATTATACCTTGAATGTATAATCAAATCAGAATATAGAAATCCCAAAGACTTCTGGCAGGAATTAAAAAGGGACCTGATTCTCTAAACAAGGGCACAATTTCCCAGCAGCTGGCTTGGCTTCCCCAGCAGCCACTCAGTTAAATTCCTGCTGCACAGGCATTTCACAGACTTCAGTTGTGAGCAACCCATTCATGGAAAAACCCTGGCACTAAATTTGTCCGCTAGTTATGCCCTCTTTTCTCTCTGTTAGAATTAACTCTTCATGCAGAGTAGTGAAGCATGGGAGGCAGCAATGATGATGGGGCAAAAAGCATGGGTATTAGAATTGATTAGTTTGTGTTTAAGTCAGAGGTTTGGCACCTGAAGATCTCAGGCAAAATGACTAAACATCTGTGGGTTTAGCCTTCCCCTATGTACAATGGGGATAATATTACCAGCTACTTCTTAAGATTATTGTAAGTATGAAAAGATATAATATGTGGAAAGATCTTATCTCCATGCTTGGAAGCATAATTCCTCAACAAATATTAATTTTTCTTAGAGTTGACTTTCTGAATGGTGGTGTGAGGAGCTCACCAAAGAAGTGATAATAACTGGTGAAAAATATTTTTTTAAAATTAAAACCTCTGGAAATAGTCCTAAAGACATACAGAAGATGAAAAAACACTTATCCAAGTAAGATTATTAAATAAAGGTAAAAACAGTGAGAGACTACTATGCCATTGAACCACTCTCAGCTTCCACTTTTCCCTCCCCTTCCTGCAGCTCAGCATGATGGAAGCTCTACTCTGGGCAGGTTGAGTCAAGAATACTAGTCTCTTATCCCAGATCTGAGTCAAGAGATGTGATTTCTACCTAGGAAAGTGAAGCTACCAGTATATCTCAAGTCCTAGTTATGAGACCAAATAAATGTCAGCCAACTGCCCCCAAGAGGTCAGAGACACTTAAGCTGAAGGATGCTATTAAAAAACAAAATGGAGATTCTAGTGACAAGTAATTAAGAGGAGGGCTGGTAGCCCTATGAGAGCAATAAGCTAAACCATACACTAACTAGGAGTCTATCAAAGAACCAGAGAAAAAGACAGTTAAAAAGAGCTCTACAGGAGTAAGAATAAACTGAAAGACTGGCCTCAAAAACTATCCCTGCAACTGGGAGATTGCAACTGACATATACACACTACTATATATAAAATAGGTAACTAATAAAGACCTATCGTATAGCACAGGGAACTCTACTCAATTCTCTGTAATGGCCTATATGGGGAAAGAATCTAAAATAGAGTGGATATATGTCTATGTATAACTGATTCACTTTGCTGTACACCTGAAACTAACACAACATTGTAAATCAACTATACTCCAATAAAAATTAAAAACAAAACAAAACAAAAGCAACAACAACAAAAACTAACCCTGCAAAACTATCCTGTTTAATTAGACCAGACTGAGAGCAAATTATGCCCCACCATATTGCTGTAAACAGTAAAGCAACTGGCCAACAATTAGTGAGGGTTAAAAATTGGGTGTGATGCCCACAGAGGCAGCCAGTGTCAGAGAAAGATGAGGGAAAGAAATAGTAAAAGGGAATCCTCCTAAAGACTCTCATCACAGGCTCTGCCCTATGCAGAGTGGTATCAGAGGTTTCACACTGCAGGGGAAAAGACTTCACTAAAATAGTTCAGCCAAGTCACTGAAAAAAAAAAAAAAAAGGCAACAATAACAAGCTTTGGAGGAAGATTAGTATCCAGAGTTGCTACAGTATATTATCTAGCATGCTTAGTTTCCAACAAATATTTTAAAATATGAAAAGAAACAGGAAAGTGTTATTCATACAAAAGGAGAAAAAAGAGGCACCATAAAATGGTTTTGAAAGGGCTGAGATATCAGATATAGAACACAAAGCCTTCCAAGAGACTACAATAGATGTGTTCAAAGTACCAAAGGTAATCATGTTTAGGAAAGTAAAGGAAGGTGCAAGGACAAGGATTCAAAAAATATAGAAGCTCAATAAAGAGATATATAAAAATCAAATGAAAATTTTGTAACAGAAAAATACAGTGTTAAAATTAAAAAATCATGAGAGGGGCTCCACAGTAGATTTAACATGTAGCAAGAAAGAATCACATATCCACCCAACAATAGGATACACATTCTTCTCAAATGCACTTGCAATACTTCCAGGGGTAGACCATATGTTAGTCATAAAACAAGCCCCAATAATATATCTGTTTTGAAGAAAGTTTGATAGAGATTATGAAATCTAAAAAACAGAGGAAAAATAAGGGAAGATGAGCACAGATTCAGAAATACAGGATACAATTAGAAAGAACAGGCTACATATAATGGAAGTACCATAAAAAAAGGTGAGGGGGGAAAAGGGGACAAGAAAGATGGTTTCATGAAATAAATGTCCAAACACTTCCTAAATTTGAAGAAAAATATTAAACAACACTTAAGAAGCTCAATGAACTTCACGTAGTATACACTCAAAGACATTGCCACCTAGACATGTCACAGTAAGAAATGTTGAAAGTCAAAGACCAAAAGAAAAAAAAAAAATCTTGAAAGCAGCAATAGGAAACTAGTGCATCACATACAAGGAGACCACAATCAGAAAAATTTCTGACAGCTTATCAGAAATAATGTAGGCCAGATGGTAGTGGGATGACGTATTTAAAGTTCAGAGAGGAAAAAACAAACAATTCTGTAACTGAGAACCTTAAATTCGCAAAAACTATCCTTCAAAAATAAAGATAATATAAAGTCATCCCCAGATAAAAAAAACCTCATAGACTTTTTTGCTAACAGGACCACCTCAGAGAAACATCAAAAGGAGTTCTTCAGAAAGCAAGTCATCTCAGACATTAATTTGAATCCAAAGAGTTAATTCTGTAGGTAATTATAGAAGGCAGTATAATTGCTCTTTCTTCTCTTAACTAATTTAAAAAGCTATTCCATAAAACTATATATGTGTGATTATATTGTTGGGCCTATAACACATATAAGGAATCTATATGAAAATAAAACAAAAAGGGAAAGGTGGGAACAAAGGTGTATGGAAATGGCATCAGATGGTAACTAGAATCTACAAGAACAAGGAAGAGAATGAGATGGTAAATGAGAAGATCAGTATAACAAACTGTAAACATATACATGTTCTATCTTCTTTCAGCTCCTTTAAAAGACATACATTTATATAAAGCAATAATTATAACATTGTATTGTTGGGTTTGTAGGATATAAATGCAATGTGTATAACAATCATATCACAAAAATGGGGAAGAAGGATCAGCGCTATGAAGGAACACATTTCTATATCTCACCTGAAGTACATTCTGATAAATTAAGGGGAGTATGATAGGCCATTAAGCAATCACTAAGAAAAATGTATTTAAAAAAAAGTTTTTGTTTGGCTTCTTTTACTCAGAAATAATATTTTGAAGATTGACCTATATACTACTTTGAGTTTTAGTAGTCCATTCCTTTTTACTGCTTAAAGTTATCCCATTGTATGAATGTACCACAATTTGTTTACCAAGTCTCTTGTTTACTTTGAATGACATTATTCACTTTATTTTTATTAATTAAGTCTACTCATTGGTTGATCATTAGGCCAACTTATCTCCAATATCAATATCTAATTGGATCAAAAATGGTGGCCAAAAATGCACTAGAGAAAATAAACTTCTTACAGCTCAATTTACCAATGCGCATACTGTGGAAAACAAAGTCTTATAAGCTTATTTTTTACAAAGAAATTTCCATTATGAAATAAAATTTGAAAACTGCAACCATATCTCTCTCACAGGCACACCAGCTTATTACAAGTACTGTCATATCCTATAGTTAAAGGACCCTGTTTATCCTTTTGAACCCAGATTTTCAAAACCTTTTAACATTAGAACTCCCCCACTTTTCAGGTTACATTACAATTTTGGAAACATTGCTCTACATACAACTCTGTATTTGTATATATGCACACAACAACACACAACATTAATATTAACACTAACACACATGCGTATCAGAGGTACACCTGTGTAGATTATTGAGGCAATTATCAGATTAATTTAATGGAACACTATTCTACTTCAAGTCTAATAATTTATGGGAAAGAATTCCCATGGACTTGTGGAAAGGAAATGCATATGAAATATGCATTTTGAAGTCAACTAATAATCTCACCTTTCAGCAAAAGTACAGAGACGGACAGAGATTTTTCTCAAAGCTGCATAAGGATTAATGGCAGAAAGTTACAATTTTTTCCAATGATCCAGTCTATCTTGCCCCTTTATATATAATTTAAAACCTTTTGATAATAAATATACATGTGGGCTTCCCTGGTGGCGCAGTGGTTGAGAGTCCGCCTGCTGATGCAGGGGACGCGGGTTCGTGCCCCGGACCGGGAGGATCCCACATGCCGCGGAGCGGCTGGGCCCGTGGGCCATGGCCGCTGGGCCTGCGCGTCCGGAGCCTGTGCCCCGCAGCGGGAGAGGCCACAACAGTGAGAGGCCCGCATACCGCAAAAAAAAAAAAAAAAAAAAAAAAAAAAATAAATAAATAAATAAATATACATGTGGATATGGGAGGATCATCTTAAGTAGGACAGGCTGCACAGCCCTTAGAGGTGCTGTTAGTACATGTATAGCATTTCAGTAAAAAAGACACTAGCTTGCCCTGGAATGAGTATTTGTAATAATTCCAATGTGACATTCTGAAATTTCCAGAAGCAGAAAGTACAGATGTAGCATGATTTGTTGCTGCCGTTTACTGAAGATGCAGCATAAACATAAAAGAGTGTGGAAATTGATAGACTTGGTGGAAAAAAGTGATTTAGATGTTTAACTCTGATGTCCAAGCCTGGTAGGGAGGAAAGTCTGACCAGGTGGGAGTAGGCAAGCTGAGAAAAGATGGGATGATGAACTGTAGGAGGAATGAAGGACATGGAGAACTGTATAAAGTGGAAGAATAAGTCAATTTTTCTTAGGAGAACTAGTAGGATAGGAGGTTGTAGTCAAACTTATAAGAATAAAATCTTAAGATTTTGTAGCTGGAAGATGGCTCAAAGATGATAAAGTTTAGGATTTATATAGTTGGAATAGGATGGTGTCAATGATCAGTGGAGCGAGTCAGAGAAGAAACTGTGAGCTGGGTGTTAAATAGGTTATTCATATAGAGTTTTAAAGGCCCTCAAGAAAATGAAAATGCTTGAGTAGGAAAACAAATGTGTTAGTCAGCAAAGTATATCAATAGAAGACACCAATAAGGAGGGTGAAGTGTAGTAGAACATGGCAGCATACACCTCAAATGAAGAGGGGATTTTACAAACGAGAGGAAGAGTATTGTTCTGGAAGGCATGCTGAAGTAGAAGGTATGTGGACAGAGAATAGGAGCAGTTTCTCCTAAAATGAGCATAAAGGGAATGGGGTTTGCAGACAGGGAGTCAGATTTTGGTTAGAGCAAAAGCGAAAGTAGAACTTCCGTCAAAAGGTTTTAAAAAGTAGGGGTATTTGCACTGTAGAGGGTTCCAGAGGGCATAGTAGAAATGGATGGGAAGGAGAGGAGGAGGGGAAGTCAGTCAGAGAAGAGGAAGTACAGAGAAGCAATAGTAAGCGAGTTTAGAGGAGTACAGATGATGAGTAGGAGATAGTATTGTGATTACAAGCATAGGCTCTGGAGTTAATCCATCTTGGTTCAGATCCTAGTTCCACTGGGTCACTAGCTGTGTGTCGCTTGGAAAACTGCTAAACTCTCTAAGCCTGTTTCCTTATCTCTCCAATGGGAAAAATTGAATGAGATAATACAGGTACAATTTTTCTATACAGTGCCTTAGACACAGTAAATGTTTAATTAAATTATGAATATATGTACATTGTAACTTCAGAAGACCAAGGTCATCTGATATGTGAAGCATAGCAGAATTAGCTAGCCTAAAGGCTCAGGGTTTCAAGTATATTTCCATCATAGACTTGTATAGATGCAAGCTAAGACCCACAGAAGAGTAAGAAGCCAAATGAAATTTTGCTTAGAGTTACAGGCACTTTCTTTATTATACTAAGTGTAAACGAAATTTTAGTGTGGGGTGATATGTGCTGTATTAGAGAGTGGATATAGCAGTACAAGAGCAAAGAGAAGGAGTGGGACATCACGGAGGGCCATGCAGATGTAGACTACTAAGACTGAGCCAGATTATAACAGTGGAGTAGGGATAGAGAGGGAACAGCATGTGCAGACGTTCAGTCATGAAAGGCATACAGTGTTCTCCTGAGAACAGCAAGAAAGTTAATGTGATAAAGCCCTGAGGTGGAGGTAGCAAAGGAGTAGGATTGAAGCTGGGAAGTGGGCTGAATCTAAACAGCAAGTAACAAGGATCCAAACAATAGCTGAATGAGTAGTTTCAGATCACTAAGTGAAATAAACTGTTTTGGAAAGATATCCTACACTGGGTTCTCCAGAGGAAGGATGTTCCTGAAGGGAGGAACAAGGAATTCTGGGCAAACAAAAGCAATAGATATAACAGATACAATCACTTTGTAATAGATACAACGTCCATAAATATTCAAAGAAGGCTGTCTTCTAGAGAGGGACACAGCTTTCAAATCACTATCTCACTCAAATCAGTGCCCCAATTCCATCAACAATTAATCTCTCATCCTTTAACTTTCAACAATTCCCCCAAATAGTTCACACCAAAGGGTCAAAAACATAGAAAAATTTACCAGGTCCAATCCCTCATTTAAAGATAAGCTGACAAGTTCAGGAACAGTTAGGTGCCTGGAACAAGAATGCAATGCTGGTTAGTGGCAGAGTTAGAACTTGAATTCCGGCATTCAGAATGGTAGTACAGGGAGCTTTCCACAAAACTACACTGACACTTAGCACATCCCTTTCCTCTTGATATTTGTGATGTGATAAGCATGTGTAAAAGGGTGGGGGTGGAGAGAAGGTGGGTGAGAAAGGGGATAAAGGAGAGAAACTGAAGAGCCATGGAGAAGAGTACAGAAATGACAAAGTAGGGGGTATACTGAAGGCCAGTGTCATATCCTTCAGTACTTTGTGCCTGTATGTGCTGTGACTATGGCTTCCTAGTAAAGGTATCTTAGACTTTTCAGCTCAGACAACTTTATAACTAAGACTCGCATGAGAATTTTCCTTTTTTTTTTTTTTGGTTTTTATATGAAGATATTTAACATGGGTCAATAGTAAGATTCTCCCATAAGGAACTGTGAAAAATTATGATCTCTGAGAATTAAAATGTAGAATCAGTGTATAATGCCACAGATCCAAGATATGCAAAAACATCTTAAAAAGATGGAAAGCCTCAAAGGACTTGATCCAAGGGATTAACTTCTCTATAGAGAATGTTTCAATTAGGAAGCAGCTCTTTGGCCAGGAAGAGAAGAGAGGAAGAGCTGAAGAGGTAAACCTTGGCAGTATCTATCCTCCCCCATTCACTGTGAAGAGGTGTCCTGATACAAACTCTCACGATTCCAGTCCCTGTGGCAAACTGATCTCTATTGTGGAAATGGTATCATGAAGACATCTAAGGTTATGCCTGGTGCTACTGAATACAAAACAGTACAACCCCACTCACTGACCTGGCCCTCTTCCTTGCTCAGCAAGCAAACTCAGGTTGTAATTTGACTTCCCATGAAGATTTGCTTAGTGGAAGACTGAACTGGTCATGTTGATGCAGATGTGCTCAGCTTTATGACAGTTATATTTCTCATTGTAAATCAATAGAATAGCCTTTGCTTTTTATGTCACTCAATCTGAGCTGAATTTGTGGGAATTCATTCCGAAAAGACAGATATGTTCTCAATATGTTGACAAAATTGTGTCTCTGAGTTGGCAAGGCTGAAAGCCAGACCATGGACTGTGGTGAATTCTCCAAACCAAGGACATCTTGTGTGCCTTTTGGCAGCCAGCCAGCCAGCTTTTCCCTTGAGGCCTTTGACCTTTCTGTGTCTTTAGCTTCAAACCTTTACTATCTCCTACCCAGAAACATATGGCTACAGCAGTAGGAACATTTCGTTTATCTTACCAAGTAAAGATAAAATTCCCCTAGTAGGGTTCTTTTTTTTCCTCCAAGCCCAAAAAATGCTAAATAAAGATTACACCAATTATTCAAGGAGCACTACTGAAAAACAAGTGAATTTTTCCTTTTTTTAAGCTTTCAGTAACATTTACTAAGGTGTCAAACCACCTTATTTTTACTGTGGTGCATTATGTAGACGGGAGTTTAGATGCAACAATCTATATTTTCAATGATGCACACTAACGATGTTAGGAAATTGCCATATTATTATTGCTCTGTTTTAGCAAACACTGTATCTAAAAGGTATCCTCTATGTTTTAAAGCAGATAAAATAAGCTCATTTATGCTAATACCTTTCTTCTTGACAGTAAATTTTTCCTAATGCATTAATTATGACTCCAGATAGACCAACGATTATTTCATATATTCTTATCAGTAATCACTTTATTCAGTCAGCCATACACATCAGTAAACAAGTGGAATAAATTCCCCAGGGAGGTGATAAAAAGACAATGATTTCAGCCTGGAGAATTTACCCCACAATCGAGGAGTAATTAGAGAAGAAAATGAAGAGTTATAAAACATAGTTGCAGGTGTGAGCATTTGGCAAGGCATGTTGCTTTGCAAGGATGAAATGAAAATGGACATCTTCATTACTTATCATATACAGGGAAATGCACTAGTTATCATGGTCTCCTTTCAGAAGTAAGCAAAAAATACAATCAAATTAGTTGCTTTTGTAGGAGAACAAATTGAAATGTAATCATCTCATTTAAATGCTAAATTCCCAGAAGGGAGAAAGATGAAACCAACTCAGCATATTTCTAATTATTTATTTCTTTAATACAGAGATTTATCCCCTCAAGATCAAGCTAATTGATATTAATTTTTGATGTTACCATGTGCAATAGGGGTCCTCATTCTATATTTTGGTCCAGGATCTTGTGATTAAAATGAGGAGCAGAGGTGGTAGTGTGAAGAGGGAGATTCGTTAAACTGGCTGATTTAACTACTATCTGTATTTGGACTTCCCATTTACCGTCTTATTTTTATCTGTCAAAGACATTTTCAAAAATCATTTTGTATAGGAAATGGTATGGCTTTAAAATACATGCATTTGTTACACATATATTTTTCTTATCAAGTCAGTGTCACAACTACAAGCTGCATTCTTCCAGTATAGCTTTTAAACTTGTTTTGAGTTAATTTGTTCACTCGCCAGCCACTGTTACACAGCATCAGTAAATACTGTCTCATAATTGACAATGATCCACATTACTTAAGGCGAAATACTCAGAGGTCCTTTAGTTCACATTAGGGGCTTGAGAAGTAGAACATTTTAATTATCTGGAAAGCACTCAGAGAGCAAATCAAACATTAAAAGACCAAAAGCTTCTTTATAAAATCACGATTCAACTTCTGGTCTTTCATAATAATTTGTTTTTCTGACCATGGAAAGCCGTTAGAAAAAGTCAGCAAATCATTCTATTAGTTCTAATGAAGGCATAAAGTCTTGAACTCATGGAGAACTGGCTGAAATAAGGGCTAAAGGTCCCAGATTATTAAAATTAGCGTCAATCAGTTTAGACAGGTAATCAATAACTGTCCACTTACATTGTTCATCCAGCCTTAGTACACAGAAGTAAGCCTCATATCTATTTTAGTTTCACTAACACTTTATTAGGAATAAGTTTGAGTGAGGAAGTTGGTCATTTTGGAAAACGCCTCGGGAAAATATTTGCCTGAAGAGTTTTAAGCCTTATGCCTTTAGTTGTGGTTCTCCTGTTATGATAAGCTGGACTGATCATGAGAGGAAGTTTAAAAAAAGAATTTGGAAAAATAATGTTCAAGAACATAAACTTTGACAACATTCTTTTGAAGCCTTAAAGACTTTTTTGTTTAAATATGTTTGCTAATGGATTATGGGCTTATGACACCATAATAAATGTTTCAAAAGCAGAGATTATTTTTGAAAGATCATAATTCTATTTCTTAAAAAGGTGCATATTTAGACATAGGCCAATCATCTAATATTTAATTCAATAAAGTTATGAGTGTAAAAGTTATGGTAGCTCATGGATGATGTATTGAATGGTTATGACGAACGATGGTCTCCATATGGTGGTTAGATTGTTGTATGGTTCACTTCCTTCCCAATACCAAGTCCTAATTTTCAGATGTATGTTCCTCAAAAACCATTAGAGGAAACCATCTGGAAACTGAAATTCTCATTTACTCATGAAAAGTCTACAGGCATATGAGATTCTCTCTCTCTCTCTCTCTCTCTCTCTCTCTCTCTCTCTCTCACACACACACACACACACACACAAATGAAAAAGAAAAGGAGAGAGAGCAACAGAGATATTTATTGTACACTGAGTATCTGTGAAAAGTATATACTAGAATAGATGCTGTAAAGGACAGTGGAACATCTAGTTCTTCTAGTGTTCATTCCACTGGATCCAGAAACCATATTTTTTTCTGGCCCTATAATAGATATTTTCATTGCCCCTTAAACATTTTTATATGCAAATAAATTAATGAAATAGGGAAGTATTTAAGCCTGGAATTAGGTTATCTCAAGTTTTGGGTCACTTTGAAACAACTGTTTATTTTGGGTGTGTAGATTTCTCCTCTCAGATAACTTACGTAATAATAACAAATATTATAACATATCTCCATAAGACAAAATGCTACCTATATTTAATGAAATTCTGTCACAATCACACTTATAGAATTACGCCAGCAAGCTTTCAGCTTTAATCATCCAACAACCCTACTATAAAAGAATAATTAACCATCCCTTCAAAGGGTGAAAAGCACTCTCAGAAATACAATCTCTGAATGATTTCTTTCCTGATTGGTTAGACAAAGAGACAGCCTTACACTTTTCCAGCATATGTAGACATTGCCTCAGAGATAAAATAAAGCAGTCATAAAAATAAACTTTATTGTGTATTATACATCCAAGGCCTTTTGAAAATAAAGACACAAGAGATGCTAAATACAAAGAGAGGGTGGAGATCAAGATGGCAAAGTAGAAGGACCCCATCTCCTCCCACAAACAAATCAAATGTACATATACATGTGGAACGATTCTCACAGAATATGTACTGTATGCTGGCAGATCTCATACAACCAAAGCTGCGGGAAAGATCACCACATAACTGGGTAGGACTAAAGGAACAGGGATGGGACCTGCACCTCTGAGAGAGATCTGTGAAAGAAGAAAGGTTCCCTCAGCCTGGGAACCTCCTTGGCTGGCTGGGAGGTCAGTCAGGACAAAAAGGGAGCTTCAGAAACTCAGAGGAAAGTGCAACAGCTGCCTTGTAGTAGACAGGACAGAGAGGGATGAGAACAGATAATCCTTGCCACATCGCTGCACTTCCCAGCCCAAGGCATGTGCTTGCTGGTGTGCTCAGAGGCTGGGTGCTAAAACTTGAGATTCAGCAGACAGACCTGGGGAGAGGAATCAGTTTGGCTAGTGGTCCCGGACTGAAGTAGGGGTGTGCACAGGACACAGCTCGGGTCTGCCAAAGGAGCCCCATTGTCATTGTGTGCAAGGGAGGGGTGTGACCCCACCATAGCAGCCTCATTCTCAGCTTGCTCACAGTGAGTGTGGCTCAACTGCTAGAAGATCTAAGAACACACGAGCACCAGGGTATTGCCCACACATGGAGGTAGAGCTGAAATATCAGCCCATAACCATCATGCCCACAGCTAAGATGGGGCTGAGGGCAGTGCCAACAGTGTACTCACACACCAGGTAGCAGGCAATGTCACGAAGTGAATGTCCCAGTGGACAGCTCCTAGAGAGAAATACACAATGACTCCTTTCCCAGCAGGAGCACTCCAGTCCCACCTATCTCACACAAAAGTTTAGAAATGGATCTGGGGGCTTCTACTGCAACAACTGGGGAGCAGACCCTGCCCCCAACAGGGCTGTGACAACCACAGAGCAAAGAGGAGGCTCCACCCAACATCCAGTGCAGGTTCTGGTCATCACAACACCAATAATACCCCCTATCAAGGGGGAAAAAAACAGCACACTGTGAGGAAAAATGTGGCTGGCATTTATACCCAAACCAGCCCTCACTTCAAAAATATTGGACACACAGTATACACATGCTCCTACATAAAAACACCCATTTAAGACCAGAGTAGATAACTGTTTCTCCTAAATTCACAGAGTCAGAGAAATATAAGTAAAATGAACAAACAGAAGAACCACTCCCAATTAAAAGAGCAAGAGAAATCCCCTGAAAGAACAACGAAAGAGACCTCTCCAGTCTACCAGATCTCGAGTTCAAAAAGGAGGTAATAAAAATGCTGAAGGAGTTAAGAAAGGCAATCAGTAGAAATGCAGATCACTGTAACAAGGATCTAGAAACTATAAAGAGGAGTCAATCAAAATTAGACAACTCAGTTGCTAAGATGAAAATCAAGCAAATGGCAATAAAAAGCAAACTAAATAATGCAGAAGAACAAATAAGTGATCTGGAAGATAGAATAATGGAAATCACCCAATCAGAAGAGCAGACAGAAAGACAAATGGAAAAAAAAAAAAAAGAAAAGAAAGCAACATATGAGACCTATGGGATAATATAAAGCATATCAATCTATGTATAATAGGGATTCCAGAAGGAGAAAAGGGGATCAAAAATGTGTTTGAAGAAATTATAGCTGAAAACTTCCCAAACGTAAAGAAGGAAACAGATATCCAGGCACAGGAAGTACAGAGGGTCCCAAACAAGATGAATCCAAACAGACCTACACCAAGACATATCATAATTAAAACGCCAAAATTAAAGAGAGGATTCTAAAGGCAGCAAAAGAAAAACAAAGAGTAGATCAAAAGGAAACTCCCATAAGGCTGTCAGCTGATTTCTCTACAGAAACGTTATAAGTGAGAAGGGAGTGGCAAGATATATTCAAAGTCCTGAAAGGGAAAAATCTGCAACCTAGGAAACTCTACACAGATACATTATCATTCAGAATAGGCAAGATAAAGAATTCCTCAGAGAAGCAAAAGCTAAAACAATACAGCAATACTAAACCTATCCTAAAAGAAATATTGAAAGGTCTTCTCCATATAGAAAAAAAGCAAGAATTTATAGAAAAGGGAAAAATCACAATTAGAAAGGCAAATATAAAAAAGGGTTGTAGATCAGTTTAATAAGCCAGTACATAGATTTAATAAAACAATCAAAAATTTTTGTGAAAGCAATTAGAACTACAATGAACAGCAAAATGATAATCATGAATATGTAAACTAGGACATCAAAATCACAAAATGTGGGGGAGGAGAGTATAACAATGTAGATCATTTAGAATGTGCTGAGCTTATATGACTACCAGTCTAATGCAAGTACATATAGTAATGCATTAACATACTTGAAAACCAGGGTAACCTCAAATCAAAAACATACAATAGGGACTTCACTGGTGGCATGGTTGTTATGACTCCACCTGCCAATACAGAGGACACGGGTATGATCCCTGGTCCG
This sequence comes from Phocoena sinus, assembly GCF_008692025.1. Taxonomy (NCBI): domain Eukaryota; kingdom Metazoa; phylum Chordata; class Mammalia; order Artiodactyla; family Phocoenidae; genus Phocoena; species Phocoena sinus. Next base: position 75,368,130 of record NC_045770.1, read on the forward strand.
GGAAGATCCCACATGCTGCAGAGTGACTAAGCCGATGTGCCACAACTACTGAGCCTGAGCTCCAGAGCCTGCAAGCCACAACTACTGAACCTGTGTGGCACAACTACGGAAGGCTGCATACCCTAGAGCAATGTGCCACATCTACTGAAGCCTGCATGCTCTAGGACACGAATGCCACAACGACTGAGCTCGTGTGCTGCAACTACTGAAGCCCGTGTGCCTAGAGCCCGTGCTCCGCAACAAGAGAAGCCACCACGATGAGAAGCCTGCGCACTGCAATGAAGAGTAGCCCCTGCTCCCTGTAACCAGAGAAAGCTTGCATGCAGCAACAAAGACCCAACACAGCTAAAACAAAAACAAAAACAATAGATTCACAAAAACCAAAAAGAAAAGAATTAGAGCATAATACAAAAGAAAACCATCAAACCACTTAACAAAAAACAAAAAGAAGAAAGAAATAAAAAACAGATAGAAAATCAACTGGAAAACAGGTTTAAAAATGGCAATAAATACATACCTATCGATAATTACCTTAAATGTCAACAGACTAAATGCCCCAATCAAAAGACATAATGTGGCAGATTGGATAATAAAACAAGAACCTACAATATGCTGCCTACAACAGACCCACTTTAGGGCAAAGGACACACATAGACTGAAAGTGAGGGAATGGAGAAAGGTATTTCCTGGAAATGGAAATAACAAGAAAGCTGGGGTAGCAAAACACATATGAGAAAAAACAAACTTTAAAACAAAGGCCATAAAGAATGATAAAGAAGGACACTGTATAATGATAAAAGGATCAATAAAAGAAGAGGATATTATACTCCCAGTATAGGAGCACCTAAATACATAAGACAAATACTAAGAGATAAAAAGGGAGAAATTGATGGGAATACACTAATGGTAGGAGACTTTAACACCAAACTGACATCAACGGACAGATCTTCCAGACAGAAAATCACTAAGGCAATAGAGAACCAATTTGACACAATAGAACAGTTAGACTTAATATCTTCAGGACATTAGATCCAACAAAAAAACCAAACCTAACAAACAAACAAAAACCCAGAATACACATTCTTTTTAAGTGCACAGAAACATTCTCTAGGATAGACCATAAAATAGGACACCAAACAAGCCTCAACAAATTTAAGGAGATAGAAATTATTTCAAGTATCTTTTCTGACCACAACAGCATGAAACAAGAAATCGGGGGGGACCTTGAAGATGGCGGAAGAGTAAGACGCGGAGATCGCCTTCCTCCCCACGGATACACCAGAAATACATCCACACGTGGAACAACTCCTACAGAACTCCTACTGAAGGCTGGCAGAAGACCTCAGACCTCCCAAAAGGCAAGAAACTCCCCACGTACCTGGGTAGGGCAAAAGAAAAAAAGAAAAAACAGAGACAAAAGAAAAAGGACGGCACCTGCACCAGTGGGAGGGAGCTGTGAAGGAGGAAAAGTTTCCACACACTAGGAAGCCCCTCCACGGGCGGAGACTGCGGGAGGCGGAGGGGGGAGTTTCGGGACCGCGGAGTAGTGCACAGCGACCGGTGCGGAGGGCAAAGCGGGGAGATTCCTGCACAGACGATCGGTGCCGACCTGCACTCACCAGCCCGAGAGGCTTGTCTGCTCACCCGCTGGGGCGGGCGGGGCTGCGAGCTGAGGCTCGGGTTTCGGTTTTGGACGGAGCTCAGGGAGAGGACTGGGGTTGGCGGCTTGAACATAGCCTGAAGGGGTTAGTGCACCACGACTAGCCGGGAGGGAGTTCGGGGAAAAGCCTGCACCGGCCGAAGAGGCAAGAGACTTTTTCTTCCCTCTTTGTTTCCTGGTGCGCGAGGAGAGGGGTTTAAGAGCGCTGCTTAAAGGATCTCCAGAGACGGGCGCGAGCCGCGGCTAAAAGCGTGAACCCCAGAGACGGGCGCGAGCCGTGGCTAAAAGCGCGAACCCCAGAGACGGGCGGGAGACGCGGCTGAAAGCGTGAACCCCAGAGACGGGCGCGAGCCGCGGCTAAAACCGCGGACCCCAGAGACGGGCGGGAGACTCTAAGACTGCTGCTGCCGCCACCAAGGGGCCTGTGGGCGAGCACAGGTCACTCTCCACACCCCTCTTCCGCGGAGCCTGTGCAGCCCGCCACTGCCAGGTTCCCGGGATCCAGGGACAACTTCCCCGGGACAACGCACGGCGGGCCTCAGGCTGGTGCAACGTCACGCCGGCCTCTGCCGCAACATCACGCCGCCTCTGTCGCCGCAGGCCCGCCCCGCACGCAGTGCCCCTCCTTCCCCCATCCCCCAACCCCCGGCCTGAGTGAGCCGGAGGCCCCGAATCAGCGGCTCCTTTAACCCCGTCCCGTCTGAGAGCAAAAACAGACGCCCTCCAGCGACCTATACGCAGAGGCAGGGCCAAATCCAAAGCTGAGCTCCTGTGAGCTGTGAGAACAAAGAAGAGAAAGGGAAATCTCTCCCAGCAGCCACAGAAGCAGCGGATTAAAGCTCCACAATCAACTTGATATACCCTGCATCTGTGGAATACCTGAATACACAAGGAATGATCCCAAATTGAAGAGGTGGACTTTAGGAGCGAGATCTATGATTTTTCTTTTTTCCCTTTTCCTCTTTTTGTGAATGTGTACGTGTATGCTTCTGTGTGAGATCTTGTCTGTATACTCTTGCTTCCACCATTTGTCCTAGGGCTCTATCCGTCCATGATTTTTTTTTAAAAATTCTTTTTCTTAATAATTAAGTTTAATTGTAATAACTTTATTATACTTTACCTTCGTTCTTTCTTTCTTTCCTTCCTTCCTTCCCTCCTTTAGACAACGAATCACCCCAAATTGAGGAGGTGGTCTCTGAGAGCAAGATTTATGATTTTTCCCCCTTTACCTCTTTTTGTGAAGGTGTATGTGTATGCTTCTGTGTAAGATTTTCTCTGTATAGCTTTGCTTCCAACATTTGTCCTAAGGTTCTATCCGTCCCTTTTTTTTTTTTCTAAATATTTTTTAATTCAATAACTATATTATACTTTATTTTATTTTTACTGTATCTTCTTTCTTTCTGTCTTTTTTCCTTCTTTCCCTCCTTCCTTCCTTCCTCCCTCCTTCCCTCCCTCCTTCCTTTCTTTCCTTCTTTCTTCCTTCCTTCCTTTCCTCCTTTCCTTCTTTCTTTACTCATACTTCTACTAATTCTCTCTACTTTTTCTCCCTTTTATTCTGAGCTGTGTGGATGAAAGGCTCTTGGTGCTGCTGCCAGGAGTCAGGGCTCTGCCTCTGAGGTAGGAGAGCCAACTTCAGGACACTGGTCAACAAGAGACCTCCCAGCTCCACATAATATTAAACGGTGGAAATCTCCCAGAGACCTCTATCTTAACACCAGCACCCAGCTTCACTCAACAACCAGCAAGCCACAGTGCTGGACAACCTATGCCAAACAACTAGCAAAACAGGAACACAACCCCACCCATTAGCAGAGAGGCTGCCTAAAATCATAATAAGGCCACAGACACCCCAAAACACACCACCAGACGTGAACCTGCCCACTAGAGAGACAAGATCCAGCCTCATCCAGCACAACACAGGCACTAGTCCCCTCCACCAGGAAGCCTACACAACCCACTGAAACAACCTTAGCCACTGGAGACAGACATCAAAAACAACGGGAACTACGAACGTGCAGCCTGCAAAAAGGAGACCCCAAAGACAGTAAGATAAGCAAAATGAGAAGACAGAAAAACACACAGCAGATGAAGGAGCAAGATAAAAACCCACCAGACCTAACAAATGAAGAGGAAATAGGCAATCTACCTGAAAAAGAATTCAGAATAATGATAGTAAAGATGATCCGAAATCTTGGAAGTAGAATGGACAAAATGCAAGAATCAGTTAACAAGGACCTACAAGAACTAAAGATGAAACAAGCAACGATGAACAATGCAATAAATGAAATAAAAAGTACTCTAGATAGGATCAATAGCAGAATAACTGAGGCAGAAGAACGGATAAGTGACCTGGAAGATAAAGTAGTGGAAATAACTACTGCAGAGCAGAATAAAGAAAAAAGAATGAAAAAAACTGAGGACAGTCTCAGAGACCTCTGGGACAACATGAAACACACCAACATTCGAATTATAGTGGTCCCAGAAGAAGAAGAAAGAAAGAAAGGGACTGAGAAAATATTTGAAGAGATTATAGTTGAAAACTTCCCTAATATGGGAAAGGAAATAGTTAATCAAGTCCAGGAAGCACAGAGAGTCCCATACAGGATAAATACAAGGAGAAACACGCCAAGACACATATTAATCAAACTGTCAAAAATTAAATACAAAGAAAGCATATTAAAAGCAGCAAGGGAAAAACAACAAATAACACACAAGGGAATCCCCATAAGGTTAACAGCTGATCTCTCAGCAGAAACCCTACAAGCCAGAAGGGAGTGGCAGGACATACTGAAAGTAATGAAGGAGAAAAGCCTGCAACCAAGACTACTCTACCCAGCAAGGATCTCATTCACATTTGATGGAGAAATTAAAACCTTTACAGACAAGCAAAAGCTGAGAGAGTTCAGCACCACCAAACCAGCTTTACAACAAATGCTAAAGGAACTTCTCTAGACAAGAAACACAAGAGAAGGAAACGACCTATAGTAGCAAACCCAGAACAATATAGAAAATGGGAATAGGAACATACATATCGATAATTACCTTAAATGTAAATGGACTAAATGCTCCCACCAAAAGACCAGATTGGCTGAATGGATACAAAAACAAGACCCATATATATGCTGTCTACAAGAGACCCACTTCAGACCTAGAGACACATACAGACTGAAAGTAAGGGGATGGAAAAAGATATTCCATGCAAATGGAAACCAAAAGAAAGCTGGAGTAGCAATTCTCATATCAGACAAAATAGACTTTAAAATAAGGACTATTAAAAGGGACAAAGAAGGACACTACATAATGATCAAGGGATCGATCCAAGAAGAAGATATAACAATTGTAAATATTTATGCACCCAACATAGGAGCACCTCAATACATAAGGCAAATACTAACAACCATAAAAGGGGAGATCAACAATAACACATTCATAGTAGGGGACTTTAACACCCCACTTTCACCCATGGACAGATCATCCAAAATGAAAATAAATAAGGAAACACAAGCTTTAAATGATACATTAAACAAGATGGACTTAATTGATATTTATAGGACACTCCATCCAAAAACAACAGAATACACATTTTTCTCAAGTGCTCATGGAACATTCTCCAGGATAGATCATATCTTGGGTCACAAATCAAGCCTTGGTAAATTTAAGAAAACTGAAATTGTATCAAGTATCTTTTCTGACCACAATGCCATGAGACTAGGTATCAATTACAGGAAAAGATCTGTAAAAAATACAAACACATGGAGGCTAAACAATACACTACTTAATAATGAAGTGATCACTGAAGAAATCAAAGAGGAAATAAAAAAATACCTAGAAACAAATGACAATGGAGACACGACGACCCAAAACCTATGGGATGCAGCAAAAGCAGTTCTAAGGGGGAAGTTTATAGCAATACAAGCCCACCTTAAGAAGCAGGAAACATCTCGAATAAACAACCTAACCTTGCACCTCAAGCAATTAGAGAAAGAAGAACAAAAAAACCCCAAAGCTAGCAGAAGGAAAGAAATCATAAAAATCAAATCAGAAATAAATGAAAAAGAAATGAAGGAAACGATAGCAAAGATCAATAAAACTAAAAGCTGGTTCTTTGAGAAGATAAACAAAATAGATAAACCACTAGCCAGACTCATCAAGAAAAAAAGGGAGAAGACTCAAATCAATAGAATTAGAAATGAGAAAGGAGAAGTAACAACTGACACGGCAGAAATAAAAAAAATCATGAGAGATTACTACAAGCAACTCTATGCCAATAAAATGGACAATCTGGAAGAAATGGACAAATTCTTAGAAATGCACAACCTGCCAAGACTGAATCAGGAAGAAATAGAAAATATGAACAGACCAATCACAAGCACTGAAATTGAAACTGTGATTAAAAACCTTCCAACAAACAAAAGCCCAGGACCAGATGGCTTCACAGGTGAATTCTATCAAACGTTTAGAGAAGAGCTAACACCTATCCTTCTCGAACTCTTCCAAAATATAGCAGAGGGAGGAACACTCCCAAATTCCTTCTACGAGGCCACCATCACCTTGATACCAAAACCAGACAAGGATGTCACAAAGAAAGAAAACTACAGGCCAATATCACTGATGAACATAGATGCAAAAATCCTCAACAAAATACTAGCAAACAGAATCCAACAGCACATTAAAAGGATCATACACCATGATCAAGTGGGGTTTATTCCAGGAATGCAAGGATTCTTCAATATACGCAAATCTATCAATGTGATAAACCATATTAACAAATTGAAGGAGAAAAACCATATGATCATCTCAATAGATGCAGAGAAAGCTTTCGACAAAATTCAACACCCATTTATGATAAAAACCCTGCAGAAAGTAGGCATAGAGGGAACTTTCCTCAACATAATAAAGGCCATATATGACAAGCCCACAGCAAACATCATCCTCAATGGTGAAAAACTGAAAGCATTTCCACTAAGATCAGGAACAAGACAAGGTTGCCCACTCTCACCACTCTTATTCAACATAGTTTTGGAAGTTTTAGCCACAGCAATCAGAGAAGAAAAGGAAATAAAAGGAATCCACATCGGAAAAGAAGAAGTAAAGCTGTCACTGTTTGCAGATGACATGATACTATACATAGAGAATCCTAAAGATGCTACCAGAAAACTACTAGAGCTAATCAATGAATTTGGTAAAGTAGCAGGATACAAAATTAATGCACAGAAATCTCTGGCATTCCTATATACTAATGATGAAAAATCTGAAAGTGAAATCAAGAAAACACTCCCATTTACCATTGCAACAAAAAGAATAAAATATCTAGGAATAAACCTACCTAAGGATACGAAAGACCTGTATGCAGAAAATTATAAGACACTGATGAAAGAAATTAAAGATGATACAAATAGATGGAGAGATATACCATGTTCTTGGATGGGAAGAATCAACATTGTGAAAATGACTCTACTACCCAAAGCAATCTACAGATTCAATGCAATCCCTATCAAACTACCACTGGCATTTTTCACAGAACTAGAACAAAAAAATTCGCAATTTGTATGGAAACACAAAAGACCCCGAATAGCCAAAGCAATCTTGAGAACGAAAAAAGGAGCTGGAGGAATCAGGCTCCCTGACTTCAGACTATACTACAAAGCAACAGTAATCAAGACAGTATGGTACTGGCACAAAAACAGAAAGATAGATCAGTGGAACAGGATAGAAAGCCCAGAGATAAACCCACGCACATATGGACACCTTATCTTTGATAAAGGAGGCAGGAATGTACAGTGGAGAAAGGACAGCCTCTTCAATAAATGGTGCTGGGAAAACTGGACAGGTACATGTAAAAGTATGAGATTAGATCACTCCCTAACACCATATACAAAAATAAGCTCAAAATGGATTAAAGACCTAAATGTAAGGCCAGAAACTATCAAACTCTTAGAAGAAAACATAGGAAGAACACTCTATGACATAAATCACAGCAAGATCCTTTCTGACCCACCTCCTAGAGTAATGGAAATAAAAACAAAAATAAACAAATGGGACCTAATGAAACTTCAAAGCTTTTGCACAGCAAAGGAAACCATAACCAAGACGAAAAGACAACCCTCAGAATGGGAGAAAACATTTGCAAATGAAGCAACTGACAAAGGATTAATCTCCAAAATTTACAAGCAGCTCATGCAGCTCAATAACAAAAAAACAAACAACCCCATCCAAAAATGGGCAGAAGACCTAAACAGACATTTCTCCAAAGAAGATATACAGAATGCCAACAAACACATGAAAGAATGCTCAACATCATTAATCATTAGAGAAATGCAAATCAAAACTACAATGAGATATCATCTCACACCAGTCAGAATGGCCATCATCAAAAAATCTAGAAACAATAAATGCTGGAGAGGGTGTGGAGAAAAGGGGACACTCTTGCACTGCTGGTGGGAATGTGAATTGGTTCAGCCACTATGGAGAACAGTATGGAGGTTCCTTAAAAAGCTACAAATAGAATTACCATATGACCCAGCAATCCCACTACTGGGCATATACCCTGAGAAAACCAAAATTCAAAAAGAGTCATGTACCAAAATGTTCATTGCAGCTCTATTTACAATTGCCCGGAGATGGAAACAACCTAAGCGCCCATCATCAGATGAATGGATAAAGAAGATGTGGCACATATACACAATGGAATATTACTCAGCCTTAAAAAGAAATGAAATTGAGCTATTTGTAATGAGATGGATAGACCTAGAGTCTGTCATACAGAGTGAAGTAAGTCAGAAAGAAAAAGACAAATACCGTATGCTAACACATATATATGGAATTTAAGGGAAAAAAATGTCATGAAGAACCTAGGGGTAAGACAGGAATAAAGACGCAGACCTACTGGAGAACGGACTTGAGGATATGGGGAGGGGGAAGGGTGAGTTTTGACAGGGCGAGAGAGAGTCATGGACATATACACACTAACAAATGTAGTAAGGTAGATAGCTGGGGGGAAGCAGCCGCAAGGCACAGGGATATTAGCTCGGTGCTTTGTGACAGCCTGGAAGGGTGGGATGGGGAGAGTGGGAGGGAGGGAGACGCAAGAGGGAAGACATATGGGAACATATGTATATGTATAGCTGATTCACTTTGTTATAAAGCAGAAACTAACACACCATTGTAAAGCAATTATACCCCAATAAAGATGTTTAAAAAAAAAAAAAGAAAAGAAATCAACCACAAAAAGAGAAATGAGAAAAAAACGGTTAAATGGAGACTACTAAACAATATGCTACTAAAAAATCAATGGGTCAGTGATGAAATCAAAGAGGAAATGACAATGGACAAATGACAAATGGAAACACAACAATAAAAAATCTATGGGATGCAGCTAAAGCATTCCTAAGAGGGAAGTCCATAGTGTTACAAGATTTTCTCAAAAAACAAGAAAAATCACAAATAAACAACCTACATTACCACCTAAAAGATTAGAAAAAAAAGAACAAACAAAACCTAAAGTCAGCAGAAGGAAGAAAATAATAAAGATCAGAGAGGAAATATGTAAAACAGAGATAAAAACAATAGAAAAAAAATAAAGCCAAGAGCTGTTTTTTTGAAAGGATAAACAAAATGTACGAACCGCTTACTAGGCTCATCAAGAGGAAAAGAGAGAGGACCCATTTAAACAAAATGAAATGAAAAGGAAAAATAACAACCAATACAGCAGAAACACAATAACTCATAAGAAAATACTAGGAGCAGTTATATGCCAACAAACTGGACAACCTAGAAGAAATGGACAAGTTTCTAGAAACATACAGCTTACCAAAACTGAATCAAGAAGAAAACTAGAATGAGGTATCACCTCACACCAGTTAAAATGGCCATCATCAAATGTCTATAAACAATAAATGCTGGAGAGGGTGTGGAGAAAAGGGAGCTCTCCTGCACTGTTGGTGGGAATGTAAATTGGTACAGCCACTATGGAGAACAGTATGGAGGTTCCTTAAAAAACTAAAAATAGTTAGCCCCAATATTCATAGCAGCACTATTTATAACAGCCAAGACATGGAAGCAACATAAGTGTCCACTGACAGATGAATGGATATGTATATATACAAACAATGGAATACTTCTTAGCCATAAAAAAGTGAAATAATGCCATTTGCAGCAACATGGATGGACATAGAGATTATCATACTAAGTGAAGTAAGTCAGACAAAGAAAGACAAATATCATATGATATCAATTACATGTGGAATCTAAAAAAATGATACAAATGAACTTATGTACAAAACAGAAACAGACCCACAGACATAGAAAACAAACATACGGTTACCAAAGGGGAAAGAAGGGGGAGGGATAAATTAGGAGTTTGGGATTAACAGATACACACTACTATACTTAAACAACCAGGACCTACTGTATAGCATAGGGAAGTATATTCAATATCTTGTAAGAACCTATAGTGAAAAAGAATCTGTAAAAGAATATATATATATCAAATATATATATATGAAGAATATATATGTAGCTGATATATATATCTGATATATATATCTGAAGTATATATATATGATATATATATATATGAAGTATATATATATCTATCTGAATCACACCTGAAAGTAACACAACATTGTAAATCAACTATATTCAAATAAAAAGATTCCAAGAGATGTGTCTACTGCTACCTAGAAACAAGGCGAAGGCCATTCCTATATTAAAGAAGCAGTACTGGATAGTGTCAAGGCATAGATCTTGGTTGAAAATGTGGCCACTGTAAACCCACTACTTGGGTGTGAATCTTAGCTTCCCACTTACTAGCTGTGTGACTGTGAAATTAAGTAGAAATTAATCTCTACTTCAGTTTTCTGATTATTGATGTAATAGAACCAAAGATGACACCTCTCACTATCAGGACTTCTGAGAGTTAAATCTGTTAGAAAGAATTATGTAAATAGCACACAGTAAGCACTCAATAAATGTATGCTGCTATGACAATTATTATTATTAACTTCCTTTCTTCTTTGTACTGGGCTATATTTCATCACTTAGAGAGGTCTAATCTTAGCAACAGAAGACTAAGACATTGGCCAAAATTAATCTCCATATTTCAAAAAGAAAATTAGGGATTGCAAGGAAACTGGTAAAATACAGCAAGGCACTTGATTCAAGTTGAAAGTAAAGTGTTTTTTTTTTCTCATTTTCCAGTCACATTTGCACCTGTAAATTACATATTGGGGTGAATCATCAACATATTAAAATATTATGGTAAAAGAGACAATTCTGAACCTAAACGTAAAGTCCCATGACTAAAATATCAATTTCAAGGTTAAAACTGTAGGTTTGCTTTGGGCCTAAATAGAAAAACAACAGTTTATGAGGCCTCTTGCATTAAACAGAATCTAGTTTAAATTTTGTGACAGTTTAATTCTAGCGCTGCATTCATCTAACAGATTCAAAATCATTTGCAAACATGTACTGTATCATTATCCTTGTTTCACGGAGACTCTAAAGCATAGGCGGAGATTCATGTTTTCAGGCAACTAACCAAGCATTTCTTGGTTGGCTGCTGGGTACTGATGAGTGTTCTACAAGTTAAGGTATATCTGAAAATATCTCATTTATTGCCATTTTCTCCAAAAATGCTAACTGAAGTAGAAAATGAGTGAGTCATACAAATTTAATTTAAGTAAACTTTGTAATACCTAGCACTATGCTAGTTGCATAGGGAGATATCAAGGTGATTGAAATAGGATGCCTTTCCTCAAAGAGCATATATTTTGCTGAGGAGATAATCATAATGATAATGGATAACATATTCTGAGCACTTACTGGGTGTCAACCATTAAAGTAAGTTCTTTATATGTGTTTTGTCAATTTATTTTTATAATCAACCCTATAGTTAGGTACAAATCTACCCAATTCATAGTAAGAAAGCTGAGGATTACAGAGGTTGAGAGATTTTCCCGAGGTTACCTGATGGTGGTTCGGGAAGGCTAATAATTCATTTGTCTCACCACAGGTAGGACCCCACTGTTGGTGGGGCTCTTAATCCCCAACAAAATTGCCCTGATCCTCTGGGGACTTCATACAATAGTTCTTCAAGAGATTCACATTTACAACCTTATATCCTCTTCTCCTTTCTCTTCTTTCTTAAAGATTTTTGTCTATAGATCAGTATCTTGGCCTTTGACAGATTCAATAACCTATTCTCTTTCAAAGATTTCATCCTCCCTTCCATTCAATAATCCATTCCTATAACTGAATCACTAACATTGCTTTCATTATGGCAATCCCAAGTGTCACACTCCAAAACCACCAGCTCCTTTCTTACCTACTGCCTCTACTCCAGACTCACAACAATTTTTCAAACCCATAAAATGCAACCCATTGAACCAATTGAACCTCCATCTTATCTCCCTCTCAGGACCCCTTATGTTCTCATTTCCCCCCTTATCCAGCTTAAATTCCACTGTCCAACCTGACTACCTTGCTCCGTTTCCCTCTGACATTGTTGCTTGGCAAAATCTAACCATGGATAAGTTCAGTGCTTCATCTACATTGTGTCAGTGCTCAGGCATCAGAATTTGATGAAAGGAAAACAAAAATGCTGACTGGCTTTATTTTATTTTTTCTCAGTTTTAATGAGATATAATTGGCATATGTCTTTGTATCAGTTTAAGCTGTACAACATAATGATTGATACATGTATATATTGCAGAATGATTACCACAATAAATTTAGTTATCATCCATCAATTCTCATAGTTAATATATTTTTTTCTTGTGAAAAGCACTTTTAAGACCCACTCTCTTAGCAACTTTCAAACATACAATATAGTATCATTAACTGTAGTTACCATGCTGTACATTACATTCCCAGAGTTACTTGTCTTATAACTGGAAGTTTGTACATTTTGACCACCTTCACCCATTGCCCCATACTCCACCCCCTTCCCCTGGCAATCCAGTCTGTTCCATTTCTATGAGTTTTTATGTTTCTGTTTTTTTGTTTTTTTTAGATTTCACATGTAAGTGAGATCATACAGTATTTATTTTTTTCTGTCTGACTTTTTTCATTTAGCATAATGCCTTCAAAGTTCATCCATGTTGCTGCAAATGGCAAGATTTCATTATTTTTATAGCTGAGTAAAATTCCATTGTGAGGTATATATGTATCACACATCTTCTTTATCTATTCATCTGTTGATGGACACTTAGGTTGCTTCCATGTCTTGGCTATTGTAAATAATGCTGCAATGAAGATGGGGGGGACAGATATTTCTTGAAGACAGTGATTTTGTTTCCTTCAGATATGCAGCTGACTCTTGAAGAACGTGGGGGTTAGAAGGGCCAACCTACTTGCATAGTTGAAAATCTGTGTATAACTTTACATTTGACCCTTTCTACCTGCAGTTCCACATCTGTGAATTCAACCAACCATGGATCATATGGTATTGTAGTACTTATTTACTGAAAAAAATGTGAGTATAAGTGGATCTGTGCAGTTCAAACTTATGTTCTTCAATGGTCAACTGTATACCCAGAAGTGTAATTGCTGGATCACATGGTAGTTTGATTTTTAATTTTTTGAGGAATCCATATTGTTTTCCATAATGGTTGCACCAATTTACATTCCCACCAACAATGTTCAATAGTTCACTTTTCTCCACATCTTAGCCAACACTTGCTATCCTGTGCTTTTTTGAGGACAACCATTCTAACAGGTTGAAATTATATCTCATTATGGTATTTATTTGCATTTCCCTCATGATTAGTGATGTTGAGCAACTTTGTACCTGTTGGCCATTTGTATGTCATCTTTGGAAAAACATGTATTCAGTTCCTCTGCCCATTTTGAAATTGAATTTTTGAGGGTTTTTTTTGATACTGAGCTGTATGCATTCTTTATATATTTTGGATATTAATTCCTTATCAGATACATATTTGCAAATATTTTCTCTCATTCTGTAGGTTGCCTTTTCATTTCATTGAGAGTTTCCTTTGCTCTGCAGAATCTTTTAAGAATCTAGTAGTCACACTTGTTTATTTTTGCCTTTGGTGTCAAATACAAAAAATAATTGCCAAGACTAATGTCAAGGGAGTTTACTGCCTGTTTTTTCTGTGTTAGATGGTTTCAGGTCTTACATTCAAGTCTTTAACTTAATCCATTTTGACTTAATTTTTGTGTATGGTGTAAGACAGGGGTCCAGTTTCATTCTTTTGCATATGGCTGTGCAGCTTTCCTGACACAATTTATTGAAAAGACTATCCTTTCACATTCATGGCCCTTTTGTTGTAAATTAATTGACCATATATGCACGGGTTTATTGCTGGGCTCTATATTCTTTCCCATTGATCTACATGTCTGTTTTTATGCCAATATCACACAGTTTTGATTACTATAGCTTTGTAATATAGTTTAAAATGAAAAAGTGTCATGCTTTCAGCTTTGTTTTTGTTTTTTTTAATATTTATTTATTTATTTGGTTGTGCAGGGTCTTAGTTGCAGCAATGTGGGCTCCTTAGTTGTGGCAGGTGGGCTCCTTAGTTGTGGCATGCAGACTCTTAGTTGCAGCATGCATGTGGGATCTAGTTCCCTGACCAGGGATCGAACCTGGGGCCCCTGCATTGGGAGCATAGAGTCTTATCCACTGCACCACCAGGGAAGTCCCATCCACTTGTTTTTCTTTCTCAAGATTATTTTTTCTGTTTGGGTCTTTTGTGGTCCCATGCAAATCTTAGGATTTTTTTCTGGCTTTATTTTAAATACATAATCACTCATCTTGAGAGTACCCTTAGTGCTGCACATGAATCAAACTAGATTTCCCTTGTTCAACGGTTTTCAAAATTTTCTGTCTCAAGACCCTTTTCTACTCCTAAAAATTATAGAATTAAGTAATTCTGTTTACATGGATTATATCTACCAATATTTGCCACATTAGAAGTTAAAGTAGAAAAAGTTTAAAAGACTTACTAATTCGTTTAAAAACCAAATAAATCCATCATATGATAAATATTTTATGAATAATAACTTTATTTTTCAAAACAAAAAGTTGATAAGAAATGAATACTTTTATATCTTGCAAATGTCTGCAGTGTATGGCTTAATAGAAGACAGCTGGATTCTCCTATCTGCTTCTGCACTGAATTTGTTGCAACACCACATGTCATGTAGTCTTTGAAAAATCCCAGTGTATACTCAGAGAATGAGAGTGAAAAAGCAAATAACATTAGTATTATGATAAAAATAGTTTTAACTTCACAGATCTACTTAAAGATTCTTAGGGGCCTCCAGGAACCCTTCAGTCACAATTTTTTAAAGCTGCTTTCATAACCCATTCATTTCCTCACTCAACTTGCTAAATAATTTTCTGCTGTATTTTTTTTTCTCAAACTTTCAACACCTACTTTTCTCTCTTAGCTTATAGTCAACAAAATTGCAACATATTTCCTTGAAAAGCAGAAGCAATCAAAAGAGAATTTCCATACACTCTCACTACTTATATACTGACCTACATTCATCTATACCTGTATACTCTACCCAACCTCTGTACTCTACCTTGTCTCTAAAGGAGGTAGTGGCCATGCCAAGGCCAACTCCTTGCTTGTTCTCAATATTTCTCCCTTTTTACCTCCTCAAAGATATTGCTTCAGCTTCTGCATCATTTTTTCCTTCACTATTGCATAATTTCCAAAAACATTCTAACTTGTTTCAGAAGATTCCAACATAAAAACCCCCAATGCTTAATTCCACTTCCCCTCCAGCTTTGGCCACATCTTTCTTTTCCTTTTTGACAGCAAAACTCCTGATTTTCTGCCTATACTCTCTACCTCAAGTTCCCGTATTCCCATTCTCTTTTGAGTGCAACGTTTTTCAACTTTTCTCCCCAAATATCTTATAAAATAGCTCTTGTGAAGATCTCCAGTGGCCTCCATGTTGCTAAATCCAATGGACATTTCTTAGTTCTCACCTTATTCAACTAAGCTGCATTTGACACATTTTATCAAAACCTCATTCTTAACTTTCTTCACTTAGCTTCTGGGTCACATTCTCAGATTTCTGCCTGCCACACCAGAAATCCTTCTCAGTCTTCTTTGTTGATTCCTTCTCATCTCCCTAACCACTAGTATGGAAATGATTCAGAACACATGTCAGAACACATGTTGTATGTCTTCTCTATGATTCCCTCCTTATATAATCTTATTCAGGCTCATTAACTCAAACACCATCCAAATTTACATCTACTCCCAAATTTACATCTCCAGCTTGGACCTTTTCACTGAACTCCACACACTTATGGCCTACATTATATCTCCAATTAGATATCTAATATGCCTTTCAAACCTTAAAACTGAACTTACAATTCCTGTTTCTGATTTCTCCAGTTTTCCCTGACTTTGTAAGTAACAATCCTTCAAGTTGATCTAGCCAAATAAACTCTTGGATGGTTCCAAAGGTAAATAATATTTTTCCACTTCTCAAGATCATTTCATCAGCTTAAAGTCAACATCATTTCATTAGCCTATGAAGTCCTGTACAACCTGGTCCAGCACTGGTCTCTGGCCTTATCATGTGCTACTCTTTCCTTCATTCACTCAGCTCCAGCAACAATGGACTTCTTTCTGGTCCTTGAATGCCATGCTACCTGCCGAGGGGTCTGGACATATTTTGTGGGCAAAGGGAAGTCATTGCAGAAATTTCGCATCACGTTATTTCTTCAAATAGGACAGTCTTTGTTCTCTTTCAGTCTGATCAACCCTGTGAAACTGAGGCAGAATCTAAAGTTTGACAAAGCAATTCCCATGGTCTAAAATTTCTGATTCCTTTCAAAAAACATTTTAAACTTTCAGTGTATTTCAATACCAATTATAATCAATGAGCTGAGTTTTGGGCAAAGTTACACTGAGAAAATTTGTTTGCATACAGTAAAAATATATGTGTTTGATGAGTACAGAGAATGAAGGCTTTAGAAATTCATAAAAAAGGATGAATGAATATGAGATCAGAAAAGGTTTAATGGGGAAGATAGCTCTTTATCTGTATCTTGAAGAGTGAGTAGCATTGGATAAGTGGAAACAGTCAGAGGGACACTCACAGTAGGCAGCATTCTTGGGCAAGGAGGCAAGATTTAAGAGCAGGACATAATGAAGGATCAAACTGACTGAAAACAAAATGAGCTTATTTTAGAAGGTAAAGTACATAAGATGTTTACACTTGGCTTCTCTAAATTTAATTAACTTAATCCTTCTACATTCTATAGGGTCTGTAAATTCAAATCCACATAGATTTCATGATAGGATCATGGTGATTTGCATGTATTTACAGCATCTTGGTCTGATTGTATTTTTTAGAGTAGAACACATTTATTCTCAAAATATCCAAATATTGAGTTTCAATAGCCATTTTTTCTTTTTAAGTAAAATAGCATTCACAGTCAAGTTGCTTAGATTAAAAAACAGGCAGGTCACTATGGAGAACAGTATGGAGGTTCCTTAAAAAACTAAAAGTAGAGCTACCATACAACCCAGCAATCCCACTACTGGGCATATACCCTGAGAAAACCATAATTCAAAAAGAGTCATGTACCACAATGTTCATTGCAGCTCTATTTACAATAGCCAGGACGTGGAAACAACCTAAGTGTCCATTAACAGATTAATGGATAAAGAAGATGTGGCACATATATACAATGGAATATTACTCAGCCATAAAACTAAACGAAATTGGGTTATTTGTACTGAGGTGGATGGACCTAGAGTCTATCATACAGAGTGAAGTAAGTCAGAAAGAGAAAAACACATACCGTATGCTAACACATATATATGGAATCTAAAAAAAAAAAAAAAAAAAAAAAGCGTTCTGAAGAACCTAGGGGAAAGACAGGAATAAAGACGCAGACATAAAGAATGGACTTGAGGACACGGGGAGGGGGAAGGGTAAGCTGAGAAGAAGTGAGATAGTGGCATGGACATATACACACTACCAAATGTAAAATAGATAGCTAGTGGGAAGCAGCCGCATAGCACAGGGAGATCAGCTCGGTGCTTTGTGACCACCTAGAGGGGTGGGATAGGGAGGGTGGGAGGGAGATGCAGGAGGGAGGAGATATGGGGATATATGTGTATGTATAGCTGATTCACTTTGTTATGAAGCAGAAACTAACAAAAAAAAATATTTGGAGACTTGGAAAAATTATATATGTATTTGAAATTAGAACGGGGGATTCACATTTATTTTTTATCTGTAACTTTTATTATCACCTTATTACTACCTTTCTAAATGTATCCTTAAAAATTAAAAGTGCAAAAAAAAAATGCTAAGCGCTTGTATTGACAACCCAAACAATAAAGTGCTTTATTTGACAACAAGAACAACAAAAAGCATCAGGCAGGTCTTCAATGTATTTGACTTGGTTTTGAAGCATAAATCAAATCATTTCAATTACCATTCAGCTTGTGGGCAGAGCCATTGTAGAATAAAGAATGAACAGAAAAATATGAACAGTCTCATCCTCTTTCCTAATGCTCTCAAAAATTCACTTTCCAATTCATTGTCCCAGACTAAAAAAATAAACAAGCATTCATGTTCAGAAACATTATGGCAATGATTCAGTTTCAGCCTCCTTCTCCACCATCCAACAATTTTTTGCTCTATGTCAAGCCGTGTTTCCATAATCAGTCTCTGGCTGTTTATGATTGGGACTAAGCACCTTTTGTGCTTCCAAGATATTGCAAGTGAGTGCAAACCAAGGAGAAAACAGATTATCCAAGCACAAGTTTTATTTGTGTTCTGACAGCAGTACCCTTGCCTTCATCTTTTCCATGTGTAACCTGATTTCTGAATATCTCCTCAAAAGATAAAATCTCACTATCTCAGGTTTTCAACAGCACAATGAAAATTGGTCTCTGGAAGCAAATTTGGCCTACCCTTTGCTAAATTATTACAGTTTAAGCCATATTTCCTAAAAAGAAAAGAAAAATGTCACTTAAAAGCCATTTAGAATGTGTAGATTTGCTTTTTCACTTTTGTCTTTTAAGCAAGAGAGCAGAAGTTCAAATTTAGAGACAACAGGCTTTTTTTTTTTAAATTCTTTTGAGATAAAACCTTCACTCTCTGAACAAGGACAATATCAATTAACAGAGAAATTTCAGAATATTCTACCTGAATATTAGAATAGAATATTCTAACAGATGATAGTTTTAATTACTTAACTATATAATTTCTAAGTTCCTATTACCAGTCATGATTGTGTTCTTTTTTAACTGTACCAGGAACCTATAAAATGAACATTTAAAGATAACTGGTTATCTTAGTATACTGCATTATATTTGAAAAATGATCCTTCATATTATCTGATGCCTTTTTTTAGTAAGAAAATCTATTTTCATATATTTAACCTTAAACTGCTTTAAAAAAACTAAACTTGATCCTTACTCTTGTCCCAAATCTGTTTCACTCAGTTTTCATAAAGACATTTTTCCAAAGTGTTAATGGAATTTTGAGCTTTGTTGTTTTCTTTCAGAATTTAAGTAACTCCTCACTTTAAAACTTTGGGTAAATAATTATGAAGGAGGAAATTGGTGTTACAAAGAGGAGACCTGAAAAGCAGAGTTTAATAGATGTATTTTACCATTCAGTCTTGGAAGAAATTAACAACAACAAAAACTGGAGAGAAGTTTCCTTGAACAGGAACTTCATTCCTTCCCTGATGAATTAAAAGAGTCTCAAACTTGTGGTAGACCGTGGCTGACAGAACTAGATCATGGTGTTTTTTATATCCTGTGAACTTCTGGCAATAAATGAATTGAGGTAAAACTAAACCCATAAAACCCAGCAGGTTGGGGAAAATCTTTTAGAAACAATCCTCAGATACACATGGGTTGTCCAACAGCTTTATTAAACTGAGTCAGTCAGACAAGGACAACCAAAACCTAAGAACTTGTTGCTTCAGGTAAGTCAGGAGTCAGCAAAATAATTCACAAATTTAATCAACGTATGTCTGATTGCTGGATCCTTATTACTAGTAAGGAGACACTTGGTTATATAACCCTACAATAAAGCCATCTTTCTAAGCTAACACAAAAATAATAGTCAATATCTCTTTGTAAGTGATCCTCAAGCTAGCTGTTGAAATATTTAATATTTGCATGAACAACATAATAAAAAAACAGGACAAAATTTAATTCTGAAAGTCAGGTAGTCTTGGAACAAAAAGATTTTTGAGAAAGTGAAAGAAAGAATATATAGGGGTACCCGAAATTCAATAACAGTGCATTGACAGCAATTTTATGTTCACATTTTAAAGAAATGTTCATTTTTTTTGCTAGCTAACTTTTTCTCTTTTAACATCCATAGTCACATGCTCAGTTATAGGATGTACTCTTGAAAGATGTGTGATAGAGAATGTCAGGAAGAGTGACCACTTTCCCCATCTGCACTAGTATAGTCATGGTGGACTAAACTGAGCATTTAGGAGAAAATCGGCTTGGTGGTCTACTGCAACTCCCTTCCACCCCTCAGGCCAAATTTACACTAATTGAGTGAATAAGAATTTGGGGAGCAACCTTGGTTGTTTGAAAGGTATTTAGTGTGAGAACTCTGACTGCTACATTATTATTGCTATTATTTTGGCTGTAGACAAAGAAAGAGGTGATTTGGTATATAGATAGCTGGGAGAAATAAGAAACCAGTATGGTTCTGACAAAGGCAAGACTGAAAAGAAACCTTAGAGCATGTCGCACCTTTGTAATAGGAAAGCAATAGTTTTCATAAAAGCGCCACAAATTTGGCAGCACTGATAAAGGGCTCTGATCAAAGGGTTTGTGGGACCAGCCTTTGATGAGATTGCCAGAGTAGAAAAGTATTTCTTGCTTTGGCTAGCTCAGCACCCATTCCCCCTTCTTCTGGCAACAGCACCCTGAATTTACTTTGTAACAACCCCACTGTCAACTCATACTGGGACTTGCCTTATCCCTCAGGAGTGGGGATTTAACCCAGGCCTGACAATATAGAGAACTATAAAATTTTTTTACAATTTTTTTAAAGGTTGAGAAACAATACACATATCATAAAGTTTACTCTTTTCAAGTGTGCAGTTCATTGATCTTCAGCATGTTTACAGAAAAAGGCAACCATCACCAATATCTAATTCCAGATCAATTTTATCATCCCCCAAAGAAGCCTTGTACCCATTAGCAGTTGTTCCTCATTCCCGCCCACCATCAGCCCTTGGCAACCACTAATCTATTTTCTGTCTCCATGGATTTTGCTGTGTGTACATTTTATATTAATGGAATCATACAATATGTAGCCCTTTATTTTCTGTATCCTTTCACTTAGCATATTGTTTTCAAGGTTTACTCATGTTGTATTATGTATCAGTATTTCCTTCTTTCTGTGGCTGAACAATTTTTCACTAAATAGGTATACCCCATTTTGTTCACCCATCTATCAGTTGATGGACATTCTATTTTTTATCTATGATGACTGATGCTACTATGAAGAGTCATGTCAAATTTTTGTGGGAATATGATATCAATTATCTTGGTTATATACTATGAGCAGAATCACTGGATCATATAGTAACCCTAAGTTTACATGTAATAGGGAAAACAACAACAGCTCTCTGGGCAGGCTTCAAAGGAACTCTGATCTCATTCTTTTCCTTCCAGTGGTTCCAAACTGATGTTTTCTTGCATGATTGTGGAGTGCTTATTTGCTAAGTTGCTGTGGAGTTCAGAAGAGAAGAATGGGAAGAGGAGAAGTTAAACCACTATACATCTCACTGTTCTTACCAATATTGAAACGGTTTTCTTGAGTAAATACTTCCCTGGTGGCTGAAAACTTCTAGTTAATATCTAGAGTTGTGAAAAAAATAATTGATTGTGAAGATTTCTGCCAGTGTTCTCATGGCTTTTATAATGATAGGATTTTGGAAATCCTTACTCTGCTATTTATAGCTGACATCACTATACCTCTAGTTTCTGCAATGGTATTTTTGGTCAAAGCATGTGATATAATCTGGTCCTAAGAAAAATAATTGTACTTCTGTACATGCTGAGGGTTTAGGGTTTGGGTCCTGAGTGTAGTAGTTATTTTAGGTGCACTGCCCATATCCCTGGAGCCTCTGACGTCACTGCATGCTTGTCAACTTCCAGTTGTGGATATTTGCATATGGTGCTGCCTCAGAACTTTCTAAAGCCATTTACATCTGCTCTAACCTCAGATACATCAGCCTAGACATGCTCCCTACAAACAATGAGTAGTCATAGTTGGTGTACAATGTCCAGTCTTCCTGGTCCTTTAGGTGGTATAACTTTGAGACGTATGTTTTACGTTATTGCCCAAAGTATCCCTTTACGGTTAAGCTTTAGTTGCCCAAAGTTGCATTTGATTTATAATGTACTCTCTATCAGTTTCTTTGCCTTCCCTGTCCTGTCTCCCACTTTCCTACTGACATAACCTGCACAGATAAAACCCTTGGACTTGAATCTTTTTCTCAAGGTCTGTTTCTGGGAAAACCTGACTTAGAGAGAAGGAAAGCCTGGAGCCAACTGCAAACAACATATTCTACAATAAAAGTGCTAATCTGGAAAGAAGTCACCTGGGGGTATAATCTGAGAGAGTAGAGCTGAGTTCTGGAGACCATGTTTAAGCCTTCCTATTAAATCCTGACTGTTTCTCTTCACCTTCAGTAATATGAGCCAAAATAGTCCCTTTTTGGTTTTACATGAAAGTTGGTTGTTCCAGTTTTTGCTTCTGAAAGAATTCTAAATAATATGATATTGTTGACTGCAGACTTAAAAAAATAATAGCCTTAGATAAGCAAAGCTAATGTTTTGAAACCAATGGAAGTAAAAGCACCTTGACAGAGCCTTAGCTGTCTCTCACAAGGAGAAATCGAAGATATTTATTAGGTTTAGGATATAAGCTTCAGTGGTATAAATCAAGTCTTTCAAGGTAGGTACCTAATTGGGATTGAGATAAACATATGACAAAATTGCTTAAAATTGGTGGACAAAGCATGGTGAGCATCCTGAAGCAAGTCTTGATAAGTAAACTATTTGTTTGACAATCTAACTATTTGTTCAGTAGAGCAATCCACTGTCCTATGAAAACTGTTTGCCCAGATGAGCAAACTGTTTGTTCAGATAAATTGATATGCAGGAATATCCTGAAGCAAACAGTGAAGCTATTTATTACTTTAAAATTTTCCTGTAATAAACAGTTAAGTCTTGTTGACATAGGTGTTCTCAGTTCTTAATCCTGATACCTAAGCAATGTCATACAGGTGGTCTTCGTTCTCATGAAGATAAGTAGGATTTGTCTTTATGGGGGGAAGTGTCAGAGACATCAAAGGAATTCTAGGCAAGTAAGTGAGAGAGAATAGGCTTCTGTTCAAAACTCTCATCAATAATACCAATGTACTCAGATTTGAAATAGAAAACCAATAAACTAAAAATATTCAAGTCTAGAATGTAATGTCATCAAAAGGTTTTATTGTGTGTCCAGACACACATAGAAAGAAAACCTTTCTTTCAAAATATGAATAACTATAAATTTTCAAAATATTAATAACTTGGTTCCTTAAAATTCTTCTTCAAAATGAGTATTACAATGGAAAATATTTTGTAACTTAGTTCAGAGATAGTTTTGGAGGCCTACAAATGTTTCCCATTGATATCAACATATCACACAGGCAGGTAGCCATAGCCCAATTTGGCTTTCCATTTATCTGAAAACGTTTTTGTCACAGCAGAGGATCTGAGATGGCACAGAAGTGTTTGTATCCTAGCAGCAGGCAAAAGCCAGGGGTTGTCTGCCAAAGTTGTAATGCATAGATTCTGTGGTGCAGATAGCTGCCTCAAGGAGTATGTCATGGGGAATTCTAAGGATGATGAGGCCAGATTCTACTCTGCATGGATCCACAGCAGGTAAGCACTGGAATAAATGTGGTTGGCTGTCATCAGATGTAGGAGATCCTTTGTATTTAAAGCTGAGCTTTTAATAGTATTGCAGGTGAAGAAGTACAATTGAAGGAGTTTTTGCATCATATCCATAGCAGGAGAGGACCATACATCAAAAAGTTTAATTGGGATGGTTAGTTTTCACTAGCTTGTGACTACAAACACTAAAAACAATTTTTTTTTTTTTTTTTTTTTGCGGTACGCGGGCCTCTCACTGGTATGGCCTCTCCCGTTGCGGAGCACAGGCTCCGGACGCGCAGGCTCAGCAGCCATGGCTCACGGGCCTAGTCACTCTGCGGCATGTGGGATCTTCCCGGACCGGGGCACAAACCCGTGTCCCCTGCATCGGCAGGTGGACTCTCAACCACTGCACCACCAGGGAAGCCCTAAAAACAATTTTAATCCATCAGATTGGCTAGGCTATAAGACTGTCAGGCAAAAAAGGTGATGCAACCATTCTAGAGGATAATTTAGCAAAATACATTAAAAGGCTTAAAATGTCCATATGGTTTCTTCAGGAAATTTCAATCCCAAAAACTAATTTTAAGGAGAATGTGTTCAAAAATTGACCTGAAAAATGGTTGTTCATAACAACATCATTTATTAGAGTAAAAATTTAAATCACCCTGTTCCTATAACCTTTCAAGACTTAAGCAGGAAGAAACAGAAAATATAAACAGACCAATCACAACTAATGAAATTGAAACTGTAATTAAAAATCTTCCAATAAACAAAGTCCAGGACCAGATGGCTTCACAGGCAAACTCTATTTAACATTTAGAGAAGAGCTAACACCCATCCTTCTCAAACTCTTCCAAAAAATTGCAGAAGAAGGAACAGTCCCAAGCTCATTCTATGAGGCCACCATCATCCTGATACCAAAACCAGACACAGATATCACAAAAAAATATTACAGACCAATGTCACTGATGAACAAAGATGCAAAAATCCTCAACAAAATTCTAGCATACAGAACCCAACAACACTTTAAAAGGATCATACACATGATCAAGTGGGATTTATCCCAGGGATGCAAGGATTCTTCAGTATATGCAAATCAACCAAGGTGATATATCACTTTAACATATTAAAGAATAAAAATCAGATGATCATCTCAACAGATCCAGAAAAGGCTTTTGACAAAATTCAACACCATTTATGATAAAAACTCTCCAAAAGTGGGCATAGAGGGAACCTACCTCAACATAATAAAGGTCATATATGACAAGCCTACAGCAAACATCATATTCAACGGTGCAAAATGGAAAGCATTTCCTCTAAGAACAGGAATAAGACAAGGATGTCCACTCTCACCACTATGATTCAACATAGTTTTGGAAGTCCTAGCCACGGCAATCAGAGAAGAAAAAGAAATAAAATGAATACAAATTGGAAAAGAAGAAGTAAAACTGTAACTGTTTGCAGATGACATGTTACTATACATAGAAAATCCTAAAGATGCCACCAGAAAACTCCTAGGGCTAATCAATGACTTTGGTAAAGTTGCAGGATGCAAAATTAATGCACAGAAATCTCTTATATTCCTATACACTAACAATGAAAGATCAGAAAGAGAAATTAAGGAAACAATCACATTTACCACTGCAACAAAAAGAATAAAATATATTGGAATAAACCTACCTAAGGAGGCAAAGGACCTGTACTCAGAAAACTATAAGACCCTCATGAAAGAAACCAAAGATGACACAAACAGATGGAGAGATATACCATGTTCTTGGATTGGAAGGATCAATAGTGTGAAAATGATTATACTACCCAAAGCAATCTGCAGATTCAATGCAATCTCTATCAAATTACCAATGAGATTTTTCACAGGATTGGAACAAAAAATTTTACAATTTGTATGGAAACACAAAAGACCCCAAATACCCAAAGCAATCTTGAGGGGAAAAAACGGAGGTGGAGGAAATCAGACTCCCTGACTTCAGACTATACTATAGCTACAATAATCAAAACAGTATGGTACTGCCACAAAAACAAAAATATAGATCAATGGAACAGGATAGAAAGCCCAGAGATAAACCCATGCACCTATGGTCACTTAATCTATGACAAAGGAGGCAAGGATATACAATGGAGAAATGACAGTCTTTTCAACAATGGTGCTGGGAAAACTGGACAGCTACATGTAAAATAATGAACTTAGAACACTCCCTAACACCATACACAAAAATAAACTCAAAATGGATTAAAGACCTAAATGTAAGGCCAGACACTATAAAACTCTTAGACGAAAATATAGGCAGAACACTCTATGACATAAATCACAGCAAGATCCTTTTTGATCCACCTCCTAGAGAAATGGAAATAAAAACAAAAATAAACAAATGGTACCTAATGAAACTGAAAAGCTTTTGCACAGCAAAGGAAACCATAAACAAGATGAAAAGACAACTCTTAGAATGGGAGAAAGTATTTGCAAATGAAGCAACTGACAAAGGATTAATCTCCAAAATTTATAAGCAGCTCATGCAGCTCAATATCAAAAAAACAAACAACCCAATCCAGAAATGGGCAGAAAACCTAAATAGACATTTTCCCAAAGAAGACATACAGATGGACAAGAGGCACATGAAAAGATGCTCAATATGACTAATTATTAGAGAAATGAAGATCAGATGTACAGAATATATACAGATTGCCAACAAAGACATGAAAGGATGCTTAACATCACTAATCATTAGAGAAATGCAAATCAAAACCACAATGAGGTATCACCTTATACGGGTCAGAATGGCCATCATCAAAATATCAACAAACAATAAATGCTGGAGAGGGTGTGGAGAAAAGGAAACCCTCTTGCACTGTTGGTAGGAATGTAAATTGATACAGCCACTATGGAGAACAGTACGGAGTTTGCATAAAAAACTAAAAATAGAACTAACATATGACCCAGCAATCCCACTACTGGGCATATACCCTTAGAAAACCAGAATTCAAAAAGACACATGCACCCCAACGTTCATTTCAGCACTATTTAAAATAGCCAGATGATGGAAGCAACCTAATGTCCATCAACAGATGAATGGATAAAGAATATGTGGTACACATATACAATGGAATATTACTCAGCCTTAAAAAGGAACGAAATTGGGTCATTTGTAGAGACTTGGATGGACCTGGAGTGTGTCATACAGAGTGAAATAAGTCAGAGAATAACAAATATCGTATATTAATGCATATATGTGGAATCTAGAAAAATGGTACAGATGAACCCGTTTGCAGGGCAGGAATAGAGATGCAGATGTAGAGAACAGATGTGTGGACATGTAGGGGAGGGGTTTGGGATGAATTAGGAGATTGGGATTGACATATATACACTACCATGTGTAAAATAGCTAGCTAGTGGGAACCTGCTGTATAGCACAGGGAGTTCAGCTCGGTGTTCTGTGGTGACCTAGATGGGTGAGATGGGGAGGGGTGGGAGGGAGATCAAAGAGGGAGGGGATATGGGGATATGTGTATACATATAGCTGATTCACTTTTTTGTACAGCAGAAAGTAACACATTGTAAAACAACTCTACCCGAAGGGGAAAAAAAAAAAGAATTGGTTAAATAAATTACCATATGTCAATAAAAGGAAATACTGTTCAGTTATTTGATGATCCCTGTACATTATGATTCTTAGATATTTGAGGGCTACAGATCATTCTTAGAATCAGATTAACACCGTGGACACTCTCCTATGCTAAAATATACATGAGCTTACCTAAATTCATACCTGAAGTCTGGCACAAAATGCCAAAAAGTTCATGGATCTCCTGATGTGCGTTTAGGGTTACTAAGTTAAAAATTCAGCATTAATTACCACTAAATTATAAAATGTTCACAGTGTATTAAATTTTAAAAATCAGAATATGTAACATATATAGAAAGAGAATTATGCCTTTTAAACTTAAATATATGCACTTATACATGAATATTATATTTTACAACCCCTAAAATAATCTATTCAATGCATAGGTCTCCTGCCTACCATTAACAGACAGAAATTACATCTTAATATTTGACTTAATTTCTCAGAAGTTTAGTTTTTCCTTTTTCTTGTTTGTTAAAACAAATAAGAAATATTCAACTACCTGCAAATACACACAAAAAAGACTTTATTACTTTTAACCAAAGGGCATATATATCAAAAAAAACACCTTATACATAAAGTAATGATGAGTCTCAGTTTGTCAGTTTTCTGCATTTCTGTGTGTGTGTGTACATGTGTGTGTGTGACTGGAATTTGTTAGCTGTGATCAATAGAAACCAACTCTAGCTAATTTAAGCATAAGGGGCATTTATTAAATGGAAATGAGCTAGTTAATAGCTTCCAGAATGGCAGTGTAAAGAACTCTATGAAACCTCTCCGCAGCCAAAAACCAAACCAAACCAAAACAAAAACCCAACAAACAAACAAAACAAAAAAACTTTAACTGGTAAAATTATAGAAACAACAATAACAATAACAACTATTTAATCTTCAGAAAATTTCCTAAGGATATATAGCAAATGAATAAACATTTATTCAAAAAAATCTACTAAGTCTCATTAAAAACTAGTAACAGTCTGTGGCTCTTGAGCCATGACTCACTGCCTCCACCCCAGTTCAGCCTGATGGAAGTTCCTCTCCAGATAAGTGAGACCAAGATAATAGGTCTCCCACTCCCCCCAGTTTTCATTCAAGAACTATGGTACCTCCCTGGGAGAGCCAAATTGCCATCATTTCTCCAAGGTCCATGTTGCAAAGGCAAAATTCAAGCTTTATTCAGCTGAAAAGTCAGAGACTTCCCTTTTTCACACAGCCCTCATTCATACGGCAGAAGCTTTTATGCCAAGTGTGACAGGCTAAGAATACTAGGTCCCCAGTTTCACTTATCCCATCTCACTTGTAGGATGGAGGTTTCATGCAGGGAAAGGCAAGATAAGGAGACTGAAGTCTACCGCCCTGCCCAGTCCCCTGATCATAAAGCAGGAGTGTCACACAGGGCTCCAAAGTTTCACCAATGACTATATTTGAAACAGGGAATGAGGAAGTTCAAACCTAAAGGCACTCTCAGAAACAACAGACTTTGGTGGCAAGCAATTAATAAAAATGAACATAGCTTCACAAAAATATGGGCTACTATTAAGAGCATTATGCGTAATGGTAATACCAGAGGAGAAAAAAGAAAGAAGGAACAACAACAACAACAAAAAATCAAAGGTGAGAGAAAAGCTGTACTAAAAAAAAGAAATAACAACTTGTGGTAACTAGAATTCATAGGAACAAGTGAAGAGAACCAGCAATAGTAAAAAAGGTTATTGTTACAAACTATGTAAATATATGTTTGCTTTTATTTCTTCTCTTGACCTTTTTAAAATAATTAAAATTATATAAAATAATAAATTATAACAATGTAATGTTGGGTCTGTAACACATACAGATGTAATGTATATCATTAATAGCACAAAATGGAGGTAGAGAATAGAACTATATAGTAGCTATATTTCTATAGCTGTATATCTCTTAAATTAGTATAAATTCCAAGAAGATTAGGATAATATAAAATGCATATGGTAAGCCTTAAAGCAAACACTAAGAATATAATTTTTTAAACAGTGAAAAAATTATTAAAGGAAAAAAATTACACTAGAAAATATTCACTTATCACAAAAGAAACAATAAAAAAGGAATAGCAGGCAAAAAAATGACTGAACAATATAAAAACAAAATTAAAAGTGTAGAGTAAATTCTAATTTATCAGAAATTATATTAAATGTAAATGGATTAAACACTTCAATTAAAAGGCAGAGACTGGCAGAATGCATAAAAAATGTGTTAACTGTATACTGTCTATAAAAGACACAACTTAGATTCAAAGACACAAATAGGTTGAATCTACAACAGCAGGAAAAGATATACAGCGCATGCAGTAACCAGAAGAGAGTTGGTGTGGAAACAGCAAACTTATAGATTTTAAGAAACAATTATTACTAGTGACTAGGAAGGGCATTTTATAGTAAAAAAAAAAAAGTGTCTATCTATTAGGAAGATATAGCAATTATAAACATATATACATCTAACAACAGAGCCCCAAAATACATGAAACAAAATCTACAAAACTGAAGGGAAAAATGGACAATGTGACAATAATTGTTGAGGAATTCAATACTCTAGTTTTAATAGTGGATAGAACAAGTTTGCAAAAGATCAACGAGGAAATAGATGACTTGAACAAGATTATAAACCTATTAGATATATTTGGTACATTCCAAACAAGAAGAGCAGAATACACATTCTTTTCAATAACATATGGAATATTCACTATGCTACAGTAATCAAGGGGGTCCTGGCATAAGAATAGACAAATAGATCAATGTAATAGAATTGCATGTCTAGAAATAAACATTCACATTTATGGGCAGTTGATTTTTTACAAGGGTATAATACAATTCAACAAAAAAAACAAAACAAAACAGGCTTTTCAATAAATGATGCTGGAACAATTGGATGTCCACATGAAAAATAATGAATTTAGACCCCTACCTCACACCATACACAAAATTTAACTTGAAATGGACTGAAGCCATAAGTATAAGATAAAAACTCTAAGATGAAAACATGAGTAA
Source organism: Phocoena sinus (assembly GCF_008692025.1). Lineage (NCBI taxonomy): Eukaryota > Metazoa > Chordata > Mammalia > Artiodactyla > Phocoenidae > Phocoena > Phocoena sinus. Next base: position 75,398,368 of record NC_045770.1, read on the forward strand.
ATCTTCATGACAGTAGATTTGGCAATGGATTCTTACATATGATACCAAAAAGCACAAGAAACAAAAGAAAAAAATAGATAAATTAGATTTCAACAAAGTAAAAATTTTGTGCTTCAAATACCTACAGAATGAGAGAAAATATTTGCAAACCATGTATCTGATAAGGTACTTGTAATCTAGAATATATGAAAAATTCTTATCACTCAGTAATAAAAAGATGATAACCCAAGCAAAAGTGAGCAAAGGGTCTGAATAGACATTTCTCCAAAGAAAATATACAAGTGGCCAATAAGCATATGAAATATGCTCAACATCATTAGTCATTAGGAAAATGCAAAATAATCCCACAGTGAGAGAACACTTCACACACACAGAAGGGTTAATGGCCTTTGCTGAAATAGTTCATCAACACTGGAAATTGAAACTTGCATTGTCACTGTTGTAATCAGTGGAAACTGGGACTGCTGCTTCCACTGTTGTTGACAGAAAGAATGATCTCTTTTATCAGTATCTCCAGATGAACTATGCTGAGTGGATGCATCTGATTAGCTGAGGTTAGGTTACCTCCCTACAAACTTGCTGCCAGAGAATCCAAGAAAGTGATAAAGTATCTCCAGCCCAATAATCAGAGGCACGTTCTGCTTTTCACCAAGACTTGAAAGGTGAGGAATTCTTCAAATACAGAAAAAAATGTACAGATAATGGACAGTCAGAAAATTTTTAAATGTACACCCTGGTTCGGATATGAACGTGGGCACGCACATGAAAATAAAGCTATACAGACCACTACATATATATTAATTAAAACATTTAGAATATTGTAGTACCAAAACCTCATTTTTTCCTTCCTTTACTAATCAGTATTTTGTGAATATCTGAACTAATTAAACAAACTTTTTAATAGTAAAATCATTTTAATTATTTTTAAATTAATTACTAAGGTAAACTTCATTGCTTTTTTTCTTAACTTTCAATTCTTCCACCTGGTTGGTAGAAATGCTCTAATTGAATACTATAGATATATTATTCTATTCTAATAGTTTGTTTTCATTTTAATTTAATTTCTAATATCATTCATGGCACTTAGAAAATGATTGTCTTTTCACCTGTGCATTTGTAAAAGCCTCATGTATAATCATATCTGTCATTCCTGGTTCAATCATATACTCATAAATCTTCCATAAACAGTGTAGTCTATTTCTAATGAAAGCCTTCAACTTAGTGTAAGAAGCATTCAACTGAGGCACTTTCAAAATCTTCTTTCATTCAAATTGCTGAGGAAGCTCTAAGTACCCTAACATCCAAATGACTTAGTGAAATTAATGATTCAAAGTAAAAGTTAAAACCTCTGGAGCCCTTTCTAGAAACAAAATCAGAGCATGAAAAGCTGAGGGAAAGCATGCCAGAGACGTTTCACTATCAAGCCAGAGGTACCAGGGCTTTTCTAAGAGCCAATAAATCAACATAATTTCAAATTCTCAGGGTTCATTGAAAAGAGCAATTATGCTAGTCAAAATAATAAGGTTGAGGCTAGGATCTGAATCATATGCCAAGTGTGATGGGAATGTATGTATTGAGGATCCAGGGCAACAGAATAAATTTTTTCAAGTGAGATGTGATTTTGTGGTAAGGTTAAAAGCATAGGCAGGGCAGTTTAACAAATGTAGGTTCGTATCTGGACACTTCATAGCTGTATGATCTTGAAAATTGTTACAGACAGAAACCGTTACATGAAAACAGGATGCATTAAAACAATTAGACTATGTTATGCCTAAACCAGGCAGACAAATTACTTGTTTACATCTATAATTTTATTCCACAGGCAAAGGGAACAATGAATTCACATAATTTAATAAAATAACTTGGAATAGGCTCCTTTCTCTGAGCTATTCATGTATTAATTAATTCAGTTGAGCACCATGTACCTGGCACTCTGGAGATGTTTGTATGTGTGTGGCAGCAGAATAAGAAATCTTGCGGGGGAGACTGTGCATAAAGGCACTTGTTTTCCTGCATGCCACACTGTGCAGCCAAAAATATTTAAAAAAAAAAAGACACTTGTTTTCAAGTAGCACATAGTGTTGGGGGGAGGGGAGTGGAGAGCAGCTCAAAAGATGCACATAAAAATACCATACACACACACGTGCACACATACAACTTACTTTCTAAAGTATAAGGTGTTCCACTATAATAATTAAGGTTGGGGGAGTCTAGAAGAGAGTCAGATTCAGTCTCTGAATTAATTTAACACATTAAAACTTCTAGTAAGTATTTTAGTCATATGATCATTAAGGTCTTTCCTAACCTGAAGATTTTTAAATAACATGACTTAATGGAATCAGTCACATCCAAAAATGTGAGTAGGCTTAAGTCATCTCTAAAAAGGAAAATTATTTTCAATTTGGCTAAGAAAGACCCAACTATAATCTCTATATAAGAGAAACACTTAAAAAAATAATTCAGAAAGACTAAAAAACAAACAGATGAACAAACATATACTAGGCAAACGGAAACAGTAAAACAGGCATTGCTCTGCTGATTTCAAAGTAGAATTTACATTAAAAAGTATGAAGTTCAACAAAGAATAATATTTTATTAATGATAAAAGCTGTAATTCAGGACTTCCCTGGTGGCACAGTGGTTAAGAATCTGCCTGCCGATGCAGGGGACACGGGTTCGAGCCCTGGTCCAGGAAGATCCCACATGCTGCAGAGCAACTAAGCCTGTGCACCACAATTACTGAGCCTACGCTCTAGAGCCCATGAGCCACAGCTACTGAGCCCTCGTGCCACAGCTACTGAAGCCCATGCACCTAGAGCCCGTACTCCGCAACAAGAGAAGCCACCGCAATGAGAAGCCGGCACACTGCAACAAAGAGTAGCCCCTGCTTGCTGCAACTAGAGAAAGCCTGCACAAGGCAACGAAGACCCAACACAGCCAAAAATAAATATAAATAAATAAATAAATTCATATTTTAAAAAAGCTATAATTCAGAACAATTATATAACAATTATGAATATATACGCAAAAAGTGACAGAAACTATATTAATAAGGCAAAAACTATAAGATATACAAAACTATAGAATATACAGATTAATATACACTAATAGTAGGACGATTTTTGACTCCACTCTTTGTACGAGACATACTGAGGCCAAAAAGTAAATAAGAATATCGAGGACCTGAATAACATAGTCAAAAAAGACAATCTTATGGCTGTATATTGAACTGTGTGGCCTGATAATAGAGAACATAACTTCATCTCAAGAGCCCTTGGAACAGTCACAAAAATTAGTCATATGTAGAGCAAAGAGAAAGCATTAGAAAGTTTTATAAAGCAGAAACAACAAATGTTATCACAATGTAACAAAACTAGAAACTAATAGCAATATACAAACCAAAACCTTTCAAATTGAAAATTAAAAAGGCATGTAGGGCTTCCCTGGTGGCGCAGTGGTTGCGAGTCCGCCTGCCGATGCAGGGGACGCGGGTTCGTGCCCCCGTCGGGGAGGATCCCACATGCCGCGGAGCGGCTGGGCCCGTGAGCCATGGCCGCTGAGCCTGCGCGTCCGGAGCCTGTGCTCCGCAACGGGAGAAGCCACAACAGTGAGAGGCCCGCGTACAGCATAAAAAAAAAAAAAAAAAAAAAAAAAGGCATGTAATAAACAGCTCATGGCTGAAAGCAGAAAGAAAAATCACAATTAAAATGTGTCTAAAAATTAATAATAAGAAAACACTTTGTATCAGAATCACTAGGACCTATTTAAAGACTGATCAGAGAAAAATTAAAATAAACATAAATAAAGTTCAATAACCATAAAATAATAAAAACAGTGAATTAAGTTCCAACTAAAATGCTAGAAAAAAAGAGAAAACAGCAATTCAAAAAAAGCATAAAAAGCATAAATTAAAAGCAAAAAGTATTAAGGTAAAACATAGGAAAATCAATAGGTGTAATTAATAAGTCAAAATCCCATATTTTGGTTAACAAAGTAGACAAACTACTAGTTAATCACGGGATAAAGAAAGCACATATATACAAAATAAGAAATGATGAGGGGAATACAACCATTGAAACAGAAGAAACTTTAAAAATTATTAAGAGACTATTTATAGATCGTTGTGACCATAGTAGAAATGTAAAGGTTAACTACACCAATTTCCACTGAAGACACAGAGAGTGTTACTAAGGGACAACAAATAAAAATAGGCATTAAAGAGGTTCTACACTGGATAATCCCAATAATACATAAATTGTTCCAGAGCCTAGAGAATGAAGGACATTTTAAAATTCCTTTTTAACATTGGTACCTAAACTTAATAAAAAATTGCTGAAAGGAAGAAAATTGCAGAACAAATATCACATATAAAACTACACAAATATTTAAGAGAACCCAAGATCACAAGAAGAAAATAATACGTCATGATAAGTAAGATTTATTAGAAGAATGCAATATTTGCTTACTATTGGGAAATGTATTAATATACTATATTAATAGATCTAAGTAGATAAACTATATATGTCCATATGTTTTCACAAATACACTCCCATTTATAATTTTTTAAAACCCAGCATATTAGAATTGTATTTTATGGACATTGGATATTATTCTGAATATAATGGGAAGCCAATGGAGAATATTTAAGCAAGGCAATAACGTTATCTGATTTACGTTTCAAAGATATTTATATCATTCTGGTTCTGGTTCAGTAAATTCCTGAAGACTTGCCGGAACCATAACAGAATCTACATTCCAGAAGAGGCGAAGAAAATGTGATCCTTCAGGAAACGGCCTTAGAAAAGGTCCTAACCTATTTTCAGGCGAGGGATTGCCATAAAAGTTCACTACAAATCCTGGGGAAGTCAGTTAAACAATGTGAACTATTTTATGCATAGTTTCTTTTATATAAAAGTAATTACTGCATGAGTCTTTTATCAGACATTTCAATTCAATGTATAAATTATTATAGTTCTAGAAGAGAACTCTCACAATTGTGTTAAATATAAACACAAAAAATGGCTCTTTTCATTCAATTGCTATTAAACACTTTTTAAAAGTGTTAATGTTGCCAGCCACAATTACATTTTATTGATTTACATTTTTAATTACATATTGCATGACTGAAAGTTAATCTGATGATGATTATCCATTGAGTAAATATTAGGGAGTAATTAGAAGGTTAGAGATTCTCTTCATCAGTGGCAGGCATAGAAAAGGGATCATTCTCTCCATTATAAATAGTATAATTGCTATATGAGGCTATAAAGATTGTGTAGAATTTGTTAGTAAGCATACAAATCAGGTCCTGTCTGTGTTACCATTAGAAATCTTAAGCTTAAGGCTGGAACTTGACATGCAAATGAATATGGGAGAAAAGGTTTGACTGACAGGGCTTGAGAACTGGTATAGATTAACCTAAAAAATATGGCTCTTGCTTGCCTTTAAGTCAGAAAGTCCTTTTTGATTAGAGATATCATTTTTCTTACCCTTTTTACTGGTAATCATTATGTCAGCTGAACTTGTTATTTGGCTCATAGTTTTAAGCACATTATATACACGTTCATGAAAAACAAAATGGTGCAAATAGCTCTCAACCCTGCTTCAAGGAGATATTTTCCCTCTTGATTGAAATTCTGCTGCCCTTCCCTCAGAACAAGCTGAGAGACCCATTTTTCTTGTTCTCCCAGCTGTTATGCAAGCAAAAAAAAATTTTTTTAATCCAAGGATGTAATCATGTTGTTTCTTCACTTAAAATCCTTTAATACTCCTCACCAGTTGCAGAATAAAGTCCATGCCTTTTACGTTGTTTCCAAAACCCTGAACCTCACAGTTACTTTACCACCCTCACTGAAACTCTCCCTCTGATCTTTCCCAGCTCTGTATTTTGGGGCACATTTTCCCCTTTACCTGAAATAGCATCCTCTTATTTACCTGTGTGGTAACATCCTATTCATCCATCAAAATCCAACTCAAATGTTATTGTCTTTGCCCAGAATTATCTGCCATAGACATCACTTTTTCTGTGTATCCATAGCACTTGGAGCCACATCTTCCTTACAGGATTTAAAATATTATTTTATTATTGTTTATAAGTTTGTTTCTACCCAACATAGTGAGCTCTTGCTGTTAAGGAGTTAAATCTTCATTTCTAAGTTTATTTATGTTTTTGTTCATTTAAGAAATATTTGTTGAGTGTCTACTGTGTAGCAAGTCATGAGGTGATAGAGAGTGATGGAGGAGTTGGCCGGTGAGAATCTGCAAGAGGAAAGAAGTGGAGTTTGTCTGATACAGAAATAAGGTTGGCAGTTTGAGTACAGGAAGAAGCCAGTGAGACTAGAGCAGAGCGAGGGAGAGGGAAAATGGTAGTATGACCAAATGCATGTCTGTTTTTATAGACCTCACTCTGAGCCTGACAAACAGATTGCTAATGAGATAAATCTTAATTAATCATCAAGTTATTTAGAATAGCACAATTTAAGAAATTATGGGGTACTATAAAAATCATACCTTTCATTACAAATGGGAAAATAAGGCCTAGCCAGACACTGAGTCTTACTCTTGTTGACCTAAAACAAATGGACTGCAAGATATTTCTCCAGCATAGATGGGTTTATTTGAGATCAGTGGAGAATTGCAATTCTGAGTCTGCAACCACGGCAAGCTATGTGCAAGCCCTCCACCCTACCAGCCACTACATGGCAAGGGAAGGAATATGTTTTTGTAAAGGGGAAAAGGAAGTTGAGAAGGCCATAGGAAACAGAGTCTATGGCTTTTCATTGGCTGAGTCCTTGCCAAGAAAGAAAAGGAGTCTTTCTTCTTCCTGTTGGGCTCTGCTATTGTCATAGGATGTAAGGGCTCCCCTTTATCTATCTATCTATCTATCTATCTATCTATCTATCTATCTATCTATCATCATCATCTATCTATCTATCTACCTACCTATGTTGGATTTTTGCACAGAATCATTTGCAAAAAGGGGTTATGCTACTCAAAAAAAAAAAGTTAGAAAACTGTTGTTCTAAAGAAATATTTAGCTACTGACTAAACCACAATGTCTCTTCAAGCCACATTAACATCTAATACATCCTTCTCCTGAGCTCACTATTATGCCACCAGTGCAAGTACACAGTCACATCAAAAGCGTTATTTCTGAAACTGTTCCTTAACATTTTTTAAAAAAAATTTTGGCAGAACTGTGTGGCATGTGAGATCTTAGTTCTAGTTCCCTGACCAGGGATCAAACCCACGCCCCCTGCACTGGCAGTGTGGAATCTTAATCACTGGACTGCCAGGGAAGTCCCTGCTTTTCTTAACATGTGATTCCAAACTGTTACTGACTTTCTTGATACAATCTTAAAATTTAATGACTCATTTCTGTCTTGTCTTGACTTTGGACTTTGTATTCTTCACCATTTCCCTGGCTATAACCTCTGACTTTGACTTCTCTCCACGGCTATTTTGCTTTTCCCCCAGTTATACTGTTTTGGGTCCCATCTTCTAAACATTGCTATTCTTTCAATTTGGTGATATTTGGTGATACAATTTGGTGATACAACCCTCTTAACTTCTGTATAACTCTCAGATATAGTGCTTCCACCAAGCTCAGCCCAAACCTTCAATGAAAATGGCCATAAAGAGTCACTCTACAACAAGTGGCACCATGTCTGAAATGCCAATTTTCTACTTGACCTTCACTAGATTCTACTCCCTACTCAATCCCCTCCTTACCATTTTAACTCTTCTCATTTCTTACTGAGACCATGAGAGACCACTCATTGCAGGAGTGGAAATAACACAGTCATTTTAATGATAGAAGGCATAAGTTTCCATCTGTGAGATCTTGAACAATCACCAAATATATCACAGAATCTCTGTAATTATACTTATTTCATCCTTCTGGATGAATAACATGGCATCATGTATGGGAAAACAACTTGGAAAGTACAAATTGACACATAAGGTTAATTCTGATTATGTTTTATCTATAGACTTAAATTTCAGACTATTTACCTTCATAGGTGTACTTCATATCTGTTTTCAGCCATTTTTCCCTCTGAAGACACTAATCAAATTTGAGTCCACCTTTTATGAAAATTGATGACCTGTGTGAACATATCATAAAGGCTTCTAGGGCCTTGGAAGGGACAAGTGGGAGCCCTGATGCTTAAGCTTATTTAGCTTCATAGTAAATCTACTTATGGAGAGAAGAATGAAAGCCAGGGCAGTTATGAAAAAGTCATGGACTGTTGACCTTTGAACCTGAAGACAAATGCAGCTCACCCATATTCTAACTGAATGTTGCTCTATCCTAATCATGATTCAGCCTCATTGGGTTTAAAAAAATCAAGATGAGCAATTGTGCATTTGAATGGCAGCCAAATGAGAAAAGACCATATCCTTCAGCAAAGCCATCTGCCCACTTTCACAGCCTGAAATGATGCAAAAATGTCACCCTGAGATCTATAGCCCATTTTCTTATGATTATCTCTAGAGCTCAAAAAAATCTCTGTACTTTTTCTAGTTTAATCCTATCTAGGTCCATTACGCATTGATTTAGTTGAACAAAATCCATTACATAACGATGCATGGTGATTATTGCTTTAATAAACCCAATTTTAACCTATTTTATTCATTTCAGTGCCTTACCAAATGCACTGAATGAAGTGAATTAAATTTTCTTCTCTTACTTTCACCTTGCCCCAAGTTAAAGAATAAGATGGTATTGAAAAAGTAACTGACTCTGTGTGATGAATAACATTTAAAAATGACTCCCAAGATTCCTGCCCTCTTGTGTTCATGCAATATGTAATCCCATTTCCTTGAATGTAGGCAAGGACCTGTAAATATGATGGGATATCACTCCTCTTATTAGGCTATGTCATGTGGCAAAGGTGAAGTGATTTTGTAGATGCACTGAAGGCTCCAAATCTGTTACTACTAACTTAATCAAAAGAGAGATAATACCTGGTGAGCCTGACCTAATCAGGTGAGCTTATTAAAGGGTATGTTAATCGTCAGAGATAGAGGAAGTCAACATGATTAGAACCATCAAAGACTCTCTCCTGCTAGCCATGAGGAAGTACTCTTCCATGTTTTAGAGAAAGCCACATTTCAAGGAAGAGTGGGAAGGTCTATAAACCAAAAACCTCAGTCCCTACAATCACCAGGAACTAAATTCTGTCAACAAACACTGAATTTATGAGAAAATTCTCAAATCCAGATTATATCACGGCCCCAGACAACACCTTGATTTCAGCCTGGTGAGACCCTGAGCAGTTTCTGTGCTGAGACCCCTGACCCACAGAAACTGTGAGATAATAAGATCTGTCATAATTTGTTATACAGTTATAGAAAACTAATACAATCTGGTTTAACCTAAAAGGTAACAAGGTAAACCAATATACCAGGAAATTAAATTTCATAAAAATAATGACTATATGTTATCTATCATGTATTAATAGAATATCTCTTTGGGCCTCAGTATCTTCCCATTTGTGAAATGGTAATGTGAGGAAGAATCTTATGCTTCAGTAGTGGCTTCTAGACTTCTGGCTTTTATGGAACAGTAAAAATTTCATTGCATTATTTTTGAGACCAATTCAGAATTTTCAACTTTTTATTTTGGTATAGAAAGTATATAACTACTATTATTAAACTAGTATGAAAAATAAAGAATGTTGTAACTCAAATGGTGATGGTCAGTTTTGTGTGTCAGCTTGGCTAGGCGACCGGTCCCCAGTTATTCAATCAACGTGTTACTATAAAGGTACTTTGTAAATGTAATTAAGGTCCATAATCAGTTAACTTTAAGTAATAGAGTTTATCCTAGATAATCTGGGTAGTCCCGAATTTGATCAGTGGATAAGGCTTGAGAGCAGAGCTGAGGTTTCCCTGAGCAAGAAGAAATTCCACCTGTAGATAGAAACTTCAGCTCATCCCAGAGAGTTCTAGTCTGCCCTTCCTGACAGCCTATCCTATAGATTTCAGAGTTGGTTTGACAGTCCCCACAATTCTATAAACCAATATCTTGCAAAAAAATTTTTAATATATACTTCCTATTGATTCTGTTTATCTGGTGGAACCCTGACTGATACACAAATATAAAATAATAAAATAGTAATAAATTTAAAGTTAGGATGACTTCCTATACTACAATTATTTTTATTCATTTCTTCATGAATTGACATTGAGATGAGGTTAGCCTCAGCATTCAATGATTTCATAGCACTGCTTTGAACTTTATTCTTATCATTTTAAGCCTCCATAAGCATCAACATAAAAAAACAAATGAAAAACCCCCACCCCATATCTTTACTTTGTCTAGCTTGCAAATAGGTAAACTGGGTAGGAAAAATATACAGATACCTCAATGTTCTATATTATAGAGAAAAGAAAGAGTAAGGATACAGGGGGGAAGAAAAGAAGGAAGGCAGGCATTATCCAGTTGCCAGATTCCTCCATCTTCTTAATCTTACTAACACTTAAAAGGCCACATCAAGTATATAGTTCATTTGTGAGTCATGGTCATACCAAACTCTATTCCTGGTTTACACGTAGAAGAGCAAGATTCACAATGATTAGAATAATCATTTTCTGTGGTTAAGCTCAGCAGAATCCCTATTAGAATTGCAATAAGCCATACCATTCTCCACTTTCAGGAAGTGTCTGACCTGCTGATTGTTTAAATTACACACATTACTTTCAAAAGCTGGGACTGACTTTTCCAGAATCTGCATCATAAAAATAGTGTCATCCAGAGGAAGTCTGTGTTTTATTAATAATTACATTAGTCCTTGATAAGTACTTTATAGGGTACATGAGAGAGGAACATCTTGTTTAAAAGCATAACATTTTATCGATTTCCTGGTCAGTACCTTGGCAATGGTTTTAGAGCTACATGGTAGTTCTTAAATGGCACTAAAATCCTTCAGGCCATGAAAGTTTGGTTTTGCTCAAGTAATGTTTATTGGTCATCTCACAATCCAGAGAGGCAACTTGTAAACAAGTAATTGCAAATAAGGGTGATGGATGCAATAACATAGGACCTAAAGTTGTGAACTCCTGCGAGTCCTGAGGTAACAACAATAACAACAACAAAAATCCAAGTCAGTGTCCATTTATTGAAGCTGGAAAATTGTTTTTATGTATCTGAAATCAAAAGAAATTACAGACTGTAATCAAGCTTTCTTCAAAATTGTTCTTTTTGATCAAGTTTAAGATAGATCACAGAAATTGGGTCTCATCACTGTCCAGCAAGAGGGAGGGGTTTTAATGTGTATACTTTCCAGAATCATTTTTATTATATTTTTAAATTATATATTAAATACAATTTATTATAAATAATGTTATAATATTCTTTATTATACTTGTGGAAAATAACACCCTCAAACATTGAATCACCATCTTGATTTTCTGAAGCCCAAACTAACCTCTAATTTTGTAGTCTCCAGTTTCTTTCGACTACTGAAATTATACTCGTAAAATGGGTTATTTTAAAAAATTTAATGGGATATAGATCCTTATCCAGTGCATAGAGTCTATAGCCAAGCAGGATATAAAAAATTAGCTAGAATCCCCTGAAACAATTAGCTAGATAATGGGAGGTGCAAAAGGAAAGTTTCTAAACCGATATCCTCCCATCAAAAATCACTTTAAAAAGTGGAAAAAATATAGGAAGTAACAGTTTTAAGGTACTGGACAACAGCATAGGGATATGTGACAGAAGGCAAAAACACAAAGTTAGATCTACTTTCCAAATTGCTGAAGAGGGCAGTGGAGCCCAGAGAGCATGATAGTCTCATTTAAACTGTGCAAACACAGATCATAGTTTAGAAGTCCACATGATCAGGAAGCCAGAATTTGCAAGATTAGGTAATGTAGAATTCTGTGCATAAAATAATACCATAAATCTGCATGGCTGTGATTTTGAGGTTTGGGCCAAATATTAAACTGGGTATTCATAGAGTGAAACTGTGTGGCATGGCAGAGAACAGCTTCTGGGAGGCTATGAACTGAATGGAAATTGTGGAATAGGGCTGAAATCAGCCAGAGTGGAGAGAGTTGGAGAAACTTAATTTAACACCCCAGGCATTATTCAGTTGATACCCTAGCAAGGCCACACCTTAGTAGTAGTGCTATACTAGCCTTAGAATAAGGGCTATTCCAGACCAATCCTAACAAAGATTAAAACCACATCTCAATAGTATAAAACGAATCCTCCACTAAATTAGCAGGTTGTCAGAACAAAACTCAACTTTCTCTAAAGGAAGAAAATAAAATTCCCTCTTTCAACAATGTGGTACTCATTATGTCCATTATAAAATAAAAAATTACCAGATATGCTAAGAAATAGGACAATGTCACCCATAACTGGGAGAATAAACAGTCAACAGAAACAGATGCAGTGATAACACAACTGATGGAATTAGCAGATAAGGACTTTAAAGTATCATACTTGAGTACTTAAAGTTATAATGAAAAAAAATCAGAAAAAGAAATTAAAACTGTAAAGACAAAACAAATGGAAATTGCAGAACTGAAAAAATAGAATAAATAAAATGAAAAATCCACTAAATGAGCTTTTTGGAAGATTGGACACTGCAAAATAAAAATCAGTCAATGTGAATACTTGTCAGTAGAAACCATCCAGACTATAGCACAAAAAGTAAGAAAAACTGAAAACAAAATTATAGCTAAGCGGCTGTAAATACCGCATGTTATGAACTTCAAATATTGAGAGTTGACAGATGGGCAGGCACAGAGGTGGGAGGAGCCAACTTGTTTCAGTGCATCAACAGCTGCCTCTCCTCTGTGACCAGAGTGGCTCCTTCCCCATCTCTGTGACTTCAGTTCATGATTGTAAGGTTAGAGTGGCCAGGTGCTGATTTATTCTCCAATCAAAGCTTCTCCTGAATTTCACTGAATCCATTGGTGTGGTAGCTACCGTGGGCGTTGGCCACGAGCTGGGTGGTCTCTGTGGCTGATGCTGTTTATATGACAATTGGTATGTCTGTGGTCTCTCAAGTGTCCATGTTCACCCTCAACAGTCCCAGCTGATACCACAAACACTCTTGGGGCAGTGTCAGTGCCCTTCCCTCTCATCAGACTGCATTCAGCATGGATAATACCAAGATTTCAATGGAGTGGTCAGTAGAGTCTGAGCTACAGGCAGGGGCCAAAATGAGGTCCAGTAAAATCGAAGAATTGAAAAGAAATAGATCTGGAGGGAAAAACTGATGTCATCCACCTTAATTCCAGAAGATGGTGTCTTGGCCTAAAGGGGCCACTTTGAAAGTATTGAACCTGATGCCTCCAGACCTGAGTTGAAATTATAAAATATGTGTTGGTCTTTGATATTGATAAGGCAAGAAAAGCTAAGTGCACAGCCAAGGTCTTAGCCAATGAGAAAAGTATCTAAAAATCAAGCCGAAGGCTGTGAAAATTGAGAAAAATAGAACCTATGTCACATGAAGTTCTAAGAACAAAATCAGAATCAGAGTGCATTTTCTTAGACTCACACACAAGATGGTGGCAAATGAGATTTGCTGGGTACAAATTCCAGCCTGAGTCAGCCAAGTAGTGACCATAGATCCAGGCCATACAGAGCTGAAAAAGCTGAGTGTAGGGACAGGGATTTAGGTTGAGGCTCTATCTGGATATGAGCAGGAACAAGGAATAGAGTTTGGAATAGAACAGTGACTTTTTAACAATTTTATAGCAATAAAATCTTTTTATTTAAATGAAATCTCAGTATAACAAAAAGGTGAAGCTTCTGGTTGAACTGAGGGCCATGTTCTGGGGAGACACATAGGCTTTGCCCTCTCAGCTTCCACTACACCTTTTATAGCAGGACTTTAATCATTCCCACAGAAACCTAGTACTTCAAGGCACACCGTTTTTAAATCCATGGACATGGATACTTGAAGGTATCACCTCAGAATCTGGAACTTGCATAAAGTCAACAATCCTAGTGTGGCAGAAGGAGCAAGAATTTTGGAGTCTGATAGGCATAGTTTTTAAATCTAGTTCTCAATCTGTGTGACCTTGGGAAAGATACTGCTACCTGGGCTGCAGATTTCTGCACTTTGACTTGTGGTGAAGGGTCTGGAAAGGTACTCTTAAGTTCTCTCCTTGACATAATATGAGGCTTTCACTAAATTTCTCTCAGTGACCTTCTTCAATTTTATTCCTTTCTACTTCCTAATACTTGGGGCTGATATTCAGCTGGCACAACCTAGCAGAGCTGTCTCAGTTGTTTAAGACTGAAGGAGATGTACCTGTGTCACTGATTTTAAATATTTTGAATATCATTCCAGCCAACAGTGGATTAATGACTGCCATAAACTTGTACATATGTTATGTCAGGTATTGTACTAATATGATACACACGTGAACTCAGATTATCCTCACCTTCACACTCTGGTGGAATTATGGGGATTATCATCATTTTATAGATGAGGAAACTCTAGTTAGATCCTTCCTCAAAGTCTTAAACTAAGAAGTGACACTGCTAGAATTTAAACCCAAATTTCTCATACTTCAAATTCTTTCATGTTTTTACTAAATCATATTCTCTGTCTTAGCACAGATATTCCATAAAGAAGAAGCCCTAAAACAAATTAAAAGAAAAAATGTGGCCTATTAGATAGTATTCAGGAAAAAAGTGGCTGCCAAATATATCCACTGATGGCTAAATATCAATGGACTTTTAAGCTGGAATCCAAGAGAATTGGAAAAAATAAGTGAAAACTTATCATGCAAGTACGGTAAGATTTATTTTTTTGGTGTTAATTCAAATAGGCTTAAAATATAAACTGTCAATCCCTTAACTAGAGCAGTAAAGATCTTAGTAATTTGTTGATTTAACTAGTTTTTGCAACATTAAATTAGATGAAGATACAGACCTTATCCAAAATGGCAAGGGAGTCTAAGAAAGATCTATTAATAGTTTTAAATGTTGGCTTAGTGACTAGGATATAATTATATTTTGTGTCTGTGGGTTCATAGAACATTAGTTTTATGCTTAGTAGCTTATCTGCCTTGGAGCTAAAAAGACTTTATATTTTTAATTGTGTGTCTAAATAACATTTTATGGTGAAATGATCTCCCATCAAAATGTCTGCAAGTTATTTTCTTCTTCCTGATGGCCAAGGATAAGGATGAGCATGATCTAGAGCAAAGAGGAC
Source organism: Phocoena sinus (assembly GCF_008692025.1). Lineage (NCBI taxonomy): Eukaryota > Metazoa > Chordata > Mammalia > Artiodactyla > Phocoenidae > Phocoena > Phocoena sinus. The sequence goes on from NC_045770.1 coordinate 75,413,556, forward strand.
ATTAACTATTACAGATTTTCTGCTTAGCTAAAGGAGGAGATGATCTTTAGTTTTGCTTGTTTGCTCTGTTTTTGATTGAAAGGAATGCAGCTGTCCTTCTATAACTGGGGTTTTTAGAAGAAACTTAATTCATGGCTGCCTCCTTTGATTCCTCCACACTTAACTGGGCATCTTAAAGGACTAAAAATATTTGGCTTGGAGATATGAGATAATCTGCTTCCATTTATTTGAATCTCTGATTTTGGGGGTACAGACAAGAGAAACCTAGTATCATTTTATACAGGCAATAGGATCAGTGTATTTGGTCAAATGCACTGAGTTTGGTAAACTGGATTAAAGTTCTTTATAATTGACAGAAGTCCAATTGAATCAGCACAATCTCAAATATTACTAGTTTCCTACCTACCCTCAGCCTTGCAAAATTCTATGATAATGTTCCTCTTAACTGAAATCCTACTTCCAAGCACGCGAAAACTTCTCTGGATTTTGAAGTTCTCAAAGATGGCAGCAGAAGTAATCCTCTTAGTTCTCACATGGGCTTAATTCCTCTTGCTCATCCAGTTTATTTCATGCCCCACCTCCAGATTCTTTTTTGTACTCTTACAGCATTCAGAAAGAAAAAAAAAAGAAAAAGAAAATCCTCTTTGGAAAAATATGAGTTCCTACGTTCTGGCAGGGATAAACACTTGTTAGGTTATCACACACAGTAGCAAGACATCCTAGGGAACTAGAGTTCAAAGAGCATTCTCACCCCACCCATTGAGCTATTCAGAGGGATCCTGCTATGTTACGTGCAATGCAAAAAACACCCTCATGACTTAGCATGTTTTAACAGAGACTCAGGCAAAATCTGCAAGCCATGTGTCCTTGTTTACCCAAGATGACAGGAATGGCTTTTCTGTATATTTCTGACTATCTCTAGTTCTTAAATGCTTTGCTCAGCTCTTTCAGTTCAGGCAACTAACTAATATAGGGAAATGCTAACACAGTTTGCTTCCCAAACTAGAGTATTCTAGTGGTAACCTTTATTTTTTTAGGCTGATTGATTTTCCATGTGTATAATTTAAAATAGCTGGAATGCTCTTAATGAATCCATATTCCTAAACAAATTAAAATTGGCATTCCCATAATAAGAGCTCTCTACTGGTGAAATTCTGCTTGTCACAGAAATAACTGATGTTCATAATGATGACTTAGAGACTTTCAAAGATTCTCAAATGCCAAATGAGTCATCAAAAAATTAAATTATGTTCAAAAGAGGTTTACCTGCCTATTATTAAACTTTTAATCTATTATCTCTTTATACTATATAATTATACTTTATTAAATTTTATATTTAATTTACTAGGAAATTCCCTTCCATAATCATTTCATACAACAGCAAGTGTACTAAATTGAATTTAGGCTATGTATGATACAGTCTAAAGGGGAAGTAATATTTCTTCAAAACCTACTATATTTGAAAACACAGGCATTTTTAAAAAATAAACATTGCAATCTAGAATAGTTTTATATTTACAGAAAAGTTGTGAAGATATTACAGAGAGCTCTGATATACCCCACATCCAGTTTCCTCTATTATTAACATCTTTCATTAGTATGGGACATTTATAACAGTTAATAAACCAATATTGATATATTATTATTAACTAAAGTCCATGGTTCACAGTTGGGTTCATCTGCTGTACAGTCTATGGGTTTTGATAAATGTATAATGCCATCATCACAGTATCATACAGAATAGTTTCACCATCCTAAAAATCCCCTGTGCTCTACCTTTTCACCCTTCCTTCCCTCCCTCCAAACTCCTGGTAACCACTCATCTTTTTATATGCTTTATAGTTTTGCCTTTTCCAGGATATCATATAGTGGGAATCAGGTAGTGTGTAGCCTTTTCAGACTGGCTTAGCAATGCACACTTAAGTTTCCTTTATGTCTCTTTGTGGGTTGTATTCACTTATTCCACTGTATGTATATACCACAGTTTATCCATTTACCTATTGAAAAGAATCTTGGTTGCTTCCAAATTTGGGCAATTTTGTATAAAACTGTTTTAAAATTTTTTGTCAATATCTACAAAATAACTTGCTGGGATTTTGATTGGGGTTGTGTTGAGTCTACAGAGCAAATTGGGAAGAACTGACATCTTAATAATATTGACTTTTCTTATGCATGTCCATGAAATAGCTTTCCATTTATTTAGATCTTTGATTTTTGTATCAGAGTTTTGTAGTTTTCTTCATGTACACCTTAATTATATTTTGCTAGATTTATACCTAACTATTTCATTGGGAGAATAATGTAAATGATGTTGTGATTTTAATTACATTTCAATGTTCATTGCTGGTGTATAGGAAAGCAATTGACTTTTGTATATTAACCTTATTTTCTGCAACCTTGTTATAACTGCTTATTAGTTCCAGGAGTGTTTTGCTGATTCTTTAGGATGTTCTACATAAATAATCATGCCACCTGCAATATACACAACTGGTGTATCCTTTACTTCCTTTTTTGTCTTATTGTATTAGCTAGGACTGTCAGTATGATGTTAAATAGAAGTGATAGGACAGGACATCTTTTCCTTTTCCTTTGGGGAAGCTTCAAATTTGTCACAATGAACTATATTATTAGCTACAGGTTTGTTGTACATGTTCTTTATTAAGTTGAGGAAATTCCCTTCTCTGGTTTGCTGAGAGTTTTAAATCATAAATGAGTGTTGAAGTTTCTCAAATGCTTTTTCTACATCTGTTAATATGATCAAATGATTTTTCTTCTTTAGCCTGTTTATTTAATTGATTACATTTATTGTCTTTCAAATGTTGCACCAGTATTATATACTTGGGAGAATTCCCACTAAGTGTGGTGTATAATTAACTTCATACATTATTAGACTCAATTTTTGTTGAGGATTTTTTGCATTTATGTTCATGAGAGATATATTCACTAGAGAAGGAATTCTAGTTTGGATATGGTTTCTTTTTCTTTCAGTACTTTAAATATTTCACTCTATTCTCTATTTGCTCACATCATTTTTGATCAGAAGTCCTCTGTAATTCTTATCCTTGTTCTTTTATAGGTAAGATTCTTTTCCCACTTTTTTCCTATATTTCCTCCTTCTCTTTGGTTTTCTGAAGTTTGAATAGGATATGCATAGGGTTGTGTGTGTGCATACATGTGTGTGTGACAGAGTGTGTGTATGTACTGGTATTTATCTTGCTTGGTTGTCTCTGAACATCCTGAATCTGTAGTTTGGTATCTGTCATTAATTTTTGAAAGTTCTCAACCATTATTACTTCAAATATTTTTCTGCTCATCTTCTCTTCTCCTTCTGATATTTTAATTATGTGTATGCTACACCTCTTGATATTGTTCTACAGTTTTTGGATGTTTGATCTTTTTTTATTTTTTTCTCTTTATCTTTCAACTTGGGACGTTTCTACTGACTTATCTTCAAGCTCAATGATTCTTTCCTAGGCTGTGCCCAGTCTACCAAAGAGTCCATCAAAGGCATTCTTTATATCTGTAACAATGCTTTTGATTTCTACATTTCCTATTGATTTTTTCTTTGATTTTTCATTTCTCTGCTTACATTACTCATCTATTCTTACATGTTGCTTAGTTTTTCCATGAGAGCTCTTACCACATTAACCACAGTTATTTAAAAGTCCCTGTCTGTTAATTCCAACATCTATATCATATGAGTTTGGTTCCAATGACTGCTTGTCTCTTTAAACTGTTGTTCTCCTCCTTTCCCTCCCCTCTTCACCCCCCTCTCCATCTCCCTCTCCTTCCTCCTCCTTTTCCTTTGGCATGCCTTGTGATTTTCTGTGAAAAGGCAGGCATATTTTATTGGGTAATAGGAACTGAGGTTAAATAGATTTTCAGTGTAATTTAGTTAATCTAAATAGGTGTTGGGCTGTGCTTAATGTTTCCTGTAGCCATAGATGCCAGAAGCTTCAAAGTCTTCTAGTATCTTTTTTTTTCTCTTTCATCCTAACTTTGGGCTTCCTGAAGTATTCCTCCTCAGAGACATGATTTTCAGCTGAAACCCACTGTTATTTTACTGAGGACTTCTTGGCATGGTACTAAAGTGTGGTAGAGAAGGAAATTTCTACAATCTTGAAATTAAAACTCAGTCTTTTAGAGGGCTTGAATCTTGGCACCATAACCTTCACAAATGTTTCTCCAATGATTTACCTTTTATTCACCTCTTCTCCCTACACTTTTCCCTGGCTGCAATATTACCAATCTTTTTTTTTTTTTTTTTTTTTTTTTGCGGTATGTGGGCCTCTCACTGTTGTGGCCTCTCCCGTTGCGAAGCACAGGCTCCGGACGCGCAGGCTCAATGGCCATGGCTCATGGGCCTAGCTGCTCCGCGGCATGTGGGAACTTCCCGGACCGGGGCACGAACCCGTGTCCCCTGCATCGGCAGGTGGACTCTCAACCACTGCGCCACCAGGGAAGCCCTTACCAATCTATTTTTATGCAGCCTTGACCATCATTGAAAATATATTTTTCCTTCGCTTAGCTGAAATAAGAAGGCTGGAGGGGAGCTGGAGTAAGAGGAATTTCTTTCCCCCACTGTGATAAGACTCAGACATAGTCCTTTCTGCTAGAGACTGGGTCTTTGCTATGGAAAAGGTTCTGGATATATTTCACAATATTTTACAAGCTATATTTTATATCTTCCTTTGCCCTTGGCACTTGGGAACCCCCACTTGGGAATCTCTCTTGCTTTCTTAGATCTCCCTGACAGAAACCTAATGTGGGTCACAGAGGTAGAGCCAATGAAATTGTAGGGACTTCCAAGGCTGTAGCCACCAGGAGCTTCTCACTCTCAGACCAGTCCACACTTAACCTCCAGCAATGCATCAAAAGTACTATTTCAGTGTTCTTGTTCCTTCAGGTAAGGAGAGCTCAGCTGTGTCTCTTTGAATATGACTATTTCTCCAGATTTGGGGGTGAAGGTTTATCTAACAATCTCAGTTTTCTGAGAGAGTCAAGAAAATTAACTGATTTTCAGTTTGTCTAACTTTTTGTGTTGGAAAGACTTGGGGTGATGAATTCCAAGCTCTTTACACATTGGAACTGAAACTGAAAAACAGTATTTTTAAAATATATTATTTCATTTAAAATTTACATTAGTACTAAGATATAGGGAAGTAATATGACAGACACCATCCAATAAGTAAGACAAAAAAGCAACCACAGTTTAAATTCAGATCATCTGAACCCAAAACCTTCTGTCATGTCACTACTGCATGCTGCTTTTTCATATTCTGTGTGTTGCTCCTTAGGATTACCAAGAGTGGCAGAGGGAGCAGGAAGCATGGGTGTGAATTCAGAAGTCAGTGGTTTAAATGGGCATCTGAGATCTGCAGTTATTTTCAAGCTGAAAAATAATTTGATCCAGTAACTACTATTCAAGGAAAGGTCAAATCATTTCCCACTGTACTTACTGATGGACTTACTATAACTGTAAGCTACTGTACTTACAGTTCAATAGCTTTCACAAAGGGAGTTTGTAATGTGGTCATTGACCTTGTACATTGGCACCTGCATTATAAAGAAGTAAATTTAGTCTATAACTGAAAACTCACAAACACTGCAATAGGTCAACACCATATATTGCACATCCATTCAAAGGCCAATAAAAGCAAATACTGCAGCATTTGAGGACTAGAGAAAGGGAGCAAAATAGCAATCATAATGAAGTATTTATTCTCCAGGTAATATTTTAAAACATTCTGTTAGTTCCCATACACACAAAAACATATGCTACTATTATTATTTATAATCACCAGTCTTAAAGATTTTTATCTGTATTATTATTAATTTCACAATATATGCAAAACAGATATTATCATCCACACTCTGCAAATAAGGAAAGTAGAGAGGTTAAGTAATTTGCCTGGGTCATAGATTTTAAGTATTTGAGCCCCAACAATTGACCTCATATTCTTTATTAACAAAGTCCATTTTCCTTCTGTCAAAGAAACTTACAGAGAAATTGATTTTTGTGTTTTATGTGGGAGAACTACACAAGTGGAATTTAGTGGAGAGGGAAGAAGGTGGCTAACAGTGATAAAGTGATGATCTATATGCCTTATAACTCCTTTCACTGACACACTTCAGTTAGCTTTTCTCTGAGGATACTGTGTAGGCAGTGACAAAAGTGAGTTCTTGGCTTTGGTAAGAATAAACACATGGTATCCACCCTGCAAAAAAAGCTAGCTCACCATACACTTTTATTCAGGAATACCCTGGGAGTATACTTTTGTCATTTGTCTGAATGGATATTCTATTTCCTCATGCATATGTGGTCTTGCAAAACAAAATATGGTTTTTAGTCATTTTGGAAATTCTTTTTATTCACATGATAAGCCAGAATCTCCTTTCACACTTTTTATATTTTAAATGCTGAGTCAAAGCTGATTTCAAATACCTGATGGCATGCATTTCGGTTTATATTAAAAAGTTCTCCCATAAAACTCAATAGAATTGAACATGTAGGCCAATGATATAAATAGTTTTACTAGTCTTATGTATAATGTGCATGATTTCCTTACTTTAAATTCAACTTTAAGTAAATACTTTATTATTGTTATTTTATAATAATAATAATATTATTATTACATAATCTCCATTAAGTCATGAGAATTCTAGCCCATAGTACACACTTGCAAAGAGTATCTAAAGCAGAAAAATTTGTGAATAGGTGGAACAGATGGTTGTTTGAACAATCTCACATTTAGTGTTTTGGGGAAGTCATCTGCCTAAAAATATGCCTTACTAGCCTGTTTCAGTATGGGTTTTCTAACATTAGAGCTCCAATCCTTTGGTTTGTAAAGAATTTAAAGTCTAAAGATTTAAGAATACTTTTACATTCAGTGATCTCCTACCATATTAAAGCATCTCAATTAGTGCAAAGGATTAGAACTTACAAAGAACATGGAGATAAGACATGAAAATGAATACATTATAAGGTAGTATGTGATTAAAACCCTTTAATCTCTGTTTTTAAAAACCATATAGATATCTCTATGAGGAATATCACTTTAAGTTTAGGAATCAGTGACAATGTAGTTTGTAGATTATTTTTTCATCTAAGAGGATTGTCTTGTAGTAATTAGAAAAAAGATACCAAGATACAGTCATGATACAGATATGATCTAGGGCCATTTATCCATAAGGAAAGGAGAAAGGAATTATATTTGGGAAGACGAGGCTTGAATTATTTCCAAGGAAATGGGATTTCAGCTGAGGTGTGATGAGAAGATAGTGGGAAACATAGTAAAAACTGTGTTTAAATGGAATAAAAATGCACAGGCTTTGTTTTAATCCTGCCACACTTGGGCACATCACTTCACTTCTCTGACGCTTAATTTTCTTATTTATATAAAAGGGGAATTAGGGTAAATTGGCACTAAAAATATGTGTATGTTTGCTACCACTGTTACTTATGTTTCTCTATCAGATATCACTAGTCAAACATACCACTCTGTAGAGATAAGCTGAGATAAAGTCTCAAAATCTGTTCAAAAATTGCAGATGGATATAGATAATCTTATGGAAAAAACTGCTAGAAATAATAAGTAAATATAGCAAAGCTGTAGGATACAATATACAAAAATCAATTGAATTTCCATATTCTAGCAATGAAATATCAGAATGTGAAATCAACGATGTTACCTCAGCATCGTTAATGCTACCTCAGCATTAACGATGTACCTCACATAACTCTATGAGTTCTGTATGCTTGCCCATGCTTAGTTAGGTCAGTCTTTAATTTTACCCATTCTAACAAATGTATAGCAATATCTCATTGTGGTTTTAACTTATATTTACTTAATAATTAACGATGTTTACTATCTTTGTATGTGCTCATCTATATAGCTTTTTTGATGAAGTATCTGTTAAGAATTCTGTCCATTTTAATGGGTTTTTATATTATTGAAATTTGAGAATTTTTTTTGTATATCCTTGATATATATTCAGATATCTGACTTGCAAATATTTTTTCCCCAAATTGTGGTTTACATTTTAATTTTCTTAAGACCGTTTTTGGAAGAGCAGAAGTTATTAATTTTTGTAGTGAAATTTATTTGTTATTTTATATATTTTATATATCATGCTTTTGGTGTCATATCTAAGAAACAAATTGCCTATCACAAAGATTTTCTCCCCTGCTTTCTTCTGGAAATATTAGTTTTAAGATCATGATTAGTCCTTTGCAAATTTTTACATATGGTGTAAGAAATGGAATATCATATTTTTGCATATGGGTACCCAAAATTTTCAGTACTATTTGTTGAAAACATTATCTTTTCCCACAGAATGACCTTTGCAACTCTGCCAAAACCCAATTAACCATACATGCACAAGTCTGTTTCTGGACTCTATTCTGTTCCATTTTGATCAAATTATCTTAATGCCAATATCATACTACCTTGATTACTGTTAACTTTACAGAAAGTTTTAATGTCTGGTAGAGTAAGTTCCTTAACTTTGTTCTTCTCTTTCAAAGTTGTTTTGTCTATTCTATATCTTTTTCATTTCCATTTGAATTTTAGAATCAGCTTTTCGGTTTCTACAGAAGAATCTGCTCAGATTTTCATTTGGATTGCTTTGAATCAATAGATAATTAAGAGAAAATTGGTATCTTAAAAATATTGAGTCTTCCCACATATGATCAATGTATATCTACAGGCATACCTCGTTTTATTGCACTTCACTTTATTGTGCTTCATAAGCATTACATTTTTTACAAATTCTAGGTTTGTAGAAACCCTGAATTGTCAGATGATGGCTAGCATTTTTTTTTATCAATAAATTATTTTTAAATTAAGGTATGTACTTTTTTAAAACATAATGCCATGGCATACCTAATAGACTATAGCAGAGTGTACACATAACTTTTATATGCACTGGGAGACCAAAAAAATTATGTGGCTCACTTTATTGCAAAATTCACTTTATTTTTGTGGTTTGGAATTGAACTTACAGTACCTCCGAGGTGTGCCTGTATTCTTTAAGAACTTAATTTCTTTCTCCACATTTTTGCAGTTTTCAGTATACAGGTCCTGTACATCCTTTGTTAGATTTATCCTAAATATTTCACATTCTTGATGTCACTATAAATTATTAGCACCAAATTGTTATAAATACATTTTAAAATTTCAATTTCTAAATGTTCTTTGCTAGTATATAGAAATATAATTTTTTTTATATTTACATAACAATCTTATGTCCTACAACCTTGCTAAAAGTCATTTATTTTCCTAGTAGCTCTTTTGCAGATTAAATCATATTTTCTCTGTAGATGTCATGTCACCTTGCAAATAAAGACAGTTTTACTTTTTCCTTCATATTCAAACGTCTGTTTTTTTTTTTCTTACCTGCCTACACTGGCTAGAATCTACATTACATGCTAAATAGAAGTATTGAGAACACACTTCATTCTCTTGTTTCTGATTTAAATAAATTGGTCAACTGGCTCCTCACTTGCATTGTTTCCAATTTTAAAAAAATCCTGCCATGTGCCTTATCTTTTTTCCTTTAAACATAATGTTTCTTTTATTCCATGGCTGCTTTTAAGATTTTATCTTCATCTTCAGTTCTAAGAAATATGATCATAATACACCTTGGTATAGCTAGTTTCACGTTTCTTGTTTAGACTTCCTTTAGCTTCTTGGATCTACAAGTTAACAGCTTTCGTCAAAATTGGGAATTTTTCAACCATTATGCCTTCATATATATTTTTTAATATCCCCCCATCTTCTCCTTCAGAGACTCCAATTAAATGTGTATTAAGCTGCTTTAAGTTGTCCCACTACTTACTGATGTTCTTTAAAAAAAAAAATTCATTCTTCTTCCTCTGTGAATTTTATTTTGAAAAGTTTTTATTGGTAAGTCTTCAAATACACTGATATTTTTCCTCTGCAATGTCTAAACTACCACTAATCCAGTCCAGTATGCCTTTTCATCTCAGATACTGTAATTTTCATCTCTAGAAGTTTCATTTGTTTTATTATTATCTCTTCTCTACTTCTGAATATATCATGTTCAGTCTTTTTTCTAGGTTCATGACTTATGTGATATAGTTGCCTAACTGTTTTAATATTGTTGACTACTAATTCTATCATCTGCCTCATTTCTAGATCCATTTCCACTTATACTTCTTCTTACTATGGGCCATAATTTCCTTCTTGGTGTGTCTAGTAATTTTTTTTTTTTTACCTGGATGCAAAATACTGTGAGTTTTATCTGTTTGGATGTTAAGTATTTTGATATCCCCAAAATATTCTTAAGCTTTCTTTTGATATGTAGTTAAGTTACTTGAAAATGTTTTGATCTTTCTGAGTTTTACTTTTAAGATTTGTTAGGAGGGATCAGACCAGCATTTAGTTCATGGTTAATTCTTCTGAATAATAAGGCAAGACTCTTTTTAGTAGTCCAATGTTCTACAATGTTCTGTGAATTATGAAGTTTTCTACTCTGATTGTTGTAAATATGCTCTCATGAGATCTGGGCATTGTTCCTCCTAATCTTTTCAGATTTTCTGTTCTCAAGAAACTACTCAAGAAACTACCTTGAGTAGTTTCTTTAAACATATCTTGATCAGTGCTTAACTGATTACTTGAGGAGGACTCTGTAGAGATCTCTGGAATTCTCCCCACTCTGGCACTCTATCCTATGAACTCTTGCCATCTTGGCCTCAAAAGACTCCTAGCTTTATCATCTTAGCTCACAGTGTACAATGGACTCTGACTAAGGTCCCCCTATTTGCCCTGCAACCTGTAAACTACCTCCAGACATTGACCTATGGGAATCATAGGGTTTTCCGCATTTTTTCCTATAGCTCAGGGATCATTAACTTCTGTTACCTGATATTCAGTAATTTGAGAGCCAATTTTTCATATATTTTGTCCATTTTTTAGGTTGTTTCAAAAACAAGGGTAAATCTAGTCCCTGTTACTCCATCTTAGCCAGAAGTGGAAGTTTTCACATTATTGATTATTGCTGTATTAAATGACTGCCTAACATATAGTTTCTTATTAACAGAAAACAGATATTTGAATAAATGAAAGGAAGACGAGGATTTTCCAGACAGAGGTAAAACCCTGGGCTAGGAATGAGCTTCTGAATTTAGGGCATATCAGAAAAACTGGTGTTGTCAAAATAGAGTGAATGAGGGGAGATAGTAGTAATGAATACCTATATAGAGGTGAGAAAGAGCTAGGTGATACAGGACCCTCTAATAATTTTGAATAGTTTTCTAATCATCCTGCAATATTGTGGCTCTGATCAAGAGAATGGTATGATTATATATACATATTTAAAAGATCACATGAAGCCATGCATAGCCAGGCCACACAGCCAGCTGCATGAAGAGCCATCACCCACCAGTGCACCGTAGCAGCCATATGGGAGGCCACCCTCACCCACCACTGGGCAAAAGCAGTCAACCCTACCTTCCAGTGTGTTCACAACAGTCGACCCCACCACAAAAGAAGGGCACACACAGCCCAAATAGAGGACACTCCTAGAACATCTAGCTCTGGAAGTCAGAAGAGAGCATGCTGCTGAGCCCCATAAGACATTTTCTACATAAGGCCACTTCTCCAAGATGAGGAGACATAACAAACCTATCTAATACATAAAAATAAACACAACAAGTTAGGCAAAATAAGGAGAGAAATATGTTCCAAATAAAGGAAAAAGACAAAATCTCAGAAAAACAACTCAGTGAAGCAGAGATAAGCAATTTACCCAATAAAGAGTTCATGGGGGCTTCCCTGGTGGCACAGTGGTTAAGAATCCACCTGCCAATGCAGGGGACACGGGTTCGAGCTCTGGACCGGGAGGATCCCACATGCCATGCAGCAACTAAGCCTGTGCGCCACAACTACTGAGGCTCGCGTGCCTGGAGCCCATGCTCTGCAGCAAGAGAGGCCACCGCAGTCAGAGGCCCATGCACAGCAGCGAACAGTGGCCCCTGCTCGCCACAACTAGAGAGGAGCCCGCGCACAGCAACGAAGACCCAACGCAGCCAAAAATAAATAAATTTATTAAAAAAAAAAGAGTTCATGGTAATGACAATAAAGATGCTCACAAATTTCAGAAGGAAAATATATGAATACAGTGAGAACCTAAAAAACAAAAGAGTTAGAAAACATGAAAACGAACCAACCTGAGCTGAAGAATACAATAACTGAAATTAAAAATACACTACAGGGAGTCAACAGTAGATTAAGTGATTCAGAAGAATGGATCTATGATCAGGAAGACAGAGTAATAAAAATCACACAAATTTAACAGAGAAAAAAATTTTTAAATGAGGATAGTTTAAGAGACCTCTGGGACAAGTATAGCAGCATTCACATTATAAGAGGTCCTAGAAGGAGAAGAGAGAGAGAAATATGCAGATACCTTATTTGAAGAAATAATAGCTAAAAATTTCCCTAACTTACAGAAGGAAACAGACATTGAGGTCCAGAAAGCAGAGAGTCCCCCAAAAGATGAACTCAAAGAAGTCTGCACCAAAACACATCATAATTAAAATGGCAAAAATTAAAAGCATCAAGAGAAAAGCAACTAGTTACATACAAAGGAACTCCCATAAGATTATCAGTTGAGTTTTCAGTAGAAACTTTGCAGGCCAGAAGGGAGTGGCATCTCAAAGTGCTGAAAGAAAAAACAAACAAACAAACAAACAAACCCTATAACCAAGAATACTCTACCCAGAAAAGTTATCATTCAGAATTGAAGGAGAGAGAAAGAATTTACAGACAAGCAAAAAGTAAAAGAGCTCATCACCACTAAACTGGCCTTACAAAAATGAAGGCACTTCTCTAAGACAAAAGAAAAGGTTACAACTAGAAATAAGAAATTTACAAAAGGAAATATCTCATTGGTTAAACGCAAACATATAGTAAAGGTAGTGGACCAACCACTTATAAACCTAGTAGGAAGGTTAAAAGACAAAAGTAGCAAAATCATCTATATCTACAGTAAGTAGTTAAGGGATACACAAAGTAAAAATATGTAAAATATGACATCAAAAACACAAAACATGGTGGAGGAAGTAAAAATGTAGGACTGTTAGAGCGTGTTTGAGCTTAAGACATCATCAACTTGAAAATAATCATATGTGTCTACATAGATATAGATATATGTTATAATATATAAAGCCTCATTGTAACCACAAAACAAAAACCTACCATTGATAATACAAAAAGTGAAGAGAAAGGAATCCAACCATAACACTAAATATAGTCATCAAGTCACAAGGGAAGAGAACAAGAGAAGAAATGAACAGAGAGAAAATACAAAAGCAGCAAGAAAACAATTAACAGGGCTTCCCTGGTGGCACGGTGGTTGAGAGTCCGCCTGCCGATGCAGGGGACATGGGTTCGTGCCCTGGTCCAGAAAGATTCCACATGCCACAGAGTGGCTGGGCCTGAGAGCCATGGCCGCTGAGCCTGCGTGTCTGGAGCCTGTGCTCCTCAAAGGGAGAGGCCACAGCAGTGAGAGGCCCGCTTACCACAAAAAAAAAAAAAAAAAAAGAAAAAGAAAACAATTAACAAAATGGCAATAAGTACATACTTATCAAGAATGACTTTAAATGTAGGTGGACTAAATGCCCCAACAAAGGACATACAGTGGCTGAATGGATTAAAAAACAAAACAAAACAAAAAAACATTTATATGCAGCCCATATGAGACATATCATATCTAAAGACACACACAGACTGAAATGAGGGGATGGCAAAAGACATTCCATGCATATGGAAACAAAAATAAAGCTGGGGCAACAATGCTTATATCAGACAAAATAGAGTTTAAAACAAGGCTGTTGGGAGCTTCAAGATGGCGAAAGAGTAAAACACGATCACCTTCCTCCCCACAAATACATCAGAAATACATCTACACGTGGAAGAACTCCTACAGAACACCTACTGAACGCTGGCAGAAGACCTCAGACCTCCCAAAGGGCAAGAAACTCCCCGTGTACCTGGGTAGGGCAAAAGAAAAACGGAAAAAACAGAGACAAAAGAATAGGGACGGGACCTACACCAGGGGGAGGGAGCTGTGAAAGAGGAAAGGTTCCCACACACTAGGAAGCCCCTTCGCAGGTGGAGACAGGAGGCTGGCTGGGGGGGAAGCTTCGGAGCCGCGGAGGAGAGCGCAGCCACAGGGGTGTGGAGGACAAAGCAGAGAGATTCCTGCACAGAGGATCGGTGATGACCAGCACTCACCAGCCCCACAGGCTTGTCTGCTCGCCTGCTGGGGCGGGCGGGGGCTGGGAGCTGAGGCTTGGGCTTCGGTCGGATGCAGGGAGAGGACAGGGGTTGGCTGTGTGAACACAGCCTGAAGGGAGCTGGTATGTCACAGCTAGCTGGGACGAAGTCCGGGAGAAGTCTGGAGCTGCCGAAGAGGGAAGAGACTTTTTCTTGCCTCTTTGTTTCCTGGTGCATGAGGAGAGGGGATTCAGAGCGCTGCTTAAAGGAGCTCCAGAGATGGGCGCGAGCCGCGGCAAAAACACAGACCCTAGAGACGTGCATGAGACTCTAAGGCTGCTGCTGCCGCCACCAAGAAGCCTATGGGCAAGCACAGGTCACTATCCACAACTCCCCTCCCAGGAGCCTGTGCAGCCCGCCATTCCAGGGTCCCGTGATCCAGGGACAACTTCCCCAGGAGAACACATGGTGTGCCTCAGGTTGCTGCAACTCATGCCAGCCTCTGCTTCCGCAGGCTCATCCCACATCCGTACCCCTCCCTCCCTCTGGCCTAAGCGAGCCAGAGACCCCGAATCAGCTGCTCCTTTAACCACGTCCTGTCTGAGCAAAGAATAGACACTCTGAGGCAACCTACATGCAGAGGCGGGTCCAAATCCAAAGGTGAACCCCAGGAGCTGAGTGAACAAAGAAGAGAAAGGGAAATTTCTCCCATCAGCCTCGCAGCAGCAGATTAAATCTCCACAATCAACTTGATGTACCCTGCATCTGTGGAATACCTGAATAGACAACAAATCATCCCAAATTGAGGAGCTGGACATTGGGAGCAACGATATATATATTTTTTCCCCTTTTTTTCCCTATTTGTGAGTGTGTATGTGTATGCTTCTGGGCGTGATTTTGTCTGTATAGCTTTGCTTTTACCATTTGTCCTAGGGTTCTGTCTGCCCTTTTTTTTGTTTTGTTTTGTTTTCTTACTTAAAAAAAAATATTTTTTCTTAATAATTATTTTTAGTGACTTTATTTTATTTTACCTTCTTCTTTCTTTCTATTTTTCTCCCTTTTATTCTGAGCTGTGTGGAGCACAGGCTCTTGGAGCTCCAGCCAGGCATCAGGGCTGTGCCACGGAGCTGGGAGAGCCAAGTTCAGGACACTGGTCCACAAGATACCTCCCAGCTCCACGTAATATCAAATGGCGAAAATCTCCTAGAGATCTCCATCTCAACACCAAGACCCAGCTCCACTCAATGACCAGCAAGCTACAGTGCTGGATACCCTATGCCAAACAACTAGCAAGACAGGAATACAACCCTATCAATTAGCACAGAGGCTGCCTAAAATCATAATAAGGCCACAGACAACCCAAAACACACCACCTGATGTGGACCTGCCCACCAGAAAGACAAGATCCAGCCTCATCCACCAGAAAACAGGCACTAGTCCCTTCCACCAGTAAGCCTACACAACCCACTGAACCAACCTTAGCCACTGGGGACAGACACCAAAAACAACGGGAACTATGAACATGCAGCCTGCAAAAAGGAGACCACAAACACAGTAAGATAAGCAAAATGAGAAGACAGAGAAACACACAGCAGATGAAGGAGCAAGGCAAAAACCCACCAGACCTAACAAATGAAGAGGAAATAGGCAGTCTACCTGAAAAAGAATTCAGAATAATGATAGTAAAGATGATTCAAAATCTTAGAAATAGAATGGAGAAAATACAAGAAATGTTTAACAAGGACCTACAAGAACTAAAAATAAAACAAACAGTGATGACCAACACAATAAATGAAATTAAAAATTCTCTACAAGGGATCAATAGCAGAATAACTGAGGCAGAAGAACGGGTAAGTGACCTGGAAGATAAAATAGTGGAAATAACTACTGCAGAGAAGAGTAAAGAAAAAAGAATGAAAAGAATTGAGGACACTCTCAGAGACCTCGGGGACAACATTAAACACAACAACATTCGAATTATAGGGGTCCCAGAAGAAGAAGAGAAAAAGAAAGGGACTGAGAAAATATTGGAAGAGATTATACTTGAAAACTTCTCTAATATGGGAAAGGAAATAGTTGATAAAGTCCAGGAAGCACAGAGACTCCCATACAGGATAAATCCAGGGAGAAACATGCCAAGACACATATTAATTAAACTATGAAAAATTAAATACAAAGAACAAATATAAAAAGTAGCAAGGGAAAAACAACAAATAACACATAAGGGAATCCCCATAAGGTTAACAGCTGATCTTTCAGCAGAAACTCTGAAAGCCAGAAGGGAGTGGCAGGACATATTTAAAGTGATGAAGCGGGAAAACCTACAACCAAGATTACTCTACCCAGTAAGGATCTCATTCAGATTTGACGGAGAAATTAAAACCTTTAAAGACAAGCAAAAGCTAAGAGAATTCAGCACCACCAAACTAGCATTACAACAAATACTAAAGAAACTTCCCTAGGCAGGAAACAGAAGAGAAGGAAAAGACCTACAAGAATAAACACAAAACAATTTAGAAAATGGTAATAGGAACATACGTATCAATAATTACCTTAAATGTAGAAGGATTAAATGCTCCAACCAGAAGACATACATTGGTTGAATGGATACAAAAACAAGACCTGTATATATGCTCTCTACAAGAGACCCACTTCAAACCTAGGGACACATACAGACTAAAAGTGAGGGGATGGAAAAAGATATTCCACGCAAATGGAAATCAAAAGAAAGCTGGAGTAGCAATTCTTATATCAGACAAAATCGTCTTTAAAATAAAGGCTATTACAAGAGGCAAAGAAGGACACTACATAATGATCAAGGGATCAATCCAAGAAGAAGATAAAACAATTGTAAATATTTATGCACCCAACAAAGGAGCACCTCAATATACAAGGCAAATACTAACAGCCATAAAAGGGGAAATCGACAATAACACATTCATAGTAGGGGACTTTAACACCCCACTTTCACCCATGGACAGATCATCCAAAATGAAAATAAATAAGGAAACACAAGCTTTAAATGATACATTAAGCAAGATGGACTTAATTGATATTTATAGGACATTCCATCCAAAAACAACAGAATACACATTCTTCTCAAGTGCTCATGGAACATTCTCCAGGATAGATAATATGTTGGGTCACAAATCAAGCCTTGGTAAATTTAAGAAAATCGAAATTGTATCAAGTATCTTTTCCGACCACAATGCTACGAGACTAGATATCAATTACAGACAAAAATCTGTAAGAAATACAAACACATGGAGGCTAAGTAACACACTACTTAATAACAAAGAGATCACTGAAGAAATCAAAGAGGAAATAAAAAAATACCTGGAAACAAATGACAATGAAAACACGATGACCCAAAACCTATGGGATGCAGCAATAGCAGTTCTAAGAGGGAAGTTTATAGCAATACAATCCTACCTTAAGAAATAAGAAACATCTCAAATAAACAACCTAACCTTATACTTAAAGTAATTATAGAAAGAGCAAAAAAACCCAAAAGTTAGTAGAAGGTAAGAAATCATAAAAATCAGATCAGAAATAAATGAAAAGGAAATGAAGGAAATGATAGCAAATATCAGTAAAAGTAAAAGCTGGTTCTTTGAGAAGATAAACAAAATTGATAAACCATTAGCCATTAGCCAGAATTATCAAGAAGAAAAGTGAGAGGACTCAAATCAATAGAATTAGAAATGAAACAGGAGAAGTAACAACTGACACTGCAGAAATACAAAGGATCATGAGAGATTACTACAAGCAAGTATATGCCAATAAAATGGACAACCTGGAAGAAATGGACAAATTCTTAGAAAAGCACAACCTTCCGAGACTGAACGAGGAATAAATAGAAAATATGAACACACCAATCACAAGCACTGAAATTGAAACTGTGATTTAAAATCTTCCAACAAACAAAAGCCCAGGATCAGATGGCTTCACAGGCGAATTCTACCAAACATTCAGAGAAGAGCTAACACCTATCCTTCTCAAACTCTTCCAAAATATAGCAGAGGGAGGAACACTCCTAAATTCATTCTACGAGGCCACCATCACCCTGATACCAAAACCAGACAAAGATGTCACAAAGAAAGAAAATTATAGGCCAATATCACTGATGAACATAGATGCAAAAATCCTCAACAAAATATTAGCAAACAGAAGCCAACAGCCCATTAAAAGGATCATACACTATGATCAGGTGGGGTTTATCCCAGGAATGCAAGGATTCTTCAATATATGCAAATCAATCAACGTGATACAGCATATTAACAAACTGAAGGAGAAAAACTATATGATCATCTCAATAGATGCAGAGAAAGCTTTTGACAAAACTCAACACCCATTTATGATAAAAACCCTGCAGAAAGTAGGCAAACAGGGAACTTTCCTCAACATAATAAAGGCCATATATAACAAACCCACAGCCAACATCATGCTCAGTGGTGAAAAACTGAAACCATTTTCACTAAGATCAGGAACAAGACAAGGTTGCCTACTCTCACCTTTATTATTCAACAGTTTTGGAAGTTTTAGCCACAGCAATCAGAGAAGAAAAAGAAATAAAAGGAATCCAAATTGGAAAAGAAGAAGTAAAGCTGTCACTGTTTGCATATAACATGATACTATACATAGAGAATCCTAAAGATGCTACCAAAGAACTACTAGAGCTAATCAAAGAATTTGGTAAAGTACCTGAATACAAAATTAATGCACACAAATCTCTTGCATTCGTATACACTAATGATGAAAGATCTGAAAGTGAAATCAAGAAAACACTCCCATTTACCATGGCAACAAAAAGAATAAAATATCTAGGAATAAACCTACCTAAGGAGACAAAAGACCTATATGCAGAAAATTATAAGACACTGATGAAAGAAATTAAAGATGATACAAATAGATGGAGAGATATACCATGTTCTTGGATTGGAAGAATCAACAGTGTGAAAATGACTCTACTACCCAAAGCAATCTACAGATTCAATGCTATCCCTATCAAACTACCGCTGGCATTTTTCACAGAGCTATAAGAAAAAGTTTCACAATGTGTATGGAAACACAAAAGACCCGAATCGCCAAAGCAATCTTGAGAAAGAAAAACGGAGCTGGAGGAATCAGGCTCCCTGACTTCAGACTATACTACAAAGCTACAGTAATTAAGACAGTATGGTACTGGCACAAAAACAGAAATATAGATCAGTGGAACAGGATAGAAAGCCCAGAGATAAACCCATGCACATATGGTCACCTTATCTTTGATTAGGAAGGCAAGATTATACAATGGAGAAAAGACAGCCTCTTCAATAAGTGGTGCTGGGAAATATGGACAGCTACATGTCTAAGAATGAAATAAGAACAATCCCTAACACCATACACAAAAAAAAACTCAAAATAGATTAAAGACCTAAATGTAAGGCCAGGAACTATCAAACTCTTAGAGGAAAACCTAGGCAGAACACTCTATGACATAAATCACAGCAAGATCCTTTTTGACCCACCTCCTAGAGAAATGGAAATAAAAACAAAAATAAACAAATGGGACCTAATGAAACTTAAAAGCTTTTGCACAGCAAAGGAAACCATAGACAAGATGAAAAGACAACCCTCAGAATGGGAGAAAATATTTGCAAATGAAGCAACTGACAAAGGATTAATCTCCAAAATTTATAAGCAGCTCATGTAGCTCAATATCAAAAAAACAAACCACCCAGTCCAAAAATGGGCAGAAGACCTAAATAGACATTTCTCCAAAGATGATATACAGATTGCCAACAAACACATATAGGGATGCACACATCTCTAATCATTAGAGAAATGAAAATCAAAACTTCAATGAGGTATCATCTCATACCAGTCAGAATGGCCATCATCAAAATATCTACAAACAATAAATGCTGGAAATGGTGTGGAGAAAAGTGAACCCTCTTGCACTGTTGGTGGGAATGTAAACTGATACAGCCACTATGGAGAACAGTATGGAGGTTTCTTAAAAAACTAAGAATAGAACTATCATACGACCCAGCAATCCCACTAGTGGGCATGTACCCTGAGAACAGCATAATTCAAAAAGAGTCATGTATCAAAATGTTCATTGCAGCTCAGTTTACAACAGCCAGGACATGGAAGCAACCTAAGTGTCCATCAACAGATGAATGGATAAAGAAGATGTGGCACACATATACAACGGAATATTACTCAGCCATAAAATGGAACAAAACTGAGTTATTTGTAGTGATGTGGACAGACCTAGAGACTGTCATTCAGAGTGAAGTAAGTCAGAAAGAGAAAAACCAATACCATATGCTAACACATATGTGTGGAATCTAAAAAAAAAAAAAAAAAAAAAAAAAGGTCATGAAGAACCTAGGGGCAAGATGGGAATAAAGATGCAGACCTACTAGAGAATGGGCCTGAGGATACGGGGAGGGGGAAAGGTAAGCTGCGACAAAGTGAGAGAGTGGCATGGACATATATACACTACCAAACGTAAAATAGATAGCTAGTGGGAAGCAGCCGCATAGCACAGGGAGATCAGCACAGTGCTTTGTGACCACTTAGAGGGGTGGGATAGGGAGGGTGGGAGGGGGGAGATGCAAGACGGAAGAGATGTGAGGACATATGTATAAGTATAACTGATTCACTTTGTTATAAAGCAGAAACTAACACACCATTGTAAAGCAATTATACTCCAATAAAGATGTTAAAAAAACAAAAACAAAACCACCATTAGAAAATATAAATAAATAAATAAAATAAAACTAGACTGTTACAAGAAACAAAGAAGGGCATTATATAATGATAGAGTAATCAATCCAACAAGAATTTATAATACTTATAAATATATATGCACCCAACACAGTAGCACCTAAATACATAAAGCAAACATTAACAGACATAAAGGGAGAAATTCACAGTAATACAATAGTGAGATTTTAACATCTCACTTACATCATTGGACAGATCATCCAGAAAGGAAATAATAAGGAAATAGTGGCCTTAAATGACACAGTAGACAAAATGAACTTAATAGATATGTATAGAACATCATACCCTAAAGCAGAAGAATACACATTCTTTTCAAATGCACATGAAACTTTCTCCAGGCTAGATCACAAGTTAGGCCACAGTGTCAGTAAATTTAAGAAGACTGAAATTATATTAAGCAACTTTTCTGACCACAAGGCTATGACACTAAAAATGAACTATAAGGGAAAAAAAAAAACATGAGAAACACAAACAGATGGAGGCAAAACAGTATGCTACTGAACAACAAGGGGTCAATATAGAAATCAAAAAGAAAATTAAAAGTTAGTTGGAAACAAATTAAAGTGAAACACAATGTTCCAAAATCTATGTGATGTAGCAAAAGTAGTCCTAGAAGAAAGTTTACAGAGATACACACTTACCTCAGGAAACATACAAAATCGCAAATAAATGATTTATCATTACACCTATAGGAACTAGAAAGAAGAACAAACAAATGCATAATTAGTAGAAAGAAGGAAATAATAAAGATCAGAGTGGAAATAAATGAGTAGAAACTGAAAACACAGTGGAAAAGATCAATGAAACTAAGACCTAGTTCTTTGAAAAGATAACAATAATAGGCCTTTAACCAGACTCTTCAAGAGAAAAAGAGAGAGGGCACAATTTTAAAAAATCAGAAATGAAGGGGCTTCCCTGGTGGCGCAGTGGTTGAGAGTCCGCCTGCCGATGCAGGGGACACGGGTTTGTGCCTCGGTCCAAGAAGATCCCACATGCTGCGGAGTGGCTAGGCCCGTGAGCCATGGCCGCTGAGCCTGCACGTCCAGAGCCTGTGCTCCACAACGAGAGAGGCCACAACAGTGAGAGGCCCGCATACCACACACACACACACACACACACACACACACACACACAAAAAAAAAAAACTATTAGAACTAATAAATTCAGTAAAGTTTCAGGATACAAAATTAAATACAGAAATCTGTTGTGTTTCTATATACTAATAACAACTTTCAGAAAGAGAAATTAAGAAAACAATCCTCTTTACAATTGCAACATCTAACCAGGTATATGAAAGACCTTTACTCTGAAAACTATAAGATATTGATGAAAGAAATTGAAGATGACACAAACAAATGGAAAGATATACTGTGCTCATCACTTGGAAGAATTAATGTCGTTAAAATGTCCATACCACCCAAGGAAATCCACAGGTTCAATGTAATCCTTATCAAACAACAAATGGCATTTTCACAAAAATAGAAGAAATGATCCTAAAATTTGTATAGAACCACAAAAGATCCCAAACAGTCAAAGCAATCTTGAGAAAGAACAAAGCTGGAGGCATCATGCTCCCTGATTTCAAACTACATAGTAATCAAAACATTATAATACTGGCACAAAAACAGACATATATATATATATATCAATGGAACAGAATTAAGAGACCAGAAATAAACCTATACTTATATAGTCAATTAATCTATGACAAAGTAGGCAAGAATAGACAATGGGGAAAAGACAGTCTCTATAATGGTGTTAGGAAAACTGCGTAGCTACATGCAAAAAAAAAAAAAAAAAAAAAAAAGAATCAGGACCACTTTCTCACACCATGTACAAAAATAAACTCAAAATGGATTAGAACCTTAAATGTAAGACTTGAAACTATAAAAATTCTATAAGAAAACATAAACAGTATGTTCTTTGACATTTGTCTTAGCATTAATTGTTCTGGATCTGTGTCCTCAGGAAAGGGAAACAAAAGCAAATATAAACAAATGGGACTCCATCAGACTAAAAGGCTTTGGCACAGCAAAGGAAACCATCAGCAAATTGAATAGGCCATTTACTGAATGGGAGAAGGTATGCAAATGACATATCTCATGAGAGGTTAATATTCACAATATATAAAGAACCCATACAACTCATTATTAAAGAAAAAAAGATCCAATTAAAAAATGGGCAAAGGACCTGAATGGACATTTTTCCAAAGAAGACACACAATGCCCAACAGACACATGAAAAGATGCTCAATATTATGGAAGTGCAAATGAAAAACATGATAAGATATGACCTCACACCTGTTGGAATGGCTATCATCCAAAAGACAAGAAATATCAAGTGGTGAGGATGTGGAGAAAAAGGAGCTTTGTGCACTATTGATTGGATTGTAAATTGGTGCAGCTAGTATGGAAAACAGTATGGAGGTTCCTCAAATAATTAAAAATAGAATTACCATATGATCTGGCAATTTCACTTTTGGGTATTCACCCAAAGAAAACAAAACCCACTAATTTCAAAAGATACATGCATCACTGTTCACTGCAGCATTATTTACAATAGTCAAGATATGGAAACAATCTAAGTGTCCATCAATAGATGAATGGATAAACAGGATGTGGTATATATGTATAATGGAATATTGCTCGGCCATGAAAAAGAATGAACTCTTGCCATTTGTGACAACATGGATGGATCTAAAGGGTATTATGTTTAGTGAAATAAGTCACACAGAGAAAGACAAATACTTATGATCTCACTTATATATGGAATCTAAAAAATCCAAAACAAATAAGCAAAACAAAATGAAAACAGACTCATAGATACAGAAAACAAATTTGTTGTTCCTAGAATGGAGTGGGGAATGGGGGGTGGGCAAAATAGGTGAAGGGAATTAAGAGGCACAAACTTCCAGTTATAAAATAAATAAGCCACAAAGGATGTAATATACAACATAAGGAATATGTTCAATAATACTCTAATAACTTTTAATGAGGACAGATGGTTACTAGACTTATCATGGTGATCATTTCATAATGTGTTTAAATGTTGAATCACTATGTTGTACACCTGAAACTAACATAATATTATACATCAACTATAATTCAGTTTAAAAAATGTCCTTAAGTGTTGTTTGGGGAATTGACTCTAGGAGGTAAGTGTAGGAATAGGAAAGAGATCTGGGAATCATAATAATCCAAATTAGAAAAATGGTAGATTTGATTTGTGTGTTAGCAGTGGAAATGGTTAGTAGTGGTCAGATTCAAAACATATTTTAAAGATAAAGACTATAAGACTTTTTAATGAATTAGACGTCAGGTATGAGGAAAATAGATAAAGTAAAGCAACTCTTGGGTTCTGAGCTGTAGCAACTGTGCCATTTATTCAAATGAAATCTGGGGGAGAAGCCACTTTGAAGGTAGAGTAAATCAAGAGTTAAATTTTGGCATGCTCAGCTTGAAATGACTATTAGACATCTAAGTGGAAATCCAAGTAGCCTCTCAGAATCAAAGGACAGTCTTCTGCAAATTAATGTTATAGTATAGTAGTGAAAACTCACTTCATTCTTCAAACTGTTTTTATTATCTCCTCCCTCCACTATTGACCATATCTCCTCAGAAGTTTACACTAAGAATTAGTTTCCTGAAGCAGGACACACTGTAATCTTCCATCATATTGCTCTTTGCTATTCATTATTTAGTCCTCAGTCCTTATACCCGAAGAGAAGTCCCATTTTGTTCATATTACCTCTTTGAAAAAGAAGCTTTTCAAAGGAATTATCTAGTCAGTATTATTCTTTTCAGATTAATAAAACTTATAACCACTTCCACCAAAGCCCCAAGGTCTGAAATGAAGTTTTGTTATAAGAAGGAAAACCTGACTTCCTCAAGGAAATCCATTGGAATCCCAAAAACAAAAACAAAAACAAGCTTCTCCTCATTGTTATGTACAAGGTTTTCACCATTATTAATTGCCCCTTATTCCCATGTTAACTCTGAAATGGTATAAAAATTTTATTCATCTTGACAAAACTGAACAATTCAAGAGTAGATTTCTGCCTTATGTTTTCCACTCTACTGGGTACTTGATAAATTGAAAATAAGAGCTTAGTATTTAAGGGGTATAAGAGTAGATTCTGGGGACTTCCCTGGTGGTGCAGTGGTTAAGAAACCGCCTGCCAGTGCAGGGGACACGGGTTCGAGCCCTGGTCCAGGACGATCCCACATGCTGCAGAGCAACTAAGCCCGTGCATCACAGCTACTGAGCCTGCACTCTAGAGCCCACGAGCCACAACTACTGAATCCATGTACTACAACTACTGAAGCCTGCATGCCTAGAGCCCATGCTCCACAAGAGAAGCCACCGCAATGAGAAGCCCACGCACTGCAACGAAGTGTAGCCCCTGCTCACTGCAACTAGAGAAAGCCTGCACGCAGCAACGAAGACTCAAAGCAGTCAAAAATAAATAAATAAAATTATTGGGCTTCCCTGGTGGCGCAGTGGTTGAAAGTCCACCTGGCGATGCAGGGGACACGGGTTCATGCCCCGGTCTGGGAAGATCCCACATGCCGCGGAGCAGCTGGGCCCGTGAGCCATGGCCGCTGAGCCTGCACGTCCGGAGCCTGTGCTCCACAACGGGAGAGGCCACAACAGTGAGAGGCCCATGTACCGCAAAAAAAATAAATAAATAAATTTATTAAAAAAGAGTAGATTCTGGAGACTAATAAGAGGGAAGAATTTGTTATTGCTTAATGCTTATGACAGACTTGATAGTCAAATATTAATAATAGCAATGAAAATGATTACATTCTACGTAGTACTATTTTGTGCATTTCTATTCCACTTACATCTATCATCACATTCTATATTTCTAGAAGAGGTGGTCTCATTTGTTGGATATTCTCACCTCAAATTCTCTTAAATTTTATTTAGGATAAAAACGTTTTAAAAACATAAGAGCTACTTTATATCACTTGATCCATTTAAATTGAGAAAAAAGAAAATGTTCACCCCAAAGTAATACAACTTTATAAACCTAAGGCTGAATTCAAAATAGAGATGATAATTCCAGGCTATGTCTAAGTAAGTTGTTAAGGAGTTAAAAATACTTGTTACAAGATGAATTAGTTCCACATGATTTGGTGATGTGATATGGACATGCAGATGGCTTGTGAAAATATTTTCTTTATGTGACCAGCATTATGCATCATAAAGTTGGTTTGTTATCTGAAGTGTCAGCCCTCCTAACTGGGACATTATTTTCCCTGATTGTGTTTTCCTCCACATCTGTACCCAATAATCACCATCATTCTTAGTCTCACAGTTTCCAATTCAATCCATGCTTGAGTAGAGAGTATGGGTGGCTTCAGTCTTTTTATAATGACTTCAGTCTTTTTTTGTGTGTATTTGTGGTGGGTGGGTTGGGAGATTAATTATTAAATTTCTCTGCCTATTGGTATCAAAAGGAGCTTATGTCTGTAATAGTTTGATTAAAGATACCTCTTATTCTACAGCTGAACTAAGGATACTCGGTTTCCTCTAAATGAGTAGTACTTTACTTTAATTCCTAGGTGTCTAACACTTTCCTAGATGCAGCTTCTCTTCTATCTGTCTGAACTTGCTAGGCCTCGGGGGAACCCTGCTGAAAACCTACTTACCAAAATAGAAATTAGGACATTCTAATCATCCCCGGGAGCAAAATGCAAAAGAGGTAAAAGTTGGAGTTTGAAAGGCTTATAAGCCTGCTTTCTTATTTTAGTTTCTAACAGATCAATTTGATGTTTTCTTTTTAATGGATATAATTATTGATAAAAATATAATTATGTCTTCTTATATGATAGTTTATTACATTGATTAATAGAAACTTAATGTTCTATATATTGCATTTACTATGTGACTATTCTATTAATTTGAGATGTTATATGGTATACCATAAGATGTGTATCTTGAGATGTTGTATGATGCATCATAAGATGTTGTATGGTCTATCATATATTACATATGGTACATCGTTGGAGTGAGAATGCTGAATTCTCATAATTTTTCTGTGTGATATGGGGCAAGCAAGATTATGTGAATCTCATTTCTCTTATCTCTAAAGAATGACATTTGACCTACCTACTTCATGTAGCTGTTGTAAGTATCATATATAGTACTGTAAGAAACACTTCATAATTATATACATAAAAAAAGTAGCTGTGTCTCTAGCACAATGCCAGGTTTGGCTGAGACATAAGAAGCTTATTATCTAATGCATAAAATAAATATGTTGTCTATTGGAATCTTGGCTGGGGGACAGAGTCAGAGCTGGTGGTTAGAGCTACAACTATAGGACTGCTATCAGTCAGGTTTCAGAGCCGCTAATCTGGATGAAAAGAAGTCACTACATTTTGAGCAGAAAAATGACATGGTCAGATTTGCATTAAAAAAAAAAAATCACTCAAGCAGTTGTGTTGAACATGGCAGGAAGGGGGTCCAACCTAGGGGATAGAATTCAGGGTAGGACAAAAAGAGACAGCAGCAAAGAAGCTGGCAAGCAGGGCTGGAGGGAGTGAGGGAGATTGGGGAGAAAGGGGACAACAGTAGGAGGTGAGGTTAGTGGTGCGATAGCATGCCAGACAAGGAAGGCCAGGTGACCAAGAAAAATAATGTGACTTTTTCCTGGACAGAGATAGGGAGCACTGGAAATTTTAAGTAAGACAGTGACAGGATCCACTGCTTGGAAACTGATTTTGACCTAAGTGCAGGCAGTTTCATCAATGAGGGGCACTTCAGCAAAGGGTTCTTGGCTGGAGGGGAATGTTTCCTTAGCACAGGGGCCCTTGGGCAAAGAGCTGGTTCCTGACGTCTCTGTCAGAACTCCAGTTTCTAGAGCATGTTGATCAATTCAGATTAATAAAGACAGGGAAAGAGGAAACAGGAAAGTCTGATTTACAGGAAAACACTAAAGAAAAAATAAAGGCAAATGCCTTAGTGTACGTAAGAGAAAGGAAGATTTCAAAGCCAAAAAATCAGCCATCTTTTCACTCGGGGAAAATAAATGATGTCCTATAATTTTTTTAACGTAGTGAAACAAACAAACAAAATCTCTGCCTTATGTGCCTGTAGTTGGTTGCAGCAACTATACACCTTGGATTTCTTATAGAAGTCCCAGTTTTAAGTATTTGGCATGGTAGCCACGTGCCCAGTGTTTCTGTGACCTATGTTTTTTGGGGAAATTCAGTTACTATCATTTTAATTCCAACTATAGTTTCATTTGACCTTGTGTAAATAATTTAAATTCCAAGTTTATTATAGTGAACAGTATTGGATTTGCAGTTAGATAGATCTGTATTTGTGTCCCTATTTCTTGTACCTGATATTTGAACATGTTTCTCAAACTTTTGGAACCCTAGTTTCCACTTCGAACATCTATTTATTATGAGGGTCAAAAAAGCTAAGTTAGGTAATATACCAGAACAGTGCCAGACACATAGTAGACCCTCTGTAAAAGCTAAAGCTAGTTGCCTCTTTTCCAATTGCCTTTCCTCATTTTGAAGATGGGAGAAAGAAAGGAGAAGAGCAGAAGTGGCCAACATGTGGTGTCCAAGCTGCCATTTCCCTGCCTGCCTTCATGGCAAACATTCTAAATGATCACAGACTTCTTCGTTTTGAAACCAGAAGCAGCCTCAAAATCCTTCCCAACACAGAAACTTGAGCTGCTTCTACCAGCTGCATGGATGTAACATTTGAGATGAAACCTATTTGTTATCCCTGGACTGGATAATCTCTAAGGTTGCAGCCGAGACAATCTGACCCCCTAACGGATGGAGCCCAACTTCCAAAATCATACAACAGATGGAAGAGATATTTTTCAAAACTAAGAGGATACAAGCAATAAGATATAGAATGGAATAGCCTGTTGACGGAGCCTTTTGGGGAACACTGAGAGAGGAGATGGGACTAGAATTCGTCTTTGTAGTAGACAGACTTCTGATCCCACAAAGTTGTCTGTCTTAATCCCTGGAACCTGTGAATATATTACTGTACATGGCAAAATAAATGTTTCAGGTGTGATAAAGCATCTTAAAATGGGGAGATTATCCTAGATTATTTGGGCGGGCCCAATATATTAACAAGGGTCTTTATAAAAGAGAGAGGGAGGCAGGAGAGTGAAGATCAGGGGAGATATGAGGATGGAAGCAGGGGTCAGAGTTGCCACAAGCCAAGAAATGCAGGCAGCGTCCAGAAGCTAGAAAAAGCAAGGAACTGATCAAACCCAGATCCTCTAGAAGGGATGCAGCCCTGCTGACACTATGATTTCAGCCTTGTAAGAACCATTTTTCGAACTTCTGACTTCCAGAACTATAAAATAATAAATTTGTGTTGTAAGCCATTAAATTTATGGTAATTTGTTACCATAATGAATAGGAAATTAATATAGGCCTTGAAAGAAGGGGCTGGATAGAAAATAAAGAGGGACAATTTGGTTGAGTGGTAGATGATAAGCAGATGCTTAAATATGAGAATAAGACAAGTATATGGTGGGGAAGTATAGATCCTGATCAATTTAAAGAGGTGGGACAGGCTGCTGACAAGAAGGAACACAGCTCAGGAGTGAAGCCCTTGGACTGATCTGACAGGCTGAGTTTGAATCCTACCTACTGAGTAACTTTGGTCCAGCTACTTAACTTCTCTAACACTGCAATGTTATCTATAAGAGTAACACTACTGCCTATTTTGTAGGGTTAAATGAGGTAGCAGATGTAGCGTGTCCAGTACTAACTATTTCATAATGGAAGCTGTCATTTTTATGACTGGAAGGTAAAGCTGAATTGCCAGTTTACTAGATTATAGAAAACTCTGAATAGAAGAATGAGATTAAGAAACTTTACCTCTTAGACACTGGGTGAATGTCAAAGGATCTTGAAGAGGAAGATAAGTTAAAAACACAAAAAGACTCTGTGGTAAATTAATGTGGCAAAGATAAAAGACAGGCAAACCATCCACTTACGGGGAAGTTTGAGGGATAGAGACTGATTTGCACATTAATACATGAAAATTGAGGCACATATTGCTCAAGCATCCTGGATGAAGTCATTTGATGGCTTGTTACAGGGGCAGAATTTTGTAGTGGAAACATCACTAGCCTGTGAGTTAGGAGGTTCTTACTCTGATAGTGTAAGCCACTTGTTACTACTTTGAGAAAGCCCCAAAATGTATAGAATATATGTGGTTTGGGGTTCTCACTGATGAACTTAAATAGCCTTCTTGGCTCAGCATTTGCTGAGGCCATGCTATTTCCAAGTCATACTTCTCTTGGGCTTATCTTCTCTATGAGCCTGAGGTCAAATGATTTATCTTCAGAAAAGTACAAGGATGAGAGTCCTCCGGAAAAGCAAATTATTTCTAATTGCTATGAATCTCAGTGACTATTTAGTCCTGCACTTAGCAAATAATTAAATCTTTTACAAGGATGTGAAGACTAGTTAAGACATTGAAAAAGGTGTAAATCAACATGTAAATATTGTATTTTGTGTGCAATTAGATCATTCCTATCTATCCTAAGCATCTTCTGTGTCACATTTCTTGGTCAGGGTCTTTTGCCTAAAACAGGCCAGAGAAAGGGAACAACTTCAACCAGGATTTCACTGTAATGTATTCAAACCATAAATGTGTGTCCTACTGATGAAAATGGCACAATTATTAGTGCCAAAGAATTACCCTCATCAGGGAGAAAATCTCCAATAAAAATTGCCCAAATAGCATGTGAAATCAGAAAAAGATAAAAGGCTTTGAATAGATTTAGGTCAAAACATTTTCCAGTAATAAGTGGAAACAGAATACTTCCTGCCTTTAGCCAGTAACCCAGGGCCTAACCGACACTTTGGTACAGTGTGAGAAACTGTAAATAATTTGAAGAAAAGTGCTGTCATCAATAGCCGAGAGTCAATAGTCAGGGCATCTGTGACACAAAAGGAAGCTATTTAAACCCCTCATTTTTAAAAGAGTAAATAAATAATACAGCAATGAACAGGGAAGACTGTAGACCCTCACAGGTGTTATTTGCATTGTCCAAGCATTACTGAATCCTCCAGTGTTTTGAGACCCCCTTGCTTTAATATCTAAATCTAAATGAAAGAACTCCAGACCCCAATCTCATAAAATGTGAGATGGCCAATGCCCTGCCAGATGTTTGAGAATTCCTGGAGTCGGGGAGGGTGCAGTTTATTTACTGCCCCAAGGATTGTTCCTGCTTCCAGCTCAGTTCTTGATCTCTCTCAGACTGACCCTGCTACCCTGCCAGGACTCAGAGCTGCTCCAACTCTCTCTGGTCTGCTTTCCTCCAAAACTTAAGCCTATTGCTCCTCTCCCAGACTGCATTTTCTGAGCAATAGTTATATAAGTTGTCTATGCAGAGTTTAATGGAAGATTGGGGGAAAACAAAGCAGAATTACAAAACCAATCAGAAAACAGCTTAATGCTGAACACCAGACCTCTGTGAGGTTAAAGTTTGCCTGTCATCTATCTCTGTAGGTCACAGATTCTCACCCTATTGCTGAGATCTGACTTATCCTATCTCAGGAAAACTGTCTCCCAATCTTTTCCTTTGTGAATGCCCAGAAACATCACTTCTGTTTTCTTTGTTCATAAGAGGAGAACTTAAAATTCCTAGTACTTCACTATACAGAGCCACTTAACCCCTCTAAACAAAATTTCAGGAGCCGCCATTATGTCATTATGTGGCTACCTCATGACTTTTCTCAAACTAAAGCATCCTCTAACCTGAGGCTCCATCCTTAGCACAAGACAACTGGCAGCACAGGGCAAGTTATTTAGATCATGGCTTTAGGATTAGGTGTTTAAGCATAAGTTACCTATGTGTGTGTGTGTGTGTGTGTGTGTGTGTGTGTGTGTGTGTGTGTGTAGGGGGTGGGAGTGGGGAGGATAAAGAAACTCCATTCTCTCTTTGTCAGAACAGACCCCACATGTGCCACATTTTGTTTTGTTTTTGTTGCTATTGCCTTCATTCTCCTCCTCCTCTCCTTCCTCTTCCCCTTCCTTTCCTTCACCCTTCTCTGGTCTTCCTTTCCTTCCTCCTCTTCTTCTTCCTCCTCTTCCTTCTATTCCTCTTTTATACCTCCTCTTCTTCTTATATTAATTTTGAGAACATTAATTCTAAAATAGATTCATGCTTTATTTTACTAAAGAAAGTCCAGAATCTCTAACCTGTCTTCAAGGCTGTCTGTAATAAGGGCTAGCCTGCCTTACTTCCCAATTAATTCCTTTGCACAGGCTGGGTTTTAACAAAATTGAATCATTTACAGATCTATGATCTCTCCCACAGTGGAGGATCTGCTCATTCTCTTTATACCTGTATTAGTCAAGTTTCTCCAGAGAAACAGAATCAATAGGAGATAGATCTTTTATATCTATCTGTCTATCTCTAGATAGAGTTAGAGATCTATAGATTTATATCTGTATCTATAGAGAGACAGGGGAGGGAGGGAGGGAGAGAGACAGATGGAGAGACAGAGAGAGAGAGAGAGAGAGACTCATGAGAAATTGGCTCATGCGATTATGGAGGCTGAGAAGTCCCATGATTTGCTGTCTGCAAGCTGGACACCCAGAATATCTAGTGGTGTAATTCAGTCTGAGCCCTTCTGAAGGCCTGAGAACCATGGGAGTCTGTGATGTAAATCTCAGCTGGAAGGCAGAAGATGAAATGAGATATCCCAGCCTAATCAGTGAGGCAGGAAAAAAGGGTCAAAATTTTTTCCCCTCCCCTTTTGTCCTATTCAGACCTTCAAAGAAGTGAATGATGCCCTATTTTATTGGGGAGGGCAATTTACTTTGATGAGTCTACCAATCCAAATGCTAATCTCAACCAGAAACACCTTCACAGACATACTCAGAAACAATGTTTAATCTGGGCACTATGGCTGCTCGGGTTGACACACAAAATTAACCATCACAATACCAATTCCATATTTCCAAACCTAGGTTACTCTTGAAGGTTCAGTTCAGTACCACATTTTTCATTACTCAAGTGTAGATAATATCCCTACCTTGATCACCTTTCATGCACCCATATGGCTCTGTTTCGTAAATACAGATGGTAGACCCCTTCAATCTGCTTTCCAATTCTGCTACTATGAGTCAGATTATGGAGTCAGAAAGACCTGTATTTAAATTCCAACCCTGCTTCTTCCTTGTATTTGTTTGTGCATTTTTACTTTGGATAGACTATTTTACCTCTCTATGTCTCATTTAGCTCATCTGTAATTGAGGTTTAAGGAGGTGTGGGGAGGATAAAATAAAAGAACATACATGCATTCCTTAGCACGGTGCCCAGCACATAGAAAGAGCTCCATAAACACTTCCTATGTAACACTTTCTTCCAACATTTGAATAAGACTCTATGGTTCAAAAGCATTTTTTTCAGGTTTATTAACTCAAAATATCCTTGTGAAATAGGTAGAACAAATTTTTATGCGTGTTTCACAAATAAAGAAACAGGGTCTTAGAGAAAATGACCTTTTTACCTGTCCAAATTTACCTGGAGTCTAGCAAAAATTAAAAGCCAAGTTAACCGCCAGCCTCATTTGTTTTTGAACCTGCATTAACTTACAGATAAATTACATTCACCTAACCAGGATTTTTGTTCTTTAAGGAGTCCCTCTCACAGAAATGTTCTACATATACAGAATAGAAAATATGGCTGCATCGGCTTCATTGCCACTGTTCAGGAGACTAAAATAGCCATGGAAGGAAGAAAGAAAGGTTTCATCTCTGGTTGTAAATTCCCCAGGGGGAAAAATAACTGAAGAACTGTTTATGATAGAAAACTATAATTAGGAGTAATAGGATGAAATTAAGGAAAGGGAAATAACAAGTTTATAATAAGGTTCCAGTATGAGGTATTCAAATTTAATTGTGTTTTTTAAGTAATGTCAGACTCCCAGATGCTGTAGCAATGAAGACTGTATACAAATGGGTACATAAATAAATGACTTTATAATCCACACAATCAAACTGGCGTGCCTTTTAAGCCAAGATGCCATTTTGCAACTGCACATTTAGAATCAGCATGGCAATATGCAAAAAAAAAAAAATCTCCTATTGGGCTGAGAATGCAATTGTTTCCTACTTCTCATAATTTACTAACAGGAATGGAAATATTCCTATTACACACACACACACACACACACACACACAGAGACACACACAGTGTCTTTAGCTATTAGATTTGCATAAGTTGTGATCCAATTTTTAGTTGAAGCATCACACACTAGGTGGTTAATTTATCTAATAGACTGCTACAATCAACCATTTCAAATGCATTGTTCAGACCCTCAGAGAGCTGAGGAGTGAAGGAAAAAAAGATATTCATACTAATTTTTATGTCTCCTGCACTGCTATAGAGACAGAGTTAATAAAGTCATTCAAAACTAGTGCTGCAGGAAATGTGGGAACTTGGAGAGGATGCCCTGATTTTCTATTATTGGCTTCTCTGTGGAATCAAATTATTTGGAGTTCTTTGTTTTAAAGTCATTATTTTTCATTAGACAAGCTGCTGCTGTTATCCAAAAGTTAATAGCGGGAATATGTCTGGCTGACACAACAAACACAGCCATAGTTCCAGAGTTATTAATGCCAGCAACAATTTGGGATACAATAAATGACTATTCACTATGGCATTTACCACTCACACAATAGCAGGAGACTCTGCTGGTGATCCGTCTTCTGAAAAGAGAATATACACACGTACGTGCATACACATGCACATTGAAACCATAATAGTCTCTTGCTGACGTCTACCAAATACATCATGGCAACTAAATGGAATGTTATAAGTGCAGACTGTCAAAGTCTGATTCATGATATAAGAAGAGAAATTATGATACAAGCAAGTCTGGGAATTTGGAGGGCTTAAAGCAGCAGTGACAATTGTAATGTACTCCTCCAGATGCTAAGGACATATGCAAATAACTCACTAAAATGTTCGCAAAATTCTTTCAGTCTTTATATTTCCAGTGAGAATTGTGACACTGGTCATTAGTTCCAATGCTAACGTGGGTCAACTCCAGGCTAGCCCTGGTCCCATGCATCCTAATAGAATTTTACCTTTCTTAGAGGTTCACAGGGTGCATTGGCATAGTAAAGTCTCCAAGGAGCTCTGTAATACATGGGCACAACATTTTTCCAAATTATTCATGTATTGAATTCTTTCTGGTTGATTTACTAATTAACATTCTGTATAATAGCATTTAATGAATATTAATTTGGAAACTAGGTCTTAATCCCCCTCCCTCCCTCATATACACAAACATATGTGGAGAATTTTCATGATTAAATAGAAATAATGCTGCTTTCCACATCCTTCCAACTGATTAGACTCAGATGCTCAAAAGGTTGGAGAACTATAGCCACCTAACCCTTCTGCTGTGCATCCTTTCACTGAAGCACCAGTCTGGAGAGTTTGCTGGATTCACTTCGGGCTTTTGGGTTCCTCTTCTCATTCTGTTCTAGAAAACTTCTGTTAACAAATGAATTTCCAAACTTTATCAATGTTGGGGTTTTATCTCTCCTTACTATAAAAGATCTCATGTATCATTATAACCAGGGCAACTAATGTGACAAATACAAACTTCTTGAGAGCAGCAGTGATTCATTTTATCACCAGAGCCTAGCCCAGTGCCTGTCACAAGGTCAAAACTTACTAATTGTGACTAAATTAAATGAAAACCACCAGGGCTTTTCAAAAATCTGTTATGTGGGCTAGAATTGTGACCAGAGACTTTCTGACCAATGCATTCAAGGCTTATCTCTATTCCCCCAATTCCTAATTGCTTCATGCTCATCATCAATAAGCATTTATTCAGCAACCACATGAACAGATGAGGGCTCCACAGGGCAAGTTTAATTGACTTATTCCCTGCCCTTTCAGAGCAGACAGTCTCAATTTCTTTTCCTGATACAAGTGTATAACAATTCAGTTAGTAGAATGTGACAAATTGCTATCATAACTCTTATATACCTTTTCATATTTGGTAGTTCGTCTTTTCTCCTACCCTATCATTTTCCCAGGCAGATCAGCACTTATTCAATACAGACTAAAAACATTCATAAACCAGATTGTTTAAAGCATGATTAGCTGTTTTCATTTTCTGGTTAACTAGAGATTGCGTTCTTATCTGCTGGCCTGCTTTCTTGGAGACTGGATGGTTCCCCGAGTCATCATCCTATGCATCAGTTCTGTGCTGTGTGAGATGGAGAGTCTTAGACTCTTAGGATGTCAGGAATGACAGCATCCTAGAAATTACCTAGTAGTAGTTGCAGTGTCAGTGGTAACAGTTTCACTTCCTTACCTATATTTAAGCTTGTTAAGTTAAGAAGTATCTTCTCTTCATTTTATCCTTCTCATCATTTCAACCAGCCTATGAGATTGGTAGAAAATAGATACAAGGAGAAGCAGTGATTTGCTCAAGACCACATAACACCAGAACTTGGCACAGATCTTTTGCCTCTGAGTCTAGCATTATTTTTTTATTGTCTGAAGAAGAAAGAGGAAAAAGGAGGAAGGGGAGGAGAAACAGGAGAGGGTGGACGAGTTAACAGAGAAAAAGATAAAAGGAGAGAAGTACTTGACTCAAAGTATGCACTTAAGTATTTTTGAATGAATAATAATAATTCTTACATGCATATAAACTTTTTACACTTCAGTTTCCTCATGTTTAAAATGAATAATATTCTCATTTTATTGTTGGTTTGGTGACGATGTTGGTTTGGTGATGATTAAATGAATTAATATCCCCAAATTAACATATGTGTATATGTGTATACATAGATATCTTAGAATAGTGCTTGATACATAGTAATTACTCAAATAATGTCAACCATTATTAAATGCATAGTACTTTACAGGTTACAAAATTTTTGAAAATATTATAATTAATCTTCTAAATAATTCTTTGAAATCAGTGATTATATCCTCATTTTATAGATGAGCAAACTGAAACACCAAGTTTCACAGTATCCAAGCTGTGGTACCTGGATACCAGTTCACCCCACAGCTTCCTCCTTCAACTAGCCACAAATAGGAGTGAAGACTTCACAGCATAAATGCATGTGTCCATGATCACACAGTTAATTTAGGGGCAGAGTTAGGCTATGTGTGTGCCAACCCTAGGACACAGCCTGGACACTGGTAACATCTTATTTTGTCTTTATCTTGATTATCAGCTTGCTGTCTTGAGATTTTTCTCTTTCTCTGGAGGAGAATAGTTCAGAAAGAAATAATCCACTAAATGAATGATCCAGTTAATTGAACTCTAGCTAAGATTTCACTTTCTAATTATATCTTCATAGTAGAACATTTTATAAACATTAACTGTAAGAAGGAGACATGCTGGGAAGGAACTAGGCAACCAGACTGAGTCTTCATTGCATTTGTAACAAACTCTGGCTGAAAGAAGCAGCTCCCCCATTCCCAGTTTGGAGCTCTGACTTTTTTTTTTCTTTTTCTTTCTCTATTTTTGTTGCTTTAAAAACACTAGTATACCTTCTCAAGCCAGTTCGATCATAACCCAAGCTAATTCTCACCAAGAGGGAACAAAAAGAGCTGTAATTCCCAAAGTCCCTGTTAGTGCAAGCTTAAATTAAGCCACGACAGAAAACATGTCTCGCGCATATTCTTGTATGGGATGGATTGATCATGTGTGCTATGATGAGCTGTCCCTTTTCCTGTAGTTAGCAAGCACTTCCCCACTGGAAATTTGCTCATTGGATAGAATCTTTAGTAAATCAAATATAATGTAATCACAGTGTCATTATAGGTAACTTGAAATTAGAAAAGCCAAATTAAATTTTGACTCTACCTACATCTTTATCCCCTAAAAAGTTCATTTAAAGCTTTTTGAGTTCCAGTTTCCCTATCCAAAAGCTGGGATAATGATACGTCCAGGGTTGTTTGAAGCATGAAACAAGTTCATACATTAATGATACCCTGTCAGTTTTAAATACTGTTATTTACAGTTATTAAGCCAGTAGGTGTTGAATGTTGAATAGCTATTTCTGATTGTGAGGTGTTTGGCATAAGTTAATTCTAGTCTTTCCCTTTCAAAATCCCCAGAGCCTGGATCACCCTAGTGAACCTGGCTGCCAAAGGCTAGCAACTTCAGTCTCAAGTTCTGAAAGGGGCAAATGCTTTGAAGGATTTAGGGAAACTTTGTTTAACCTTGTAGTAAGATTAAGACCAAGCTCTCCAAAGTTGGTTCTCAGCCCTGTCAACATCTCTGCCTTTGTCTCTCTGTTTATTTTGTCCTGCTGCCCTGGACAAATAATACAAGGCATTTAGCTGTGTTAATTGAAAATACCAGCCAAGCAAGATGCTTAAGAATGTTGCTGCCAAAAGCACTCTCCAGTTTTAAAAAGCCAGATTGATTTAAGAGTTTTTAACCAAGTGCTCTATAAATTTCCTAGCCAACAGCTTGGTTCTGTGGAACACTAAGTAGGGGTTGAAAGCACAATGGTTTGCAGGATTCCTGGCATATGAAGGAGCCACAGGGAGAAGAGTAAGAATGAAGCTTAATGTCCTCAGGACAGTGAAGGATGGTTTAGGAGAAAACTGTTTGACAACAAAGAGAAATCAAGAATATTATTTCAAAGCCAGATGTAGAAAGTTTAGCTGTTATAACTTACTGTGGTCAAAAGGGAACTTTGGAAGGTACTGGGGCACTACTAAGTAGATTGCAAAGTTTCACCAGATGAGGCTAGTTGCTAGACATATAGAAATGAAGGCACTGCCTGACAATGAAAGTGTTTATTTACTGAAGTCAGGCTTGTGAGAGCTACTGGAAAAAGAATGGAATATGGGACGCTGTGGTTTTCGATCTGGAGAAAATAACACACTTCAGAGACCACCAGAGCAGCTGGTCATTCCATGCAGTGAACCATGGTCCAGATGGTGGACCATGGTGAGAGTCCCAATCCTGAGCAAGGCACATGATGAGGCCTCTGGAAGCAGATGGTAACTCTGTGGTTCCAAATAACCTGTCCATAGTAACTATATCCAAAAAGTGGACGAGAAGAGAGCAGGATCCAGTACCTTTCACCTGAACCATCAAATGGGGTGCATTTACACAGGGTGTCAGGGCCTCAGCAGCGCTAGATTGGATTTAAAGTTGCTTCTGAATGCTCTGAAACATGAGGGACTTCTGTTTGTGTTTTGACATTACAATCTAAACTCTACTTTTTCAACATTGGAAGATACGAGGTCTCATGCTAATAAAATGCATGCTAATAAAATACTAAAAAACTGCAAAACTTATTGGGCTCCAGAAGCATCTATGAAGTTCAATTAAAATGCAGATGCCTAGGCCTCAGTACAAACCTACTGAATCAGAATCCACAAAAGTAGTGCCCAAGTGGCCATATATTTTCTTTTTAATGTTAATTTAATTTAAAAAATCTGTTTTTCATCCGTGTATACATGTCAAACCCAATCGCCCAATTCATCACACACCCCCATCCCCCCGCTGCTTTCCCCCATTGGTGTCCATACGTTTGTTCTCTACATCTGTATCTCAACTTCTGCCCTGCAAACCGGTTAATTTGTACCATTTTTCTAGGTTCCACATATATGCGTTAATATACGATATTTGTTTTTCTCTTTCTGACTTACTTCACTCTGTATGACTGGCTCTAGATCCATCCATGCCTCAACAAATGATGCAATTTCATTCCTTTTTACGGCTGAGTAATATTCCATTGTATAGAGGTACCACATCTTCTTTATCCATTCGTCTGTTGATGGACATTTAGGTTGCTTCCATGACCTGGCTATTGTAAATACTGCTGCAATGAATATTGGGGTGAATGTGTCTTTTTGAATTATGATTTTCTCTGGGTATATGCCCAGTAGTGGGATTGCTGAGTCATATGGTAATCCTACTTTTAGTTTTTAAAGTAACCTCCATACTTTTCTCCATAGTGGCTGTATCAACTTACATTCCCACCAACAGTGTAAGAGGGTTCCCTTTTATCCACACCCTCTCCAGCATTTGTTGTTTGTAGATTTTTCTGATGATGCCCATTCTAACTGGTGTAAGGTGATACCTCATTGTAGTTTTGATTTGAATTTGTCTAATAATTAGTGATGTTGAGCAGCTTTTCATGTGCTTCTTGGCCATCTGTGTGTCTTCTTTGGAGAAATGTCTATTTAGGTCTTCTGCCCATTTTTGGATTGAGTTGTTTGTTGTTTTAATATTG
This sequence comes from Phocoena sinus, assembly GCF_008692025.1. Classification (NCBI taxonomy): domain Eukaryota; kingdom Metazoa; phylum Chordata; class Mammalia; order Artiodactyla; family Phocoenidae; genus Phocoena; species Phocoena sinus. The sequence goes on from NC_045770.1 coordinate 75,453,827, forward strand.
AGCTGCATGAGCTGTTTATATATTTTGCAGATTAATCCTTTGTCAGTTGATTCATTTGAAAATATTTTCTCCCATTCTGAGGGTTGTCTTTTGTCTTGTTTATGGTTTCCTTTGCTGTGCAAAAGCTTTTAAATTTCATTAGGTCCCCTTTATTTTTGTTTTTATTTACATTACTCTAGGAGGTGCATCAAAAAAAGATCTTGCTATGATTTATGTCAAAGAGTGTTCTTCCTATGTTTTCCTCTAAGAGTTTTATAGTGTCTGGTCTTACATTTAGGTCTTTAATCTATTTTGAGTTTATTTTTGTGTATGGTGTTAGGGAATGTTCTAATTTCATTCTTTTACATGTAGCTCTCCAGTTTTCCCAGCACCACTTCTTGAAGAGACTGTTTTCTCCATTGTATATCCTTGTCTCCTTTGTCATAGATTAGTTGACCATAGGTGCATGGGTTTGCCTCTGGGCTTTCTATCTTGTTATATTGATGTATATTTTTGTTTTTGTGCCAGGACTATATTGGCTTGATTACTGTAGCTCTGTAGTATAGTCTTAAGTCAGGGAGTCTGATTCCTCCAGCTCCGTTTTCTTCCCTCAAGACTGCTTTGGTTATTTGGGGTCTTCTGTGTCTCCATACAAATTTTAAGATTTTTGGTTCTAGTTCCGTAAAAAATGCCATTGGTAATTTGATAGGGATTGCATTGAATCTGTAGATTGCTTTCGGTAGTATAGTCATTTTTACAATACTGATTTATTTGAGGAAAACCAAAACACTAATTTGAAAATATACATTTTAGGTGTAAGGTTAGGTTTTTATTTAAGATTTTTCTTGTTTCTTGACATAGTCCTGTATTACTAGAAACTTCCCTCTTAGAACTGCTTTGGCTGCATTCCATACATTTTGGAAGTTGTGTTTTTATTTTCATTTTCCTCAAGGCATTTTCTGATTTCCTCTTTGATTTCTTTGTTCACCCACTTTTTTTAGCAGCATGTGTTTCCTCTCCAGGTGTTTGTGTTTTTTCCAGTTATCCTTCTGTAGTTGATTTCTAGTTTCGTACAGTTGTGGTTGGAAAAGATGCTTGACATGATTTCAGTCTTCTTAAATTTATTCACACTTGTTTAGTGGCTTAGTATGTGCTCTCTCTCTCTTGGAGAATGTTCCATGTGCATTTGAAAGAAATGTATATTCTGCTGTTTTCAGAGTAAAATGTTATATTATATATTAATATATATTTTATATATAATATATATATAATATATATATAAATTTCATCCAGCTGCCTAACGTGTCAGTTAAGTCCAATGATTCCTTATTGATTTTCTGTCTGGACAATCTAATCACTGATGTAAGTTGGATTAAAATCCCCTTATTTTTGTATTACTGTTAATTTCTCTCTTTAAATCTTTAATATTTGCTCTATATATTGAGGTGCTCCAATATTAAGTGCATATTTGTTTACAAATGTTATATCCTCTTCTTGGATTGACCCCTTTATCATTATATGATGCCCTGCTTTGTCATTTGTTATAAACTTTGTCCATCTCCTCACTTTCAGTCTCTGTGTGTTTTTAGGTCTGAAGTGAGTCTCTTGCAGCAGCATAACGATGGGTCTTGTTTTTTTAATTTATACATCTATCTTTGGTTGAAGCATTTAGTCCATTTACATTTAAGGTATTATTGATAGTTATGTACCTATTGCCATTTTGTTACCAGTTTTCTGGCTGTTTTTGTAGTTCCTCTCAGTTCTTTTCTTTTTTTTAGTTTATTCTCTTGTGGTTTGATGATTTTATTTAGTATTAGCTTTGGGTTATTTCCTCTTTGTTTTTTGTTTATCTATTATAGGTTTTTGATTTGTGGTTACCTAAGGTTCATATATATCTCTCTATCTATTTAGCTATCTACCATTTGTTTTAAACTCATAGTCATTTAAGTTCAAACACATTCTAAAAGATCTACATATTTTACTCCTCCCACTATGTGTTGTATGTTTTGTTGTCATGTTACATTTTTATGTGTATTCCTTAACTGTTTATTGTAATTATTGTTGATTTTACAATTATTTGTCTTTTAACCTTTTATACTAACTTATTTAAGTGGTTGATCCATTACTTTTCCTAAATATTTACCTTTACCAGTGAGATTTTTTTCCATCATGTATTCTTTTATTTCTTATTATGATATTTTCTTTTAACATTTCGTGTGAGGTCAGTTTAGTGGTGATGAACTCTTAGTTTTTGCTTGTTTGGGAAGTTTTCAGCCACAATTTCACCAAGTACATTTTCAACAGTTCTCTCTCTTCTCCTTCGGGGGCCCCTATGATGCAAATATTAGTACACTTGATGTTGTCCCAGAGGTCAGTTAAACTATTGTCATTTTTTTTTCTTTTGCTGTTGTTTGGGTGATTATCATTATTTTATCTATCAGGTCACTTATGTGTTCTTCTGCATAAACTAACCTGAGGTTAATTCCTTCTAGTGTATTTTTCATTTTAGTTATTGTATTCTTAATCTCTGATTTGTTATTTTTTATATTTTCTAGTTCTTTGTTGAATTTCTCACTATGTTCCTCTATTCTCTTCCCGAGTTCAGTGAGCATTTTTATGACTGTTGCTTTGAACTCTTTATCTTGTTCTTTTGTTGGAAATATTCCTCTGCCTTCTCATTTTTTTGACTTTGTCACTATGAAATTAGGTGAAACAGTTACCTATCCCAGTCTTGAAGGTATGTTCTTGTATGGGAGCGTCCCTATGCAATCTGCATGTGCTCAGTGGCTTTGTAGGAGAGCTGGGTTCCAAGCGAGTGTGGGCTGCATTTTCTCCTGAAGTGTGCTGGCGGTCACTGCCATCATGGGGGGTAGAATTGGAGCCATAAGGGCTAGAGCTGGAGCTCAGTGCAAGCCAGTACTTCTCCCAGGTGTGATGGTTGTTGCCGCTTGGCCAGGAGCAAGGCCAGGGCCTGAGTGCCTGAAGCTGCAGTCCTGAACAAGCTTTGCTTCTTCCTTGCTTGATGGTGGTCTTTGCCTTGGCTGGAGGCCGGGCCAGGGCCCAAGTGGCTGGAGCAGGATCGTGGTGTGAGCCTTGGCTTCTCCTAAGGCAAAATGGCAGTTGCTGAAGCAACGCTGTGGCTGGAGCCCGGTGTGGGCTGGGTGGCATACTGGGGGTGTCCCAGCAGTCCAGCCAGAACACCAAGCAGTTTTCAATCTGCTGACTCTGTGTTGGGACTGCAAGCAAGCAAGTCTGTGTGCATGTTCTTCAAGAGTAGTCTTAGTTTCCTACAGCCCTCTAGCAAGGCTGACTGGTTTTCCAACAAACCAAGAGGGATCAACTTCCTGGTGCCAGACCCCAGAGCTGGAGTGCCTAATGTGGAGCTTAAATCCCTCACACCTTAGGGAGGATGCCAGAGCCTTTGAGATCCCACTCATCTTTTGGGTCACCCAACAGAGGTGTGAATCCTATTCCTCCCCTCCTACCAGACTCCATAAAGTTCTTTCTTTACAACCTTGGCTGTAGAAGAGCCATTCTGCTAGTCTTCAAGTCATTTTCAGAGAGAGTTGTTTTATATATAGTTTTAGTTTTGATGAGTTCTTTGAGCGAGGCGAGCTCAGGGTCTTCCTACTCTGACATCTTGATCTGTTCCTGTTAATCAACCTTTTTAATCCTCAGATTCCTCAAATGAAAATAGGGATATGACAGTAGCTCCACATAACACTGATATGCAGATTATTAAATTATTTCACATATTTTGAAAGCTTAGTCTAGGGTCTGGCACATAGCAGCACTATATAAATGGAGGTATTATTTGCTAATATAGTATTAGCTCTTTGTTCTGTTTAGGGCACATTCATAATGCAAACATCCCTAAGAAATGTAAAATGTTAAAAAGAGGCAGAATACAATAGTGGAAAGAATAAAGGCAGAATCTGGATTGTAGTTCTCACTCCACTACTCTCTTATCCTAGGTAAGAAATTTAAATTCCTGACCTTTAATTTCTTCATTAGTTAATAGTCTCATAAATTACAGAGTGATTCAAAGACAGTGATGATCTGATTTTGAACGTCCCAACCTATGAATGGCTTTTACATTTTTAAAGCATTACTTAAAAAGAAAATAAAAGACAAAGAAAAAAAAGTGACATTACATATGGTCCACAAACCCTACTATATTTACTGTGATTTGTTTTTTTAAAGAAAATATTTGCTGACCTCTGGCCCTAAAGCTGCGTTTCTCAAACTTTAATGTACGTGTAAATCATCTAGACATCTCTTTAAGATGCATTCTTATTCAAGTCTGGGGTTGGGCCTGGGAGTCTGCATTTCTAACATGCTACTAGGTGATGCTGATGCTACTTACTCAGGGACCACGTGTTGTGTATCAAGGGCAGGACTATTTGGATTTAATTGGTATGTGGCAGGGCCTGGGCTTTTCAAGATCAGGTGATCATAATGTAAGCAATGGCCTAGAACTGCTGAGCTTCTTAGGAGCATCTGAGCCAAACTGGTCCAATCAGCTGTCATCTTAGAAAACAGAATCAAGTCTCTGGGAATGTGATTCAAGACATGTAAGATCTTCTGGTAGAAATGAAGAGAATGGAAGAAAGAAGAAGAGGTTTGGCTGTTAATAGTCTGTGCATAAAATGCAGCTGGTTAGTTCCTGAATTTTGATGGCCAAAAACTTTTGTCTAAGTTCCTATCTGTTCCTTATTTTAGTAGCCTTGGTTCTTTATTATTATGTTTTCATTTGAGGACCTCTTTTTTGATTTATCACTTTGTACTTTCCTGGACCTAAAGTATCTGCATGTGTTCTCTGCATTGTCTGAACATGCTGAACTTGACTTCTGGTTCACCTGAATTGAAAAATTATCAGTTTCTTCTGTTGAACTTAATTCATGGCCCTTACCCCATATTGGAAATACGGAATGATGGAATCTTAAATGTAGGAGCTGGAAAAGGATCCAAAAGATTACCTCATAGTAGTAACATGCAAAACAATCTTTACTTCTATTTCTATCTTGCCCTCTCACGTTCCCTCTCCTGTAGCCATACATTATGAAACAAGACAAGTTAATATAATTAGCATTTAATTGTATCAACTGAAGGCTCAATTATTATCTCCCTAATATCAATCAGATGAATAAAATTATTGACAGTGAAAAACCCACCTTCTGTTTTAGTATCCAAGAGAAAAAATGTTTAAAAAGTGTTAGCTCTGATATATCACACATTTATATATTTGCCAAAGTTTTTCAGTATAACTTGGCATTAGTAGGTGAAACCTATTTGGATAGGGTCTTCAGGCCTGCTGGCAATTTTACAGAAGTGAAACTATTCTGGAATTTTGTGATTTTAGGCATTTACTTTTATGGCCCTTTGATTGACCAAGTTAAGCCTGACATGAAACATAATGTCACCAGCCTAAAGAATCTGGAAATAGTGACAATGATCAGGCAAACTCTGACATAACATTTCTCTGGTGGCTGGGAAGAAACACAGCATAATAGAGGTGACCCTTCGGCAGTGTAAAGGGAGATGCCATGGTGTTATCAAAAAGAAAACAATTTGATTCAAGCTCCAACCCTCAAAGCATGTTTAACTCAAGCACTGTCAGCTGTAACCAGAACCTACTGCCCTGACGGAGGCAGTGTGGCTGTGAAACAAATGGATCAGTGGCCCGGGCCTCCCAATGCCAGCTTTTAATTTACGGTCAGCAAACATTTTATTTTACTGCCTTGAGCCCCCCTCTATAATACCTACTAATTTATATATACCACAGATGAAGCTGAAACACCAGTAAATGTTATCATTGGCCATAGATCGTCTTCTGTTGTCACCAGACAAAAATGATGGTCTCCGTCCACTGGGCGAAAGGTTTTTTTTTTTTTTTCCCAGTAAATAGATCAATGGTCCCAGCCCATGTGTAGTGTACTCAAAGGCCATTCCAAAATAACCTTGAACTGTTAACATGTTTTGGAATGGGTCTATTGATAACCCAAATGTGATGTGACGTATTGTCAACACAGATGTGATGCATGCCTTACAAGTTAAAAAAAAAGAAAAAGAAACAAAATCAGCAAATCCATGCTATGTTGTAGTGTGAGTCCTGACAGTTGGCTTTTCTTTTTGCAATGCATGTGTCTGACTTAATCTTTAATTGCCATGCATCTACTTCAAAGAGGCATCCACTTCAAATATGGACACCTCTAATAAACACGTTGCCAGCCACATCATTATGAAGAGTCAGTTCCTACCCTCCCAGCCCCCACACTCTTGTTTTACAGATCTTGGTTGATTTCCATAACTGACCTTTGAGACCACTGATTTAAATTCACCAATAAAGAGTGAGCCCAAGAACCCTAGGCCCCCGCCCTGGACCTCAATAAGAGCAGAACCCCAGGTTCTTCCTCTCTTTCCCTCTCTTTCCCCCTTCCCCCCCCCATTTCTCCCTCTCCCCACTCACAACCTTGCTGTGTGGTCCCAGGTATGCCATGTAAGTTCCAGGATCTGTAACTAATCAACATTTTTTTCAAGGTTTCCCGACGGCTATTGCTGAGGATGTCTTGCAATCATAATAAGAACCATAGGGACTGGTCTAGGCAACACTGGTTATCAATAGGCTGAGACCAGCACAAAACAGAAATGTTTGGGCCTAAAGAACTTAACTTATGGTTTAGAAAAGGAAAAACATTCAGGACAGATTTGGGGAAGCTCTAGTGTTTCTGTATTTTACTTTTGTTTTTAATATTGATAAACCAGAGTCACAAAAAATCTTTTGAATAGTCCCCAAATTTGGCTTTATAGATGGACAGCACTCACTGATTAGTTAAGTACGTGCATGTTTGTAAAAACCAGTGAGAACACGTGTGTTTGTGCTTGTGTCTAAAGTTAAGTTTTGCCTTTAATGGAGCATAAGAGATCAGAGAAGTCATATGTGCTTTCAAGCATTTAATAAGCAGAATTCGAACCTTAACAAATTCATTTATTATAAAAGTTAGAGAGTGCTGAGAATACATACTTGTCCCATCACATGAGATCTTCCATATTTGATCTTTGTGAACTTTAATATGGGAACATTATATGTACCTCATCACGTAATATTAAGGCTTAAAATGAAACTCCCTGATTCCTGGCTTGAAAAACACATCCCATTTTAAGCAATTTTCATTACATACAGCATATACCCTTATTGGATTCTGCCTGGCTCTGTCCAGAGTGGAATTTGGGGAAGCCAGTGGGACTTGGTCAGTATCCTTTCTCGCCTTCTGAAAGTCCACCGGCCCATAAGCCTCACTACCCTAAGAGCAACTCCAGTCAACAGGTAGGGCAGCAGTCCCCAACCTTTTGGCACCAGGGACTGGTTTCGTGGAAAGTAATTTGTCCACCCACTTCGGGGTGGGGTGGGTGGTTTCTGGATGATTCAAATGCGTTGCATTTATTGTGCACTTTATTTCTATTATTATTACATTGTAATATATAATGAAATAATTATACAATTTACCATTGTGCAGAACCCAGTGGAAGCCCTGAGCTTAGTTTCACTTGCCACTTACTGATAGTAAGTTAATATGACTTAACTTACTTGATATGACTCTGCAAGCAATTGATTTATTTTGATCTCTGTGCAGTCAGACCACTTTACTAATGATAATCTGTATTTGCAACCGCTCCCCAGCACTAACATTACTGCCCCAGCTCCACCTCAGACCATCAGGCATTAGTTTCTCATAAGAAGTGCACAACGTAGATCCCTCACATGCGCAGTTCACAGTAGGGTTTGTGCTCCTATGAGAATCTAATGCCGCTGGTTATCTGACAGGAGGCGGAGCTCAGATGGTAATGCAAGAGATGGGGAGTGGCTGTAAATACAGATGAGGCATTGCTCGCTTGCCTACCGCTCACCTCCTGCTGTGCGGCCCGGTTCCCAACAGGCCATGGACTGGTACGAATCCATGGCCCGGGTGTTGGGGACCCCTGAGGCAGGGGCAGGAAGTAGACAGTTTCAGCTGCCCAGAGGTGGAGCTGGAAGAGGAGCAGGATGAGAGCACAGTGCTATTCTGCATCCAGTTAAGGAAAAAATGTGTCTCTTATGCCAGCAAATATAACTTTTGTCATTTAATCTCCATGTGCCTCAATTTTCTCATCTCTAAAATAGGGAAAATGATAATGTCTTCCTCGGAGTTGCATTATGACCATTAAATGAGTTAATATCTACTAAGCAAGTAGAACAATGCCTGGGACACAACTGAATAAGCCATAGGCCAATTTTTCTATTGCCATGTACCCATGGCAATTTGTCCTAAGTCACACAATTAGTAAGAGATTGGAACAAGAACTTGAATCTAGATTTCTCAACCTCCATAGCCCAGGACTCTGCTCTTTCAAATTCTTTTCTCTGCACTTTGGTATTTAGTTGGAACTGTGAATTGGTGAGGAGAGATAGCTTCTTTCTTTGCAGCCAGGTTTAGCAGACACACAAGCCATTTGCAGAGAGGGTCAGAACAGCTCACAAGCCCAGTTCAGCAGAAAACCCTTGCAGTTACCTGCAGTTTCACCAGTCACAGTCAGAAGCTTGTCCCAACCATCTCAGTCACTGAAAGTGTTTTGAGAAGGAAGGAGCTAAACCCACTCTAATATTGTCTTAAAGAGGGCGCCAAATAAAGCAGCTCAATAGAAACAGTTTTAAAACCTTAATCTTGTCTAAATTGAGATCAATCTGTTCATTGTGGGCATCAAACCTAATGAGGCAGTTAGAGGTGACTAATCCAATGCAGAAATTTCCCTTCATGCCTCCCCACTGTGGTGAAGCCCACACTGCTGTAATATAAAAGGCTGCTTGTGACACAGCTGAGACACCTGCTGAACACACCTGTACCAGCTCATCAGGGTTCATGTGTAATGTGTCTGTACAAAGGTTGTAACACCAGGATGAGCAGAGAGACCCCTGGACAATCCAGTGACACTCTCTAGCCAAGGGAGAAAATGCCAATGGGACGAATGGTGACCAACAGATTTAAGGCAAAGCTTTTCCCTCCATAATAATGTCGGGTCATTATGAGTCTTGTGTTTCTAAATCTGGACTTTTTCTTAGGAGACAGTTGACAAGACAATGAACGTAAAAACTAGGAGGTCTGAGTTTCCTTGAGATTCTGGAAAGGAAGAGACAAGAGCGTGCTGTACTCAGAAGGAGACATAGTGTTATGAGGCACTGAAGAACTTTTAAATTAAAGAGACTTCCTGGTTCTGTTCATGCTTGAATATTCCTCAATAAAGGGAACAGCATTAGGTTTATGGATAAGGCTAACAAGGTTTTTAGAATAAAGTTGCCCAAAAACTCTGTCTGAAAGCAATCAACTCACTTAGCATTTAATATGGGCATTGTTACATGGAGTTTCATGAAAATTAAGTATGTTAATATTGTTTGGCGGCAAGAAAATATATCATGCTTTTCAGATATTCCCAAGAGTGCTCAGAAAGGAAAATTTGCTGCTGCTTGGCAATATTCCAGAAAGCTAATTACCCAAGAGATGATTTATGAAAGCCTGCATAGATTGTTGTTCTTCACATGCTTCTGCACAGGTGAGACTTTGGCTTGCAGTTTTCCTTAAACCTCTGTGCCTTCATGTATGCTCTTCCCTGGACTGAGGATGTCACTTGCGCTTGTCACTAGTTTTTCTTAAAAATGCCTACTTATGTTTTAAGACTCAGCTCAATTGTCACTTTTGCTATGAAGCCTTTTATGACTCCCCTCTGCAAAATGAGTCAATGCTTTGGCTCCACGAATGTACACAATCATGGCATTGTTAATATTCCATCACATTTATTATTTAAATATCTAGTCCTGCTGATAGATTAGTAATAAGTTCCTGGTGAGGGACAATATCTTACTTTCTTTGTATCTACAATATGTAATAATTCGTAGAATTTAGATTTCATTAGTTGCTTTGAAAGAAGGGAGGAATAGAGTAAGGGAGGGATGAAAGGAAAGCCTATCATTGTCTAACAAGGTAGGGGAATTCCATAGTCCTGGAAAATAAAAATATTATGGAGAGGAAGAGTATGAGACACAGAGTCAGAGAAAACAAGCTTAAATTCCAGTTTTTTTCACTCACTATCTGTGACCTTGGGCAAAGTTCTAAACCTAAGTTTTTTTAGTAAAATTACAAGAGTATTAACATTAAATGAAATAATATATAGAGAACAAAAAGCACAGGACATGTAGTAGTTACTCTAAGGTTTAATTATTGAATACTGGTTGAGTAAATTATAGACTAATTGCTTTTTAAAATTCTGAACAAAATAAAACACACTTGGCAAAGACTCAGAATTTCTGCGTATCAAGCTAATTTTCTTGCAAATATCCATTTATCTTTGTACTGCTAAAGCAATGGCAACAGCAAATTTTCTTGTTGATAGAATGCCTCCCAAAGAGCTTACATGACACACTGACTTTTCTTGCCAGAATTAATTTTAGGGGGTAAGACATTTTTTTTTTTAGTCTGTTTAGTCCATGAAAGTACATTGTCCACATAAGAATCTTTAGGCTCATAAGTAAAGCAGAAGCCCATATTTAAGCAATTAACCATAAAAATAAAAAAGACGATCAGAAACACAATGAATGGAATTGGCAATCTGCCCTGTCCACACTGCAGAAATCCAATTTGTCTTTAGCTGTAATGTGCATCTCTAGGAGATCTCACTTTTGTCACACTACTCTTAGTATATATTTCCTCAAGACTCCCATGGTCAATCTGCTCTGCTTACAAGAGCAGGAGACAGATCCCCCTTCACCCTCTTTCTTTTCACACACTGCCTTCAGCACCCATGCCAAGAAGATGCCAGTAGAAAAGGAGAGCAACAAAAGGGGAAGTGTATTTAATAGCATAACCTGGTCCCACCTAACTGTGTGAGCAGCCACTTACTTCTAACCCACATCTTCAATTCCAATCCAGTTAACCTCTCCTCTCCTTTATACCTTCACATTGCATGCTCAGTTTCTTGTTCCTTTTCTTTGAACCTTTGTTACCACTATTCTCTCTGAAATATTCTCTGTTCTCCTTGTTCTTGCCCATCCTTCAAGACCCAACCCAAGATCCACCTATCTCTGAAGCCTCTCCTGCTGACTATGGCCTGCATCATGCAATTCCTCCCTAACTCTTGTCCCGAGTTCACATACATACCAAACAATAGACACCATAATCAAGTTAATCTTCTCTAACCACTCTTATTACACCTTACCACTTATAGTAAATGTTTTGTGGCTTATCTTCTCCATTATGCTGTTTGTACACTCTTAGAAAAACAAATTCAATTTTAGCATATGGGCAGTCACTCAGAAAATAATTGATTTTTCGCTGATTGAAGAATCTTCCATCACTCATCTCTGAAGGATGAATAACAATCCTTGACTAGAGGAGACCTCACCTAAATACATGCATACTATATATATACACATACATACATGAATTTCTCAGGAGAACAAAGCATAGATTACAAAATATCTAGGTTCAAATCCAAATTCTATTATTTACTAGATTTGTAGCCTTGAAAAAATTACTTTTAACCTTTGCTTTCCAATCTTAAATGAGAAAATAATACCTGCAAAGAAGCCATTTCCATCAGTATAAAATGAAGATAATAATAGTACCTACCTCATAAGTTTAATGGTGAGGATTTAATGAGAAAAATGGAATAAAATGAAATATTTTAGAATTGTGCTGGGCACCTAGTAGGTGTTCAATAATTTTACTATTATCATTATTATTATGGTGATGAATAAGTGTGTAATATGTGTAAAGCATCTAACATTTTATTTGGCACATGATAGATCCTCAATAATAAATAGTAATGAAGAGTAATTCCTTACCTTCTGCTTTTCTCCTTAGGTGTTCCCTTTCCTTCTAAAATTTGAGAACTCTAGTAGGTTTTTACAGTTAACATTGTGAGTGAACTTACAGTGAATCTTTTCACATCATTTCCTCAGTAGGAAAATGGCTGATGCATTATTGATCTCTCTTAATAAGCTGAAGACTGACTCTACAATGCTATGAAAAGATGGTGTACCAAATAAAGTCCATTCATTTGTTCTACAATATTGATGGAATACACCAGACATCATTTCAATACTGGAAGCATAGCAGAGAATAAGACAAGTATGCTATATGTATTGAGTTTACATTTTAGTAGAAGAGAAACACAGTAATCAAATAATCAGAAGAATAACAATTCCAGAAATTGACAAAGATAATGAATAAGAGAAATAAGGCTACGTATCCTAGTGAGACTAGAGAGGGTGGAATAAATAAGCTATAGCAATCATGGCAGCCCTTCCTGGGAAGTTGACATTTGAACCAAGACCTGAATGATGAGAGTATATATATATGCAACAATTTAAGGAAATAATGATCCAGAAGGAGGGAAAATACAGTGCAAAAACCCTAGGCAAGAAAAGTGCTGAGCTCACATTATTGGTATAATGATAATTTGACAAACAGCATGTCAAAGATGACAATGATTACACTCCATGGGTATATGAGCTTTGGGTAGTTTTCATCAAGCCTTGAGCTCTGGCTATGAATCTACTCCTGGCAAGGGAATATTATATGTTAGTTCACACTGTGCTTTTTGCAAACTCACCATTCATGGCATGTTACCAAATTATTTCTATTAGACAGATGAACATAAAGTTCTTCTTTTTATAGCCAATCTCTCTCCTTTAGGACAGAGTGCTGTAAGCCCACATTTCCTTATTCAGCAAGATTTCCCACCAAAGGCCTTATTTTCAGAATTACATAAATAATCATTTTCCTGTGATGGCCCATATCATATTTGGGATTTAATTCATTCGTATTTTTATAGCTGATTAAACTTGTCATTCTGCTAAATTTTAGCTATTATGTGTCAACAGTTTTGTCTACATTAATAACCTCCCAATGCAAAGGTGCCATAATTAAGAATCTTGTTTGGACAGAATTGTTGCAGTACTGGTACTTAGAAGGAGAAAAGAAAAGTAAGGAGTAAAAAAGCAATTTATATTCCTAATGTTTAATGTTTATGTGTGGAGTGGACACTAAATACCTGTATACACAATGCTCTGCGAAGAAGGACTGGAATCACCTGCTGTAATATTTTATAGTTATCAGGTATAAAGTAGCTCTTATAAAATATTCATACAATTAATTTTCCACCTTAAAATAAAAGGCCTTGTTCAAAGCCAAGGTCTAAAAATATTAGTGAAAATTAGAGCTATTTAACGTTTATTGATTTGTTAGTACATGGAGGGATAATTAGGCTACAACAAAAGTTACTTAATACATACTATGGTTAAGGTACTACATCATATACTTTAAGAGATTAAGAAAAAAATTAGCTATATATCCTTCCTGCTTTGGAAGGCCATAGTATAGAAGATGTAAGATATACACCTGAAGGACTACAAACCATTGACCAGAAAGTGATTTCTTACCAGAGAGATTCAAGTAAAATATTATGATAGGTTAGAGTTAAGATTGATTAGGTTTCATAGAAATCAAGGCATATGAACAGAACAATTAATGAAAGCAATTATTTTGTTCATCATGAAAAAAATATAGAAGCTGGAAACTATAAAGATGGAATACATGAGTTAATTCTGCAGGATTATACTGAAAAATTCATTAGTAGAATAACATGAAATAAAGATGGAAAAGAGGGTGGAATTTTTTTTTTGCATTTTGATAACGTTATTTTTTTTCCATCTTTATTGGAGTATAATTGCTTTACAATGGTGTATTAGCTTCTGCTTTATAACAAAGTGAATCAGTTATACATATGTTCCCATATCTCTTCCCTCTTGCGTCTCCCTCCCTCCCACCCTCCCTATCCCACCCCTCCAGGCGGTCACAAAGCACGGAGCTGATGTCCCTGTGCTATGCGGCTGCTTCCCACTAGCTATCTACCTTACGTTTGGTAGCGTATATATGCCCATGCCTCTCTCGCTTTATCACAGCTTACCCCCATATCCTCAAGTCCATGCTCTAGTAGGTCTGTGTCTTCATTCCTGTCTTACCCCTAGGTTCTTCATGACATTTTTTTCCTTAAATTCCATATAAATGTGTCAGCATATGGTATTTGTCTTTCTCTTTCTGACTTACTTCACTCTGTATGACAGACTCTAGGTCTATCCACCTCATTACAAATAGCTCAATTTCAGTTCCTTTTATGGCTGAGTAATATTCCATTATATATATGTGCCACATCTTCTTTATCCATTCATCCGATGATGGACACTTAGGTTGTTTCCATCTCCGGGCTATTGTAAATAGAGCTGCAATGAACATTTTGGTACATGACTCTTTTTGAATTATGGTTTTCTCAGGGTATATGCGCAGTAGTGGGATTGCTGGGTCATATGGTAGTTCTATTTGTAGTTTTTTAAGGAACCTCCATACTGTTCTCCATAGTGGCTGTACCAATTCACATTCCCACCAGCAGTGCAAGAGGGTTCCCTTTCCTCCACACCCTCTCCAGCATTTATTGTTTCTAGATTTTTTGATGATGGCCATTCTGACTGGTGTGAGATGATATCTCATTGTAGTTTTGATTTGCATTTCTCTAATGATGATGTTGAGCATTCTTTCATGTGTTTGTTAGCAGTCTGTTTATCTTCTTTGGAGAAATGTCTATTTAGGTCTTCTGTCCATTTTTGGATTGGGTTGTTTGTTTTTTTGTTATTGAGCTGCATGAGCTGCTTATAAATTTTGGAGATTAATCCTTTGTCAGTTGCTTCATTTGCAAATATTTTCTCCCATTCTGGGGGTTATCTTTTGGTCTTGTTTATGGTTTCCTTAGCTGTGCAAAAGCTTTGAAGTTTCATTAGGTCTCATCTGTTTATTTTTGTTTTTATTTCCATTTCTCTAGGAGGTGGATGAAAAAGGATCTTGCTGTGATTTATGTCATAGAGTGTTCTGCCTATGTTTTCCTCTAAGAGTTTTGATAGTTTCTGGCCTTACATTTAGGTCTTTAATCCATTTTGAGGTTATTTTTGTGTATGGTGTTAGGGAGTGATCTAATCTCATACTTTTACATGTACCTGTCCAGTTTTCCCAGCACCACTTATGCTTCACAGGCAAATTCTATCAAACATTTAGAGAAGAGCTAACACCTATCCTTCTCAAACTCTTCCAAAATACAGCAGAGGGAGGAACACTCCCAAATTCATTCTACGAGGCCACCATCACCTTGATACCAAAACCAGACAAGGATGTCACAAAGAAAGAAAACTATAGGCCAATATCACTGATGAACACAGATGCAAAAATCCTCAACAAAATACTAGCAAACAGAATCCAACAACACATTAAAAGGATCATAAACCATGATCAAGTGGGGTTTATTCCAGGAATGCAAGGATTCTTAAATATACGCAATCAATCAATGTGATAAACAATATTAACAAATTGAAGGAGAAAAACCATATGATCATCTCAATAGATGCAGAAAAAGCTTTCAACAAAATTCAACACCCATTTATGATAAAAACCCTGCAGAAAGTAGGCATAGAGGGAACTTTCCTCAATATAATAAAGGCCATATATGACAAACCCACAGCCGACATCGTCCTCAATGGTGAAAAACTGAAAGCATTTGCACTAAGATCAGGAACAAGACAAGGTTGCCCACTCTCACCACTCTTATTCAACATAGTTTTGGAAGTTTTAGCCACAGCAATCAGAGAAGAAAAGGAAATAAAAGGAATCCAAATTGGAAAAGAAGTAAAGCTGTCACTGTTTGCAGATAACATGATACTATACGTAGAGAATCCTTAAGATGCTACCAGAAAACTACTAGAGCTAATCAATGAATTTGGTAAAGTAGCAGGATACAAAATGAATTCACAGAAATCTCTTGCATTCCTATACACTAATGATGAAAAATCTGAAAGTGAAATCAAGAAAACACTCCCAGTTACCATTGCAACAAAAAGAATAAAATATCTAGGAATAAACCTACCTAAGAAGACAAAAGACCTGTATGCAGAAAATTATAAGACACTGATGAAAGAAATTAAAGATGATACAAATAGATGGAGAGATATACCATGTTCTTGGATTGGAAGAAGCAACATTGTGAAAATGACTCTACTACCCAAAGCAACCTACAGATTCAGTGCAATCCCTATCAAACTACCACTGGCATTTTTCACAGAACTAGAACAAAAAATTTCACAATTTGTATGGAAACACAAAAGACCCCGAATAGCCAAAGCAATCTTGAGAATGAAAAACAGAGCTGGAGGAATCAGGCTCCCTGACTTCAGACTATACTACACAGCTACAGTAATCGAGACAGTATGGTACTGGCACAAAAACAGAAAGATAGATCAATGGAACAGGATAGAAAGCCCAGAGATAAACCCACGCACATATGGTCACCTTATCTTTGATAAAGGAGGCAGGAATGTACAGTGGAGAAAGGACAGCCACTAGCTATTTTTAAATGGAGACCTGTTAGGTGAACGAAGAGGAAGGTATGCAGCCAGCCTGCTGATTGACAGCTCACAAACCTCCCCAGGTAGTAGCATTATTCTGACAAATTTGTTTCTTTTTCTTCCTTTTCTTTTCTTCCTCCTTTCCTCCCTCCTTCCCTCTTTTCTTCCCTCCTTCCCTCCCTCCCTTCCTTCTCTCCTTTACTGTATTCATTCATCTGATATAAACTCACTATTCCAGCTAGGTGCTGAGGTTAACTAATATATGAGACAAGCATCATCCTTGCCCTCATGGTGCTTATTATTACTTATATTCTAGTATGAGATGTAGAAAAAACTTAATCATAAAACAACTAAATCTACAACATTATAAATTTTGATAAACATTATTAAGGAAACAAAAAAAGGGAAAACATGTTATCTACCTCAGAAAGGGTAATAGAGAAAGGTTTTTCTGAATATGTGGCAGTTAAGCTAAGACTTTTTAAAAATATAAAGACACTCCTGGGTTTTTACTCAAGTGAAATGAAAACCTATGTTCATACAAAACCTGTACACAAATGTTTATAGCAGCTCTGCTTTTAACCATCAAAAACAGGAAACAATCCAAATGTCCTTTGACTGGGGAATGGATAAAGATACTGTTTATCCATTCATGAAACACTACTCAGAAATAAAATATAATAAACTGCTGATGCATGCAACAATATGGATAAATCTCCAATATCATACCATGTGCTAAGTGAAAGAAGCCAGACTCAAAAGGCTGCACACTATATAATTATATGCATATGACACTCTGGAAAAGGCAGTACTATAGGGATATAGAACAGATCAATTGTTGCCAGGGGTTAAGGGTGAGGTAAAATTTCATCTACTGTAAGGGGTTTTATTTGGGGGCTGGAGTGGAGGTGATGAAATTTTTCTGTTTCTACATGGTGGTGGTGATTATATGAGTATATACTTGCCATATTTCATGGAAGTGTACATTCAAAAAGTGACTTTTACTGTAGGTAAATTTAAAAATAAGTAAATATGATTCTACTAAAAACCAAACCAAAACACTACTTATTTATAATAAGGCATACTGGGGAGAGAGGGATTTACTGTACAAATAGAAAAGCTCATGATCCCATTCATGGCACCTCCTTTTCTGATACGAAGGTAAACAGAAGACAAATCTGGTCAATGAGCCAAAGCCTATAGCACAGGAGGGGAAATCATCTTTGAGAATATTTTATTTTGGTCATGTCAGACCTAATCAATGATTCCTCACTAAATTCTAAGCCTTTTGAATATAAAAATACCATCTTACTCTTTTTAACTACATTTATACAGTGTAGAAATATTTCCCAAACTATATATAATGAGATCCATTTGTCATCTTGTCTCAAAGCTATGTAATTTCAAATAATTAAATACTTTTGTCTGAATTATATAAGAACAAAAAGTAGAGTACTATGAGATATCCAGAAAATCGCATTATTTTTATTTCTGCATATAGTTGGCCAAAACTTCATATGGTTTTAGATTTGTGATTACGTATATTATGTGAAAAATAGTATGAATGCATTTATTCTACTAATTATGGAAAAAGAACACCTATAAAACAAATTCCAATGAAGTTACTTCAAGCTTAAATCTTATTTTGAGAGGAATTTGTGCCAAAATATCTAAATAGTCATATTAATTCTTAAAATGAATTTGCTATAGAGACATAGCTTTTGTCATGATTTAGTCTAGGGGAGTTAGTATATTCAAGTGATTTTCATGCCTTTGTTAAAAATATCAGAATATCCAATGATAGCATAAGAGATATTTTAGACTGTATATCGGGCATAGCTATCTTTATAGAAAAATGGGTAGGCTGAGTAAACTTAATGAGAAACCAGAGAGTGGGCTTATCTTAAGTCATTAAAAGCTGGGGACATGAGAAAATGAAGAGGAGCTGAGCCCTGTACTAGTTAAGAATTAGAAGTGTCTCATGTAGCTATTAATAGAAACCCTGAAAGCAACGATGAAAACAGAGGCACATCTGTAAAATTACTGTGGAAGATCATGTCCAGACAATAATTGCAGCTTACATAAGTTGGTCAGTGTTGAAGACTTAATATTGATATTAAAACAGTGAGACCCAAACATTCAGAAATTATTGTGGTAATTAGTTTTTGAAATTCAAATACTGGAGTTTGAAAATCTCAAATGCTTTTAAACAACCGTGCCTCAGGGGCCTCCCTGGTGGCGCAGTGGTTGAGAGTCCACCTGCCGATGCAGGGGACGCGGGTTTGTGCCCCGGTCCGGGAAGATCCCACATGCCACGGAGTGGCTGGGCCCGTGAGCCATAGCCGCTGAGCCTGCGCGTCCGGAGTCTGTGCTCCGCAACGGGAGAGGCCACAACAGTGAGAGGCCCGCGTACCGCAAAAAACAAAACAAAACAAAAACAACCATGCCTCATAAATTTGTGAATGCCTCTTAGATTTACATATTTTTTCATATCTAAGGTCTCAAATAAAATATATAACTCAAATGCCTACCTAAGAGAAGTCTAATAAAAGAGTAAACAAATATCTTCCTCAGAGTCCCAAAAGAGAAGACATAGTTCAGAAATACGGAGCATTCCTAATTTAAAAATGTGATATGAATAAAGCAATATTGGTAAGTATGATTCAACCATAGTACAACACCACAATAAAATTTAATAAGTGACTCTGAAATGTAAAGTTGAAAAACTAATTTCTAACAAAATAGCATATGAAATCATGTTTTGAGTTCTAGAGCAAGTGTTTTTAATCTGAGTAAAAAGTTGATCAGACAAAAGTTTATCAGAATTTTAGGAATTGATTTTGAGATACGATGTGCCCAGGATTTGGAATGAGAAAACGAACATTAAAAGAAACAGACCATGTTGCTCTGAATAATATCAAGCTATATGGCCAAAATAAATATTAATCAATACTGCAGGAAGAATCATTCAGAATACACTCCTACAACATATTAACCAGGCATTATTTTTCTAATTATCTAAATAAGTATGAAACTTCTGATTTTAAAAGCATAGACTTTATAAGTGGTGAATCCAAATAATTTGGGAATAGCTCATTAAAATTCAAATAGTTATTACTGAAGTAGTTTGACCTTTACTTGTAACATATTTTTAAGATATATACTTTCCAAAGCTATGCTTAAAAATTATAGATATAATCCAAGTATAATCTGATCTGATTCCATATGACCTCTTATTTTCAGATTCAGACATGTCTATACTATAGGCCAAGACTTTGTTTTGTCATTCATCTGTTGATGCAAGTAGGGTCAGGCTTTAAACTCTCCAGTTATTATTCTTTGCTTAGAAACCCTGAATAGAAGATATTTGCAGTCCTCTTGATGGTAATCAGAAAGCTAGCAACTTGTGGGGTATCACACTGACCCCCATGTCACCTTCCTACCAAGAAGATCCATAAAAAGACATCACTTCTGAGTCACTACTTTCTTATATCCATTCACACTTTTATGATATTAGTCCTGAGACAAGCATTTAGAGTGAAATCTTTACCAAGGCCACGAACAGTGTATTTTTAGCAGAATAAAAGAGAGCAATCATTGTACCAAGAAAAAGATAAACCCCTAACCTGGCTACAGTCATACCATGGCTCTGAGATTAAACCATCCCATACAGCATGTATACACCATACAGCAATCTACATTCAATGCCCTCAGTTTCTTCTTAGCAAGTATCTCATTGGTTATCTTTCTAATAAGTGACTTTATTTCTAACCCTTCTACTCACCAGGACTCTGTTCTCAGTGATGGAAAATCCCAAAATTGAGGCTTCCACTTATTCTGCCTTTATAGTCAATCACCCTAAGAACTTAGAATCCTTGTATTTTCACCCAGGCTCAAAAAACTCCCTTTATCATCAGACTACAGTTAATTTTAGTCATCATTTCTCAAAATGTGAGATTATGTACGCACAATATGATCTCAAACAGTGATCCTTAGAAAGCGAACAAACAAAAAAGGATTCTAGGATCAATAGGATTTAAAAATGCTACATACTACAGTTCCCACCTTCCACTTTGTAAATCCTTTATGCATTTTAGCATAGTGGATTTATGTAAAATCCTATAGATAAACCTTGAACTTTGAACACCCCAATATTTGCAAAATTCATTTGACTAAGGTATCTCTTATTCTGAGAATACCTACCAACATCCTTTTAAATCTAGGATTCTGGAAAATATGCTTTGAAAAGTTTTGTTATATTGTGTATTATTGTTGTCTTTTTAATCTGTCTCTCTAATTTTTAAGACACTATGGTATATATGAGGGCTGCTCACCAATACTTCTCATTCTCCTCCTTTTATGTCCATGTGGGGATTTTATCTCTCCTTCCCCTTTAAGTTAGGCGTGGCCATATGACTGCTAAAATCAGTGATATATGATCAGAAGTGTGTCATTTTCAGGTAGAAGCACTTAATTCCTGATGTGAGTCTAGCCAGAGTGCTCCCAACCACAACACTACGAAGAAGTCATTATCATTCCTATATTGTGAATGACAAAACTAATTTTCAGAGAAGGCTAGAACAGGATTCTAATTTGTGTACTTTACTTTTTTTGCATTTTATTTTATTTATACAGCAGGTTCTTATTAGTTATCTATTTCATACATATTAGTGTATATATGTCAATCCTAATCTCCCAATTCATTAATTTGTATACTTTAAATCTTATGCTTTTTCTACCACAACTTGCTGCCTGAGGTTGATATTCATAACACACTAAAATGCACCTCTCATCTTCCAAATGAAATGTTATTCCTTTCATGAATTTATTTTTGCATCCGTCATTCATGTGAAATTCAGAACACTACTCCACCTAAAGTTCAGTTTCATTAGTGTAAATGGTTTGAGTTAAAGCCAACATTACTTATTTCCCAACCAAAAATAGGTATCTATGCATTTCTTCCTTTGAGTTAATATAAATATGATGAAACTGAATATTTCCCAATATTATTAACATAGCTCAAACCACGATACTTTTGAAAAACTGGGTATTTTAATTGGTATATACCAATGTATTAGGCCCTGGGTGGAGACTAGAACATAGATAAGTTTACAGCTAAGTAGAGGAAAGGAATTTGTCGACAACTATTATACAAATAATAAAATTAGGACTAACTTGAGGTTCAAGAAGTGAACTGTGGGAACAACACTGAAGATGACTGAATGCTTTCTGGGGAGACCATAGAAAACTTTCTGAAGGAATGGAAGTCATAGTAGAGTCTGGTGACCATTTGAAGGGCCCTGAGACCCTTTCAGAGGGCTACAAAATCAAAACTATTTTCTTAATTATATAAATGTATTATTTGTCCTTTTTATGTGTACAGTGAAATCCTCCCAGAGGCTACTTCATGTGTGCTATCATAACACAACGAATGCAGAAGCAGTTACTAAAATCCAGCTATCTTCTATGAATCTAGAAATTTACATACTTAAGTAAATATTTAAAACAATGCCACTATTTTCACTTTTTCTTTTGGAAACAAGTTATTTTTATTAAAACATTTATGTTAATATATGGGTTTTTCATTTTGCTTTAAAATAGATTAATAATTAAATATTTTAAAATATCTCAGATTAATTAAAACCATGCTAATTAATGGTGTGTAGTACATCAGAATGTCTTCTATTTTTCTAAAAGGAAATGTTAAACAAGTAGGCAGGAGATTTGGAATCAATCCCTTCTGCTTCTTCTTCTAGTTTCCTTAACACATTTGGGAAAGCCATTAAACTCTTAGTTGTAATATCCTCATTTGTAACCTAGGGATAGTAACATCTGCTTTGTAAGCTTTACAGTTTATGTTTACACCTGTATTTTAAGTTTATTTTATATAAACTTATGAAAATTAAATGAGATTCCATAAATTAAAACAAACACCACTACCACCACTTTATACCAAAAAAGACACTATAAATGCTCAGTATTGTTAGGATTCTCTTCTAACTCATTTTTTCCTTTATATTATTTTCATCCAAAACACTTACTAAAATCACTTTCATTCTCTTCTATAAATTGACCAAAAAGTTAAATACTTTTACCAATATTTTAACTCTGAACTCTAGATAAACTCTGCTAGTCATGTCTCAGGGCAGAATTCTAGTAACCAAGCATTGCTGGTAAAACTCATGTAACAAAATAGATTTGAGTCATAAAATGTGTAATCACCACTCTCAAATATGTCTTTAATGTCACCCCCAAAACTTACCATTTTTTCACATTCTTCCCAACCATTTTAAAACATTACCAATTCTCCTAAAACTCTAATATCCCTGCTGAAACCATCCAACCATAAATACATGTATGCCTGTACCCAGCAGACAACTTCATCTTTTACTTCCCAGAGCAAATTTTTTTCAGCATAAGTGCACTGAATGCCTATTAAATACCAGACATTTCTCTATGTGCTGGGAATATAGTGATTTGATAGCCATATAATATCCCTGGCTTCCTACTCCTTAGATCTAAAGGAAAAGAAAGACAATAAATATATGAGAATATTTCAAAGAAATAAATATATGGATGGTTAGATTAAGTAATATAATAGACAGACATAGATTGATTAGTATGAGAAATTCAGGTAGTGATGTGTTATGAAGACAACAAAACAAGGTAATAAGATAGTAACAAGAACAAATAAATACAGTGATCAATAAAAGCACTAAGGAGGAGTCACGTGAGCAATGAGGCAGAGAGTACTGGTTACTTATCCCAGTATCACTACTCCCTTCTTAGCAGTAGAGCTCCAATTTTTACTGGGTACATGGCCATCAAGAAAAAGTAACATATTTTCTGTGCTCTCTCACAGCTAGGTGTCACTATATGACCAAGTTGCATCCAGCAAGATCTAAGCAGTGCCTTGTGTTAGTAATGGGAGGTCTTCTTAAAAGGGAGGGGATGAACCATTCTTTTCTGCTTCCTCCATCCTACTGCCTAGATTTTGCTTTAACTGCAATGAAAAGATGCTGGTGGGGTAAGGGGAAAAGCCTGTGGAATTTGTCAAGATTTGCATTTGAGAATGAACACTGGCTGAACATTCTCCCAGAGAATGGGCTATGGGGCAATTTGGAAGCAAGGTAACTGGATAGGAGGCTATTGCAATCATTCAAGAGCCACGTGACGATAATTAGGGCAGCTGCAGAGAAAGTGGTTATACTTTGAACATATTTTGGAAGAGAAGCCAACAGGACTTGCTGTTAGCTGAATGTGGAGTGTAGCAAATGAGAAAAAGATACATCAAGGATAACACCTAAATTGTTGGCTAGGCCAACTGGGTCAACTGTAGTACCATTTACTGAAGTGACAGACTGAGGAAGAAGCAGGTCTGAGGGAAAGTGAGGAGTGAAGGACCAAATACCTATTTTAGATGTGAATATTAAACATGGCATGTCTATTAGCCATCCAAACGAGGATACTGAGAAGACATTTGAACATAGGAATCTGGAGCCCTGGGGGTAAAAATGGAACTGGAGATATAAATCAGGGAGTTATTTAATGTATGGGTAGTATTTAGGCTATGAGGTTAGATGAAATCAGTTTAAAAAAAGGATACAGATCAAGAAGGGCAGGGGATTACAGACCATGTGCAACCACAATTAGAGTCCGAGCAGAGCAAGGGAAGCCAGCTAAGAAGGCTGAGAAGGAGAAATCTATGAGGTATAGGAGGGAAAACAGGAGGGGGCGGATCACAGAGGTAGGGAAGGAAGTGCTACAAGAGAGGGTGTCAGATGCTGTTCAGGTCGAATAGAAAGAAAAAAGAGGAGTTCATTATGGGTTTGGCACTGTTCCAGTGAAAGGGTGGGGACAAAACTCTTGAAGTGGAGAGGTGAAAAGGAGCAGGGAAATTCAGCAGTATAAATAGAGAGATGCGTTGTAGAGGAAGAACTGTCTTTTGTTTTTTTTTAATTTTTTGTATTTTTTAAGATAGATATATTAAAAGTCTGTAGGCCAACTGGAGTAATCCAGTCCAATGATGCAGGTGAAGGCAGGCTGGAAGGTGTTAGAAAGGACAGGATCTAAAGTACAAATCTCATGGCCTGATACCCACGAGGGATCACGTCTGTTATTGTAACCACTGAACCCTCCATGCCTGGTATAGCACTCAAGACACAGTGGATGCTTAACAATTAAGTAAATGAATGAATAAATGTTATATTCAGTAGTCTTAGTCAGCATATTTTATCACAAAAATCTTTAAATAAGATAATTACATTCCCTATTTTGGGGTTCCCTATAGTCTGCATAATAAGCTAAAAAAAAATCCTGAAGTTGGCACAAGGGCACATAATGGCTCATCTCTGACTGCCTCTCTAGTCTCAGTTCTCTATATACCTACTTGCATCCTATATCCACACTGCAGTGAACAACTAATTCTACATCATGTTTCTCAACTCAGTACCTTCACCACATGTGTTCTCTGTTCTTGCAAAAACTTCCCCTCATCAACACTCTGTGTTTTGCTAATTCCTATTTATTCTTTAAGACTTAGCTCAAGTACTGTTCCATTTAGGAAGATGTGTGTGCTTCTCTTCTGAACTAGAGCCCCTCAGTGCTCCCAAAGAAACTGTGCAAACCTCCTACAAAATAATTATATAGAATTTGCTTAAGAATTTATTTCCATCATTTAAATTAAGCTATAAAATAAATATGCTTTTTGTCTCTGAATACCCAGAACCTAGCTCAAGACATTTAATTAGTGCCATTAAGTAAATATATGGTATCTATGGTACCCTGATGATGGCCATGTTTATTAATCAACCAAAAACATTTACTCCCTAAACATCTTCAGCAAATGGGGGTGTCTATATTGAAATCCTCCTTGATTTTCTTGTTGCTATATGATTAAAAATTCAGACACTTAATAGGCTCCCAATCTTAAAAGAGTTTGCAATATAAGTGGGCAAGCGTCTATAAAATAGCACAGCATCATCATGAATTAGTTAGAGATCGCAAATACTAGGGTTTCTACCGGCCATGCTTCGTCTTTTGCAAATATCCTTAATGAACCACAGTAGTGCTACTGAGACTGGATGTGACCTTAGAAGCTTTCACAACATAGTATTCTCAGGCACTCAGTATCAGAGTTAGCATAAGAAATGAAATTTTATTATCTATCCATGAATTAGTACAATGGGTTGGATGAGAGTAATTCCCTGGATAAATGAAACAAAGTTGGAGTCAGCTTTGGTGATGGAGGGAGATTAACATGCTAAGGAAGTTTGAAGCTGGTGTACACTCTAGGAAAAGAACAGGTAGTGTCATGGCAC
Source organism: Phocoena sinus (assembly GCF_008692025.1). NCBI lineage: Eukaryota > Metazoa > Chordata > Mammalia > Artiodactyla > Phocoenidae > Phocoena > Phocoena sinus. The sequence continues at coordinate 75,479,600 of NC_045770.1, forward strand.
TAGGTAGTGCCAAAAGGAAGTCGCTTAGTTAGATAATGGGACAGAGACAAAGAATGAATTTGGGTGTGTTTTTTTTTTTTCCTAATGGTTTAGTATGGTTTCATAGTTTCTTATAAAAACAATGAATGTTCTCCAGTCTTGACATCAATCCCCATGTATGTTAGTACAGCTCTTACCTATATGGTAGCCTATAGGCTAGGCCAGGTGAAAAGGGACAGATTGATCTTAAAGGTTCTGAAATCTGGTGTTTAAAAATATAGGTAAAAAGTTATCTGAACAAGGTAATATCTTAGCAGAACTCTGAGATTTGTAGTGCTAGATACAAATTATATGTTATATAATCTGTTATATCTTATATAACTGTATTATAAGGCTGCAACCTTCTTGAAGGCAAGAGCCTCAGTTTAATTATCCCTGAATTGCCTGGCACATAGGCCAGACACATGGCACCTAATATGTGCCTATTCTAGGACCTCCTAGAACAGTATAGTTTCTTCATCTTCACAGAACTTCTCATGATCACTTAGGGGATATGGGTCCCATGAATCTTCCCTAAAGGAATACAGTAGAGAACAAACTTCAGGCACCCAAGCTGTGGTGTAAAGCCCAGGAGTGAGCTTTCAAACAAGAAGAAATAGAAAAGGTAAGAGTGGCAAAATAGTTTGTAAATGTCACATGCTCTGATAATTTAAATGTAATATAATTAACAAAAGTGGAAGATGAGAGAAAGTATAAAGTAGAACATGCCTGTTGATGATCTCATTGGTATTAACTTACAAGACAAAGTAGCAAAATTGTAAGCATTTGTAAGAGGGCGAAGATAACGTGAACATGATATTTGTCATTAAAATTGAGTAATGGAAGAGAAAGAGGGGTAGAAAGGAGAAGATATTCCTTTTTGTTTGCTGTAGGTAGCTAATAGATATTATCTTTAAAAGACAGCACTAAAGATAATAGATAAAGAAAGATATTGGTCTACTAGAAATGACTAGAACAAAAAGATGTTATCCTAAAAAACAAAATAAATCCCATAAGGCAGAAATTAGAATTTCTAGTAGTTTATCAATAAATATATGTCTTAACTTTATTAAAAAAAAGAAGATTGAAAAGATCCATATTCAACTGTTTACTGGATACAAGAGACACACCTAATAGAAAGTGGTTCAGAACAGTTACAAATAAAGGGCTAGGCAAAGATATGCCAGGCAAATGCAAAGGTAAAGAAAGAAGAAGTAGCAATTTTAATATCAGACAAGGCAGGATTTAACCCAACAATGACACTTTATAATCTAAAGCCTACAACTAAAAATAAAGGTAAAACAGTTAATTATGTGCTAAAAAAACCAGCAGTAAATTTGAATTAGACACACTAGAATAAATTCATTATTTTTTTCCTCCCAAATAAATATTTACTAGCTCTCACAACAGGAGAAGTTTAAAAGTAAAGAAAGCTCAGGAACAATGAGCTCATCTAGTGCCCAGATGGTAGAGCTGAGAGCTCCAGTGGTAAGGGATGGCTCCAGATTTGAGAAATCATAGATACTTGATAAGTCTGGGATATCCTTTGTGCCAGAAAGCAAGGAGATGATCAGACTTATTTGCCAGGTCAAAAGGACACAGCATCCAACATAGAGGGACTTCTACTGGTCAAAGATACAAAGAGATACAACTTAAGCATCAATAAGAATAACTGAAATTGACCAAACTCATTGCATATATAAAAATCTGTAAATTCATGATGATATGTGAGAGAAGGAGATAGAGGGGGAGAGAGAAAGAGTACCACACCTCTCCCAATTAACTGGTGATAATAGAAGTAACAGACACCAAATCCTTTCTCTAAAAATTTAACAATGAAATGCTTTTCCTCTAGGAATTATATTTCAGGTTACCCAAGTCACCCTATTATATGAAAAAATTTTTTCTGTATAAAAAATTATTTGCAACCTCCTATGCAATTATTGATTCTGGCAATGATTATTAGGTTCAGGAACCATGAAACGCTGATGGGAAAAAAACAATAGAAGGATGAAGCAGTCACAACTTGAAAGTGCTGGTAAATCAGTATCACCAGAGGGGAGATGGCCAAGTATTTTGTGTCTCTTGGTGTGATGGACATAAGAATACAGTGTCATCTATGCAATATCCTTAGCAAAATGCTTGAACCTGATTCTAATAGAGTGTCAGTCTCCAGAGCTTACTTCCAGTTTACAGGAAATAGTAAGGACAGAAGATGCAAAGAGACACATCTATAATGTGGAATGTTTTTCAGATCAACTGATACAGGTTTTGTTTTTTTTTAAAATAAATCAGTAGTATAAAAAAAATGAAATAAAAAGGAGACATACTATTCCAACATTAAAGAGTCTCAGATTCACAAGAACCATATATAATACTGGACCTGAGTTGGATCCTAATTTAAACAACCCATCAGTTTAAAAAAAAAATGGAGAAATTTTGATTATAGATCAGGTTTTAGATGGTACAAAAAATGAGCATGAATTTTGTTATGTGTGATAACATTACTATGGTTATATAAGAAAATGCCCATAGGTTTTAGAGATACATATTGAAGTCTGTAGGTTGAAATAACATGATGTCTGGGATTTGTTTTTAAATTCTTCAAGGAAAAAAAAATGAGAAGAATAGAAAGAGACAGGTGAAGCAAGTGTGACAAAATCTAGATAAATTTTTGAGTTTTGGAGATGTATTTGTGGGCCTCTCATTCTGTTAACTTTATTTTGTGAATGTTTAAAATTTTAGAATAGTTCTTACTAAATGAAAAGAACAAAAAGGAAAAATTACTTGTTTGTTTAATAAAATATGAGAATAAGAAAAGAAATAAGGCTTCTATGGAAACATAAAACTCCAATTAAGAGCAGAAAACAGTGGCTAATTTGTTTTCAAAAAGAAAACAAATACGGCACATCAAGCTATTTTTTATGAACCTTATTCAAATTGTAATGCAAATGCTAACCTTTGTAAATGGGATTTTAAAAAATGTGTCCTGAGGCAATTTATATTTATTATCATGTTTCTGGCTAAAACCAAGGAAACCAAATTCTAGTGAAAAAAACTGCATTTCCTTTCTACCTGAGCTGAGCATGAGGGAAATTGGTAGCTTTCCTTTTCTCTGCATTTTTCCTTTTGCAATAAAGCATTTAAGTTTATTTGTTAGCAAGGCCTGTTCTGTGGTCAGGAAAGCTCTTGGTAGATTTGGGCATTTAATACCAGCAAATGGAATCATGGATGGTGAAGTTGATCTAACGTTTGGCTTGTAAGAAATGCTGAACTAAATAATCCTGCAGTATTCTAAAGAGGTCTGTTGGTATAGTATGTCTTTATGTCTATTCACAATCAAAAATAAATCACAGGATTAGCTTACCTAGCAACAAACAATAGGGTATAGAGTGTCAAAGAAATCAGAGACCTGATCTTTGCAATTGAATGTCAATCATTTCTACAATTCTGTTATATCTCATTAGGATGAGCATAAAGGGCTTGTCCCTAACTGAAACTGCAAAACCAGTGTAATTTATATTTTGGCATCCACTAACATCCTTGGCTCCCATCTTTCTACCTTGGTGTTATCCTCTTCCTTTTTGGTCCTTCTGATCTATGACAATGATAAAATGATGGACATGTTTACTGCAATGAGCCCATGACTTCATAGACAAACCTTCCCAGAACTATTGACATTTTTAAAGCCCCAACACTCGATCCAAAAGGGACAGCGATCTGTTAGGGAAATCTCAGCAACTAGCACATATTGTAAGTAGAACAGAGGAGAACAAGGCAACTACACTCAATGATGGCAATGGTTAATACTGAGTATAGACTATGTGCCGGTTCTTTACATGCACAATTCATTTAATCCTCACAAAAATCTTATGAAATGGGTGCTACTATTATCACTGAATTACAGGAAATTGAGGCACAGAGGAGTGAAGCAACTTGCACAGATCACACAGCAGGTCAGTGATAGAGCAATGTTAGATCTCAGTCAGTCTAACTCAAAACCAGTGATTGACATAAGCCAGGCGGCGTGCTAGGCACTTTGTATTATATACAGATTCCCCTTGCCTCTGCAACTTGTTTTTTTTGTTTGTTCATCTGTCCATTTGTTTATTTATTTAGTAACTTGACTGAATAAATTTTGTGAAGCCAATTTCCCCTGCTGTGTGAGGCCTGATATGTTCCCGCTCAGAATTGTTTTCCTTTTTTATGTCTTTTAGCCTGGCTTCCTGGGGTTTGCCCCTAGGTCAGCATAAGCCACCTATTGGTAGAAAGTTGTGTTGAAGGACAATTAGTCAGTTAAATTTTTACTCATTACCTTTGGATGTGTGTGTAGCTTGGAGATCACTTTATAATTCAGAAAGCTTACCATTTTGCCTCACATTTAACCAGAGACTAGAAGCTTAGAAGTTTCCTCTCCGGTCACTTCTAAGAGGGCTCAGTCTTGGACATGCACAGTCCTCCAGACCACCAGGGATGAGGGTGACTAGTTTTAAACCTGTCTTCCTAGGCACTGCCCCTGGTTCAGAGTATCATATTGTCAAGACAATTTTCGTTCATATATTGTGTTAAAGCCCCTTGAGCTGGAAAGGCTTCCTCTCTTTGCTAATGGTTCTGTGTGTTTCTTAGGGAATTCTTTCAAATCTGCCTTCATCCCACTCTGATTGTCCTAAGTGATACAGGCTGGTGTATGTGCATACCCTTTCAGATCCCCAGGGGTGAGTGTAATCCTAGGAGGGCTCTTCTTGGCTGTCTCTTCCACTCAGTTAAATTTTTGGCTGGTCTTCTGTTTTTGCATGTTGTACTAGGATCATGGAACTACCATCTGCTTCTTAATTGCTTAGCAAAAAAATCTCCCTTGTTTCAACAGGGTCTTCAGACATGAACTCCTGCATGCTTTGTCCCAAACAAAGTCAGTCCCCTTAGTGAGAGCTGTGGAACTTGAAAATGATGGTGGTTATACTATGTCTTATGGGGAAGAAATTTAACATATACAGTTAATTCAGGTAGTGAAGACCTTGGTGGAAGCCTGAAGGTCAAGAGTCATGCCAAACCTTGATCGTAGGGCACCTATGCACAAGGCCCAGATAAGTTACAGGTAATTTGAGCTAGTCTTGAAGGATGAGTAGGAGAATGCTAGGTGAAGAATATGGGTATTCCTGGCAGGGGAAAAAAAGGCATAAATTATATTCTCTTCAAAGATAGGGTTAATTTAGCCATAATATATAGCACATAGCCTGGTACAAGAAGGTGCTTGAAATATTTTTTTAGATGTGCTTGGAGTCATGGATGTAGACATTATGTTGAGCAAGAACAGTAAATACCAATGGGCAAGAACACAAGGTGTTTCATCAAAGAAGTAGGTTCACATCATTAGATACTTGCTGGAGGTTCATGATATCCGTTCATAGGGAATAAATTGCCAAAAAGCTATATTGTTAGACTGTAGCATGCAGCCTGCCTAAATGACTCCATTTATCAGTAAAAACAGGTTTACCTGACTAGTAGAGAAATTCTTACACAGCCAGATTCAGCAAATAAGTTTGCCAATATTTTTGAGGTTGTTTTGCAAATTCTGAAAGACTGTGGCTTTCCCTGGTGTTCCCTCAGGACAGGAAGGTATGCAAGTTGAGTTCAAAGATAATGAAAGGATAAAGGTCACCAGTCTTTAAAATATCTCTACTGGTGCTACTGAAAATAAATTTATCCAAGAAGTTCTGCAGACTGAGTTAGCTCAACCCAAAACAAGATTCCCTTGATAATCCAGAGAAGGAAGTAAAAAAAACTGTGAGATTTTTCTCTCCTGCCTGAAGATAAATTGAAATTTATCCTGCCATCTATCTAATGGGTATGACTGACACTTTCAATCACGGTACCATATTGCAAGATGAAATGTGGTATAATGGTGTGCACGTATTCAAGCCAAAGCCAGGGGGCCCAAATTCTAAAGACCACCTACTTTTTTTTGAGGATTTAAATCTTTCAATATCTTCATGTGCAAACAGACAATAATCATGCAACCTAGGGTCATTAATAGGGTTTGTTTGTATACCTGCCTTGAAGAAAAATGAGATGCCAAAATGAGGTTTTTGGGTTTGTTTGCTTGCTTGCTTGTTTGATATTATGGTGTCCTTTGGTTGCTCCACTTAAACCAAAAGATACAGTAAACCTTGGTCCTGTTATATGGCATGACAAAAGAAAATTTAAGGGGAGAGCCAGAAACCTGGCACTGGAGGGAGAGGCAGGGTGACTCCCCTAGAGAAGCTCTGGCAGATTTTGCACATGTCCTATAAAGAAGTCTCCACTGCTCTATAGCTGACAGTAGCAGGCTGGCTTCAAAGGACCCCAGGTAGTAGTATTGAGCCAGCATAATTTGGAGCACCCTAGTAGCCAAAAGCAGAGCTGCACAGATTCTGTGGGAGCCGCTACTGGTGGCAGAAGGCAGTCTACCAGCTAATATTGGTTAGAGGTTTCCCTCCAATCTAAGTTGGAAGTGTGAAAGGTTGATTTTTTTTTAATTAATTTTTGGCTGCTTTGGGTCTTCATTGCTGCACGCAGGCTTCCTCTAGTTGCAGCGAGTGGGGTCTACTCTTCGTTGTAGTACGCAGGCTTCCCATCATGGTGGCTTCTTTTGTTGTGAAGCACGGGCTGTAGGGGCATGGGCTTCAGTAGTTGCGGTAAGTAGGCTCAGTAGTTGTGGCTCGTGGGCTTAGTTGCTCCGCGGCATGTGGGATCTTCCCAGACCAGGGCTTGCACCCGTGTCCCCTGCATTGGCAGGTGAATTCTTAACCACTGTGCCACCAGGGAAGCCCAAGGTTGACATTTTTAATCATCTTCTATTTTGTTTACTCTGAAGAAAAAGAAAACAAAAATTCCAGCAGAGGTAGGGGATTTACAGATAAAATAGGTAGGGGCTTTACATAGAAAGGCCTTGGATTGAAAACTAGCTCTCAAATGGAGAGTATTAACAGAGGGAAGGAAAAATAAAAGCCAGTCATCTCCATTTTGTAGACGTTTTGGAGCTCAAATGAAATCATTAAGAGACTAAATATATAAAAGGACAATAACCAGACTGCATAAAAATAGAACTTTGACCCACAACCTGCAGCAATCAGCCCAGAAAGCCAACTTACTATTCATAGTAACTAGTTCAAGAAGTCAGACTACATCTCTAATAACTAGTTTAAGAACCCAGACAAGGGCTTCCCCGGTGGCGCAGTGGTTGAGAATCTGCCTGCTAATGCAGGAGACATGGGTTTGAGCTCTGGTCTGGGAGGATCCCACATGCCGTGGAGTGGCTGGGCCCGTGAGCCACAACTACTGAGCCTGTGTGTCTGGAGCCTGTGCTCTGCAACAAGAGAGGCCGCGATAGTGAGAGGCCCGCGCACCGCGATGAAGTGGCCCCCGCTTGCCGCAACTAGAGAAAGCCCTCGTACAGAAACGAAGACCCAACACAGCAAAAATAAATTAATTAATTAATAAACTCCTACCCCCAACATCTTCTTTAAAAAAAAAAAAACAAAAAAAACCCAGACAATAATCTATGTAAAAATCAGCCTGAAATGATCAGGAATTGATTAACAACTGACAGTTTCCCCAAATTTTGCCCCCACTTCCAACTTAGGATCACTTTAAGCCAAATATATGCCCCTAACCAATCACATATGATGCCCTACCTCTACTTAGTCTACCTACAGCTTCCCCAGGCCAACAGCCTCCTTCAGGGCCCACTTGAAGCCGTCTCTTTTTTCTACTATAAAGCTTCCACACTCCTCTACCTGCTTTGGAGTCTCTGCCAAGCATAAGTGATGGTGGCTGACTTCCTAGTTATAGTGAGTTCTGAATAAATAACCCTTGCTTGGTCTCATTTAGGTGGTCTTCATTTATTTCTACATCATGAATTCGAAACTCTTTATAAACTAAGAGGCAAAATTAAGAAGCATTATTATGGTTATCACTTTGGTTCTGACTTCTCAAATTGTAGATTACAGAACTAGAAAGAACCTTTAAAATTTCCCAGTCTTGATTTTTTCTTCAAATGAAACCATAAGAGGCATTGCAAGGCCCAAACCACCTGTCCCTTCCTTTTCCTTTAATTCATGCCTTAAGATGCCCATTCAAAAACAACTCATCTAGACTAATTTCCTCATTATTCATATGAGAAAAGTGAGACTCAGAGAGAAGTAACTTGTCCAGAGTCAAAGAGCCAATTAGTAGTCAGAACCCTTCTTATCTTCCAATTCCCCATCAACGATAATCTCTTGTACACACCATATCACTGCTTTCTAATGCCAAGAAAGCTGTATTTCCTGCCAAGTTATCTGGCCTGTAGGGATTCATAAGTTCTCTGCAAAGGCTTGAAATAAGATGGAAAGATAAAGGAATAAAAGGGTGACATTTTCGAAAATAAAGAACATATACCCATCCATTTTCTGTCCAATTTTAAAAATAATATTAGAGTGGGTTTGTAGAGATCACCTATTTCCTTCTATTTAATTCAAAAATAATAAGCACTTCCCTTTCCTATAATTAAAAGAGAAAAAGAAAGAGAAGAAATAAAAGACATGGGAAGAGAGAGAAAATGCTGTGGGGAAAGCTTATCAAGAAGTGATGGAGGGCTTCCCTGGTGGCACAGGGGTTGAGAGTCTGCCTGCCGATGCAGGGGACACGGGTTCGTGCCCCGGTCTGGGAGGATCCCACGTGCCGCGGAGCGGCTGGGCCCGTGAGCCATGGCTGCTGAGCCTGTGCGTCTGGAGCCTGTGCTCCGCGACGGGAGAGGCCACAACAGTGAGAGGCCCATGTAACGCAAAAAAAAAAAAAAAAAAAAAAAAAAAAAAAAAAAAAGAAGTGATGGAGGGTATGCTGATGTGTTGATGTACGTGGCGCTTGAGAGACTATTATAGAGAAGAGAAGATGCTGAATGGCCCTGAACAGCGGGGCACATTAAATGGTGTTGATGGATTTGAGCATAAACTGACTGAGGAAAAGTGGTTGCAATAGATAGCTTGAGCAAGGGCTCTGAATGGATTTCTAAATGGATTAAAGGGATATGACTAGGCAACCACATTATGCTGGCCATTGTGCTCCTTATCACCATCCATATTTCTCTGGAGGGAAGAAGGAATCAGGCGGGAAACTGAGGAAAATACAAGTCAAAGCAAAATCTTCTCTTGCCTGGATACACTTCTGGCTCCCTCTGTGCCACCTGTTGTAGATTTAAGACACAATTACAATTTTGATGAGAGAGCCATTTCATTGGACTATAGAGTTCATATTTTATGTTTATCCTTTAAATGCTATGTCTTTTTTAAATGATGGGTTATGAATAGGAAGCAGACGCATTCAAGCTATGACAGGCTGCGTTTTCTAAGGAAATTACCCAATATTGTTGGGATACTTTGTAGTTAATAACTCTCAAAAAATAGCCTATAATTGAGCCTCTGGATGGCAGTAAATCACAGACATCTTTTCAGCAAGATTTATAGATTTTTTTTCCATTCCCATTTTTTTTCACTCTTCACACCTTTTATTTTTTTAAACATCTTTATTGGAGTATAATTGCTTTACATTGCTGTGTTAGTTTCTACTGAATAACAAAGTGAATCAACTATACGTATACTTATATTGCCATATCCCGTCCCTCTAGCGTCTCCCTCCCACCCTCCCTATCCCACCCCTCTAGGTGGTCACAAAGCACCAAGCTGATCTCCCTGTGCTATGCGGCTGCTTCCCACAGGCTATCTATTTTACATTTGGTAGTGTATATATGTCCATGCCACTCTCTCACTTTGTCCCAGCTTACCCTTCCCCCTCCCCATGTCCTTAAGTCCATTCTCTACATCTGCATTTTTATTCCTGTCCTGCCCCTAGGTTCATCAGAACTATTGTGGTTTTCTTTGTTTTTTTTTTTAGGTTCCATATATATGTGTTAGTATATGGTATTTTCTCTTCCTGACTTACTTCACTCTGTATGACAGATTCTAGGTCCATCCACCTCACTACAAATAACTGTTTCGTTTCTTTATATGGCTAATATTCCATTGCATAGAGGTGCCACATCTTCTTTATCCATTCATCTGTTGATGGACACTTAGGTTGCTTCCATGTCCTGGCTATTGTAAATAGTGCTGCAATGAATGTTGTGGTACATGACTCGTTTGAGTTATGGTATTCTCAGGGTATATGCACAGTACTGGGATTGCTGGGTCATAAGGTAGTTCTATTTTTAGTTTTTTAAGGAACCTCCATAATGTTCTCCATAGTGGCTGTATCAATTTACATTCCCACCAACAGTGTAGGATGGTTCCCTTTTCTCCACACCCTCCTTAGCATTTACTGTTTGTAGATTTTTTGTTGATGGCCATTCTGACTGGTATGAGGTGATACCTCATTGTACTTTTGATTTGCATTTCTCTAATGATTAGAGATGTTGTGCATCCTTATATGTGTTTGTTGGCAATCTGTATATCTCCTTTGGAGAAATGTTTATTTAGGTCTTCTGCCTATTTTTGGATTGGGTTGATTGTTTTACTGATATTGACCTGCATGAGCTGATTGTATATATGGGAGATTAATCCTTTATCAGTTGCTTCATTTGCAAATATATTTTTCCCATTCTGAGGCTTGTCTTTTCGTCTTGTTTATGGTTTCCTTTGCTGTGCAAAAGTTTTTAAGTTTCATTAGGTCCCATTTGTTTATTTTGGTTTTTATTTCCATTTCTCTAGGAGGTGGGTCAAAAAGGATCTTGCTGTGATTTATGTCATAGAGTGTTCTACTATGTTTTCCTTTAAGAGTTTTATAGTGTCTGGCCTTACATTTAGGTCTTTAATCTATTTTGAGTTTACTTTTATGTATGGTGTTAGGGAGTGTTCTAATTTCATTCTTTTACACGTAGCTGTCCAGTTTCCCCAGCACCACTTACTGAAGATGCTGTCTTTTCTTCACTGTATATTCTTGCCTCCTTTATCAAAGATGAGTTGACCATATGAGGAGGGGTTCATCTCTGGGCTCTCTATCCTGTTCCATTGATCTATATTTCTATGTTTGTGCTAGAACCATACTGTCTTGATTACTGTAGCTTTGTAGTATAATCTGAAGTCAGGAAGCCTGATTCCTGCAGCTCCGTTTTTCTTTCTCAAGATTGCTTTAGCTATTCAGGGTATTTTGTGTTTCCATACAAATTGTGAAAATTTTTGTTCTAATTCTGTGAAAAAAGCCCTTGGTAGTTTGAAAGGGATTGCATTGAATCTGTAGATTGCTTTAAGTAGTACAGTCATTTTCGAAACGTTGATTCTTCCAATCAAAGAACATGGTATATTTCTCCATCTGTTGGTATCATCTTTTTTTGTTGTTGTTGTTGGTATCATCTTTAACTTCTTTCATCAGTGTCTTATAGTTTTCTGTTTACAGGTCTTTTGTCTCCTTAGGTAGGTTTATCCCTAGGCATTTTATTCTTTTTGTTGCAGTGGCAAATGGGAGTGTTTCTTAATTTCTCTTTCAGATTTTTCATCATTAGTGTATAGGAATGCAAGAGATTTCTGTGCATTAATTTTGTATCCTGCTACTTTACCATATTCATTGATTAGCTCTAGTATTTTTCTGGCAGCATCTTTAGGATTCTCTATGTACAGTATCATGTCATCTGCAAACAGTGACAGCTTTACTTCTTTTCTGATTGGGTTCCTTTTATTTCTTTTTCTTCTCTGACTGCTGTGGCTAAGTATTCCAAAACTATGTTGAATTACGGCAATGAGAGTGGGCAACCTTGTCCTGTTCCTGATCTTAAAGGAAATGAATTCAGGATTTCCCTATTGAAAATGATGTTGGCTGTGGGTTTGTCATATACGGCCTTTATTATGTTGAGTTAGGTTCCCTCTATGCCTACATTCTGTAGAGGTTTTATCATAAATGGGTGTTGAATTTTGTCATAAGCTTTTTCTGTATCTATTGAGATGATCTATGGTTTTTCTCCTTCAGTTTGTTAATATGGTGTATCACATTGATTGTTCTGTGTATACTGAAGAATGCCTGAATTCTTGGGATAAACCCCACTGGATCATGGTGTGTGATCCTTTTAATGTGTTGCTGGATTCTGTTTGCTAGTATTTTGTTGAGGATTTTTGCATCTATGTTCATCAGTGATATTGGCCTGTAGTTTTCTTCTTTTGTGACATCTTTGTCTGGTTTTGGCATTAGGGTGATGGTGGCCTCGTAGAATGAGTTTGGGAGTGTTCCTCCATCTGCTATATTTTAGAGGAGTTTGAGAAGGACAGGTGTTAGCTCTTCTCTAAATGTTTCACAGATTTCACCTGTGAAGCCATCTGGTCCTGGGCTTTTGTTTGTTGGAAGATTTTTAATCACAGTTTCAATTTCAGTGCCTGTGATTGGTCTGTTTATATTTTCTATTTCTTTCTGGTTCATTCTCAGAAGGTTGTGCTTTTCTAAGAATTTGTCCATTTCTTCCACGTTGTCCATTTACTGGCACATAGTCACTTGTAGTAATCTCTCATGATCCTTTGTATTTCTGTAGTGTCAGTTGTTACTTCTCCTTTTGCATTTCTAATTCTGTTGATTTGAGTCTTCTCCCTTTTTTTCTTGATGAGTCTGGCTAAAGGTTTTTCAATTTTGTTTATCTTCTCAAGAACCAGCTTTTAGTTTTATTGATCTTTGCTATCATTTCCTTCATTTCTTTTTCATTTATTTCTGATCTGATCTTTATGATTTCTTTCCTTCTGCTAACTTTGAGGTTTTTGGTTCTTCTTTCTCTAATTGCTTTAGGTGTAAGGTTAGGTTGTTTATGTGAGATGCTTCTTGTTTCTTGAGGTAGGACTGTATTGCTATAAACTTCCCTCTTAGAACTGCTTTTGCTGCATCCCATAGACTTTGGGTCATCGTGTTTTCATTGTCGTTTGTTTCTAGGTATTTTTTTATTTCCTCTTTGATTTCTTCAGTGATCTCTTGGTTATTTAGTAGAATATTGCTTAGCTTCCATGTGTTTGTATTTTTTACAGTTTTTTTCCTGTAATTGATATCTAGTCTCTTAGCATGGTATTCAGAAAAGATACTTGATACAATTTCAATTTTCTTACATTTATCAAGGCTTGATTTGTTACCCAAGATATGATCTATCCTGGAGACTGTTCCATGAGCACTTGAGAAGAAAATGTATTGTTGTTTTTGGATGGAATGTACTATAAATATCAATTAAGTCCATCTTATTTAATGTATCCTTTAAAGGTTGTGTTTCCTTATTTATTTTTATTTTGGTTGATCTGTCCATTGGTGAAAGTGGGGTGTTAAAGTCCCCTACTAGGATAGTGTTACTGTCGATTTCCCCTTTTATGGCTGTTAGCATTTGCTTTATGTATTGAGGTGCTCCTATGTAGGGTGCATAAATATTTACAATTGTTGTATCTTCTTCTTGGATTGATCCCTTCATCATTATGTAATGTCCTTCTTTGCCTCTTGTAATAGTCTTTATTTTAAAGTCTATTTTGACTGATATTAGAATTGCTACTCCAGCTTTCTTTTGATTTCCATTTGCATGGAGTATCTTTTTCCGTCCCCTCACTTTCAGTCTGTATGTGTCCCTAGGTCTGAAGTGGGTCTCTTGTAGACAGCATATATACAGGTCTCGTTTTTGTATCCATTCAGCCATTCTATGACTTTTGGCTGCAGCATTTAATCCATTTACATTTAAGGTAATTATTCATATGTATGTTCCTATTCCCATTTTCTTAATTGTTTTGGGTTTGTTATTGTAGGTCTTTTCCTTCTCTTTTTTTCCTTCCTAGAGAAGTTCCTTTAGCATTTGTTGTAAAGATGGTTTGGTGGTGCTGAATTCTCTTAGCTTTTGCTTTTCTAAAGGTTTTAATTTCTCTGTTGCATCTGAATGAGATCCTTGCTGGGTAGGGTAATCTTGGTTGTAGGTTTTTCCCTTTCATCACTTTAAATATGTCCTGCTACTCCCTTCTGCCTTGCAAAGTTTCTGCTGAAAGATCAGCTGTTAACCTTATGGGGATTCCCTTGTATGTTATTTTTTTGCTTTTCCCTTGCTGCTTTAGTAATTTTCCTTTGTATTTAATTTTTGACAGTTTGATTAATATGTTTCTTGGCATGTTTCTCCTTGGATTTATCCTTTATGGGACTCTCTGTGCTTTGTAGACTTGATTGATTATTTCCTTTCCCATATTAGGAAAGTTTTCAACTATAATCTCTTCCAATATTTTCTCAGTCCCTTTCTTTTTCTCTTCTTCTTCTGGGACCACTATAATTCGAATGTTGGTGCACTTAATGTTGTTCCAGAGGTCTCTGAAACTGTCCTCAACTCTTTTCATTCTTTTTTGTTTATTCTGCTCTGCGGTAGTTATTTCCACTATTCTATCTTCCAGGTCACTTATCCATTCTTCTGCCTCAGTTATTCTGCTATTGATTCATTCTAGAGAAGTTTTAATTTCATTTATTGTGTTGTTCATCATTGTTTGTTTGCTCTTTGGTTCTTCTAGATCCTTATTAAACGTTTCTTGTATTTTCTCCTTTCTTTTTCCAAGATTGTGGATCATCTGTACTATCATTACTCTGAATTCTTTTTCAGGTAGACTGCCTATTTCCTCTTCGTTTGGTCTGGTGGGTTTTTTTTTTTTTTGCTGTACACCGGCCTCTCACTGTTGTGGCCTCTCCCGTTGCGGAGCAGAGGCTGTGGACGCACAGGTTCAGTGGCCATGGCTCACGGGCCCAGCCGCTCCGCGGCATGTGGGACCCTCCCGGACCAGGGCACGAACCCGTGTCCCCTGCATTGGCAGGCGGACTCTCAACCGCTGCGCCACCAGGGAAGCCCAGTCTGGTGGGTTTTTACCTTGCTTCTTCATCTGCTCTGTGTTTCTCTGTCTTCTCATTTTGCTTAACTTACTGTGTTTGGGGTCTCCTTTCCACAGGCTGCAGATTCGTAGTTCCCATTGCTTTAGGTGCCTCCCCCTATTGGGTAAGGTTGGTTCAGTGGCTTGTGTAGGCTTCCTGGTGGAGGGACTGGTGCCTGTGTTCTGGTGGATGAGGCTGCATCTTGTCTTTCTGGTGGGCAGTACCTCATCTGGTGGTGTGTTTTGGGGTGTCTGTGAACTTATTATGATTTTAGGCAGCCTCTCTGCTAATGGGTGGTGTTGTGTTCCTGTCTTGCTAGTTGATTCGCATGGTGTGTCCAGCACTGCGGTTTGCTGGTCATTGTGTGGAGCTGGGTCTTAGCACTGAGAGGGAGATCTCTGTGAGAACTCTCACCAATTGATATTACATGGGGCCAGGAGGTCTCTGGTGGTCCAATGTCCTGAACTTTGCCATCCCACCTCAGAGGCTCAGGCCTGACAGCCAGCTGGAGCACCAAGACCCTGTCAGCCACATGGCTTTTGGGAAGTCTGAGTTCTTCTGTCAGCATTTAGTAGGTGTTCTGTAGAAGCTGTTCCACACGTAGATGTATTTTTGAGGTATTTGTGGGGAGGAAGGTGATGTCCTCATCTTAGTCCTCCACCATCTTGAAGGTCCTCTCTCTTCACACCTCCTATTGCTAGAGGATCCACATTTCATCTGGAAAGGACATAAGTCTGGAAATCTCACTTCAGGCCTAGCCCATTCACCTTTATTTCCTTTTGTGCTTAGTCTGTTTCACTTGCTCATAGCAGGCCCTATGCAGAGGAGTTGCTCTCGGCCCTTCAGACCAGAGTTCCTTGTGAGACAGCTGAGGGAATACCTCAGCTTGGGACATGTGCTAAAGCTCCTCACAGGACTCTCCTCTCATTTTTATAAACCTGTAAGTCTTAATCTTTTTTTTTTTTTTAAATCTACTCCATTGATGAGACATGTATGGTTTCATTTCATATGTTCTTTTTATTCCAGATTCCTCTCACCCCCAGTGTTAAGGGGACTCATAGAATCCTACCAGGTCAAAACAGGAAGGAACTTAAAAATCATCTAGTATGATCTCTCATTTCATTTCATGTGAAAATTCATCTCTAAAGATGTCAAATGACTAGACCAAAGCTACAGAAATAGTTTGTGTCGCTTCATGAACTGGACTTCAGGTAACCTTATAACCTCTTTGACTAAAATGTCTAACTATTCCCCTAATGGAAAATGATGTTTTAAGTTAACTAACACAAAAATATGTGTTTATTATGGCTGGGAATTTCATTTGGTGTCAGTTTGGCACGTAGTGGAAATTGTGACAAAATTAAAACAAACATATGGATATCAAGCCCTATGAGAAGAAAAGAAAAAGCAGTTTTCTAATCAAGCAGGCATATGCAATATAACTGGTAATTGACCAACAAATGGTAGGCACTGTTGTTTTTAGAGCAATTACAGAAGTTATTTATAAGGTAGGAAAATAGCTGAATCTTTCACTTCCAAAGATGAATTATAAATCTATTTATGTCTGCCTGTAGCACAGCCACCTTATGTTATGAACATATAATAGTCTCCCAGGGAAATGTGTATGTGTTCCTTCTAAATTTCCTAAGAAATAAAATAGCAAATATCAATTTGTTTTCGGCTACAGATGTTGTTTACCCAATCATGTGTTTATTACTTGGCTGAGAATATCTATCAAACACCTATAATATGTAAAATTGCACTAGATTAGTGATAGGACAACTTATAATCAGGAAAAAAGAATAATAACAATAATTACAGAGCCTCCAGAAGAAGAATATGGGTATCATTATTTAAGGGAGCTCAATCCATACACACACACACACACACACACACACACACACACACACACACACACACACATATCAGTGTTCTTAAATAGGGCTGCATATTAGAGTGCCCTAGGGGACTACAAACAAAAACTGAGATTTTTCAGGCTCCTTGTCAGAAATCCTAACTCTGTAGGTTTAGGGTGAAATCTGAATCTGTATTTTTCCAAGTTCCTTTGGTGACTCACATGCAGGCAGCCTACATATCCACTTTCTGGAACCACTACATAAAATAATATTCTACTTCTCCTGAGAGTCAAATACATTGCAGCAAAAAATTACAATTAGTAGTTATTAAGCATATTTTATAGAATTTAATGTACAAATGAGGACTTCCAAATATTATTTTATTTAATTTCCCAGAATGGTCCCGAGAGACTGGTATTGTTATCTGAATTTTCTTAATGAAGGAACTGAGCTTCAAAGAGGTTAAATAAATGGCCTGATATCCCAAACTGAAAATTTTAAGTCCTCTCCTCTTTACACCATATTGTGCTGTCTCCTCACTGCTACATGTCTCTCTGAGGTCTACTCTTGGCCTATTTATCTAACTAATATTCATAGAGCACCTGGTTAAGGGCTGGGCATTGTAACTTAGTTATATGTGTGGACTCTTTGAGAGCTCTTCTGCTTGAACAAAAACAAAAAGGCAGTAACCCATTCACATTTTAACTTAATAAGTCTCCCAGTAAAGAACTAGACCTGTGCTTTAGCAAAGACAGCTGCTACTCACCAATGACAGCTGAGGGGCACTTAACACCAAAACATCTCCTTAACGACATATCATTCTCTTGTGTTCAGTTTGGCTTTAACAATTGGCTTATCTATCTTAGGCAATGTGAAATTCTGTATTAATGACCAATAAGAAAGAAACATGGGATAAACACTGGCCTCAGAATGAGAATATCTACTTAGAGCCCTGGTTCTGCAACTAACTGGATGTCCCTTAAACTCTATATGATATTCTTCATATGTAACACAAGGAAATTTGGCAAATGTTCTCATTCTAATAATCTACAAAGAGCATGTCCTAGAAAATATTCCTACCACTCCATACCTACACTATTTCCCTAAAAAAACATACACAGACACACACTCAAGAAAAGGAAGGTCACCTGCCCTGATACCTCAATTCTAAATTTCTTCCAACACTTGATCTGGCATGTTTTATAGGTAGGGTATTCAGTGACCTTATGCTGTTACTCCCGAAGCGACTGCATTATAGCAACTTGAGAGCACCATGCAGGGTACAGGCACTTTGGAAGAAATGAATATTTAAAAGATCAGCCATTGGACTCTCTGATGGCAGACAACTGGGGAGCAGTCAAGCTAAACTCTGGGATAGTTTTCAGAAAGCTGTGCTTGCATGGTAAGTTGCTGAACCTCTCCTCTTTAGCCAAGGTTTTAATGACTATGTACTCCATGAACATGAAATTCTGCAGGTAGCTGAGTAAGCTTTGGGGAAGGATGGCCCAGGTCACACATTTATTCAGATGACAAGATGAAGCATTTTGTAGTTCGCATAGATACATAAGTGCTATTGCCTCACAGCTACTGGCAGCCATTTCAGAAATTCCAGAGCCCCGGATTCTAGAATTCACTCTGACACAAACCAGCTATATGATCCGGAGCAATGACTGATACGTATCATGACTGATACACAGTCTCTGTTTCCCCACTAGTTAACTACAACTATTGAGGGCAGGGTCCATGTTATTCCTGTTTACCATTGAATCCTCAGTGTCTAACCCATACTAAAAACTAAATTTTTGTTTGCTGACTTAATGAAAGGGACTAGACTTGATAGTCTCTGGGGCCCAACTAGCTCCAGCATCCTATGGCTGTATCCTCTCTGGCACACACTCAACTTCCACCTAAGTCCTTGTTCCAGGCCATTCCATTTACGCTCTATATTGACAGCTCAGGGAAGAGCTTCCTTTAGGGTCAGTCCCTTCTTTCCCCTCTTGATCTCTCATTACTATACCTGTAGGGCCATCACCAACTTAAATTAATTCCAGTATCAACCCACTTCCATTCAAGACTGACCCTGTACACTCTCACGCATTTTTCACATTTGCGTATCATCTATATCTTCATTTCCATTCTCCTGGTTCTTTCTCTTTATATAGATCACTACAGAGTGAATTTGAACTTACTTAAAAATTCAGTAATAAGCCTGGCACCAAAGAAAAATGGTATTCCTTCTATATGTGGTATGAAGCTACTGAGAAGAAATTATCAGCAAAAAAAAATATTTCCAGAAATTTGAAGGAGACGCTGAACACATCGATATACAAAATTAAACAGCAATTTCTTCCTAAGGTAATAGGTTAGATGAAGTAACCAGCTTTTGATAAATACTTCATGTTCAGCATAGTGACAGATGACACCAACTCAGAATTGCAACTCTCGCTTCTGGAAAAAATCTCAGTGATCTTGCTGAACCTCTGTACTTCACTGATGAGACACTGATTCAAATAATTTGCTTTTCTGTCCTTCCTATAAGTAATGTAAGAGGTGTTGGGCTATTCATTTATTTAATTTTTTTTTTTATTATTTTTTTCAGTGGTCTTTTTTTTTTTTTCAGAACCGTCTGAGATCAGGACATTTTTCTCAGGACTTTTGCTTGGTCAGAAATGTAAGATATTTTAATGTTCCCATTGCCCTTTGAAGAACTGGAGTAACACCAAAAATGTAATTGCTTCAGGGAACTGACAACTAATTATCCCAAAGCTAAAAGAAGGCTAGGCATTTAGATAATGAAATGCCAATCAGTGTAATAGAAGTGTCACTTACTTAATACTCATCTGTGTTTGAAAGAAATGCACGTTATTTGGAGAAACATCATATTTCTCTGCAGTCAAGAACACTGTGGGTGCATATACTGTGGCTGTCTCTACATACTTAAAGACACTGCACCATTGACAGAGCTACAAAAACTGGGATGGAGAACACTGTGTGTGTGTGGTATCTGTGTGTGTGTCTGTGTGCTTGTCTGTCAACTTGCAGGAGTCTGTCAAATGCAGGTCTTCTTGATTTAAGACTGTGGAGTCTGCATCTACAACTGCATTTCTGCAGATAGCCAGGATGTTTTGTTCAGAGGAAGCTGCAGTGCCCTTGACATTGAACAGTGCCAGAAATCTAACACCAGACCATCAAGCAAGGATTGTGAATGCGTAAAAAGGAAAAATTTTCCATGAATATTTATGGGAAACTCTGCTCTGCATGAATGAAAATGATAAGGATGTGCTGTTGATAATCAAGTTGGGTTGTTACTTGTATGTAATAATTTTGAAATGGGTGAGGGAGGAAGAGCCCTACATTTTATTAGATAATCTGGACATTGGATTATTTAAATGTTGTTTTTTGTGAGCTCTGGCTCCTTCCATTTTTCCTGGTGCTGGGAATAGATTTTAACATTTTCATAAGCCCTGTGTATGAGGAGGAGCAGCTTCACTCTCTGGAACAAAGACAAACTTCCTTTGCTGGCAGCACATCACATTTCAGAAGTGATTTCTTAAAACTAAGTTTCATGATAAACAAAACCTAGTATCAGATAGCTGCAATCTAGGCTCCTAAGGTCCCCTTGGTGTGCCTCACCCATTTCTGATGTCATTTCTGATGATGATAAAATACATGTAAGAATGTATAGTTTCCTGAGGCTACTATAACAACTGTCACACACTGGTGGCTTAAACAATGGAAATATCTTGTCTCATGGTTCTGGAGGCAAGGAGTCCAAAATCAAGGTATCTGCAGGGCCATACTCCCTCTGGAGGCTTTAGGGGAACATCTTTCCTTTCCTATACCAGCTTGTGGTGGCTTCAGGTATGCCTTGGCTGTGGCTGCAACACTCCAATCTCTGGTTTGTCTTTAGAAAACTTCTTCCTCTGTGTCTGTGTCATCTCAGCTGTCTCTTATAAGGATACAAGTAATTGGATTTAGGGCCCACCTGGTTAAACTAGGAGGATCTCATCTCAAAATTCTTCACTTAATCATATCTGCAAAAACCCTTTTTCCAAATAGAGCCACATTCATGTGTTCTGGAGGTTATGACATGGACTTATCTTTTTGGGAGTATCACCATTCAATTCACTATAGGATGTCACTATTGTCTTTTATTACTAAAATGCTGTACTACTCAATAACAAAGGCATGTTGATCAATAACCACAACATATAAATGTATTTAATCTTGAGATTCTTTTTTAGATAATTTGTAGGCTCTTAAGACAGCATAGAAGCCCTCACTCTACAGACATACAGGTAAATTTTGTAGAGAGTTACTCGAAGCCACTAAAATATTTACAATTATTATTAATACATTTAAATAGTATGAATGGGATAGAAGCAGGATTTACATTATCTGTCACATGGAGAGGAGAAAAGAGCAGATGGGCACCAAAAAGGAACTGGAAGAAAAATACACCCAAGAGTTATCAGTGGTGTGTATATATTTTCATTAATTTTTGTGCAATATAGGTCATTCACTGCACAATTAACTAAAGATTACATTTTTATTCTTATACTTTTTATCTACACTTTAAAAATTATTTATAAAAATATACAAACACAGGGCTTCCCTGGTGGCGCAGTGGTTGAGAGTCTGCCTGCCGATGCAGGGGACACGGGTTCATGCCCCGGTCCAAGAAGATCCCATATGCCGCGTGGCGGCTGGGCCCGTGAGCCATGGCCACTGAGCCTGCGCGTCCGGAGCCTGTGCTATGCAATGGGAGAGGCCATGGCAGTGAGAGGCCCGCGTACCGCAAAAAAAAAAAAAAAAATAGAAACACAGAGATACATGTACACACATTTAAAAGAAAAAGTCAAAGGGCATATAAATATCACAGAAACATGAAAATTTAGAAGTAAATCAGGACAAACCTTAGGTAATATAGCTCAGCTTCCCTCATTTCTTTAAAATCTTTGATAGAAGCATAATCTACCTCTACTTCTACTTGGAAACTTCTGGTGACAGAGATCTTGTCCCTTCACAATACAACTCAATCTAACTCATTCTAGTGTTGAACATCACTAATAGAAAATCTCCCCAAAATGAATTATAACATGACTTCATGTCATATTTAGCCATGGTTTAGTACTGTCACATATGGAAGTACAGGGTGTACACTGCACAGCTTCATAGATTACAATATGCTTGGCACCCTATGAAGTTGTGCAGTGTCAGAGCCCTATCTTGGCCTATTACATCACCCAAGCTGGAGAAATTGTTTCTTGTCTTGCTTCTCCTGTACCTCTTCCTTTTTTCCTTTATCCTAATGTTAGTTGACCTCTTCAGAGAGTATGGCCCCAAATATTGCATGTGTTCATTATCCCTGCCTTGTATTTTCCAGGAAAAAAAAAAATGACTCAGTAAATTTCATCTTGATTTTCTACATTTTTGAGGTTTGCTTTTAGACTCCACAAAAAGTGACAGCACTGCTTTGGATGACTTTCACTGACTCATGATCAAGAAAGATCTCAACACATGAAAAAAAATGAGCATGAATTTGCTGTAACCACTAACTAAAAGCGAAAAAAAAAAGGAGGAAACAAGTCAAAGAACACCCAATTTATGCCATCCCATGTTTAGATTCTTCCTTTTAAACATTTGTGTATTAATTCCCACAACAAACCTGTATAATAACTGTTATTACAGCCACAGCTCTCCCCTGGCATCACAAAGAATAGTCCCTCATTTGGCCATGCTCTTTTATCACTGTGCTCTGCATGTACCATTCCCTTTGCTGAAACACCTACCCTGAGCCTCCCCATACCCTCTTCCATTCATTCTCTTTTGCCTGGCAAACTCCAGTTTATCATTCAGGTTCCAGATTAGATATATCTAATTCCTTGATCCTTCATGTCTAGGCTAAGCATGCTCCCTGTTTGCTTCAAAACATTTTGCATATCCGAGATATATCACCTATATTTGTATCCTAGTCACCTGTGCACTCCTCTGTCTCCACTCTTAGATTCTCACCACCATGAGATCCAGAACTATGTAAAGGAGAGCAAGAGAGTATAATCTAGTAGAGTAGAATAGAGTAAGGACATAGACCTTGGGCCTGTGCTTCCTGTATTTAAAGCCTGGCTCTACCACTTATTGACTCAGTGACTTCAGACAAGTTACTTAAATACTTCAGTTTGTTCATTTACAAAAAATGAGACTTAAATACTGTATACTTTCTATAATTGTTGTAAGAAAGAACACAGGTAAAGCAAAGCATGGCAACCAATAAGTGTTGCTTATTTTTATTAGGCTTATTCATGAGTGTATTAATGCTGGCACATAGAAGAATCTCACAATCCTTTGTAGACCACGGATCAGGAAAAATCTCACCTATTCTGTGAAGCCTTCCCAGATACGTCATTTGGAAGGGTCTTTCTTGAAACCCTCATCTCTGCCTGTTTAATAACATTTCTTATTTACTACATTAAATCTACTTAATGTATTCTGCGTGTCTGTTTTCTCCTATTAAACCAAAGCTTCTAGATGGCAACCTTCATATTTGTCTCTCTACTCACTTAGCACAGAAAACAACTGTTGAATGAACTAATGACTGAATAGATAAATCAGTGAATTGAAAATCAAAGGAAGTCCTTGAAGACAGGTTGGGACTAAAAGGAGGGCTAGACATTCGGATGTTAGACTAAGAGGTTTGGATGAAGACTGAAGAAAGAAGACCGCTACACATCAAAAGTCAGAAAAACTGAAAAGTCCATGTTTCCCTCTGTTGGATTATCTCTCAAGCTTTGTCAAAACAGGGAACATTCCTTGTCACAGTCCAAGAGCCAGACTGGTGTTGCTTTTGCATTGGAATCCACAAAGGAAAAGTCTTGGCTTCCTGAATCAGCTCCTTTGTGCCCTGAGAGCAGAAGGACCACTGTGGGCTTTTCACATGGTCCTTGGTATAAGGCCTTGCACAGAACATGACTGATGAAGGAGAAGAAGTTTTTCCACTATGAGACATCACTGGATTATAAATATCTGTGGCTGATCATCTCTAGTTCAGCATCTTGAACTAGAAATGTGAGAAGGTAGGAATAATGCTCATATCTATCAATGTGTTGGAAAGATGACCATGTAATGTATGGAAAATCCAAGTCCAGAGAGAACAGAGAAGTATAACAAAATTTTTAAAATGAAGTAAAAGTAAATGTTTCTGGGAGAGTTTTCTGAAGTATGTGCTGACAACAAAATGCTCAACAAGTTAATCTTTCCTAAAAGAGTTCCCTGATCAAATAAGTTTGGTAAAGTACATACTATAGGTACTTTTAAAAATTTATTATGCACATCACAATATTAAAAATACTGGAAAGTCTGGAAGTGATGAAACTTACTTAAATCACTTAAACCCTAAGAGATAGTGACTTTCCCAAAATTACCCTTGCTGGTAAAAAGAGGACAAGAATTCACTCCAATTTTAAATTTTCAGTAAAATTGTAGTGCCTCTTTTTGGTGACTACAGAATAGCTCAGTGGAACAGGATTCTGGAAAAATAAAGGTGAGGACGTGAAGAGAGGTACCTCCAGCTACACTTTCATACTGACACCATGTGAGAACCAACCTATTAATAGCATTTAAGGCCTGAATTCCAGCACATATGCAGGGAACAGTACTTGGATATAAACCTTGTTATCCTCATCTACACATTATTCATGATCATTCTGGTTTCTATACCCATATATCAGAAGGGAAGTCTAGTTTCCATATCTAATCACCTCCCAAACTTCCACCACCAAGGTTTATTTCTGAAATTTTCATCTGATTTCTTCCCAGAGAGCTTATAAATATCCTCAGTGAAATTCTCCCAGGAAACTCAAATGCATCCCCTCAGTCTACATTTGCCCTGACCTTTCTGCAACACTATCTATGGCTCTCTCCTCCTTTTTGCACAATTCTTCCTTATTTACTCTCGATCCCCAGGACAGACAGCTAAAATAAAGTGAGATTTGATCCACTACAGAAAATCTGTCAGGATCATTCTTTTGCTGAACTGATAATTGCAATGGAAATTCTTTCTTGCAAGTTTTCCATTTATTATGGATTAAAAACCTGTGAGACTGAGACCTGGGAAACCTGGAATTGAAGGATAAATCTAGCTACTAAGCAATAATATGATCTTGGACTAAGTGAATTAAGGGAATATTTTCTACTGTAATGATTAAATCCCTTTAATAACTGTTTTACTATATATTTTATAGTTATTTGCTTAGTGATTGCTCTAGGGCTTATATCTTATCAGACTCTAGACTTATGCTAAATTAATTCCAGTGGGATATAGAAACATTATATCTTTATAGATGTATTCCCTCTTTTTCTCCATTCTATTATTATTATACATATTACATTTCTATGTTACAAATTCAACAATACAATACTATAATTATCACTTAGTATAAGTATGTTGTCTTTCAGAAAAGCTGAGAGAAGAAAGGAGAGCAAGCATATATTTGTAGCATTTGTTATACTACCCTTCTTATTATTTCTGGTCCTCTTCATTTATTTCTGCAGATTTGAGTTGCTATCTGATGTGATTTCCTTAATCCAGTACAACTTTGCACCCACCCACCTCCTTTGTGCCTTGAGTTACTTAAGTATGTTTCCTTTAATTATTTGAACATTTTAATTATTTGAAAATTATAATGGCTGCTTTGAGGTTTGTTAAATCCAACTTTAGTGCCTTCTCAAAGGCAGTTTATGTTGCCTGCTTTTTGACTCTGTATATGAGTCATTTTCTTGTTTCTTTGTATGTCTTGTAATTTTTTGTTGTAAACTGGACATTTTAGATAATATATTGTAGCAACTCTGGATACTGATTCCCATCCAACACCAACTCTATCATCCAACTCTGAAGTTTGCTGTTGATATTTGCTGGTTTTAGTGATAGACTGGTGATAGTGATAGACTATTTTAGTGAAGTTATTTCCTTCACAATGTGAGGCCTGTCTTGTTGTTCCTCAGAGGGTGCAGTCCCAGGCATGCTTCCTCAGGGCTATCTTTCACTGCCACTTTCCCTGATCACAGGCAGCTGTTAGACTCCACGAATTGTTGGCTGATTTCCCTGGGTCATCAATTCCTGCACAGTCTGATTTAATTAAATTTGGGCTCTTCTGGAAGGTTAACTTTTGAGGCCACTGTTTGAGATTTACTTTGACATTTGAGGGTTTGTTTTAGCTGTCTCTTTCCCTGGTTCTCTCTGGTAAACTAGCTGGCCCATGGTTTAGCTTATAGTTCTCATGGAACTGTAGGCCTCCTCTTAATTGCTTACCACCCAAATCTTCATTTTTTCCGAGATTTCTCTAAGGCTTGGATTTCCTTTGAGAAGAGCTTTGGAGCTCTCTGTTCTTAGGGCCTGCCTGTACTTCTAGGCAAAATTTCTTGAGCCATGACTCAGGAGATGGTGGTAGGGACATGGGTCTGCTTTTCTCTAAAATGGCAATGTTTTAGGGGCAGGTTTCTGGGCAGGGGCCATAGTGTTTGGTCTTCTTAGCTTGCCTTTCCTAGGTGGGAACTCTATGCTAGGAACAAGCTGGGGCAAAGGTCATATTGGCCTTCATATTTTCAGCCTGCCTCACCTGACATCCAGCCTCCACCTTGTAAATATTGGCTGGGTGGAAGAAGGGAGCCCATGACCTCTTGGTCGAACTTGCCTGAATTTTTTCACTGTACTATATAAATGTGGGGTATGAGAAATGCTGGTGGCCCGTCCCTCCTGACAAGATACTGTAGCTCTTGAGTAGAAGCTAGGGGAGAGGAATCCCTGGCTTCTTGGCCATAACCACCTGGAATGGAATTTCTGTCATGCTGAGCTAGTAAGGAGGAACGGGTCCAAATGCCATAGACTCTCACTGTTCTTATCAAGTTTTAGTAAATTTTCTTAAATATTTCTCCATTTGTCCTTAGGACAATATCCTCTGTAATACACTGAGGGAATACCTTCTGAGGACATGGTGAGAAGGTGGCCATCTGTTAGCCAGAGAGGTCGCACCACAAACCAACTCTGACATCACTTTGATCTTGGGCTTCTAGACTCCAGACTGTGAGAAAATACATTTCTTTTGTTTAAGCCACCTGGCCTGTGGTATTTTATGGCAGCCCTAGCCAAATAATATACCACTTCTCCACAGTATTTTCATTATTTTTTATTTTAGCCACTCTGATGAGTTTGTATTGATATTACATTGTGTTTTTAATTTGCATTTCCCTAATGATTAATGATGTTGAGCACCTTTCCATATATTTTCATTCTGTCTGTATATCTTCTTTGCTGAAATATCTCTTCGATATCTTTCGTTCTTTCTATGATTGGATTGTCTTTCATAATGTTTCAGTTTTGAAAGCTCTTCATACATTTTAGATATGCTGAACATGTGGATTACAAATACTTTCTCTTATTCTGTAGCTTGTATATTCATCCTCTTAATAGCGTCTGTCACAGAGAAAAGTTTTAAATTTTGATGAAGCTCTAACTTATCAAGATGTCCTTTCATGAACCGAGCTTTTTGTGTCAAATCTAAGAACTCTTTGCTTATTCCTAAATCCTAAAGTCTTTCTCCTATTTTTTTAAAGTTTTTCAGTTTTATGTTTTACATTTAAGTCTAGGATCCATTTTAGGTTAATATTTGTATATGGTGTGAGACTTGGGTTGAGAATCATTTTGTTGCCTATAGATATGTGGTATAGCAAAGAATATATGTGGTTGTTCTTGGTTCCTGGCATGTGCTAAGCTAGAGTGGACATCCTGGTTCCACTGACACCACAGTAGGGTCACCTTGTTACCACTGAATGATGGTAAAAATCCTTACTCTCCACTAGGCTCCCATGGGGAGGGGGGAACACCTCAGTTCTACTGCACAGTGGATGTCAAAGCTCCCCACATGATCTCCCCTGACACCTGTTTCTGATCCTTTGGCTAAGAGAGCAGGCTTTGGGGGAGCTTTTCCGCACCCTTTGATGTTTCTGGGTTTCTGGCTTTCTTCAGCTCCAGGTCTGAGATATATGAGACACGAAGAACACTCAGGGAACTCAGTTCTCTCTTGTTCCTCCAGTTCCAAGTTCCCTAGCCATCTGCCTTCTTCTCTTCACTTTCAGAATCTTATGTGTATTTTATATATACTATTCAGGGTTGTAGTTGTATTCAGGGTTGTAGTTGTACTCAGGAGGAAGAATAAGAAAAAACTAAGTCTATTCAATCATCCTAGAAGTGGAAGTTCCTGAAAATGCTGTTTTAAGTAGAATGTAATGGACAGTCCATTGGCTGCTCAACATCTGAAGAAAATTCCTTGGATAATGTAGTCTTTCATTTCTGGAATCTTGGTGGAATGCAAAGCCCCACTTCTCACAGTAGCTGAAAGTTAGGGCCTGGATATGTGACTTAGTCTTGTCCAATTGGATGCCATGGAGACTTGGACTCTGGGGTAAATGGCACACAAAAGAAAAGACAACCGAGAATTTATTTCACTGCTAGTGGTATCATAGATCCTGTGTTAGTAGTGCCAACTCTGGCACTCAGTATCCAATGGAAGCTGCAGTGGGACTGTAAGTAGACTGTTGCAATGACGATACTTTAGTCGGTGTTCTGGTTATCTACTTGGTCTTTGACCATTTTATTGAGGCTCATCTTTTATCTTCCTCTTAGATTTTGTGATCTCCATCATATTTTCCTATTAATTCCCTCTCTGGTTCAGTTAATAGAAGACAGTTTCTGTTGTTTGCCACCAAGATTCAAGATGTGTACAACAGGGAGTGCAAATGTCCTTAGAAGAAAAACTTGCAATGGCTACAAATTGGGTTAATTTCCTTTCAAAATTCTAGTTTGAAGTTGTAATACTATTGATGCAACAAGAACTAAACAGTAAAAGTGTGTTACAGCCAGAGAGAACTGTACTCCTTGTTTAGAAATAAAAGATGCTGAGAGATTAAAGAAAAAGAGAGAGCTGAGATGGAAGAGACAAGGAACACTTCCAGCCCTTGACAACCCCTTTAATTTAACTTTTGTTGTTTTCTAGTGCAAATAATATATATATTCTGCTCAGAGAAGTCTCTCTTGGTACCATCAACTACTATTTCAAAACAGGAAATGATTTAAGGATAACTTTTTCCTGCTCAAAATTTACAGAAAAGCATATACACAAGGAAATATTGTCATGGTGATTTTTGCAAGCCACTTACCTGTAGTAGTAACTCCTAAATGACTTTAGAATACTCAAGAGAGGGTACCAATTCAACACTCTAGCTGAACATCAAGACTGCCTATGTGCTCTAAACCCAACCCCCAAGTATGAGAAGTAAATAAGTAAATACTACTGGGAGCCCAGGACATATGATGAGTTCAGAACATACAAGAGAATCCCATAGCACAACCAGAAACCAAGTGGCTCCTTTACAGGTAAATTCCTTTCAGCAAAAAGTCTAGGCCTGATTAAAATGTTTCCCAAGTTCAATAACAGGCGAGATAGTTGGGGCTGCATACTGTAGCTATGGACAACTCATCAGAACCATCACCATATTTGTCTGGAAAAATTAGGCCAATATAGAAAAACTCAACCTCATCTCTCACTATGATTTGCTATATTTATCTGGTAGGCAAATGTTCTTAGGATTAAAGCTGCTTCACAAATAGAAGATTTATCTTAAATGCCATTTCAGAGAAGGCAATTTTTAACATTCCCTTCATGTTTCAGAGAAATAAAAATGATTCCCAATTCTTGTAAAATGCATTTTAACTCTTTAACATGTCTTTGCATTGATTACATCATTACAGCCTCAAAATAACATAAGAGGTAGCTAGGGAATGGAAAAAGAAGATAATGTATTTACTGAGTGACTACTGTATACTAAGTAACATATATTTTATGTCATTTCATCCTCACTCCAACCTTTTGATTTAATACCTTTAATTTATATTTATATATGAAGAACAAAAGAAATTAAGTGTCTGTTCTAGGTCAGTAAGATCTGGATATAGCTTTTGGGTCACCTGACAACCAAGTCTATGAAACTTTGCTCAAACTGTTGTGGCACTTCTTAATCAACATAAAAGAAAAATAAGGTCTTGTGCTAGAGAGTAAAGATAGGAATCTCTATCTTTTTCTATACTTCCATTTTAAGAATGACTTTGAGTGGATATTCATGGGAACCAGTTTCTGTATCATCAATAGGACAAGCAGTGGACTGAGAAAATAAAGAGACAGTCTGAGTGATAAGGATAATAGAAGGGTAGGCATTACACGTAGGGTACTGGAACTTCCTTCCATTAAACAGGGTGAGGTAAGGACAAAGCTAGTCAGGCCATGTGGGCTTTTGCTAAGATACCCAAAGTGAAAGAAGACTCCAGAACCGTATGTATAAATGTCCCTGCTTAGTGATCATGGGCAAGTCACTTAGTCTTTCTAGATGTAATTTCCATGTCTACAAAATCTTCAAATTAACTCACTAATTTGCAGTCTGAAGTATAGGAGGAGTTGAGACAGTTAGGAGGCCTAGTAACTGAGAAGTGTGGGTGGGCACGAGAAATGACAAGAATGTGAAATCTCTGAATCTATCCCACCTTTCCTCTTGGAGCCTATTTCTTCCCATATCATATTCTTTTTCTTCTTTATTCTAAGTGTCCATCCTGTTCCTCATTCTTGTTAATCTCAATCATGGATTATAGTTGTACAACCCAACCCACCATGACAATTGCTGAGAAGATCCCAGAGACTGGAACATCTAGGAGGTTTATGAAATAATAGTTAAATTATTTACCTAAGTGAGTTTCAGGTACAAACTTTCCTAATGATACCTGGGTTTTATCAGTGTACTCCTAGTAAACAATAACACTAGAGTTGAAAGGATTTTTCTGATTCTTGCTCCCTTCTTTGTGACCTCCTTCTTCATCACCAATTCCCTAAGGGAAGACTAAGTATTTGGCTCTCTGTTGTAATACCTGAGAAACCCAGAGATGTAATGAGATATAGATTTTAAATATCATATTTACCTTTTAATCCAAAGTCATTGGATAAATGCCTAGAAATTACAAAAACTGAGAAAAGCCTTCACAAAAGATTTGCTACAAGCAGAAGATTAAGTATGCATGTAAGTATATATCTCCATGGTATACCAAAACCTAGAAAGCCCCCCTCTACCAAATAACTTGATTTAGGTTGAGAAGTCATTCCACACACACACACACACACACACACACACACACACACACACACAAGCACACACTTATACATGCACACCCTATGTTGATGTACAACATCCAAACATCCAGACTCATTCCAGTTCTGTGACTAGCCTTCTCTGACGTTAGGCAAATCATATCATTTTTCCCCAGTATCAATTTCCCTATCTATAAAATGAAGA
Source organism: Phocoena sinus (assembly GCF_008692025.1). NCBI lineage: Eukaryota > Metazoa > Chordata > Mammalia > Artiodactyla > Phocoenidae > Phocoena > Phocoena sinus. Next base: position 75,510,715 of record NC_045770.1, read on the forward strand.
TATTGAAATAAATTATTTCTGAAGTAATCGGTAGCACCTCAAGTCTAAAAATAACTTACTCTTTGTTACTCAACCCAATATTATTTCCAAGTGAAAATCAGCAGTTGCTTTCTTCTCCAGTACTAAGCAAATGACCTTTGTTATTTATTAAGTGAAAGAAGAGTTATATAAAATACATAAATTTGGGATTGTGTGTGTGTTTTAATTATCCATAAGATTCTTAAGTTAACTGAAGGTATATAAAGTACCTTAAACTCAGAGATTTATTCTCCGCAGGTTTCCCAAGTCATAGGATTTGAAGATTGAACAAAGTAGATACTCAAGCCTCAAGAACAGTTCTATACATAGAAGTTCCAATTCTAGGTACCCAAGGCTTGAACTCTTAGGCTTCTATATTTATATCTGTTCTTTTTTTTTTTGAATTTTATTTTTCTTTGTACAGCAAGTTCTTATTAGTTACCTATTTTATACATACTAGTGTATATATGTCAATCCCAATCTCCAAATTCATCCCACTACCACCACCACCCTCCCCGCCACTTTCACCCTTTGGTGTCCATGTGTTTGTTCTCTACATCTGTGTCTCTATTTCTGCCCTGCAAACCGGTTCATCTGTACCATTTTTCTAGGTTCCACATATATGCGTTAATATATGATATTTGTTTTTCTCTTTCTGACTTACTTCACTCTGTATGAGTCTCTAGATCCATCCACATCTCTACAAATGACCCAATTTCATTCTTTTTTATGGCTGAGTAATATTCCATTGTATATATGTACCACATCTTCTTTATCCATTCATCTATCGATGGGCATTTAGGTTGCTTCATGACCTGGCTATTGTAAATAGTGCTGCAATGAACATTGGGGTGCATGTGTCTTTTGGAATTATGATTTTCTCTGGGTATATGCCCAGTAGTGGGATTGCTGGGTCATATATCTGTTCTTAAAGAGCATCTCCCAGGGAGTGTAGCACTACAGGTGTCAGACTTGATTCTGGAAAAAGAATACACAGTAAATTCCAATCTGAAGTGTGTACTTGAAAAAAATATATGTCTTTGCTGTTGTTTCTTTATATATAATTTTACATATACATTTTATAGGCACCCTACAAGTGTTCAGTTAATTTTGTTTTTATATTTGTAACACTCCTATTTAAGGCCCAATGAAGGGACCTCAGTGACCTCTTCAATAATACAACTATGATATGGGATTTGAGTTTCCTTTTTGCTCTGTAAGAAGACACTAGTGATAAAGTGCAGGAGAAAACATAGTTTTTCCCCTATTCCTTCTCTGGTCCAGCTGTGTGTTTTTCACATGAGAAGAGGGAGAAATCTCTCCTTATCCTAATACAACTCACGTCTTCATGGTGGGACCTTAGGGGTATTAAAAACTGTAACTTTTTCTGTTCAAAGTATTTCTAGTACTTGAATTATCTCCATTTAAAACAATGTTCTAAGCAAATTTTGCAATAATTGGATAATTTTATATACTTCCTAGGGGACTACCTAAAGATCTGTGATTCATTTCAATGTACTGGGTTGGCCAAAAAGTTTGTTCAGATTTTTCCATTAGCTGTTACGGAAAAACCTGAATGAACTTTTTGGCCAACCCAGTAGAAACTCTGTTATGTTTGTTTGTTAAAAAGTCGTATTGCCTTATAATTACATATTGTTTACTGCTGGTAAAAGAGAAAAAATGTCTGATTCTTAATTATTATGACAATACAGGAAATGAGCTTTATGAGAATGTGTGTATTAAGGAGGAAACCAAGAAAAATACAGCAGTCGGAACAACTGAGTTCAAGCACTTGTTTTGCGACTAATGAATTAGTTGCCATTCACCAAGTCATTCAGTCTTTCCAGGACATTGTTTCCTCATCCATAAAAGGAAGGGAATTTTGGAATTCTAAGTTCAGTTCAGATACACTAAAATTCTTCTTCTTGTCCACTAGCTTATTAACGTAACAAGTTAGTCTTCTGGACAATTTCAAAGGCAAAAAGAAGTAGATTGAAAGATTCTTTCCGATGTAAGAGAAATAATAAAACTGTACATAGGACACTACAAAATGATATCAAAGGAGAGAGAGGCAATTTATTCACTCTGAGAATAGAGCAAGATAACATGTGAAGTGATATGCAGCAGAGGGATGGCAATGGCTGTTAAAACTAAGCAACAGGATTTGGAATGGAGAGTAGGTAGCACTCTGGGACAAATGACACTGTAGAGGGAAATAGTCAAAGTATATAAGGTTTAGAGATAGGGATCTGAGGACCTTGGACAGAGGGGCCAAATATGCAAAAGTGTATGTTATAGAAGAGGGTGTTTCTGCATTTATCAAAAAATGGACTTCAAAGCCTCATTTTCCCTTTTCCCCACCCATACTCAGCTTTGAGTTTCTAACATTCTCTGTTAATGAAGTATAATTCCTGAGGTCAATGACATCTTAAGTCTTAAGAACTTAATAATAATGTCTCTCCAGCCTTCACAAAACTCACTTGGATTCAAGAGTTACTTTCTCAGGAGGCTGGTCAATGGGTCAAAGTGGGAAAACCCAGAAATTGAGATTTTTTCCCCCTTTAAAGACCCATTTAACTATGGTGGCTCCCTAAAAGCAGAAATTCTGAGCTCTGGTGGAATCTCTGAGAAGTAACTTGTCCACTACCTTCCTTGGTTTTCCAAATTGCTTGTAACTTCCAAACAAGGTTTAATAGCTGAATCCCAACTGTTCTTAATGGAGAGTGATTCCAACAGCAAGGCTGTAGAAGAAATCAAGAATAGACAGTGTTCTAAAATGCAGGGGTTTGAGTGGAGTTTTAATTCACATCTGGCAGTAGGGAGCCCTGTGCTCACAATTAAGCCCAAATTTAACTCTGGGTTTCCTCCCAATCATTTTATCTCCACTACATGCAACTTTTTAAATGAAGGCCTAACCCACTCTATAAGGAAACTTTCCACTCGTACATATTAGAAAGAAAAATGACATCATAATGATTTAGATACAGAGGAGGCACTTTTAAAGCTTTGTGCTATTAGGCTAACAAGCTATCATCATCAGTTATAGTGCTGATAACTGAAGCATGGTCTAATGGATAATAAATAGAATGAGGCAAGCAGAAGGCTTTGTTCCAATTGCAACTGTTAAGCTCTTTCCTACAAGTTGAAACATTTCAGCCCCCATTTCCAAAGTTTGGCTATTAAGAGAATTAGTTCCCTTCTATCTTCACAGAAGACATATATTGAATAAGTAGATATTTTAAAGGTGTATCAAAAATGTAAACTATGCCTTTATTTTTAAAGTTACTGTAGGATAATGCATTCTAACCTGAAGAACTCACGAATTTTTACAATCACCTTTTTAGAGGCTTAAAATATTCCTTCCTGTCAGGAAGATGGAAACGAAGTATATCTCATGTTCTTAGGTGATGTGACTAAGTGCAGTTTGGTTTTACTGTTGTTTAGGCAAGCTCTATCTATACTCTGGTCTAAAAATTCACAATCAGTAGGGCACCAATTCCAGAAGAAAAAGTAAGAATTTAAAAGAAGGAAAAGATAAGCAGCAACTCCAAATCTTCCATAAAATCATACCATTTCAAGAGATGGATCCCTCTTACAAACTTTCTGGGTAGTAATCAAAAGTAATGTTGTTTTCTAGTAATTCCTACCTGTAGTAATTTCTACCTATATCATACAGTTGAAAAAAATGGAGACTACAGAGTTATAACATTATAGTAATTGAGCTGCCTAAACCCAGACCTGTTGGACCAGAGCAAATATTTGTTTCCTCAGCCCTTCCAAATGGAGGGTACACCTCTAAAGTACCACACCTCATTTGTCCGAACATCCCAATTTAGGATAATAGCCCTATGCTCACGTAGATCACAATCATTTACGTTGAAAACTACATCTAGGAATAAATCCTACTCAGCCTCTCCAGATATGGATGAAATGTGCCTAGCTTAGATTAATCTACCTCTCTGTTCTAGAACTTGAGTCATTAAGATCACGTCTATCACTGCACCCCAAGCCTAGGTCTAGCTCAAGCTCCCCTTGACAAATAATGGATGGTTTAATAAATAGGGAAACAACAAGACTAGGGAGAGTATTCATTCTTTCCAGAAAATCATTGAATTGAACCGAACTCCCTAAAACTCCATTGGGGGACAGCTAACTTTACTCCTTCTTCATATGCTTATGTTCCTTCACTCTTTCACTCAACAAATGTTTGTTAAGAACCTACTTTGTGTTAGACACCATGTTAGGCTTTAGTGGTATAACATTGGGAAAGACAGTTTCTTCATTTAGGGAGTTCATCATCCAGTTTGGCAGAATGATGAGTACATATGTCAATTGCAATTCAGTGTAATAAGTGCTATGTCAGGTCAAAGACACGGTGCTGGGGTAGAAAAGAGGTCAAGAAAGGCCTTCCGGGGGACCTTGAAGATGGCGGAAGAGTAAGACGCGGAGATCGCCTTCCTCCCCACGGATACACCAGAAATACATCCACACGTGGAACAACTCCTACAGAACTCCTACTGAAGGCTGGCAGAAGACCTCAGACCTCCCAAAAGGCAAGAAACTCCCCACGTAACTGGGTAGGGCAAAAGAAAAAACAGAGTCAAAAGAATAAGGACGGCACCTGCACCAGTGGGAGGGAGCTGTGAAGGAGGAAAAGTTTCCACACACTAGGAAGCCCCTCCGCGGGCGGAGACTGCGGGAGGCAGAGGGGGGAGTTTCGGGACCGCGGAGTAGTGCACAGCGACGGGTGCGGAGGGCAAAGCGGGGAGATTCCTGCACAGAAGATCGGTGCCGACCAGCACTCACCAACCCGAGAGGCTTGCTGCTCACCCACCGGGGCGGGCGGGGCTGCGAGCTGAGGCTAAGGTTTTGGTTTTGGACGGAGCTCAGGGAGAGGACTGGGGTTGGCGGCTTGAACATAGCCTGAAGGGGTTAGTGCACCACGACTAGCCGGGAGGGAGTTCGGGGAAAAGCCTGCACCGGCCGAAGAGGCAAGAGACTTTTTCTTCCCTCTTTGTCTCCTGGTGCGCCAGGAGAGGGGTCTAAGAGCGCTGCTTAAAGGAACTCCAGAGACGGGCGCGAGCCGCGGCTAAAAGCGCGAACCCCAGAGACGGGCGCGAGCCGCGGCTGAGGGCGCGAGCCCCCGAGACGGGCGCGAGCCGCGGCTGAAAGCGCAAACCCCAGAGACGGGCGCGAGCCGCGGCTGAGGGCGCGAGCCCCCGAGACGGGCGCGAGCCGCGGCTAAAACCGCGGACCCCAGAGACGGGCGGGAGACGCTAAGGCTGCTGCTGCCGCCACCAAGGGGCCTGTGTGCGAGCACAGGTCACTCTCCACACCCCTCTTCCGCGGAGCCTGTGCAGCCCGCCACTGCCAGGTTCCCGGGATCCAGGGACAACTTCCCCGGGACAGCGCACGGCGGGCCTCAGGCTGGTGCAACGTCACGCCGGCCTCTGCCGCAACGTCACGCTGCCTCTGCCGCCGCAGGCCGGCCCCGCACGCAGTGCCCCTCCTTCCCCCATCCCCCAACCCCCGGCCTGAGTGAGCCGGAGGCCCCAAATCGGCGGCTCCTTTAACCCCGTCCTGTCTGAGCGAAAAAACAGACGCCCTCCAGCGACCTACACGCAGAGGCAGGGCCAAATCCAAAGCTGAGCTCCTGTGAGCTGTGAAAACAAAGAAGAGAAAGGGAAATCTCTCCCAGCAGCCAGAGAAGCAGCGGATTAAAGCTCCACAATCAACTTGATATACCCTGCATCTGTGGAATACCTGAATAGACAAGGAATGATCCCAAATTGAAGAGGGGGAATTTAGGAGCGAAATCTATGATTTTTTTCCCTTTTCCTCTTTTTGTGAAGGTGTACGTGTATGCTCCTGTGTGACATCTAGTCTGTATACTCTAGCTTCCACCATTTGTCCTAGGGCTCTATCCGTCCATGACTTTTTTTTAAAAATTCTTTTTCTTAATAATTAAGTTTAATTGTAATAACTTTATTATACTTTACCTTCGTTCTTTCTTTCCTTCCTTCCCTCCCTCCTTTAGACAACGAATCACCCCAAATTGAGAAGGTGGTCTCTGGGAGCAGGATTTATGATTTTTCCCCCTTTACCTCTTTTTGTGAAGGTGTATGTGTATGCTTCTGTGTAAGATTTTCTCTGTATAGCTTTGCTTCCAACATTTGTCCTAAGGTTCTATCCGTCCCTTTTTTTTTTTTTTCTAAATATTTTTTAATTCAATAACTATATTATACTTTATTTTATTTTTACTGTATCATCTTTCTTTCTGTCTTTTTTTCCTTCTTTCCCTCCTTCCTTCCTTCCTTCCTCCCTCCCTCCCTCCCTCCCTCCTTTCTTTCCTTCTTTGCTTCTTTCTTCCTTCCTTCCTTTCCTCCTTTCCTTCTTTCTTTCCTCATACTTCTACTAATTCTCTCTACTTTTTCTCCCTTTTATTCTGAGCCGTGTGGATGAAAGGCTCTTGGTGCTCCAGCCAGGAGTCAGGGCTCTGCCTCTGAGGTAGGAGAGCCAACTTCAGGTCACTGGTCAACAAGAGACCTCCCAGCTCCACATAATATTAAACAGCGGAAATCTCCCAGAGACCTCCATCTTAACACCAGCACCCAGCTTCACTCAACGACCAGCAAGCCACAGTGCTGGACAACCTATGCCAAACAACTAGCAAAACAGGAACACAACCCCACCCATTAGCAGAGAGGCTGCCTAAAATCATAATAAGGCCACAGACACCCCAAAACACACCACCAGACATGAACCTGCCCACTAGAGAGACAAGATCCAGCCTCATCCAGCACAACACAGGCACTAGTCCCCTCCACCAGGAAGCCTACACAACCCACTGAAACAACCTTAGCCACTGGAGACAGACATCAAAAACAACGGGAACTACGAACCTGCAGCCTGCAAAAAGGAGACCCCAAACACAGTAAGATAAGCAAAATGAGAAGACAGAAAAACACACAGCAGATGAAGGAGCAAGATAAAAACCCACCAGACCTAACAAATGAAGAGGAAATAGGCAATCTACCTGAAAAAGAATTCAGAATAATGATAGTAAGGATGATCCGAAATCTTGGAAGTAGAATGGACAAAATGCAAGAAACAGTTAACAAGGACCTACAAGAACTAAAGATGAAACAAGCAACGATGAACAATGCAATAAATGAAATTAAAATCACTCTAGATAGGATCAATAGCAGAATAACTGAGGCAGAAGAACGGATAAGTGACCTGGAAGATAAAGTAGTGGAAATAACTACTGCAGAGCAGAATAAAGAAAAAAGAATGAAAAGAACTGAGGACAGTCTCAGAGACCTCTGGGACAACATGAAACGCACCAACATTCGAATTATAGGGGTTCCAGAAGAAGAAGAAAGAAAGAAAGGGACTGAGAAAATATTTGAAGAGATTATAGTTGAAAACTTCCCTAATATGGGAAAGGAAATAGTTAATCAAGTCCAGGAAGCACAGAGGGTCCCATACAGGATAAATACAAGGAGAAACACGCCAAGACACATATTAATCAAACTGTCAAAAATTAAATACAAAGAAAGCATATTAAAAGCAGCAAGGGAAAAACAACAAATAACACACAAGGGAATCCCCATAAGGTTAACAGCTGATCTCTCAGCAGAAACCCTACAAGCCAGAAGGGAGTGGCAGGACATACTGAAAGTGATGAAGGAGAATAGCCTGAAACCAAGACTACTCTACCCAGCAAGGATCTCATTCACATTTGATGGAGAAATTAAAACCTTTACAGACAAGCAAAAGCTGAGAGAGTTCAGCACCACCAAACCAGCTTTACAACAAATGCTAAAGGAACTTCTCTAGACACGAAACACAAGAGAAGGAAATGACCTATAGTAGCGAACCCAAAACAATATATAAAATGGAAATAGGAACATACATATCAATAATTACCTTAAATGTAAATGGACTAAATGCTCCCACCAAAAGACACAGATTGGCTGAATGGATACAAAAACAAGACCCTTATATATGCTGTCTACAAGAGACCCACTTCAGAACTAGAGACACATACAGACTGAAAGTAAGGGGATGGAGAAAGATATTCCATGCAAATGGAAACCAAAAGAAAGCTGGAGTAGCAATTCTCATATCAGACAAAATAGACTTTAAAATAAGGACTATTAAAAGGGACAAAGAAGGACACTACATAATGATCAAGGGATCGATCCAAGAAGAAGATATAACAATTGTAAATATTTATGCACCCAACATAGGAGCACCTCAATACATAAGGCAAATACTAACAACCATAAAAGGGGAGATCAACAGTAACACATTCATAGTAGGGGACTTTAACACCCCACTTTCACCCATGGACAGATCATCCAAAATGAAAATAAATAAGGAAACACAAGCTTTAAATGATACATTAAACAAGATGGACTTAATTGATGTTTATAGGACACTCCATCCAAAAACAACAGAATACACATTTTTCTCAAGTGCTCATGGAACATTCTCCAGGATAGATCATATCTTGGGTCACAAATCAAGCCTTGGTAAATTTAAGAAAACTGAAATTGTATCAAGTATCTTTTCCGACCACAACGCCATGAGACTAGATATCAATTACAGGAAAAGATCTGTAAAAAATACAAACACATGGAGGCTAAACAATACACTACTTAATAATGAAGTGATCACTGAAGAAATCAAAGAGGAAATAAAAAAATACCTAGAAACAAATGACAATGGAGACACAACGACCCAAAACCTATGGGATGCAGCAAAAGCAGTTCTAAGGGGGAAGTTTATAGCAATACAAGCCCACCTTAAGAAGCAGGAAACATCTCGAATAAACAACCTAACCTTGCACCTCAAGCAATTAGAGAAAGAAGAACAAAAAAACCCCAAAGCTAGCAGAAGGAAAGAAATCATAAAAATCAGATCAGAAATAAATGAAAAAGAAATGAAGGAAACAATAGCAAAGATCAATAAAACTAAAAGCTGGTTCTTTGAGAAGATAAACAAAATAGATAAACCACTAGCCAGACTCATCAAGAAAAAAATGGAGAAGATTCAAATCAATAGAATTAGAAATGAAAAAGGAGAAGTAACAACTGACACTGCAGAAATAAAAAAAATCATGAGAGATTACTACAAGCAACTCTATGCCAATAAAATGGACAATCTGGAAGAAATGGACAAATTCTTAGAAATGCACAACCTGCCAAGACTGAATCAGGAAGAAATAGAAAATATGAACAGACCAATCACAAGCACTGAAATTGAAACTGTGATTAAAAACCTTCCAACAAACAAAAGCCCAGGACCAGATGGCTTCACAGGTGAATTCTATCAAACGTTTAGAGAAGAGCTAACACCTATCCTTCTCAAACTCTTCCAAAATATAGCAGAGGGAGGAACACTCCCAAATTCCTTCTACGAAGCCACCATCACCTTGATACCAAAACCAGACAAGGATGTCACAAAGAAAGAAAACTACAGGCCAATATCACTGATGAACATAGATGCAAAAATCCTCAACAAAATACTAGCAAACAGAATCCAACAGCACATTAAAAGGATCATACACCATGATCAAGTGGGGTTTATTCCAGGAATGCAAGGATTCTTCAATATACGCAAATCTATCAATGTGATAAACCATATGAACAAATTGAAGGAGAAAAACCATATGATCATCTCAATAGATGCAGAGAAAGCTTTCGACAAAATTCAACACCCATTTATGATAAAAACCCTCCAGAAAGTAGGCATAGAGGGAACTTTCCTAAACATAATAAAAGCCATATATGACAAGCCCACAGCAAACATCATCCTCAATGGTGAAAAACTGAAAGCATTTCCACTAAGATCAGGAACAAGACAAGGTTGCCCACTCTCACCACTCTTATTCAACATAGTTTTGGAAGTTTTAGCCACAGCAATCAGAGAAGAAAAGGAAATAAAAGGAATCCAAATCGGAAAAGAAGAAGTAAAGCTGTCACTGTTTGCAGATGACATGATACTATACATAGAGAATCCTAAAGATGCTACCAGAAAACTACTAGAGCTAATCAATGAATTTGGTAAAGTAGCAGGATACAAAATTAATGCACAGAAATCTCTGGCATTCCTATATACTAATGATGAAAAATCTGAAAGTGAAATCAAGAAAACACTCCCATTTACCATTGCAACAAAAAGAATAAAATATCTAGGAATAAACCTACCTAAGGATACGAAAGACCTGTATGCAGAAAATTATAAGACACTGATGAAAGAAATTAAAGATGATACAAATAGATGGAGAGATATACCATGTTCTTGGATGGGAAGAATCAACATTGTGAAAATGACTCTACTACCCAAAGCAATCTACAGATTCAATGCAATCCCTATCAAACTACCACTGGCATTTTTCACAGAACTAGAACAAAAAATTTCGCAATTTGTATGGAAACACAAAAGACCCCGAATAGCCAAAGCAATCTTGAGAACGAAAAAAGGAGCTGGAGGAATAAGGCTCCCTGACTTCAGACTATATTACAAAGCAACAGTAATCAAGACAGTATGGTACTGGCACAAAAACAGAAAGACAGATCAGTGGAACAGGATAGAAAGCCCAGAGATAAACCCACGCACATATGGACACCTTATCTTTGATAAAGGAGGCAGGAATGTACAGTGGAGAAAGGACAGCCTCTTCAATAAATGGTGCTGGGAAAACTGGACAGGTACATGTAAAAGTATGAGATTAGATCACTCCCTAACACCATACACAAAAATAAGCTCAAAATGGATTAAAGACCTAAATGTAAGGCCAGAAACTATCAAACTCTTAGAAGAAAACATAGGAAGAACACTCTATGACATAAATCACAGCAAGATCCTTTCTGACCCACCTCCTAGAGTAATGGAAATAAAAACAAAAATAAACAAATGGGACCTAATGAAACTTCAAAGCTTTTGCACAGCAAAGGAAACCATAAACAAGACCAAAAGACAACCCTCAGAATGGGAGAAAACATTTGCAAATGAAGCAACTGACAAAGGATTAATCTCCAAAATTTACAAGCAGCTCATGCAGCTCAATAACAAAAAAACAAACAACCCCATCCAAAAATGGGCAGAAGACCTAAATAGACATTTCTCCAAAGAAGATATACAGAATGCCAACAAACACATGAAAGAATGCTCAACATCATTAATCATTAGAGAAATGCAAATCAAAACTACAATGAGATATCATCTCACACCAGTCAGAATGGCCATCATCAAAAAATCAAGAAACAATAAATGCTGGAGAGGGTGTGGAGAAAAGGGGACACTCTTGCACTGCTGGTGGGAATGTGAATTGGTTCAGCCACTGTGGAGAACAGTATGGAGGTTCCTTAAAAAACTACAAATAGAATTACCATATGACCCAGCAATCCCACTACTTGGCATATACCCTGAGAAAACCAAAATTCAAAGAGAGTCATGTACCAAAATGTTCATTGCAGCTCTATTTACAATAGCCAGGACATGGAAACAACCTAAGCGCCCATCATCGGATGAATGGATAAAGAAGATGTGGCACATATACACAATGGAATATTACTCAGCCTTAAAAAGAAATGAAATTGAGCTATTTGTAATGAGATGGATAGACCTAGAATCTGTCATACAGAGTGAAGTAAGTCAGAAAGAAAAAGACAAATACCGTATGCTAACACATATATATGGAATTTAAGGGAAAAAAATGTCATGAAGAACCTAGGGGTAAGATAGGAATAAAGACGCAGACCTACTGGAGAACGGACTTAAGGATATGGGGAGGGGGAAGGGTGAGTTTTGACAGGGCGAGAGAGAGTCATGGACATATACACACTAACAAACGTAGTAAGGTAGATAGCTGGGGGGAAGCAGCCGCAAGGCACAGGGATATTAGCTCGGTGCTTTGTGACAGCCTGGAAGGGTGGGATGGGGAGAGTGGGAGGGAGGGAGACGCAAGAGGGAAGACATATGGGAACATATGTATATGTATAGCTGATTCACTTTGTTGTAAAGCAGAAACTAACACACCATTGTAAAGCAATTATACCCCAATAAAGATGTTTAAAAAAAAAAAAAAAAAAGAAAGGCCTTCCGAAAAATCCTCCTAAGTTGTCTTGAAGGGTAAGTAGTCATCATCTAAAAATGAAGGTAAAGAATGTTGCTGGAGTTCCAAAAGTAGTTCAATTTATCTGTAGCATGAGATGAAGAGTAGAGAATGATGAGACAGAGGTACACAGGATATATCTTTCAAAAGAGCACTGGGATCTATTCAAGGCACAGGACAAAGCTCTCAAAGTCTGCATGATGAAGAAAAAGACAAGACCTCAATTTTTCTTTCAGCTTTATTGAGGTATAATTGAGAAACAAAATTGTAACCTATTTAAAGTGTATGATGTGATGATTTGATATATGTATACATTATAAAATGATTTTCCCCAAGTTAACACACCTGTCACCTCATATATTTACCTTTTTTTGTGTGTGTGAGAATGCTTAAGTTCTACTCTCTCAGCAAATTTCAATTATACAATACAGTATTATTGACTATAGTCACCACGTTATACATGAGCTCTTCAGAACTTATCCATCATATAACTGAAAATTTGTACCCTTATACAAGCCTTTCCCTATTTCCCCCACAATTCAGTCCCGGGCAACCACCACTCTACTCTCTGTTTCTATGAGTTTGACTGTTTTTTTTTGTTTTTTTTTTTTTTTTTGCAGTACGCGGGGCTCTCACCGCTGTGGCCTCTCCCGTTGCAGAGCACAGGCTCCAGACGTGCAGGCTTAGCGGCCATGGCTCACTGGCCCAGCCTCTCCGTGGCATGGGGGATCTTCCCGGACCAGGGCACGAACCCGTGTTTCCTGCATCAGCAGGCAGACTCTCAACCACTGCGCCACCAGGGAAGCCCTCCCTCCTTTTTTAAGGCTGAATAATATTTCATTATATCACATTTTCTTTATCCATTTATCTATTGATGGACACTTAGGTTGTTTCCATGTCTTGTATATCGTGCTGCAATGAACATGGGCTGCAGATATCTTTTTGAGATAGTGACTTTGTTTCCTTGGGATATATACCCAGAAGTGGGATTGCTTAACCATATGGTAGCTCTATTTTTAATTTCTTGAGGAACTTCCATGTTGTTTTCCATAGTGGCTGAACCAGTTTACATTCCAACCAACAGTGCACATGGGTTCCTTTCTCTCTACATCCTTGCCAGCAATGGTTAACTCCTGTCATTTAAAAAAAATAAAGATACATACAACAATATATTAGTTTCAGGGATGTAATATAATGATTTGATGTCTGTATATATTGTGAAATGATCAACACATAAGTCTAGTTAACATTCAGAACCACGCATAGTTGCAGTCTTTTCTCCTGTGTTGAGAACTTTTAGGATCTGCTCTCCTAGCAACTTTCAAATATATAGTACAGGATTATTAACTATAGTCACTATAATAACTATATGTATTTATGAGCTCGAGGTTTTTTTCTTTGTTGTTCTTTTTTAATTTTGGATTCCACATATAAGTGAGATTATATGGTATTTGTCTTTCTTTGTATGACGTTTCACTTAGCATAATGCCCTCAAAGTCCATCCATGTTGCAAATGGCAGGATTTCCATCTTTTTATGGCATAATTATGTTCCACTGCATATATATACCACATCTTCTTTATCCATTCATTTGTCAATGGACACTTAGGTCATGTCTTGGCCATTGTAAATAATGCTTCAATGTGCTTATATACTTTTAAATTAAATTACTGGTTTTATTTCTTTTGGTGAATACCCAGAAGTGGAATTACTGGATCATATAGTAGTTCTACTTTAATTTTTTGAGGAACCTCCATACTGTTTTCCATAGGGGCTCCACCAGTTTACATTCCCACCTACAGTGCATGAGGGTTCCCTTTTCTCCACATCATTGCCCACACTTGTTATTTCTTGTCTTTTTGATCATAAATATCCTAACAATTGTGAGATGGTATTTCATTGTGGTGTTGATTTGCATTTCCCTTGGGATTAGTAACACTAACACTGAGCATCTTTTCATGTGTCTCTTGGCATTCTGTATGTCTTCTTTGGAAAAATGTCTATTCAGGTCCTCTGCCTATTTTTTAATTGGGTTACTTGGTTGTTTTTTTCTTTCTTTTTTTTTTTACTGAGTTGTATGAGTTCCTTTTATAGTTTGGATATTAATCCTTTATCAGATATAAGGTTTGCAAATGTCTTCTTCCATTCCACAGTTGCCTTTTCATTTTGTTAATGGTTTCCTCTGATATGCAGAAGGCTTTCAGTCAGATGTAGTCATGTTTGTTTATTTTTATTGCCTTTGCTTTTGGTATCAAATCCAAAGAAACATTGCAAAGACCAATCCCAAGGAGTTTACCTGCTATGTTTTCTTCCAGTAGTTATATGGCTTCAGATCTTCCACTCAAGTGTTTAATCCATTTTGACTTGGTTTGTGTGTAAGGTTTAAGATCGGGGTCTGGTTTCATTCTTTTGCATGTGGAATTCCAGTTCTCCCTGTACCATTTATTGAAGAGACTATTTTTCCACATGTTATATTCTTGGCTCCTTTGTCAAAAACTAATTAACCATATATGCATGAGTTTATTTCCTGGCTCTCTATTGTGTTCCATTGATCTGTTTCTGTTTTTATGCCAATAGCATACTGTTTTATTTACTATAGCTTTGAAATATAATTTGAAGTCAGGAAATGTGATACCTCCAGTTTTGTTTTTTCTCAAGATTTCTTTGGCTATTAGGGATCTTTTGTGGTTCGGTATAACTTTTAAGAATGTTTTTCTATTTCTGTGAAATTGAATGTTGATTGAATGTTGATAGAGATTGCATTGAATATGTAGATCACTTTGAGTAGCTGGGACATTTTAATAATATAAATTCTTCCAATTTATAAACACAGGATATCTTTACATTTATTTGTGCTTTTAATTTCTTCCATTAATGTTCTATCTTTTCAGTGTAGAGCTCTTTCACCTTGGTTAAATTAATCCTAAGTATTCTATTCTTTTCGATGCTATTGAAATGGGATTGTTTTCTTAATTTCTCTTTCCAGCAGTTTGTTGTTAGTGTATAGAAATACAATGAGATATCCCTCACACTTGTCAGAACGGATTTTATTAAAAAGACAAGAAATAACAAGTGTTGGCATGGATGTGGAGAAAAGGGAACTCTCGTACACTGTTGGTGGGATGTAAATTGGCATAGTCACTATGGAAAATAGTATGAAGGTCCCTCAAAAAATTAAAACTAGAAATACCATATGATCCAGAAATTCCACTCCTAGGTATTTATCTGAAGAAAATGAAAACTCTAATTAGAAAAGACATATGTACCCCTATATTCATTGCAGCATTATTTATAATAGCCAAGATATGTAAGCAACTTAAATACCCATAGATAAATGAATGGATAAATAAGATGTGGTATATACATACAATAGAATATTACTCAGCCATAAAAAATAATTAAATCTTGGCATTTGCTACAACATGGATGAACCTAGAGGATATCATGCTAAGTGAAATAAGTCCAACAGAGAAAGAAAAATACTATATGACTTCACTTGTATGTGGAATCTAAAAAACAAAGCAAATGAACAAACTACAAAACAGAAACAGGGTTTTAGATACAGAGAACAAACAGGTGGGTTCCAGAAGGGTGGGATGTGGGGGGGGATGAGAGAAATAGGTGAGGGAGATTAAGAGGTACAAACTTCCAATTACAAAATGTCATGGGTATTAAATGTGCAGAGTGGGACATATTGTCAATAATAATCTAGTATCTTTGTATGGTGACAGATGATTTAAAAATAAGAAATGCAAGTGATTTTTGCATATTGATTCTATACCCAGAAACTTCACTGAATTCATTTTATTAGTACAAGCAATTTTTTGATGGAGTCTTTAAGGGTTTCTATGTATAAAATCATGTAATTTGCAAACAGAAAATTTTACTTCTTCCTTTCCAATCTGGATGTCCTTTAATTATTTTTCTTACCTAATTACTCTGGCTAGGTCTTCTATTACAATGTTGAATAAAACTGGTGGAGAAACCTTAAAGATTGCGGAGGAGTAAGATATGGAGATCACCTTCCTCCCCACAAATACATCAGAAATACATCTACATGTGGAACAACTCCAACAGAACACCAACTGAACACCGGAAGAAGACCTCAAACTTCCCAAAAGATATAGATTTTTTTTTCTTTTTCTCTTTTTGTGAGTGTGTATGCGTATGCTTCTTTGTGTGATTTTGTCAGTATAGCTTTGCTTTTAACATTAGTCCTAGGGTTCTGTCTGTCCCTTTTTATTTTTTTTTAATATAGTTTTTAGTGCTTGCTATCATTGGTGGATTTGTTTTTTGGTTTGGCTGCTCTCTTCTTTCTTTTTTTTTTTATAACTTAAAAATTTTGTTCTATTTCTAATAATGGTTTTTAGTTTTTATTTTAATAACTTTATTTTATTTTATTCTTTCTTTCATTCTTATTTTCCTCCCTTTTCTTCTGAGCCATGTGGCTGACAGGGTCTTGGTGCTCCAGCCGGGTGTCAGGCCTCTGCCTCTGAGGTGCAAGAGCCGAGTTCAGGATATTGGTCCAGCAGAGACCCCACGGCTCCACGTAATAACAAACAGTGAAAGCTCTCCCAGAGATCTCCATCTCAATGCTAAGACCACCCAGATCCACTCACCAACCAGCAAGCTACAGTGCTGGATACTCAATGCCAAACAACTAGCAAGACAGGAACACAAACCCACCCATTAGCACAGAGGCTGCCTAAAATGATAATAAGTTCACAGACACCCCAAAACACAACACCAGACGCGGTCCTGCCCATAAGAAAGACATAATCTAGCCTCATCTACAAGATAACAGGCACCAGTCCCATCCACCAGGGAGCCGACACAACCCACTGAACCAAACTTACTCACTGGGGGCAGACACCAAAAACAACGGGAACTATGAACATGCAGCCTGCAAAAAGGAGACCCCAAACACAGAAAGCTAAGAAAAATGAGAAGACAGAGAAACACACAGAAGATGAAGGAGCAAGGTAAAAACCCACCAGATGAAACAAATGAAGAGGAAAAAGGCTGTATACCTGACAAAGAATTCAGAGAAATAATGGTAAAGATGATGCAAAATCTTGAAAATAAAATGGAGAAAATAAAAGAACATTTAACAAGGACCTAGAAGAACTAAAGAGCAAACAAACAATGATGAACATCACAATAAATGAAATTTAAAATTCTCTAGAAGGAATCAAGCAGAATAACTGAGGCACAAGAACGGATAAGTGACCTGGAAGATTAAATAGTGGAAATAACTATTGCAGAGCAGAATAAAGAAAAAAGAATGAAAACAATTGAGAGCATTCTAAGAGACCTCTAGGACAATATTAAATGCACGAACATTCAAATTACAGGGGTCCCAGAAGAAGAAGAGAAAAGAAAGGGACTCAGAAAATACTGGAGAGATTATACTTGAAAATTTCCCTAATATGGAAAAGGAAATAGTCAATCAAGTCCAGGAAGCAGAGAGAGTCCCATACAAGATAAATCCAAGGAGGACCACTCCAACACACATATTAATCAAAGTATCAAAAACAAAATACAAAGAAAAAATACTAAAAGCAGCAAGGGAAAAACAACAAACAACATACAAGGGAATCCCCATAAGGATAACAGCTGACCTTTCAGCAGACACTCTGCAAGCGAGAAGGGAGTGGAAGGATATATTTAAAGTGATGAAAGGGAAACACCTACAACCAAGATTACTCTACCTAGCCAGGATCTCATTCAGATTTGACAGAGTAATTGAAACCTTTACAGACAACCCAAAGCTAAGAGAGTTCAGCACCACCAAACCAGCTTTACAACAAATGCTAAAGTAACTTCTCTAGGCAGGAAACACAAGAGAAGGAAAAGACCTGCAATAAAAAACCCAAAACAATTAAGAAAATGAGAATATGAACATACATATCAATAACTACCTTAAATGTAAATGGATGAAGTGCTCCAGCCAAAAGACACAGACTGGCTGGATAGATACAAAAAAAAAGACCTGTATATATGCTGTCTACAAGAGACCCACTTCAGACCTAGGGACACATACAGATGGAAAGTGAGGGGATGGAAAAAAATATTCCATGCAAATGGAAATCAAAAGAAAGCTGGAGTAGCAATTCTCATATCAGACAAAATAAACTTTAAAATAAAGACTATTAAAAGAGACAAAGAAGGACACTACATAATGATGAAGTGATCAATCCAAGAAGAAGATATAACAATTGTAAATATTTATGCACCCAACATAGGAGCACCTCAATACATAAGGCAAGTGCTAACAGCCATAAAAGGGGAAATCGACAGTAACATTATCATAGTAGGGGACTTTAACACCCCACTTTCACCAATGGACAGATCATCCAAAATGAAAATAAATAAGGAAACACAAACTTTAAATGATACATTAAAGAAGATGGATGTAACTGATATTTATAGGACATTCAATCCAAAAACAACAGAATACACTTTCTTCTCAAGTGCTCATGGAACATTCTCCAGAACAGATCATATCTTGGGTCACAAATCAAGCCTTGATAAATATAAGAAAACTGAAATCATACAAAGTATCTTTTCCAACCACAACGCTATGAGACTAGATATCAATTACAGGAAAAAATCTGTAAAAAATACAAACACATGGAAGCTAAACAATACACTACTAAGTAAACCAGAGATCACGGAAGAAATCAAAGAGGAAATCAAAAAATACCTGGAAACAAATGACAATGAAAACATGACAACCCAAAACCTATGGGATGCAACAAAAGCAGTTCTAAGAGGAAAGTTTATAGTAATACAATCTAACTCAAGAAACAAGAAACATCTCAAATAAACAACCTAACCTTACACCTAAAGCAATTAGAGAAAGAACACAAGAAAAACACCAAAGTCAGCAGAGGCAAGATCATAAAGATCAGATCAGAAATAAATGAAAAAAATGAAGGAAACAATAGCAAAGATCAGTAAAACTAAAAGCTGGTTCTTTGAGAAGATAAACAAAATTGATAAACCATTAGCCAGACTCATCAAGAAAAACAGGGAGAAGACTCAAATCAACAGAATTAGAAATGAAAAGGAGAAGTAAAAACTGACACTGAAGAAATACAAAGGATCATGAGAGATTACTACAAGTAACTCTATGCCAATAAAAAGGACAGCCTGGACGAAATGGACAAATTCTTAGAAAAGCACAACCTTCCGAGACTGAACCAGGAAGAAATCAAAAATATAAACAGACCAATCACAAGCACTGAATTTGAGTCTGTGATTAAAAATCTTCCAACAAACAAAATCCCAGGACCAGATGGCTTCACAGGTGAATTCTATCAAATGTTTAGAGAAGAGCTAACACCTATCCTTCTCAAACTCCTCTAAAATATAGCAGATGGAGGAACACTCCCAAACTCATTCTACGAGGCCACCATCACCCTGATACCAAAGCCAGACAAAGATGTCACAAAGAAAGAAAACTACAGGCCAATATCACTGATGAACATAAATGAAAAAATCCTCAACAAAATACTAGCAAACAGAATCCAACAACACATTAAAAAGATCATACACCATGATCAACTGGGGTTTATCCCAGGAATACAAGAATTTTTCAATATACACAAACCAATCAATGTGATACACCATATTCACAAATTAAAGAATAAAAACCATATGATCATCTCAATAGATGCAGGAAAAGCTTTTGAAAAAATTCAACAACCACTTATGGTAAAAACTCTCCAGAAAGTAAGCATAGAGGCAACTTACCTCAACATAATAAAGGCCATATATGACAGACCCACAGCCAACATCATTCTCAATGGTGAAAAACTGAAATCATTTCTTCTAAGATCAGGAACAAGACAAGGTTGTCCACTCTCACCACTATTATTCAGCATAGTTTTGGAAGTTTTAGCCACAGCGTTCAGAGAAGAAAAAGAAATAAAAGGAATCCAAATTGAAAAAGAAGAAGTAAAGCTGTCACTGTTTGCAGATGACATGATACTACACATAGAATCCTAAAGATGCTACCGGAAAACTACTAGAGCTAATCAATGAATATGGTAAAGTAGCAGGATATAAAATTAATGCACAGAAATCTCTTGCATTCCTATACACTAATGATGAAAAATCTGAAAGAGAAATTAAGAAGACACTTCCATTTACCACTGCAACAAAAAGAATAAAATACCTAGGAATATACTTACCTAACGAGAAAAAAGACCTGTATGCAGAAAACTATAAGATGCTGGAGAGATATACCATGTTCTTGGATTGGAAGAATAAACATTGTGAAAATGACTATACTACCCAAAGCAATCTACAGACTCAATGTAATCCCTATCAAACTACCAATGGCATTTTTCACAGAACTAGAACAAAAAATTTCACAATTTGTATGGAAACACAAAAGACCCCAAATAGCCAAAGCAATCTTGAGAAAGAAAAACGGACCTGGATGAAGCAGGGTCCCTGACTTCAGACTATACTACAAAGCTACAGTAATCAAGACAGTATGGTACTGGCACAAAAACAGAAAGACAGATCAATGGAACAGCATAGAAAGCCCTGAGATGAACCCACACACATATGGTCACCTTATCTTTGATAAAGGAGGCAAGAATATACAATTGAGAAAAGACAGCCTCTTGAGTAAGTGGTGCTGGGAAAACTGGACAGCTACATGTAAAAGAATGAAATTAGAACACTTCCTAACACCATACACAAAAATAAACTCAAAATGGATTAAAGACCTAAATGTAAGGCCAGGTACTATAAAAGTCTTAGAGGAAAACACAGGCAGAACACTGTATGATGTAAATCACAGCAAGATCCTTTTTACCCACCTCTTTGATAAATGGAAATAAAAACAAAGATAAAGAAATGGGACCTAATGAAACTTAAAAGCTTTTGCACAGCAAAGTAAAACTTAAGGTGAAAAGACAACCCTCAGAATGGGAGAAAATATTTGCAAATGAAGCAACTGACATATGACCCAGCATATGTTTCCTTGCATCATAGGAATAAATTCTAATTAATCATGATTTATGATCAATTTAATATACTTTCATTTGGTAATATTTTGTTGAGAATTTTTCTTCTATGTTCATCCGAGGTACTGGTTTGTAATCTTCTTTCCTTGTTGTGTCCTTGTCTGGATTTGGTATCAGGGTAATGCTGGCTTTGTAAAGTGAGTTTGGAAGTGTTTCCTACTCTTTTAGAGTTTGTAAGAGTTTGAGAAGAATTGGTATTTCTTTTTCTTGAAATGTTTGGTAGAAATCACCAGTGAAGCCATCTAGTCCTCAGCTTTTGTTTGTTGGGAGGTTTTTGGCTACTGCTTCAATCTCCTAATGTGTAGAAGTCACTCAGGTATTTGTTTTTATTTGTTTGTTTGTTTCTTTGTTTTTTCTCTCAGAGGAAATTGCTCCTGTGTGTACCTATACCTTTGGTGTGTCCAAGGGATGAGGGAAGTTGGGAGCCTCCAATGTTGCCATTTTGGCCCCTCCTCACTCCATTCTCTATATGGCCTCAATTCTTTAGGATCATGTAGAACAATGTTAAGTTTGAGTCAGCTATAAAGACAGTTATACATTTTACTGAATGTCAGTTGCACAACAGAGAATTAAGGCAAAACATGTTCACTGAAGTACAAACTTCAATTCCTATTATGCTGTGTTAAAATGAAGTATGAAAAATAACATTTCCTTAAGCAACTGAGCAATAATATTTCCATTTCACAGATGAAGAAATTAAAAGATAAATATCAACTACATTAGTTTCTATCTTAGTATATATGGTAAAACCAGAATTAAGATTTATTCACACAAGATAAGCATGTCTAGACAACAAATTACATGGCATAATGGTTACTTGCAATGCACTCAGAAAGAGCTAGTTTCTTGCTCTAATTTGACTGATGATATTTAGGTGAATGACTACCCATTCTTTACGTGAGGATTAAGATCACTTTTATTTCTAATCTTCTTGAATATTTAAATATTATACTTTCAAATATGAATAACTTTACTTATTTCCCACTAGTTTTAGAAAAGTATGAATGGTAGAATAATCTTACTTTGTTTAATTGAAATTAAGCCAACTTGGTGTATAGTCAGCCTGAGATCTTTCTACCTGAACTTTAAGATTTTGAACTGTTCCATAGTAATGAAAGTGTATTGATGCTTCTAGACAAATGTCTATTACCCTCTACAGTGGAGCTTCTCCCTGTTTCCCATGTTTAGTTTCCATTTGCTTTCACCTCAGTATTCACTTGTGGGTACTCTGTGTCTAAATAGAGGGTGTTCAAAAACCTGCATGCAAATCTTCTAGACTCTCAACAGACATCAGCTGGTCTGGGTAAACTTCACATGAATCTTACTTAAATCACTGCTCAACTGAAGATGTTTTTTAATCTGGGTTTCTACCATAGTCACAGATTTGTCTAAATTTATTATACAAATTTTTGGACTTGGGTACTAATGTTTATTGAGCAGTTACTATAGGCTTGTTCATCTTTCTAAGTATTTTACATATCAACCCATTTGATTTTTATAATAACTCTACAATTGCTTTTGTTAACTTCCTATTATATGTATAAGAAATGAAGAGAACAATTGGGGTTTAGAAGGACTAGGTAACTTGCCCAAAACTGTACAGCTAGTAAACTACAGGGTCAGAATTCAAAACTAAATAGTCTGATTCCACCAACTTCAAGCTAAAACACTGTACACATTGTCTCTCTGGGATGAAGTTACAATAGTTCCAGTCTTCAGTTTCCTGATGCTGAGGATACTTCACACTTTCTGATTTTATGTTTACAAAGCATTATCATTATTTATCTTATCTGGAACTGACATAAACCATCTGAGGTTATCTGGACAAGTATTCAGATCTACATTTCAGAGAAATAACTGGCTCTCAGAGGGGATGACTTAGCTAAGGTCTGGAGAGCCAGGACCACACCCTAGATCAACTGACTCATTATTAGTTCTAACAGGAACTCCTCTCCCTACATACAGCATATCTTTATTATGTAAGTAAAATGAGAGTAGAAGTCCCGCCTAACAGCCATTCTAACTCATTCCTCTCAGCTTTTCAGGGCCTATGCCTTGCTTAAGTAGATGACTGAGGGACAGCACTGTGGTGTAGAGAAGTGCAACTCACAACTGGAATGAATTGTTGAGAATCAAGGAAAACAAATACTATCAATGGCAAATGTGGGCCCAAACTTGGGTTAATCTTACCATTTATGTCCTAAATGAGAAGTCATGCTTGTGAAATCAAGGGGTTGACACTAGAGCAAATCAGGATTTACAACAGCACAAACAAGAGGCAGAATTGTGTGCACTGAATATATTAAATGAACACTAACCAAACCTAAGTCACTCAAAGTCATACAATTGCAAATGCTTGTTTGAAAAAGAATCAGTAGGCTTGAACCACTCCAGGCAGGGTCTCCTATGTTGCCAAATAAGAATCAGAATTCTGTTAGCGGAAACTGGTTCAGGTACCTGAATGAGGGAAAGTCCTAGAAGTATCTGAATATCGTATGGGAGGAAATGCCCAAAGCTAGCCATCAGGGAGACTTGGATTCTGATTTTTGCTTTAGGATTGATTTGGGATGGTCTCTTATGCAAGCCATTTAATCTCTCTAGGATTATTTGACTACCTGGAAAACATCTACCTGCCCTGCTTGCTTTGAGGGCTTAATGTGAGGGTCATGTGAGAAAGTGGGTGTGAAAGAAATTAAAAAGCAAAAATCTGAGCTATGCATGAATGAGGTTAAATGATCTGAGCAATAAAAGGAATTGCCTGTAGATGGGTAAACAGTATATTATATGTGTGGGGAGAAACATTTACTGACAGTATACAATGTACCAGGCATTGTGTTGGGCACTTCTCACAGTTCCCTCTGATACAGGGAATATCATATATCAGAGATATAGGAGGATGACTGGAAGATTCCATTATCATGATAGACATGGATGAGAAGCTTTCAAGGAGGGAAGAATTTGATGTTTGGGGCCTGAAGAGGTGACTTGAGACCTTTTAAAACATAATTTCTATGAGAGTTATATTGATATAGTATTCATATTTCAAGGCAGCTGAGGCTATCCATTCTCTAAGTAAACAAATTTGCTTCTGCCTTTCACAGTGAGATTCTATGTTCATCTACCTATAGAGCTCATCTTCTTTATTATAATAGGAGCCTTGTAAAAAGATCAGATGGATGGATCAGAATGAATTTGTGGCCATTCTCAGAAAAACCATCCCAAAGAACTTGTGTGGTGGAAAGAGGATATGTTACACCTAGCACATTTCCTTCCTTCTTCCTTCTCCTACTCTTCCTCTTTTTCCTCGTCTCCTCCTTCTTCTCCATCATCGTCATCATCTGAAAGCTAGAAAACCCCCTCTGTCCTTGAACAAGTCAGTTAGCCTTTCTTTCTGCAGTGTCCCCATATATAAAACAAGAGAGTTGGATTGGTATTCCTGATGTTTCTCAACACTAAATTTTCAGAATTGTCAAATAAATCATAATGTGCTCATTCTGTACAAGACAGAGGAAAAAGAAGGTAACATAGATCATAATCCCTGCCTTCAAGAAATTAGAGGATATCTAAAAAAGCTGGCATTGACAACAAAAATTACTAGGAAAAATATCACTAGGAAACACTGAAATCTTATTATTATATATAATATTCAATAATATTTCTCTTTGAAAGGATAAATTGGGTTACTTGCCTCTTTCTGTTATCAGAACACCCTTTAGACCCCTGCTCCTATGCCACCTACTTCATTTCCACTTTCCAAAATTCTATTCATGATTTAAAGCTCAAGCCTTAAATACCACATGCATCCAAAGGCCTTCTTCCCTCAAAGAAGAGAGGATCACACTGTCCTTTAAATTCCAGTTCTACTTCCTGATTTGCCTGTGTAACATCAAAGTCTGCAGGCACCTGAGATATATTCTATTTCTGGGGGTGGGGGGCAGTGGTGGCACTGATTTTGATGTCTGGTTCAACCACTGATTAGCTAGAAGACTTCCTTAAGCCTTCATTTCCTCTCTGGTAAAGAAGGTCTGATAATAATTCTGCACAGGGCTGTTGGGCGGATTAAACGAGCTTAACATGTGAATGTGCTTAACAGAGATTCAATGAATGTGTCTGAATCCTCCCTGGTAGTCACTTTACTTAGCTTTCTACTCCCATCATTTGTGTATCTGTTTTACCTTCTCTGTGAGAGAATAAAATCTGAGGACAGGAAACTCTTCTCTCACTCATCTTGTGCATTTTCCTCCTCACCCCACCCCTATACCCCTACCCAGTACTTAGCACACATTCTCTTTGTTTATCTGTAAATTTTATTAAATTGGCATCAGTCTGTACAAATAACCTTGGAAGCCTTTTAAGAACGTTCAGTATCATACACATCAACATTCACAAGGACAGTGTGGAAACCTCTCTTTGTCTTCTTCCCACTCCCAACCTAGCTCCTCTCTCCATGGCTTTTGGAGAGGAGGCTGCAGTTAGAATCATATCACCAGAAGAAAATCATCAATTTTCTAATGAAAATCCCTGTCGTTAAAAATGTAGCCTCCAGCACAACCCCTAAAGGAGAGAACGCGTTCCTGCAATGCACTTGGCCAATTTGTGAGCTCTGCCTTGGTGAGCACAGACTCTCCCCTGACCCTGGAAAGCAATCAGCAGGAGCCCTGAATTATGAAGCATGAAAGCTCACCACTGTGTTGTCTCTAGCTGATACACCACCTTTTGTCATTGAAGGTCACCCAGCCAGGAGCCTTCCAGAGCAAGATTCAGTCACCTGTCTCTCCACATCGGGCTCCTCCCACCTAACCCTTTTCCCTTTCATTATGCAACTTCCTGAGGATTTGGCAGTTTTCCACTATGTTCAACTTACCAGGCTATAAATACCTGACTGAGAAATACAAAATGTGTTTATAGGACTTTTGATGGCTCCTCATCTAAACCATAAATATGAAATACTTTCCCACATTTCTCAGAAAACACTCCATCTCTCAGATTCAACTGGCAACAACAATTTACCCAGCACCAGACAGCACCAAATTCTCAACTTTGCAGTTTTCAATCAAGTCTGTGCATGCAGTTGCATCGTGCTAACAAAAGTGGGATGTTATTAAGTCACATACCCTGAGTGGCCACGTCTTAATGATTGTTTCTAAACTGTAAGAAATTTGTTTGGTGGCATCTGCACATCATAACAGCTAAAGTAGTAGCGTCTGAGACTCTGATGTTCAAGACTTTCTGCAGCTGCAGCCACAGCCATAGTAAATGTAGGCAGTGCTGATTGTGGACAAGATCACAGATTTAGAAATTAGACATCTGTTCTGCTACCTACATGACGTGTCACTTGGGAAGTTAATTTTCTAAGCCTCAGTTTCCTCATAAAAATAAAATAGCAAGAAATAACAAAACTACCTAACAGCATTATTCATGACACTAAAGTGAGATAATGTATACACATCACTTAGCCTCGTAGTTGGCATTTATTAGACACTCAAGTAAAGATGCCAATAAAAAAAACCAAAAAACAAAAACTCTTCTATATTCATTATAAGATAGAAATATTAAGGCCAAAATGGTTACTGAGCCCTCAGAAATACTGTCTTATTCTGGTTGAGCTACCTGGACTTGGTGCAAAATTTGGAAAGATTTTATTTCACCCCCAAGATTCTTGATACAATCTTTTTTTTTTTCCTCCATCTACTAGGTACTGTGATCAATCCAGGATTAACTGGTGTCCTCTAGGAATGATGCTTTAGGCATCTAGGAATGATTGCATAGGATAATTATTTAGGTATCTGTCTCTTCTGCTGGAATGTAAGCTCTCAAGGGCAGGGCCTATGTCGTTACTTTCTTTATCCTCCTCACCTGTTCCTGTTCAACAGAAGACCACGGACTAATTATTACTGTCAGTCCAGCTCCCAGCTAATACCTCTAGGGGACTGTTTTTTTTTTGTTTGTTTGTTTTTTCCTTTCTGGAGTGTTAGCTACCATTTATCTTATAGATAGAAGGGGCTGTTCAGGACTTTGGCATTGTTTTGTTTACATGCTCTGTCTCATTTAATCTTCACAACTCTCTATGAGGTAGACACTCCTGTTATTCTTATAGTACAGATGAGAGAACTGAGGCTTAGAGGGGTTAAACAAACTCACCAAAGGTCATACAGTATGTGACTAAGCCTGAATGCCAAAAAAGACCTTACTGAGTATAAAGTCCACTGACTAAATACCTTTTTACAACAGGTATTGACTGCTCTATTGAGGCTGAACAATCACCATGAATGGTTGTCGATATATTTTGTTATTATTGTATTTCAAGCTTTTCAGACCAACTAACTCCCCTTGAAAGTTGGATAGCTCAAAACTGTTTACATTTAACATTACAACCATCTCATATGACCAGAGATTCACAGTCAAATTTGATCCTCTTATTCTTAGAATTCAAGTCTCAGCATGCAATTTTATAGCATCAGTGTAACCTGCCCTGTATGGAGCCTCCTGGTACGTGACAGTACATTCTTCCAACCCCACACATCTTCACTGGTCAGAGGTTTCCAGAGGTGAAGACCCTATACCGAATGTTGGTATACTATTTCTCCATTATTCTGGGACTTCACTAAAAGAAGATATTGAAGTTTGGGACCTGGGTATGCCAGATTAGAAATGGAATAAACAAGTTTCACTAGATAGGAACATGACTCTAGTGAGGGGGTAAATGCCAGTTGTCAACTGGAATATTTTTAGGGGACCTCACTTCCTATAAAATTCGCTTCCAACTTTGAGACTCAAGAGCTCTCTAGAGATGGGTCTAAATTTTCTGTACTTTGTACTGCCAGAGGCCAGATTTGTATTAATGCTCAGATGAAAACACAGGAAGCAGGTTTAGCCTATTTTAGATAACCCAGAAATCATAGTCAGTGGGGAAACCAGACTAATTTTAAAGACAATTGAGTCATTTATCTTGTATTAATAGAAATTAAGAGGATCTTTTCTGGAATCTGTACTTGGAAGTCCACATTGCCTCCATAATAAAAATAAAACCTGCCCCCTCTGCCCCTCTTTACAAGCCCCAGGTCAGTGCACATCTTCTATCCTCAAATGAGCCTGGCTAACTGATTCTCTTAACATTGGGGGTGACTTTCTCAGATGGTTTCCTCCTAATCTTTTTGGCTGTTTCTAATCTTATTAGCAAGCTCTCATCACAGAACATTAATGTGGCTGTATCTGATTTCATTTTTTGCCAATACCCTACAAAATGCAGCAGCTTATTAGTGACTGTTATGTCATGTGGCTTTAGCAAAATTGAATGCTAATGAGATATGATTAGGTGGAAAATTATAGCACTAGGGTGCTTGCCTTCTATAACTGCAGCACAGGCTTTAGTTTGGAATGGGGGGTACCAGATTTCTTTGACTTAATAGTGATCTCTAAGGCATAGATAGGTACTGTGTATTTACAATTATGCAGCAGATAATTAAGTGGCTTTCACTAGTGGACTGTTGAATAGTCTTGCAGATCCTAGAGATGGTCAAGGAAAGCAGCAGGAAGATTAAACTTGCATTGTCTCTTCTGAAACCTCATTTAGACCCCACATCCACCCACAAAAGGAGCCAAAAGGGATGCAGGATCATAGCAATGATGGAATTCTTATCTAAAATAAACTTATTAAGTGAGACAGATTCTTTACTAACTAGTCAGGAGCCAAATGATTAAACAGCTTTTCTTGCCATTGAATTCCAAGCAGAAATCAATGTACATTATACATTTGCAGCGGCTGAGATTGCAAAAGACTCAAGGAAGATGTAAAGACTGTGATTTACTGAAATATTTCATCACTGCAATGGTCAGGAGATGGAGTGCAGTTTATCTATGGAATATAACTTATATCTTGTTCATTTTTGTATGTGTTAGAAGAGCCACTTGCATAAACTCCCCAACCGTAGTATTCCTGTTGTAAAATCATAACTGTCCAACTGAAAAGAACTGTTCGTACATTCAGAACATTTTTAAGAATGAGAAGCTGCTTTATGGGGACTTATATATATCATCATTCAACTGTAGATGGTGCTACCCAGTGAGTTAGGCATGGTTTATGACAAATACCATGACTAGGGGTTGTTAAACGCAGTGCCATGTATTCCCTGGGACACCACATGGCACTAAAGGGGCAGAGAAGAGACTGTTGCTAAGCTTTTGCATAATTCAAGCAACTAACTTGTTCTTGTATGTCAACTTGCTCTAACACCAACAGCTTTTTCAAGTTCAACTATCCTGTCAATCTAAAATCTAGGGAAAGATATAAAATTTTAAAGAGAGGAGAAATATAAACTTAAACAACAATGATCAGCACCCGAAGGATATCCCTCTCCTTAATTATCAGTAAAAATGGCATTAATTACTTGTGAAATGTCTACTTCTAAAAAGGACTTGAAGTGGTTTACAGTAAAAGCAACATATGATCAAAGTTCCAGTTATCTATTGCTCTGTATCAAAGTACCCCAAGGCTTAATGGCATAAAACAACAACAATTTTATTCTATACACAATTGTATGTGTCAATAACTTGGAAATGAAACAGCAGGATGGCTTATCTCTGCTCAATGACTGGGATCTCAACTGGGGTGATCTGAACACCCTAAATTGCTGGGGCCATATGTATATAGAGTCTCAGGGTGTTGGAGGTTTCCTGAGTCTTCTCCACGACTACTAGCCAGGGATAGAACATACAAAGTGTTTCTTTCATGCACGTGTCTGGCACTGCTGGAATGACTGGCACAGCTGAGGCTGGTGGGCCTCTCTCTCTCTCTCTCTCGTCATGGATTCTCTCTAGGGAGCTTCCTCACAGCTTACAAGTCTTTGAGTAGTTGGACTTCTTACATGGTGAGTGGCTTCCCCTTGTAATTAAGAGGCCCAGGTAGAAACTGGGAAACTTCTTATGGATGACCTGATCTCAAGTCCTAGAACATGACATCCATCACATTCTAGTGGTGAAACATGTCACAAATACCAAGATTCAAGAGGAGAGGAATTAGATAATACTTCTCAATGGAAGGAGTGGCACAGAATATGCAGCCAGCTTAATGTACACCATTTGCTATTGAGAATGATGATAGCTGCACAACTGAGGGAACAAGTAATTACACTAGAAAACTAGTCTAATAACATGTCCTGCTATGAGCGTGGAGTTTAACCCTGAGCTTCCTAGTGATCAAGGCAAAAAGGAAAGAAAAACACAGCAACATAGTGTTCATTAACTATTTCAAAAAATCATGTTAGGGCTTCCCTGGTGGCGCAGTGGTTGAGAGTCCGCCTGCCGATGCAGGGGACACGGGTTCGAGCCCCGGTCCGGGAAGATCCCACATGCCACGGAGCGGCTGCGCCCATGACCCATGGCCGCTGAGCCTGCGCATCGGAGCCTGTGCTCCACAACGGGAGAGGCCACAACAGTGAGAGGCCCACGTACCGCAAAAAAAAATCATGTTAGAATTTTTCAGTTATTTTCCAAAGAATAAAATAATAATCAACAAAGACAGAGCATGTGATATGTATTTTATACAGTTCCCTTCTACCTAGCCTAGCCCTTCTTTTCCACATCAATAACCCAATTCACCCTTGTGGTGGCAGTCATTCTGGATAGGAAATTAACTGCTTAGAATGGGTCTTGATATTTAGGAGGGTAGAAGAAGAAAGAAGAGAAATGACAGTAATCTGCGATAAACACAAAGAAAAGGAGAAAAGACTGACAGAGGAATAAGAAATTAGAACTTTGTTTTGTTCTGCCTTGTGAAGAGTTTCACCAGTCACCAACTCAAATAACTAAGAGATCTGGCAGGTACCTAAAATATCTGAAATATGTGAAGTATAAGGAACACAGAAAGAAGCGGAGCCTCTGTCAAATGGAAAGTGCATGCCCTGTCTAAAAGTATCAAATTATTTTTGATTAAGTTGATTATCCATACTGTACTCCCAAACATACTCAGCAGACTGACTTCAGGCTGCTACTGACTGCCAAGTTTCATCTCTTGACTTTGCTTCCATGGAGAAGTTCTGATGGATTTCCATGGTCCTTCCTGGCAGAGAGATCCTTCAGGATGACACTGAAGGACCAACTGTTACAGCAGGCAGGTAGCTAGATATGAGCCGAGAAAGGGGTGCACGGGCCAGGTGGCAGGAAATCACTTATCTTGTAAACAGCAGAGGTCCACTGGCAGACAAAGAAAAGCAGGAACCTCCAGACTGATAGGAAACCACACATTTTGGGTGACAAGTGTCCTAGAGGCAGACAAAGAAAAGTGGGAAAAGGCGGGAATCTCCTGCTTCCGAATGTAACCTGTTCTCATTACAATAAAATTAGCTTTGCAGATAAGAAGTACCCATCATGCACCGATCCCATGACACTTCTGATTTAAGCTAGGCAAGGGAAGAAATCCCTCCTCCCCTTGGGAAGATGGAGCTGGCATGAAAATCAGGGAATACGACCCCCAAATCCCTCCTTCCCCTGTGAATATTCTGTCCCATCATTTGTGTGCCCCTCATAACTGACTTCCCAAAGAAACCCAGGGCAGCAGCTCCTCACCTGTCTGCCTGCTCTCCCTCTGAGAGCGTATTCTTGCTGAAATAAATCCTCACTTTACTTTCTTAACCTCCCTGCCTCGTCTCCAAATTCTTTCCTTGACGAGGCAAGAACCTTAAATTCACCAGGAATATGATCGCAGGTATTTGCAGATGTGACCTTTCTCAGTCCAGTTTCCTAAGATCTAAGACCTATCACCTCCTGAAATAATTATCGGGGAAGAAATAAGAGGATAAATATTTATTGCTCATAAGGGATAAAATAATGAACTAAGCCAGGTCAGTGCCAAATACCGACTCTTGCTCAAATCAAAAGTCCTAGAACTGAGAAATGCATCAGTGTGTTCAACAGGCCAAGCTACTGTGGGGCCTTTAGGGACTTTCCACCCCCTCACTTGTTCCCGTAAACCAACCTCTTGCGTCACTCCTTCTCCCTATCGAAACCAATTCTTCTCCCTATCGTGCGCCACTCCTTCTCCCTATCGAAACCAATTCTTGGAGTTTTTCAGTTGACGGGGACTTTCCAGCCAGCGGGTAATTTTCCAGTTGCCCGTAACAGGTATACGCCCTAACCGCCACAATGAACGAACAACTGTAACGGCCAGAAGGTGGGGCAAAAGTTCCTAAGCCAATGAATTCAAAAGTCACCACATTTACCCAATCATTGTGAGAATATACCCGCCCTGTGAGTAAATAAACCTATAAAAAGTATGTGATTCCGCTTTTAGGGGTTCCCCATCGGCCTCCTGCGTGAGGTTCAGGGAACCCCGGTGCATCGGCTCCTAATAAACCTCTTGCGTGTTGCAACGACTCTCGACTCTTGGCGGTTCTTGGGCGAGTTGGAATCTCTCGCAGACCGTTTGGGTCTAACACTACTACTATGCCGTTTATCTTTGATTGTTAGTTTTTAACATCTTATGTGCTAAAAGCCAAAAAAGGACTCTAATGTGTTATTTACTATGGAAAATTAGACAATGTTAGCAACTCCTCAAATTCTGACCAAAGGTTTTCTTCTTATATTTTTCCTCCTTTTAATGGGCTGCCATTAAAAAACAGTAATGGGGCTTCCCTGGTGGCGCAGTGGCTGAGAGTCCTCCTGCCGATGCAGGGGACACGGGTTCGTGCCCCGGTCCGGGAAGATCCCACATGCCACAGAAAGGCTAGGCCCGTGAGCCATGGCCACTGAGCCTGCGTGTCCGGAGCCTGCGCTCTGCAACGGGAGAGGCCGCAACAGTGACAGGCCCGCGTACCACAAAAAAAGAAAAACAAAAAAAAAACAGTAATGCCATTAAAACCAGCAGAAGAGTAGCACTCTCTTTTTAACAAAAAATATTTTTCCTTAAAAAGTAGGATTGTTAGTAAATAAAACATGCTGCTTTCTATAGTTGTGGTTTCTCCCTTTCTAAAATTATGTTATAGAGGATGATAGTGTTTCCAATGATCTGAACTCCCCTTAGACTAATTAACTCTTTGATTTTTAGCTGAGCATGTGGCTACCCAATTTCTCCTTTGCTCTCGTCTCTTCAAATTTAATCATGCTATGTTTTCCAGTTGTGAGAGAGTCAAGCTTCAGTACTCCTTATATCTCTGCCCCCATGGCTTTCCTTTCAATGTGCCATGCCGCCATGCAGTGTGATCTTTCCATTAAAATGTGTCACATCCATTACTTAATGTCCCAAACTGATTTTCAAAAGTTTATGAATAGGGCTTCCCTGGTGGCACAGTGGTTGAGAATCTGCCTGCCAATGCAGGGGACACGGGTTCGAGCCCGGTCTGGGAAGATCCCACATGCCGCGGAGCAACTGGGCCCGTGAGCCACAGCTACTGAGCCTGCGCGTCTGGAGCCTGTGCTCCGCAACAAGAGAGGCCGCAATAGTGAGAGGCCCGCGCACCGCGATGAAGAGTGGCCCCCGCTTGCCACAACTGGAGAAAGCCCTCACACAGAAACGAAGACCCAACACAGCCATAAATAAATAAATAAATATTAAAAAAAAAAAAAAAAAGTTTATGAATAGTAATAGATGATAATACAGGAATACTGTTTCTCCCAGAGAGCAGCAGTTCAATGAAATCCTTTGATACCTATATCCAAAGTTAGCTAATGGTGGATCTTTCAGACACCACTCAGGCCAAGTGGATTTGGGAAAGAGTCCACACAGCTAGTGGGTCATTTTGAGACACCTAATTCAAATGTCACTAGGTGTTAGCCTTTGCTGAGATATGCAAAGCTCAGCTGAGTTCTGCAAATGATGTAGATTCTCAGTAGTTTGGATCCTTAATGTTTTCTTTGATGGCCAGTTTGTTCTGACTCATTGATTGAAGAAAATTAGGTGAGATATAAGAAATAGGAATTGTTACTTCCTTTAGATTGGGGTTGATTAATATGAATAAGGAGGTGAATTTTCTAGTAAAATGGCCCCGATCTTTTCCATTTATCTATTTGCCCATTAGCTATCTGTACTCCGTGGAAAAAAGAGATCTTAGTTCCTCCCTATTAACATATTTATATCATTCAGTCTTAATTGCACATAGACTTTTGTAAACTAATGTAACAGAACAAAAGGTATCATGAAAAAAATGAGTTTTATGAGAAAGGGAAGAATTCATTTTATTTTAGAACAAAGAAAATATATTACATTTGGAGGCATTCCAAGTCCTTTGGTTTCATGAATATTCCATCTTCATGATAATGGACAGCTGTGCTCTTATGAACTTCTAAGAATCAGCTAACTTTGGTCAGAGCTAGAGTTTTTTTAAAGGTAAAGGTCAAAAGAAACAGACTTTCTTCTTCTGAGTGTGCATTTTCAGTGCAGCATTGCAGTAAGCTTTCTCATCAACCCTTAAACTGGCATTCACAGTAATGGAATTTATCATCATTCACTTCCTGCCACAAAGAGCCCAGAATTAAAAGAATCTGTCCTTCATTGTTAAGTACTGCACAATTTTCCCTTTTTAGGGTATGTGAGGATCCTGCTGGTTCTATCGATATTAGTTTTTTTCTAATGGGAAATTTCTTTCCTATGTAATTCATTTTAAAGGCAACCAGCAGGTACCCAAACAGGCAACACCTATAAGTGACCAGACAGACAGAATGGACCAAATTAGAAACCCTTTTTAATGAAAGTCCCGCGTGCGAACAAATGCATGGGACCATAAGCAATTGCGTGCTTCAAGGAAACATGGGATTATATGGTCCCTGAAAGATGAAGCTTAATGGGGTCATCCATTCCCTATGGGTGAAACAGAAAAGCCAAGGTCTATGTTAAGATGGCATTGACAAAGATACAACAGGTTACTAGGGTTTCAGGTTGCCACTGTCAGGGAGGAAGAAATTTTCCTCTACCCTTCTAGGTTCTTCTGACTGGTCTAAGAATTAAATTGACATGAGACAGTAACAGGAAAAAAATCAAACAGAAGTTTAATAACAAGTATGCATGGGAGAGACTGAGGAAAACTGAGTAACCTGACAAAATGATCAAAGCCCTCACTTTAAATACCATCTTCAGCTAAAGACAAAAGAGGCTGTTGGGAGCAGTGGTCTGGAACTTCAAAAGGGAAGAAGGCATTTCATATGGAGATGGAAAAGCAAATGTTTGGTAAATACATGTTTGCTGGGTCATGCAGAGACAATGGGACACAGAGTGGGCTCTGATCTCTAAGAGCTTACCCCACCACACTTAGCTCCTATTCTTTGTAGATAGCTCTAGTGACAGCTCTATTTTGGGAACAGGCCTCTATCAAAATTCTTTTAGGCAGTTAGGGGGAAGGTCAAAGTGTCTTTCTGAGTCTTTTGTTTCTTAAAAACAATCAGCCTAAATTAATCCTTATGCCAAAGTGACACATTTTAGGGTGGCACATTTTACTCTTCTACACCACTTAAGAAACTGCAGCCCCATCATTATGATTTTAAGACTTTGGTAAGATTTCATAAAGTTCTATAGTTTCTTTCTCTTTGTTATTTTTATTACCACCCTTGCTGTTTCCCTTGAAGCTTGTTAAAGGAGTAGAACTTGGGTAACCTGCATTTTCTTATAGCTAGACTTGGGAAAATTAGACCTCCAGAGGGAAGATTGGTGGTAGCCACTGAAAGGGGAATGAGAACATAAACAAACTGAGTCCCTTGGGCTCCCATGGAAGAGGTAGTGGACGTGGACTGAGTATCAGTTTGAGAGTCTGGGCACCCAAAAGGTCCTTGTGATTTTTTTACATTCATAACTCACTAAGGTAACTATAAGCACTATGTCAATTTTAATGGGAAAAAAATTAGGACGATTAGAGGAATAACAGCTTAGCAGAATTAATATTTTACATGATTCATTAAATATTATTCTATCCTTAAGCCTAAGGTCTCAGAGCATTGGTCTCACAGGAAAAAATGAGGGAACTGTCCTTTGTATCTATTATTTTGAAATGTCTATTTTGCAAAGTTTTTAGAGTGAGGCATGGTTTTGGAAGGGAAAAATGCTTTCTTTAATGACTTTAGTTTTCTGTCTCTTCTAAACAAGAATTATTTGAGAGGGCTAAACATATAATAATTAATTTTTAAAAAAACTTTATTTGAAAGGTGACATTGATTAGTGCTGCAGGTTTCTCTTTGTACATAACCCAAAGATGACAGGGCTCTGAACACCACTTGAGATGAATATACCCAAAATAGCAAAGAACAGTCATTGATTATATAATCATATTTTTAAGCAGGAAAAACACACAATTGTGGATTTTTTAATCCTAGAAGAAGAGCAAAAATGGCCACTATGAGAAGAAGAGAATGAAAAGACAGAGACAGAGAGAGAGGAAGGGAGAGAGAAAATGATATTGAAAAAATATTGAAACTCAACCACAGAATTACTAAGTATCAGATGAACCAGTATTATGACTAGGTTTCTCATAAGACAAAAAAGTCCCTCCCCAGTAATTCTTGTGGTGCTTAATCTTCTAACATTGAAAATCTTTTACTTGGCACTCTCCTAAACTGCTAGTAGAAGCATAATACGTTAAAACAATTCTGGAGGGTGCTTGGCAATATATAACAAAAGCTTTAAAAACAAATAAATTTCATTTGTTCTAAGATTTATTTTCCCTAAAGGAATATGTATACCACCTAAGCATGTTTTATAAAATGAATAAATGTAAATGACCTAAAGTCTGATAATAGGAAAATTGGTTAAGTAAACTGTAATATATCCACAGGATTGAATACTCTGTAACCAATTAATATAGGTTACAGAAGATTATTTAATCATATGGAAATAGTCACAGCAAACTGAATAAAAGGTATGGCTATTCTACAACACTAGAGTTCCATGAGAAGCCTTAAGAGTCTAGAAGTCATATAATAATACACTGGAAGGAAGAAATATTCTGAATGAAGAAATGTTCTGAATGAAGTCTGAAACTATTGTGTGTTGCACTGATTTCCACCAGGTCATGAGGCAACTGCTTGCTCAAAAGGAGACCAGAGGAACGAAAAGATGTTAGATTTTGATGTGTTTATTCATTATTCATTTACTTATTCATCTATTAATTCAGCCATCGTCATATCTTAAGTGCCTACCATATGCTAAGCATTGAGCTAGGTACTGAAGTACAACTTCAGATCGATGAGACAGGAGAAACATGTAGAAAATGATTCAGGAGCCTTTGCATGCCTTGTCCAAGATTCTGAGTCACTTTGTAGGCAATGAGAAATCACTGGTGATTTTGAGCAGGGAAATGACAAGGTTAGATTTTAACATTATATCATTTTTGTAGCAGTGGGGAGGGTGAAACATAGGAGGACAGGACTAAAGTAGGGATGTGGTGACTGGGCTTTGGGGGTAGTCCAGTGAGAGCAGAGGAGAATGTAAACCAAGGCAGTTGCCCAGAAAATGGAGACAGGGACAGATGAAAAAGATATCTGGGAATTAAAACTGAACATGGAGACTGAATGTGTAGAATGAGCAGAAGAAATGGACATAATTTTGGATAAGTCCTAGATTTTTGGCATGGGTGGGGGTAGTGCTGTTTAGCAGAATAGATTGGATAGCACTCTATGGCATTTCATACATTTTCAGTGTGCTTAGATATGTAAGTATATTCATATGCTTTATCAATACTGATAAGCTGGTTCCAGTCTTTTGCCATGGACATTTTCCACTGTCCTTACTTTCCTTCATTAAAGTGAAAGATTTACCATTGAAGATTAAAATTCTGGAATTTCTGAAGGAACTGTAAATGTTGATAATAAAAATGAAAATTTATGTAGCACTGACAATGTGCCTAGCTCTGGGCTAAGAACTGTATACATGCTACATCATTCACTTGTCACAGAAATACCATTAGGTAGGCATCATCACCTTATAGATGACAAAATGAAGCTCTGAGAGATTGTCACTTGTTCAACATTACACAACTAGCAAGTGGCACAGCCAGAATTCAAACCTAAGTTATCAATCTTTTAACCTGTATTCTCTGAACCACGCTGATTATTTTCTGAAATTTCAGACATTCTCAGAAACAATACCTTTCTGAAAACATTATAGATGAGCTTTGGAGGTCTGAGTGGCAGCATGATCTGACAGAAAGATCTTTGGACTGAGGGTTGAAAGTCTAAACTCCTGGTTTGAACTAGACCACAATCTTGCTGTTTGATCTTTATCAAGTCACTTAGCTCTGGGTTTCATCTTCTTTATTTGAAAATAAGCCAATTGAATTAGAAGTCACTTCCAAGATGTTATTTATATTTATGACATAAGAAATTTGAAATTTCTTTGTTCATTCACACGGGAGAAGATTTCAAAGCATAAAATGGCTCTATAAACTAGTGGAATTTGCTGATTTCAGACATTATTTTCTTTGCACATAGAAAGTAAAGAGAATGACCTCTGGTATGCATCTTTGTGAATTTGTCAACTCACATTAAATACTTAGATGTGCCCTCAGCCTTCTTAGAATCCCTTGTTTAGTTCATTGCGCCATCATCTAAACATGAAACCTTAGATTAAAATAAAGCAGAAGGTTCTGACAAATTGCTTCAGGGTCAGAGCTAAACACGGTCTCACCCTCATCAAGATGATTTAAAGTAACCTGGTGAATTAGGTATGACCTGAATTTATTAACCATCTCTGGTTAATAATAATATAAACAGCTACAGAAAGCATCCCTGGGATATTCTCATGAACGTCTATTTGCCTCTAACAATTTGGACTAGTGACAGCATCAGAAGGAAGGAGATAGACTGGCTTTCAACATAGTTTAATATTTCAAAACGTCCATGTTGAAACAATTTTCAAAGCCATCTATTCCAATGTTTTCTAAGTGATGGTCCACAGATAGTCATGCATAACAAGGTTGTCATTGGTCCAAGGCAAAATTAGAAGACTAAGGATATTGTAGTAAATTTTTAATAAAACTATATTTATTCAATTTAAGGGAATGTCTTTTTTCTAAGGTTATATACTTCAAACTCAATGTGGATTTTTTTATTAAATGATAATTATAGATAAAATTAACCTTTGTTTTTGTT
This sequence comes from Phocoena sinus, assembly GCF_008692025.1. Classification (NCBI taxonomy): domain Eukaryota; kingdom Metazoa; phylum Chordata; class Mammalia; order Artiodactyla; family Phocoenidae; genus Phocoena; species Phocoena sinus. The sequence goes on from NC_045770.1 coordinate 75,549,966, forward strand.
TTGCTTATTATTGTTTTATTTACTTGATAAAATGGGCATTACATTCTTTAAACTTTCACCACTTGGCGAAATCAAAATTTCTGGGAACTGCTGATCTAATCTAATCAACAGTCTCTTCTGTTTCATGTCTGAAACCCTCTTTAGTCTTCTGTCAGTCACCTAATCTGAGATGAGGAGGTCAACACACGTAACTCCACACCACTCTTGGATGTCCCCAGATGTTTGGTAGTCTTTGTTATATAGTGCTAAACTATATTTTGAGTAGTTCCACCAAATAGTAATACTGTTATGATACACATTTTATAAATAATGAAATGAGAAAAGTTATCTTACTTTCGTTAAGTAGTGAGCAATTAAGCGGAGGCTAACCTTAGGTCGCTCATACTTGGAAGCCCACACTCCTATCAAACACAATGTACTGCTTTCTGAGTCTTCCCTACTGACATCAAAGAGAACAAGTCCTGTCTCTCTTCCTTGTGATTACCTTTCGTAAAGTCAAAGGCAACCTTTATGTTTCTCTGAGCTTTCTCTTAGCTAGGTTGAATATGAACAATTTCTTTAGTTGTTGCTAATGTGACAAGGTTCCCTCCTATCATTTTACCATGACAGTCTCTTAATAGATTGCTCACTCTTCATTATTTGCAATTTGCATGGGAGTCAATGTGGGTTTTAAAAAAAATATGGGCCTCAAAGACAGACCTACCTGGGATTGAGTCTTGGCACTGGCACTGACTAGTTCTGTGACCTATTGAGAGCTATTTATTTATCAGAATTGAGTGTCAGTTTCCTCACTGTAAAATGGAGATAACTCATAGCATTACTCTGGAGATTAAACAGAAAAATTCAAAACTCAATGGCCTTTGGTAATTCAATCAGCAGCAAACTAAAACAATGAATAAGAATATATGTGTGTTTATGTGTATCTGGACTATAATAAGTAAAAATAAAGTAATAACTAACTTGATAAACTTTGTTATTTTCCATAGCTATCTAAGATATCAAATAATGAGAGAAATAAACGAAGTTGAAAATTTCCTATTGTTCTGATTTACACCAGGATTCAAGGATTAGTTACAATTAACTTTCTATAGCTGTTCCCCATTGATCACTTGATGCATATGCTTTTCTGGAATTGGACTGTTACCCAAGCATGGCAAATTAAACTTCTGATTTAACAATTAAAACCATCAGGCTGACGAATGAGACTGTGAGGCTGATTTATTCTGGGTGAGATTCTGGCTCCCAGGCATAAATGAGATTCTCTTTGTTTTCAAGAGTAGGCTGGCAGGCTGGCTCATGTGGCAAAAGCCTATGACAGATCTCATTCTATAACCTAACAATCACCAGACATCTCCACTCAAGGGATGATAGTCCTTAAGGTATTTAGGAGTGAGTCACTCATGGTTGACTGGTGATGTCACTCTTTCTTCATGGCCATTAAAGACTAGCTTATAACCCAAATAAAGTAATTTTACTGAAGAAGCCTTTAATTGACCTCTCATTTTGCTTTAAGATGGATAGATGATAGATAGATAGATACATAGATAGATGATAGATAGATAGATATAGATAGATGACATAGATTTTATAAATTGGTCTTCAGACTTCCTCCTTGGGCTAATCACACCAAATGAAACTTGCTATTAAAATACAAAACAAAACAAACAAACAAACAATCAAACAAACAGCCCAAATTGTCACCGGCAAAGCCCATTAACAATTGCTGGGAAATAAAAGCAAAAATCTGGGTAATAAAGTCTAACCCTTTTTTTTGCTTTTGCTTTGTGCTTTGTCTAGTTTCACCTGCTCACAGGGTACTGCTTACAGAGGCCTTGCACCCAGCACTTCACACCAGAATTCCTACTGCAAAACGGTTGCTCCCAACGTGTCAGCTTGGTGGGCTGTGCCCAGAAGCTCTGAGCTGGGCTTTGCGATCTGAGCAGCACAGCTGCGCCTGCCAGACGTGAACTCCACCCTCACCCTAAAAAGCATCCCCACCCATGGCCTGTCCAGAAAGAATGTGCTCTACAGCGTGAGATTGCACCTCTCCAGTCTTTGATCACAGAATAAAACTGTTCCTTTGCTTCTTAACCAAACTCAGTCTCATTCTATTGGCTTGAAATACAGTGGGCAGTAGGACCCTTGTTGAGGCCAGACTTGAAGGGGTCGGTAACATAATCACACAAAAGCATTATACTATGATGCACTTACTTTTGGAATCAGATAGACCTGGGATCAATTTTTGGCGTCAGCATTTACTTACTCATTACTTTGGGTATGTAACATACCTTGGATATATAATATAATCATTCTGAGTTTCACTTTTATCATTTGGAAAGTTAAAAACATAATGTATTCTTCAGGACAGTTTTAAAGATGAGAGATAATTAATAAAGTTCTCAACAAGTCCACTGGCAAATGATAGACACACAGTAAATGGCAGCTTCCATGAAAACTGGACTAATCTCTGTTATGGTCTGCATCTCTTCCTTTAGCAGTCTGTAGCTTCTGGGGTATCTAGGACATTCAAATATAGTCAGATCATAGTCACTTGGGACATTTTATTAATTATATGAAGTCAGACAACTATCTGGGAGAGAGAAATGTGACACCTCAAACTTTTCTAGAAGTTCAACATTTATCACCTCAAAACCCCGTATCCTCATTGTATAGCTACAGGGTCATTCTTGAATCTAACTTTCCTGGAATCTTATATTATTTATAATATCCATGGAAAACAGAAATAGCACTTGTGAATAATTTCTAACCACCTTAGATTTCTGAAAACCTGACTGGCATCTCACCTTTTAAAATATACGACATATTTAACTCATACCAGAAGGAAAAAGAGAATAAGAAAAGATAGTCCAAAAAATTAAACCACCTTAATAAATGGAACTTAAGAAAGTCTATATGTCAATGTCAGGGCGTTCAAGCTATTCTACCTTTAGCTGTTAAAGCCCCAGAGGGAAAAGGCAGATGAATTACTAAATGTTCCTGCTTGCCTGCCTGCATGATCTGCTTCATTGTTTTAATATCAAGTCTCATGACCTTAAAGTATGCTCAGAAAATCTTCTTCCTATCCCCTATTACATCCTCAGCAGTTACCAGATAACAAGGTTCAATCATTAATATACAGCAGTGTGCTATCAGCACAGCAGAATTATAAACAAACATGCACGCAAAAAGATTCCACAATACATTTCCAATAACTAAATGCCTTCCATCCCCAGGATTCTTTGGTTTTTTGGTCTAAATTTCTCTATTTGCCAGAGGGTCTTAAGTTACTACCCTGAAAACAGCGCATCACTGCTTTGATGGGTGGAGGTACTGCCATTGTGGGAAGAGAGGAAGAGAGAGAAAAGAGAATGTTATTCTCAGATTATTAAACTTCTTTTATTTCTCCTTATTCTTAACTGCAAGTGTTTAACTTTCACAAAAGTACTCCATATGTATTCCCCAGAAATATACAAAAGGGAATTTTTTGAGACCTTTCCTAGAGGGTAGATAAAACTGTCAAAGAGATTCCTAATGCTAAAAGATTAATATTATCATAATTACTTTGTAAAAAGTAAATTAAGAAAGTGCCAAAACAGCCTCTTGCTGACTTTACATCTCTGTAAAATGCAGCTAACCTGACATCTACAGCCTGTTTGTGGGGTAGTCTGCCTTCCTTGGCTCCCAGGGCTGCTCAAGTTAAGGACTTAATGTGTCAGCAATTCCTTTATCAGCTCTTAACTTCCAGATTACTAACTTTCCACAAGCAATCATGAATATTCACTGAAGACAGAAATTGGGCAAATCAAGCCCCAGGAGAGTACTGTACTAGTGTGTATGGATGATACTTTGAAATCAAGACTCCCTATAACTTTGACTGGGGTTTAGGTAAAAGAAACTATGCAATTTAGCCAAAGTTAAACAACAAAATCCTAACCTACATCATCACTCTTGAGCTTGAAGAGTAGAGAAAAGAGCACTGGTCAGTGTGTTGGAGGATCTGAAGTAAGGTACTGCCTCTTCCATTTATTAGGTTTAATATTACACTTGGAGAAGTCTCTTAGTCTCTCCAAGACTGCTCCCTCCTGTCTAAAAGGGAATAAGATTTCTTAGATTTTAAATATTGGACTGGTAACTTAATTTCTCAGAAATCCGGTTTCTTAATCTGTAAAATGGGAATCATGATTTTTCTTACTTGTCACTTCAAAATTGTTAAAAGAGTGGTGTATTTAGTCCACTTTGAACAAAGTTTCTAACCAAAAAGATGTTGTTTACAACTGAGCTCAGGTAGTTAGTAAAATAATGTGTATTTTGTTAAAAATTATTTTAGAGTAGTGTGGTTCTATCAATCTAATTATTATAGGGTATAGCCAGGAATTGTGAAGTTCCTGTGGCTAGTATTTGGGTCTCAATCTAGGTCATCTTTTCTTTTCACTTCTGCTTTTGTGCTGTCTTTCTCTTCACGTTCCAGTTTTGGCTGGTGAGACTGAATATCAAGCCTGATTTAGTTCTGGAGAGCACTCAGTCTCTGAAACTGTAGTTCGAAGTTCAGCCATCTAGGCCTGTGGGCATTTTCTTGGCTACAATACAACTTTGTTTGTAAGCAAACTTCCTATTAGCAGAAATTTATAAACTTAAGAACTGTGAAAAAAGGGCTATTGCCCTGTGAGAAATTTATGGGGACTCATTTTGTCTGCTATGGAGAGACTGCTTTTATAAGCATCTCTGGTTTTAAAAATGGGAAAGAAATATATTTCAGAGAAATGTTCCCTGGAAGGATCTTCCCCATTACTTAAAATATCTTGTGCCCAAGGCTGCAAAGGCTAAGATAAAAGCTCTCCAGTTGGGATATAAGATTTTCCCTGACTCGGGGTTACAAATGGGCTTTTTAAACGACTAAACAGTGCAAAAAACCTCCCCAAAATGTAGGAGCTCTGTTTCTTACCTATGTAAGAAGAGAGTTGAGATGCTCTTACAGAACCCTAGAGTTCCTCTCTCCTCCTCTCGGCTCCCGTAAGCACTCAGCACATACTCTTCATTTCTATTCTTCCCACACCATATCTTGATTGCTGGCTGTTTCTCCTACCAGACTGAACTGCTTGTGTAAGTGACGGTGTTTTATTTATCAGATATGTTTGGTGCTTAGCGTGGTGAGTAGCATACAGTGGGATCTAATTAACTGTTTACTGATTGTTTCACATGCACCGATTCTTAATATCTGCAGAAGGTATGAATGAGGACTGACCCTAATGCATATTTTGTTCATTGCTTTTAAAACTTCAATTCCTGATACATGCTTGTGTCTTATGGTTTGATGCTCACTCCCCCTCTCTGAAACGCAGTGCAGAGTTATATACCCTGCTTGAGATTTTACTGTATGTGATTTTCAAACATACCACAATAGTAAATGTACTCTGGAATGCAAATCCAGTAATTAAGTTGGGCATGCTGCAAAGCTGGCAATGTCTTTGAAAACATGTTTTCTAGAAAGTAAGCCTATCTTAGATTTTTCCTCCTAATTTCCATTCCATCCAGACAGACTTTGTGAGCAGTAAATTTTTTTTTCATGGCTGCTTTGTTTATTTTTTCTTATTCTTCCCCTGAGTCAGGTCATTACTAACCATCTAATGAGCTATTCTTTACATAAGATTTATATGGAAGCAGCACAAAATATGTCCTATTCAGATTCACTGCATAATATACGACCCTAAGAAAACAACCTGAAGAAAAGCTCTAGAAAACACATTCGAAGGCTTTAGGGCTAATTTGACTGTGATCCATTTCCCCTTTAAGTCAGTTAGGCGGCTGGGAAGAGACTAGCAAAAACTGTGAAAGAAAAGTCTTAGTGCAAAGAGAAACGGTTCCTCAACCTCACCCCCAACTCCTACCACAACTATCTCGCACCCAAGGGGGAAAGCACCTCTGACATTATCCCATAGATAGTCCAAACGGTGCTAAGAGAAACCCAGAAGGCGGTGGTGACAAGAAACAGAGAACCGGGAGAAGAAAACGAACAACTCACCAAGCGAAGCAAGGCAAATCAATCTCTGAAGTTATTCAATCAGTCTTCAGAGTTGGAGGCAATGCTGCATGAAAAAAATGCAAATGTCTTTCAGGGGGACCTTCAAGATGGCAGAGGAGTAAGACATGGAGATCACCTTCCTCCCACAAATACATAAAAAATACTTCCCTTTTTTTTTTGGAATTTTTGAATTTTATTTTATTTTTTTTATACAGCAGGTTCTTATTAGTTATCTATTTTATACATCTTAGTGTATATATGTCAATCTCAGTCTCCCAGTTCATCCCCACCCTCCCACCCCACTTTCCCCCTTGGTGTCCATATGTTTGTTCTCCACATCTGGGTCTCTATTTCTGCCCTGCAGACCAGTTCACCTGTACCATTTTTCTACGTTCCACATATATGCGTTAATATATATTTGTTTTTCTCTTTCTGACTTACTTCACTCTCTATGACAGACTCTAGGTCCATCCACCTCACTACAAATAACTCGATTTCGTTTCTTTTTATGGCTGAGTAATATTTCATTGTATATATGTGCCACATCTTCTTTATCCATTTATCTGTCGATGGACACTTAGGTTGCTTCCATGTCCTGGCTGTTGTAAATAGAGCTGCAATGAACATTTTGGTACATGACTCTTTTTGAATTATGATTTTCTCAGGGTATATGCCCAGTAGTGGGATTGCTGGGTCGTATGGTAGTTCCATTTTTAGTTTTTTAAGGAACCTCCATACTGTTCTCCATAGTGGCTGTATCAATTTACATTCCCACCAACAGTGCAAGAGGGTTCCCTTTTCTCCACACCCTCACCAGGATTTATTGTTTGTAGATTTTTTGATGATGGCCATTCTGACTGGTGTGACATGATATCTCATTGTAGTTTTGATTTGCATTTCTCTAATGATTAGTGATGTTGAGCATTCTTTCATGTGTTTGTTGGCAATCTGTATATCTTCTTTGGAGAATGTCTATTTAGGTCTTCTACCCATTTTTGCATTGGGTTGTTTGTTTTTTTCATATTGAGCTGCATGAGCTGAAAGTGAAATCAAGAAAACACTCCCATTTACCACTGCAACAAAAAGAATAAAATATCTAGGAATAAACCTACCTAAGGAGACTAAAGACCTGTATGCAGAAAATTATAAGACACTGATGAAAGAAATTAAAGATGATACAAATAGATGGAGAGATATACCGTGTTCTTGGATTGGAAGAATAAACATTGTGAAAATGACTATACTACCCAAAGCAATCTACAGATTCAATGCAATCCTGTCAAACTACCACTGGCAATTTTCACAGAACTAAAACAAAAAATTTCACAATTTGTATGGAAACACAAAAGACCCCAAATAGCCAAAGCAATCTTGAGAAAAAAAAACGGAGCTGGAGCAATCAGGCTCCCTAACTTCAGACTATACTACAAAGCTACAGTAATCAAGACAGTATGGTACTGGCACAAAAACAGAAAGATAGATCAATGGAACAGCATAGAAAGCCCAGAGATAAACCCACACACATATGGTCACCTTATCTTTGATAAAGGAGACAAGAATATACAGTGGAGAAAAGACAGCCTCTTCAATAAGTGGGGCTGGGAAAACTGGACAGCCACATGTAAAAGAATGAAATTAGTACACTCCCTAACACCATACACAAAAATAAACTCAAAATGGATTAAAGACCTAAATGTAAGGCTAGACACTATCAAACTCTTAGAGGAACACATAGGCAGAGCACTCTATGACATAAATCACAGTAAGATCCTTTTGACCCATCTCCTAGAGAAATGGAAATAAAAACAAAATAAACCAAATGGGACCTAATGAAACTTAAAAGCTTTTGCACAGCAAAAGGAAACCACAGACAAGACGAAAAGACAACCCTCAGAATGGGAGAAAATATTTGCAAATGAAGCAACTGACAAAGGATTAACCTCTTTGATTTTTTTCAGTGATCTCTTGCTTATTTAGTAGGGTATTGTTTAGCCTCCATGTGTTTGTATTTTTTACAATATTTTCCCTGTAATTGATATCTAGTCTCATAGTGTTGTGGTTGGAAAAGATACTTGATATGATTTCAATTTTCTTAAATTTACTGAGGCTTGATTTGTGATCCAAGATATGATCCTGGAGAATATTCCATGAGCACTTGAGAAGAAAGTGTATTCTGTTGTTTTTGGATTGAATGTCCTATAAATAGTAATTATGTCCATCTTGTTTAGTGTGTCATTTAAAGCTTGTGTTTCTTTATTTTCATTTTGGATGATCTGTCCATTGGTGAAAGTGGGGTGTTAAAGTCCCCTACTATGATTGTGTTACTGTTGATCTCTCCTTTTATGGCTGCTAGCATTTGCCTTATGTATTGAGGTGCTCCTATGTTGGGTGCATAAATATTTACAATTGTTATATCTTCTTGGATTGATCCCTTCATCACTATGTAGTGTCCTTCTTTGTCTCTTTTAATAGTCTTTATTTTAAAGTCTATTTTGTCTGATATGAGAATTGCTACTCCAGCTTTCTTTTGATTTCCATTTGCATGGAATATTTTTTTCCATCCCCTCACTTTCCATCTGTATGTGTCCCTAGGTCTGAAGTGGGTCTCTTGTAGACAGCATATATACGGGTCTTGTTTTTGTATCCATTCAGCCAGTCTATGTCTTTTGGTTGGAGCAGTTAATCCACTTACAATTAAGGTAGTTATTGATATGTATGTTCCTATTCCCATTTTCTTAATTGTTTTGGGTTTGTTATTGTAGGTCCTTTCCTTCTCTTGTGTTTCCTGCCTAGAGAAGTTCATTTAGTATTTGTTGTAAAGCTGGTTTGGTGGTGCTGAATTCCTTACATTTTGCTTGTCTAAAGGTTTTAATTTCTCCATCAAATCCGAATGAGATCCTTGCTGGGTAATCTTGGTTGCAGGTTTTTCCCTTTCATCACTTTCAATATGTCCTGCCACTCCCTTCTGCCTTGCAGAGTTTCTGCTGAAAGATCAGCTGTTAACCTTACGGGGAATCCCTTGTATGTTATTTGTTGTTTTTCCCTTGCTGCTTTAATACTTTTTCTTTGTATTTAATTTTTGATAGTTTGATTAATATTTTGTCTTGGCATGTTTCTCCTTGGATTTATCCTGTATGGGACTCTCTGAACTTCCTGGACTTGATTAACTATTTCCTTTCTCATATTAGGCAAGTTTTCAACTATAATCTTTTCCAATATTTTCTCAGTCCCTTTCTTTTTCTCTTCTTCTTCTGGGGCCCCTATAAATCAAATGTTGTGCTATAGTTTCTCCATTCTTTTGCCTCAATTTTCTGCTATGGATTCCTTCTAGAGAATTTTTAGTTTCATTTATTGTGTTGTTCATCATTGTCTGTTTGCTCTTTAGTTCTTCTATGTCCTTGTTAAAGATTTATTGTATTTTCTCCATTCTATTTCCAAGATTTTGGATCATCTTTACTATCATTACTCTGAATTCTTTTTCAGGTAGACTGCCTATTTCCTCTTCATTTGTTTGGTCTGGTGGGTTTCTACCTTGCTCCTTCATCTGCTGCATATTTCTCTCTCTTCTCATTTTGCTTAACTTACTGTGTTTTGGATCTCCTTTTTGCAGGCTGCAGGTTCATAGTTCCCATTTCTTTCGGTGTGTGCCCACAGTGGGTAAGATTTGTTCAGTGGGTTGTGTAGGCTTCCTGGTGGAGAGTACTGGTGCCTGTGTTCTGGTGGATGAGGCTGGTTCTTGTCTTTCTGGTGGGCAGGACCGTGTCCGGTGGTGTGTTTTGGGGTGTCTGTGAATTTATTATGATTTTAGGCAGCCTCTCTGCTAATGCAGGGGCTCGTATTCCTGTCTTGCTAGCTGTTTGGCATGAGGTATCCAGCACTGGAACTTGCTAGTCATTGAGTGGAGCTGGGTCTTAGCGTTGAGATGGAGATTTCTGGGAGAGCTCTCACCGATTGATAATACGTGGGGCCAGGATGTCTCTGGTGGTCCAATGTCCTGAACTCAGCTCTCTGACCTCAGAGCCTCAGGCCTGACACCCAGCCAGAGCACCAAGACCCTGTCAGTCATACGGCTGCCCACACTTCTCAGGCTTGGCTCTGTGTTGGGGGAGCTGCTATGGGTCTTTGAGTTTCTCAAGGCCTGGGGTGCATCCTGGCTTATCCTGGCTCCACCCACTCCGGGACTCTGGGCTTCCCTTCCTCTCAGAGGAGAGAGTCTCCCTTTATAGGAGCATACAACACAGCCCACCCTCTCCCTTCACTGCTCCAACCTACCCTCTTAAACAAAGGCATGGTTTTTTTTTTTTTTTTTTTTTTTTCTTTTTCAAAGGCATGGTTTTAATTCTCAGAGAAAGTTAGCATGGAAGTGTTTAAACTTGATAGCTCACCTCATTCACCATTGGTGATGCATCAGTATTTGAAGGGGTTGAGGTGACCACCTCTCATTGCCTCCTTGGTTTCTGCAGGTCACAGGGTGAGGATAATAATGCTCTTTGTGAGAGAAGCTGTAAAGGGAAAATGAAGTTGTAATGAGCACTGCTTCAAGTGAACAGGGAGATTTTTCTCTTTGTCAGAAGTGTCTGCTCATTCTAGGAACTAAAGACCAGCCTGTGTTGCTCTTGCCTCTAATGGCTCAAAATAGCAAAAGATTGGATTAAATAAATGTACTCTGATCTGACAAGGCAGCAAAGGGGACAGCTCACTTCCATGACTCCACTCGTTCCACAATCCAAGGATAAGACAGAACCAGGGGCAATTTCCATATATCACATAGCAATCTTGTCTAAGAGTGATTTTCAAAATTGTTGTTCATGGGTGTGTCATTTGTTCAAATTCAAATACACTTTGAATCAAAGTGTTCGTTTTCAATTTCTGCAATTGCCTTTATACTTTCTCTGGTTCTGACCAAGGACCCAAGATAATAATGTTGGCAGCTCCCAGTGTTTGGTTATTTATTATATCTTAAAATAACTACTAAATGTGCATTTCTTTGGCATGATCTTGATAAGATTTGTTCTGGCTCTTACCTAAATTAAAACATACAACATAATTCATTAATGGTTGCTGAAATTTTGCCATGGATTTTAAATTATGAATTTAAAAGAATTTATTATGAATAGGGCTTGTATGTGTGCAGATGAGAAAGAATTTGTAGGATGTTTACATAATAATGATATTCATATAATTATCTTCTTTGGGGTAGGAATTATCTTATTCACTATTCACAGGCAGGCAATACTCAGTGGGTGTTAGTTGAACAAGTGAATGACTTAGTTGTTTGTAGGAGCAATAATAACCGTTTTATATTTCTATTCTGCTTAATGAACTATTAATCGAATGGGGTAATATAATTTTTAACCTCACTTAAACACTTTAAATACTCTATACAGTAAGGAGGATTTGTTTTCATTACCCATCAGAGAAGATACTGCATTTGATGATGAATGAAAGGGAATTTGAGTATAGGTCTTTCCATAGCCCCTCCACTGCACCAGCCAAGATAGAATACGACTTGCTTTAAGAAAAACTGTGAAATATATATAGTCCTCTTTACCCACTTCACCCTCCCATTCTCACACCCTTCTTTACCTTCAGGGTACACAGTAAAGCCTGTGTGAAGCCCTCAGAATCGTGCCTGTCCTTCACCTATCCTTTCCTACAAACCTGTTCTCAGAAAGGATCTGAGAAATGCTGGCATACAAAATCGTAGCTTAATAGTGACCCCTTTTGGGAGGTTTTGTTTTTAACAGAGTATACTACACAGTCTCAGACTGTTCATCATATTTCTGGCCCTTAAAATGCAGTTTATTTGTCAAATGTCAAATGCAAGAAGCTCATAAGAGCCAGCCAGCTGTGGTCAATATCCCTAGGACAGGTACTGGCCTGTATTGCTCTTCTGCTTGTCTCCTTGACATGCTCTTATAGTGCCTCCATCCTGTGGCATCATAATCTGAATCCTGCTCTGTGATTCAGGACCTTTCTATTTTTGTCAACTGTTTGGATATTCTTCTCCAGCTTATATGTCCCTGTCCCTCAGCCAGGCTAGTCCCAATATCAGCAAATGGCTATCAGACATGGACCAACACCCTTAACAGTAGGATTTCTAGCACCACCAGAGGGTTTTAGGGAAATGAAGGGATATTCTAGAATTCCTGAAATCACATTTGTTCTGCCTCTGCTTAAGGCTTAACTGCTGCAACCTAATTATCATAGTTGATCTCTTCATTGAAGTGGAGAATATTAAAACTACGTTTAAAATGTTTTTTAAGCCTTTTTACAAGCTCTTGTGAAATCAGCCTCTGTCTCTCCCTACACACCACCCCTACTGCCAGCTCCCCTACTCCAAACACCACAGTATTTGCACAGTACACAAGTGGCAACCCCCCTGTTATCTGACCTAAATAGGGAGATCATAAAACACCATATCCTTTCTGTATTTTCTAACCTTTGAACTCCTGACTTTCAGAAATTAGGCATCTACCTAACACACCTTTTCCCTGCCAGAATTCCTGGAGCCAGTACCAGCTTTATTTGATTATTTTCATCTATCTCTCACATACACTCTGGTTTGACAATGCTGATTCAAGTACTGATAATGTCAATAACACAGACAATAAACTGAGTTTTGAGATGGCAATTTATGGAAGAATTAAAGTCTAAAACAAAAGCTTTAAAATGCACCATTTTTTTACCACAGATAAACAACTGAGATGCAAAAGCAGTTTACAAATGTTATACGCTTGGGGAAAAGTGACTGAACAATCAGTGATGACAAAGAATTTACAAAATATGTATACAATCACACTTAAAACCAGGGAAAAATTGCTGTCTTTATTGGAACTGAGAACTGTGACCTACATATGCAAAGAGAGGGCAGAATAATCCCTCCATAACAACTACTAATTTATGGTCCTGAGCAGCATCTATCAGGATCACATTTTAGAATATGACCGACATCTTCCCCTTCGGGCCACGTAGATTTGTTTTTTTGCCTGTGGGTTTGCTATGAGCCCATTTTTTGGTCCCAACTACTTGTCAGATATGCCAGAGGACAGTCATTATTGTAACAAAGAAAAAACACAGGTACACAAATTAAAAATACCACACTGTATGCAAGGACAAAGATGGGTCCCAGTTCAATGTGGTTTTAGGCAATTGTCAACATCTCCCTTTGCTCCACCATGTTTGCCCTCTGCTACCCATTCTTCAATGGTCCCTTATCTGTTCCCTGAAAAGTAGCCAAGACAGAGAATTCAGGCTAGGGCTCTCATGGTGAGAAGACATAGCTATAGTTCTTGACCCCACCTTGGCAATTTAGTTATTTTGTTTGGGACAGTTTCATCAGAACTGAAAGACTGTCACTCACTATAACCTCCATCTTTCCAGTTATTCCTTTTATCTAAGTAGGAAATATGACCTCTTCATCAAATTGCTGTTGTAGTAAGTATAGATCTCAGTCCCTTAAAAATATAACTTTATTTTACTATATTAAACTAAGGTTCTAGATGCAGTGATCTGACATGTTAGCTTATAGAATTTTGTCTAGCAAAGATGCAACTTTCTGTGCAAAAGGTGAATCCAGAGGTTACATTTTTTTGCTCTGCAGGACATCAGTTCTGTATCTAATCCAACAATCTTATCCTAACAATTCTTTGTTAAATTGTCTATATAAATGCACTTTGAACTGGTCTTAACATCTTACTGGTTCTCTAATGAGCTGAATAAAAATTTTGACAGGTGTTCATTTGGTATTTGAAGGAGGGTCATGTTTTTAATTTTTCAAAAATTATACTCTAGCAGTTTTGGAGGTTGTTCTACCAAGATACCTAAGCGGACTAATCTGACAAGCCAATTAAACGGATCGACCTGAGAAGTACACCTCATGGGCTGTTCAAACTCTTGCCTCCCAGACTGAATCTCAAGCAGCAATAGAACTTTATCCTTGCTGACTCTCTTTTTGCTCACGCTTTTTTTTTTTTTTTTTTACTCTTTTCTGACTTGGAGTATTTGTTTTTGTTTCTCATTTGCACATGGCCTTCAAGTCATTCCCTACTGGTGGCAACAACATGGAATATTTGGTTTAATGATGTGACCACTTGGGATCTTTGTCAAATAGACAATGGAAATTTATTTTCTGTATGACAAAAGTAGAAAATCTGATTTGATATTCTTTTTATTTATCTCTTTATCAATTGTGAGTGCAAATCAATTCAGAATTGTATGCCCACTAGGGAAATAAAGAAGTCTTCATGATCTGGACTGCTAAGTTTATGTATTTCTCTGTTTATTTTTAACCTTCGTACTGAAACTATAAGACCTTTATGTGTCTATGTACCTGTAATTGATAAAAATCTTTTATTTCTCATTGTATACATATAAAATGTTTTCCTACCCCAAGAGAACAGTAATAAATTAGATTACAATATCTCTTAAATAAGTTCTCTATGGTTTATAGATATAAATGTTTATAAAAATCTAATATTCCCCAAAGTCAGGGAAAATCAGTAAACTGAACTTCTAATAGTCTAAATTATAGATTTTTTAAAAATCCACCAGAAACTACTAACTCAGACACATTTTTAAATTAAGATGAATCTTTGGACATATTAGACTGGTTTAATAATTTGGAAATTTTTTTAAAGTTTTTTTTTTTGCTGTTTTTGGGGTTTTTTTTTACATCTTTATTGGAGTATAATTGCTTTACAATGGTGTGTTAGTTTCTGCTTTATAACAAAGTGAATCAGTTATACATATACATATGTTCACATATCTCCTCCCTCCTGCATCTCCCTCCCTCCCACCCTCCCTATCCCACCCCTCTAGGTTGTCACAAAGCACCGAGCTGATCTCCCTGTGCTATGCAGCTGCCTACCACTAGCTATCTATCTTACGTTTGGTAGTGTATATATGTCCATGCCACTCTCTTGCCTCGTCAGAGCTTACCCTTCCCCCTCCCCATATCCTCAAGTCCATTCTCTAGTAGGTCTGTGTCTTTATTCCTGTCTTTGGAATTTTTTTTAAAGTAAGTAATAAATAGCTATATACTTTTCCTTAAGTTTATCAGTATGGAGTATAATACAAGTATATATATATATATATATATATATATATATTTTTTTTTTTTTTTTTTTTTGCGGTACGCGGGCCTCTCACTGTTGTGGCCTCTCCCGTTGAGGAGCACAGGCTCCGGACGTGCAGTCTCAACAGCCATGGCTCACTGGCCTAGTCGCTCTGCGGTATGTGGGATCTTCCCGGACCGGGGCACGAACCCGTGTCCCCTGCATCGGCAGGAGGACTCTCAACCACTGTGCCACCAGGGAAGCCCTATAATTTATTTTTAAAGAATATTTTGTTTTGTTTTCTCATGAAAAGTTCAGTTACTCTGATCTATCTAAAATTCTTACATTGGTAACTCAGACATCAGATAAGCCAACATTACTCCCTTATAATGTAGGAGTATAGTGAATGGGCTTTCGAAGGAGACACTAAGCTTGTGTGTGTGTGTGCATGTGTGTGCACATGTGCTAAGCACTTGAAATAGGACTCAGGGATACCATGGATTTGATGTTTTAGAGCTTAAAAAGTGCTTCCCAGGGGCTTCCCTGGTGGCGCAGTGGTTGAGAGTCTGCCTGTCGATGCAGGGGACACGGGTTCGTGCCCCGGTCCGAGAAGATCCCACATGCCGCGGAGCGGCTGGGCCCATGAGCCATGGCCGCTGAGCCTGCACGTCCGGAAGCCTGTGCTCTGCAACGGGAGAGGCCACAACAGTGAGAGGCCCGCGTACTGCAAAAAAAAAAAAAAAAAAAAAGTGCTTCCCTTCAATTATCATAAATATATCACTTAGAGGGTACAGATATGAAGTTTTTCCATTTGTGTAGAAAATAAATTCTTTTTTAATTTAATCTCAATCCCATGAGACAGGCATGGCAAATATCATACCCATTTTAATGAGACAAAAACTAAGAGTCAAAAAGGTTAAGTGACTTATAAAATTACACAGGTAATAAATGGTGAATCTAGAAAGTAGTATATCCAGAATCCATGCTCTCATCCAAGTGCTTCTCCTCCCTGTCATTTGACTCTATAATTTGAGAACTACAAACTCTAACAGTAACCACAGTTTGAATATGTATACACAATATGTAAATATTATTCACTTACATAGGAATCATACATCACATACATTATAAAAAGAAAAAGCAATTTTAAATGATGAAATAAAAATATAAATTGATAGGAGTTCTACTCTTTTCTTCCCACCCCATATGGACCATCCTATACACCCTCAGAAGAATGTACCTGACCTTAATTTGCTGCTTATAATTTGTATTAGCTCTTATCTAGGACCTTTCATTTGAGCATATGACCAGATTGGGGACCCAAAGATCAAGGGAGATATGAAGAACCTAGAGGAAAGTGGATTCTCTCTTCTTGGCCTTATCTCCTCTACTCACACTATCTCAGAAATTTAGTACTTATTTTTGCTCAGTGTTCTAGGATTCAACACAATTATCTCCTTCTCCCTTGATTAATACACCCAAAAGGAAATAATTCACCACATTCCTATGTCATTGCCTCTGGAGAAGTGGCTTTATAAATTATGAAGTTTCCACATGTGTTCTGGGTGTGCCAGGACAATCAGTGCTTATGCAATCACAAAGGACCTTGACCGTGAAAATGAATCACCCCTTCTTCTGAAATGAATATGTTCATTTCTTATTTTTATCTTCAAAACCTCCCTGTGAGGTATGCAAATAAGATATTATTTTCCATTTAACAGACTAGAAAGCTGTCTCAAAGTTAAGTAGTATTTGCCTGGTACATTTTACATAATAGGCTATTAACAAAATTGAGTTGAGTGAATGAATGAATGAATGAGTCTAAGTACATGGAGCAGAATTATTTCTAAAATCTAAGTCTCCTAAGTCATATTTCTGGGATCTTTTTCTTAAAACACAGTTGTCCCAGGCAGGCGGGAACCAGGAGGAAAAGGAAGACTAAAGTTGGAATAGAAAGAACTGGACCAGGTGCTAAGGTATTTCCTAGCTATCTGACTTGAACAGGTCACTCAACCTGAGCCTTAGATTCTGTAAAATGATGTATTTAATACATGTTTGGCCCATTTCAGAAGGTTGTTCACATAGTCAACTAGATAATTCATATGGAACTATCCAAGACTATTCTTATCACTTAAATTCTCTAGGTGACTGAAAAGTAGAACTTTTTTCCCAAAGTACCTGGATCAAGAAAGCCACCAGTGTAGAATGTATTTATCAGCTATTCTGATAAACATATTTATCAGAATTGAGTACTTCATTCTCCATCCAGTCATAAGATTTAACCATAATGAAAAAAGTTATATAAGATGTACTATTAGCGGAGCACCAAAACTGTAAAGAAGTAAAAAGGCTGGCGTTCCCTTCAAGGAAATTCCAACCTAATTCTAAAGGAACATATTAGTTTGGTAGAGCTTACAGAACAAAGTACTCTGCCCCTACTGCACCTCAAGATAATAATGGTACTCACTACAACGAGTAATATTTCAATTTATAAAATATTTTCATTTACATTCTCTCATTTGATCATAGCGTTAACCTCCTAATAACCTATATTACCTAGATACTGCAATGTAGGTGTACTAATTCACCCCAAAATTCTTGTCACTGTATGGCTTTGCCTTAGCATTATGACTTTCATAAGAGCACATGCTCTCCCACTTTTTGCTCTTAGATAATTCAGAGCAGAAGAGATCAGATGTTAGATATCAGGAAGGAAAGAAACGAGGACAAACCGAACAATGTTAGAATGGAGGACCAGATCAACACTCAGATAAATTCTTTTTACTCAGTTGAAAACACAATAAACCTCAAAATTATTATATGTGTTAAGCTGTAATAAAGGAATTTTTTCTTCATGTTTTTTTCCTACATATTTGAATCTAGAGAATCCACGTTATTCTAAAAGAAGTCATTCCTGTCAGCTGCCAGCTGTTCTGGATAATATTTAATCAACTGATTGAGTTGGGTGCATATCTTAAGATATAAAGTCATTTTGTCTGATTTGAGGTTCCATATATTATCTATGTGTCATATACTGTATTTGTATTCTGTGCCAGGAATACGCTTATAAATTCTTTCCTCTGCCACAGTTATGATTCTTCACAAACTCAACACTTAAAATATTTAACTAGCATAAAAAAGATGGGGCATGATCAGATGGCAGTAATAAAATGTTACTTAAGGCATTATTAAAAATGTCATAGCGTCAGAATTTCACATGAGTCTGTAGGCAGGAAAAGCTGCAAAGATAGAATTATACATAATAACTTCATCAAAGAGTTCATTTGAAAATTCTTGCCATTTTGAGAATATATGCTAAATGGGTACCTTTGAAAACTCAATTATGCTTCTAATAATATAGCCAAAAATTAATAGATTACCAGCAGGACAAAGATTTATGTACAAGGAAGTTCATTAGAATGATATTTACAAAAGCCAAAGGGTGCATTTCCAACAATATGGAAATTATTAAGTAAATTATGATATATTCATAGGCTAAAATACTAAGTCACTATTAAAAATCAAAGGTCTGCACAAACACTCATCCTTTAATCTGGACGTTCCTTCACCCTATATAGCTCTGGAGTTTTGCTACTCAAAGTATGATCTGTGGACCACCTGTATCAGCGTCAGCTTATTGGAAATGGAGAATCTCAGGTCCTACCTCAGAGCTACTGAATTAGGATCTGCATGTTAACAAGCTTCCCAGGTGATTTCTGTGCACATTAAAGTTTGAGAAATCATGCCCTAGAAGATATATGAGTGTCACATACCTCTGCCTTAAATATAATGGCACTGAGGCACAAAGATATTCAGTGTGAGACAGAAGCTGAGGTGGGGCTGCCTTCAATCATCTTTTTACAATGATGATTTTGACTGAGATAATGCAAAGCCATTTGTTGTTGCTGGTGGTGGTCGTTGGTAAATCCTTCTAGGGGCCAGACAAGAATTCACCCACTGGGTAAAAAATATGAGTAAAAGCATACATCTGTCATCTGAATCTCAGAATCTGTCTGCAGAATCTCGGGCTTCAACCGTCTCTCTAACCCCACTTTAGAAGGTATTTGAGGCACCACAGGAAATCATATACAATTCCTCTAGCCATAACATTGTAGACAAAAACAAAGAGAACCAGCTCTGAACCCTTGTCAGGTATAAAAGATTTCTGGGGATAAGCCTGAGCTTAAAGTTGACGGATCTTGTAACTACACAGTATTCTGAAACACAAAGCCATTTATTATGAAAGTTAATCTTGAGACCACTTCAGCACCATACCCATCTGGATTTTCAAAAAGGTTTATTAGTGCTTTCCTTACATGCATTTCCATTCAAATGTTTAATAACCAGAGGATCAAGACCAAACATTGTCTCACGGGAAACCTCTGAGAAGCATATGACTCTGACATTTTATTCACATTAGCCACACAATTATTCAGTCATTTACTTTTGAGCACTATTTGTCAGGTACTGTGGATTTATGATTGAATGCTAAGTGATCTCTATCCCTCCAGAAAGGCTCACAGTCTAGGCAGACAAGTAGCAAAGTGACTAAATAAATTAAATTCAATGTGGAACGTGCCATAACAGGGACATGATCCAAATGCTTAGTGGGAGTATTCCTTTCTTTCTGATACGGGGAGAAGTGTACGGTTTCCCAGAGACAGGAACATTCTAATCTAGCTTCCATTTCCACCACTTTATTAATACTCTCCTTGTCAAGAATACCAAAGCTACATGACCCTATATCTATACCCTATATCTAACATAAAGGATGAGTAGCTGCCATGTCCTAAATGACTGATGCAGGTGCCAGACATTCTTCTAGGTGCTTTTTTCCTTTGCATGCTTTTTGCCCGGTCTTTTGCATATTAGTTGGTGATTCCAATATCCACCTAGTTGATCAGGCCAAAAACTCTGGAGTCATTCTTGAGTCTTTTTCCGCCTCACCCTCACAATGAATCCATTAGCAAGTCATCTCACTTCTACCCCCAACATATATCTGCAATCCCTACTTCTTCCCTTTCCACTACCACTGCCTTAGTCTAAGCCTCCATCATCACTCACCTAAACCACCACAAAGCCCTACTAAATGATCATTTCCTCCTCACCTCTCTCTTCTCACAGTAGCAAGAGAGATTGTTGCATAATATAGATCTAACTATGCTACTCCCCAGCTTAAAACTAGTTGATGTCTTGCCATTTGCTCTTAGAATAAACAGAAAACTTATCACCACAACCTTTAAGAACTCCTGTGATTTGCTCCTGTACCCCTAAAACCTTACTCCATATAACCCTCTCCCATCATTCCACACTAGTCACATATCTGTTCCTGATTCACTTCTTTACCTCTGAGTTTTTGCATGTCCTGGTCCCTCTGCCTGGGATTCTCTTCTCTCATCATGTTGCTTGATTGACCCATTCCCATCTTCCTATACTCCTTGCTTCAGCTTAAAAGTTTCCATCTCAGGGAAGATTTTCTAAAATACTATCCCCTACAAGCCCCACCCCATTAACTGATCACATCATTTTGATTATCTTCTTTATAGAACTTATCATCAATGTATCAAATATGATGGCTTAGGGAAGAGGATTCATTGTCCCCTATGAGCTCCATCACATTTTCAAAGCCAAGTCAAATGACATAAAATATACATTATAAACAATATGACTGCTGTATAAACACAATTTCAGGATAACCATATTCCAGATAGGTTGCAGTGCTTAGTATTTACGTAAAATTCTGGAGAAGCTTATGATTATCCTCAAATTTTATTCTTTAACTCATTCGTTTGTTTATTGTCTTCTGGCACAGTAGAATGTAAGCTTCCCAGGGTTCCCAACACATAATAGCACGTGACTCAATAAATATCAGTTTAGTAAATAAATCAATCAACTCTACAGGCACAACTAGAACTATAATATCAATAGAATATGAAGTCCGGATCCTTCCATTGCCTTTTGTCCCCTCACCCTTCAGCTATTTCTTCATTTCTTGATTCATTTATGCAACAAATATTTAATGAGGGATTACATTTCTAGGGTGGAGCATACAGAAGTGAACAAAACAAACAAAAAACACTGCCCTCAAGGATTTTATATTTTAGCTGGAGGAGACAGGCAAATAAATACAACAAATAAGTATACTACAGTTGATCCTTGAATGACACTGGTTTGAACAGCACAGGTCCACTTATATGCGGATTGTTTTCAATAGTAAATACTACATTACTACATGATCCAATCCGAGGCTGCTTGAATACATGGATGAGGAACCCCAGATTTTCTACGGTGCAGAGGGTAGGCTCTCTAATCCTGCCTTGTTCAAGGGTCAACTGTATATAGTAAGTTAAATGTATCATGGGAAAAAATAAATCAGTGTAAGAGGATAGGAAGTATCAAGGGAAGAGTGGTAAATTTAAATAGGGCCATCAACATAGGGGACACCTGAGCATAGAGTCAAAGGATGTAAGCTGCAAATGCAATTTGTCATGATAGGTTTCACTAAAATTGGTAGTGTGCTGGGATCTTAGTCATAGCATGATGGACCAAGAAGAGGTCTTAGAGATCTCTGTGTAGTGGAGGCTCCCAAATGGAAAGTAAGCTACAACTTTCCCAAGGGATTCAAATACAACTGAGAATATTGGGGTGAACCTGAATATGTCTGAACTCAATTCACCTGAACTCTTTGTTTTGGTTTGTCAGTTTGCTTGATGTATGTTTTTCTTCATTTCATTATGTTTTATTTTGTGTGTGAGAGTAATAAATGGACACTAGAGGAAAGGAAGATGAACTTCCTGACCCAAACCCATAAACATGTGTCTTGGTCTCAAGAATGAATGGATAAAGAAGATGTGGTACATACATACAAAGAAATATTACTCAGCCATAAAAAGGAATGAAATTGGGTCATTTGTAGAGACGTGACCCAATACAGAGTCATACAGAGTGAAGTAAGTCAGAAAGAGAAAAACAAATATCGTATATTAACGCATTTATGTGGACTCTAGAAAAAAGGTACAAATGAACCTATTTGCAGGGCAGGAACAGAGATGCAGACATATAAAGTGGACATGTGAATACAGGGTGGAGGGGTGGGATGAATTGGGAGATTGCGATTGATGTATGTGCACTGCCATGAGTAAAAGAGATAGCTAGCAGAAACCCGCTGTATAGTGCAGGAGCTCATCTTGGTGCTCTGTGGTGACCTAGATGGGTGGTATGGGGGGGGGGCTGAAAGGGAGGTCCGATAGGGAGGGGATATATATATATATATATATATATATATATATATATATATATACATATAGCTGATTCACTTCGTAGTACAGCAGAAACTAACACAACATTGTAAAGCAACTAGAGCCCAATTTTTTTAAAAGTGGGAAAAAAAAGAATGAATTTAAACTGTCCCTTCACACATCACCTGATGCAAAGCAAGCACTTAGAAGTTATTAATTATCAAGACTTTTTATTATTGTTATCCTTATCATCTCACTTAATCCTCACAGCAACATTTGAAGGAGGTCCTATTATTATTTCTATTTAACAGATGAGAAAACTGAGGGTAGAGAGAGTGAATTAAGCTAACCTCTCAAGTGAATCCAAATATTCCATTAAAATTATATTCAATTAAATTACACTAACCGATTTAGTTGCCTCTTGAGAGAATGGGAGCTTGGAGAAGACACTGTAATTTCTGCTCCATCTCCTCTAGTCTCCATTCATATTTTCAACAGAAGGAAACAAACAAATCCACCTGCACTGGACTTCTTTGTAAAGACTGCAAGGACTTCCCCGTCCCAGTTCACTGTCACCTCACCTTAGGCAGAGAATCAGAATGGTTTAGAAATGCTTTGTACATGGGGTACTAACTCTAATCATGGCCCAGAGCTTACTTACATGATATAAATGATTTTTTTCAAAAGAAACTCCAGAAATTTTGAAAATGTTAAAACATGTTAAAACAGAGACAAATGAAGTTCAGGGATCCAAAGCTATCACCGTGCCTCCTTGCTTTCAGAAGCATATCTGGCTGCTGAATTAAATAACAGAAGGCTCTAGAGATGCTCTAGCAAGCTAAAAGACAGCCAGCAAATGCACTAACTAAAAGTACCAGTTTGGAATTGCCTACTCTGTCTTCCATGAAGATAAGTTTAAACATTTACATGTTTTAAAATTCCCTAATCTAACTTACCTCAGTAATTCTTTCTCACACTTTCTGATTTGTAATCATTATAAGTCAATTTCTCTCCCAAAGCCAAAATCTGAAGAAATATATATACATATATACATAGATGTTTATATATATTCATTCCAAGGCAGTCTACAGCTAACATGGTTTTTCTCTCCTATTTTTATGTTGCACACAGAAAAGCTATAAATTAATGTAGTGCCTCTTTGCCACCTAGTGGGAAACTCAGTTTTGAGCTTATTCTCCATTTCTTGTTTTCCAAGAGATGATGGAAGTGTATGCAACCCAAAGCAGAAAAGGAGAAGGTTTTGTCTCTGCCTTTAGCATAGAATATCAGAAGTACAATGAATGTTCTAGAGAGAAGTCTTGTCAAAAGTTGGATGTCCAAAAGTAACATTCTCCCAAATGTATTCTGAGTCCGATAGGCTTTGATATGACTGTCCTATTATTTTTTCTGTATTTATCTTTTAGATTGAATTTCATCAGATCATTGCTGTATATGAAATCTTATTCTGAAGAGTATGGCCCTATAAAATCAGTTACATCCAAATTCAGTGTGCCTGTGGACTTCAAAGTCTCTTAAAAGAAAAAAAGAATCCAAAGCTCAAAGTCCAGCTATTAAAAATCCACATCAATAATAGTAAGCACTTCAACGTAATGAGGGTTTATGATGTACAGGATGCAATATGATAATGCATGTGAAATGCCAAACACAATGCCTGTCACATAATGAGAACCCAATAAATGGTAGTTATTTGGTAGCCAACACTGTTAATTACCTCACGTTTATTATCTTGCTTTATATTCACTAATGCCTTCAACAGGATAATTATTTTCCTCACTTTACATGGGAGGAATTGAGACTCAGTTCCACTGGTAAATGGGGAAGCCATAATTATGACTCATGTGTCTGAAACTAAAATCTATTTTGTAACCTGTACTCATATTGTCCAAAAAAATAAATTAATAAAAACTCCTTGTAAGTAACAGTTATCTTAAGACATGATTCCATAGCAATATTACCTATCTTTTACATGGTAATATATCTTTCTACTTCTGTGGGTGTTTGTATGTTAGACCAAGGAGCAATAACGGTTAACCTAAGTGCTAAAGGCTGTAAATGGATCAATAAAGATCTTAATGATACCCAGGGACCTAAGAAAATCCCCATTGTTTCAGAGGACTGATGATGGACTTGTTACTATTCAAAACAGTGGGTTATCACCATGGTGGTCTGACCACCATGGACTGATGGGCGAAATGTCAACACAATCGAGGCAGAAGTATAGTTTGTTGGCATGTGAGAGTCTATATAGGATGGTAATTATGAGCATGGACTCTGGAGCCAGACAGCCTGGGTTTGATGATGTCTCTGCCATTTGTTAAATCTGTGAATGTGCAAGATACTTAACCCCATATGCCTCAATTTCTTCATCTTTAATAAAAATAATACTACCTGTACCACTGGGTTACTGAAACAACTAAATAAGTAATTAAACTAAAGCCCTTAGAATGTGATGCCTAGGAAACAGTGTCAATAAATCTTCAACATCATAATCAATAAATCTTTTTTCTAGTCTGTGATTGTTTATATCCAATCTATTCTACAGTCTCATGGGAAAACAGAGACAGATCATTAAACTCAAAATGAACTACACCAGTATTGATATGGAGAAAGTTTTATTTATAAGAATTTCTCTCAAAAAACTCTATCTTTAACAATAAGAATGGGTTGCTATGTGCCTGGTGTGAAATTTAGGCCCTCCAGACTCCCAATACAATATATAGGGTCTAGGTATTGGCTGTCACAAGGCTGATTCAGAAAAGAGGTAAAACTGTTCTCCATAATAGAAGAAGAATGTGAAATTCCAGGGGTAAGGGGCTGTGTACATGTAGCAGGGAAAAGAGAGGATTCAGAAAGGTAGAAGGGTGTTGGGGAAGGGGGGAGGGAAAGAGAACTTTGGGGGAGCAGGAGCAAAGACAGTCTGAGAGAACAAAATTGCTTAAGGAGGGACTTTTTTAAGGACCCCTACAAAATCTAAAATAAATCCTACATTGCTCACTAATGCTTTTGGGTGAGGATATTCTTTGGGGGAATTCAAAGAGGTGCTTATCTCTGAGTTCAGGTGGATGCCAGGAAAACAAAAACAAGCAATAAAAATTCACAGAGGAAGGAACCAGAGACCAGGAGGTTATGAGAGTAGAGGTCCCCACGTATTAGTAAAAATTGTGAAGAAATCTTCAGACATGCAAGGACATGGAACTGATTGGGATCTTAGTTAATGGCACTAACTTCTGCCTTAATTTCAAAAGCTTCAATGACGTTTTGAAGCTGAATAAACATCAAAATATTATTTTATTATTGAATTTTTTAAACTGCAGGACTATAGCCAACAGGACATACAAGCTTTTTTGTGTAAGACATTTAGCAAAGATATGGTATAATATAGGATCAAGATTAGAGACTGAGAATATTCTACAGAAATGAAAATAAGGGGCAGCAATGCAGGGAAACATTAATGGGACTAATCATGGTAATGAGGCAAGTTAAAAAGCTGAGTGTAGATTAAAACTCATCTCAGTTAATAACAGACATTTAAAAATTTCACACACATGGTCACATCTATTATCTCATTTAATCTTTATGCTAAGCCTATTATTGAGATAGGGCAAAGACTATCTCCATTTCTTTGAAGCAGACTCAACAACCTTCAAAAATTACATCTGTAGCAGAAGATAAAACTGGTCTGCAAACTCAAGTTCTCTGATCACTGGTCTGGAGTTTATTTGTCCTTTCATTCAACAAGTTTGTATTGAAGACCAACCAAGTGTCTTACTCCATGCTGGGTCTATAATGAAGGATCTCTTGACTACAAACTATGCCTTCTTGGGAATAACAGCTAGTAGGGCCAAGAGTTCACAAACATCTCCCTGGGATAGGAAGGGAATGGGTTGTGTTTCCAGGGCCTTTTCCTACTCTTTGTACCTCTAAAGCAAATATATCATATTAGTAGAGGTAGATTTAGGCCACCCCAACTAAAGTTTCAGGTCCTGAACAACATGCCAGAAGATGGTTGGATACTGTGGCCAGCTGTATGCTTTACACACTCTATTATTCTAGTTGCTCTGTCCCAGGGGCAGCTTGTTTTCTAGCCACTGAATAATATCACTTAATTTCAAAGTAATTAACGTTGCTTTTGACTGGTTTAAGCAAATACAATTTATGTGCTCATGTGCTACATAGGACACTGGAGACTAGTTTCCACAGTAACTCCAACAACTCCAACATAGGTAAATCCATATATCTGATCCTCACTTCTATCACCTGTAAAACAGAAAGGTTAATAGTACACAATTCATAGGGTTACTAGAACACTAGGTATGTTTTTGTACAAAAATACCTAACACAAGTTAGGTGCTTAATAAATGTTATTTTTGTTACTATTTTTACTATTAATATTCTATTATACATATGAGAAAATTAATTACTTAACCAAGATCACACAGGTGGTAAGGAGTATTTGCTGGCTCTGATTCCAGAGCTAGCAATTTTAGCCATTCATCCATCCTGAAGCAGAAATGTAATTATGTCTGGCAATGAGACTGAAGCAGAAGGTCAATAAAAATAGTCAGAATGGTGAGCATCAGAAAGAGAAGACAAAAACTGTAAAAACCTTTTCAATAACTTGACTTGAAAGCAATGACTAGATTCAGTGAAGAGAAATATAAGGTAATGAGCCTCAGGGCAAAAAGTAAGAACAGGGGTTATTATTTTAATGGCTCATTTGCTTGTAAACATTAAACCAGTGAAGAATGGAGAGAATATTGGGGAATAACACACATCAGAAACCTTCTGTGCCTCTAAAAAATCAGAGAGAACTTTAAAAGGCAATACGAGCAGATATAATAAGATGACACAGAAAGGGAAAAGAAATTTACAATGGATTTCTTTTACACAAAAGCTGAAAGGAAACTCCCAAATATACAAGAAATGAAAAAAATGAAAACGGTCTTACAGATTAGTGTTCAGAAAAAAAATGTGAAAAAAACATAAATTCTGCCCAACAAAGGAAACTATCAACAGAATGACAAAGTAATCTATGGAATGGGAGAAAATATTTGCAAACCACATATCCAATAAGGGGTTAATATCCAAAATATACAAGGAACTCATATAACTCAATAGCAAAAATTCAAATAGCCCTACTAAAAATGGACAAAGAACCTGAATAGACTTGTTTCCAAAGAAGACATACAAATGGAAAATAGGCCATAAAAAGGTGCTCAACATCACTATTCATCAAGGAAATACAAATCAGTACCACAATAAGATATCACCTCACACCTGTTAGGATGCAATTACCAAAAAGACAAGAGATAACAATTGCTAGTGAGGATGTGGAGAAAAGGGAAACTTTTGCACTGTTGCTGGGAATGTAAATTGGTGCACTCACTATGGAAAACAATATAAAGATTTCTCAAAAAATTAAAAATGGCTACCATATTATCCAGCAGTTCCACTTCTCAATATATACCCAGAGGAAACAAAATCATTATCTTGAAATGAAGTCTATAATCCCTTGTTCATTGAAGCATTATTCACAGGAGGCAAGGTACCCAAATGACCGATCGACAGATTAATGGATTAAAAATATTATGCACACACACACATACACACAATGAAATATTATTCAGCCATATAAAATAAGGAAATCCTTTGTTTGCAACAACATGGATGACCCTGAAAGGCATTATGCCAAGAGAATAAGACAGACAGAGAAAGATAAATCCTGCATGGTGTCACTTATATGTGGAATGTTTTTAAAAAGTTAAACTCATAGAAACAGAAAATAGAAAAGTGTTTGCCAGGGCTGGGGATGAGGGTAACAGGGAGAGCTTGGTTAAAAAGGTACAGATTTCAGTTATAAGATGAATAAGGTCTGAGGATCCAATGTGTAACCCGACGACTATAGTTGGTAACAGGACAACTATAGTTGGTTACACTGTACTGTGTAATTGAAATTTGTTAAAAGAGTAGAATTTAAATGCCCTCACACACAAAAGGCAAGTATGTGAAGTGATGAGTGTGTTAATTAGCTTAGTGATGGGAATCCTTTCACAATGTATATGTATGTCAAATCATCACACTGTACACTTTAAATATGTTAAAATTTTATATGTCAGTTATACCTCAGTCAACTGAAATAAAAAGAAAAAAATATAACAGAATGTCCTAATGACTCCCACAATGCTTAGAAATATATGAAGTTTCAGTATCCCTTGGCAATGACTATTTTTAATACCCTTTTTCAAGTAATGTGATTATTCAGTCAAAAGGAAGATCTATCGGAGTATATCCATTACCTATTATATCCCACTTATAGATACCAATATCTCTTCCAGATGTCTGTATTATGACCAGAAACCTAATGATATTAAAGCAACAATGATTTATTATTTCTCACATTTCTACAGTTTGATTGAGCAATTTTTATGCTGGTTTGCCTGAGCTTACTTATGTTACATTCAGTGGGAACAAGGGTCGGATTAGGGATTGACTTAGCTGGTACAACTAGAATGTCTGCACCTCTCTATTTCCATGTGGCCTTTTATTCTTGGATTTTTTTTTTTCCATCAGGTCTTTCAAAAGGTCAAAGTTATAAGCTGCACTTCTGGTTTCTGGTTCTACATGCAAGGAGCTTGGAAGCCACCACTCTAACCTAACAACAACTAAAAAGCTGAACAGACTAGAAAAACCACAAATCTTCTAGGATCCATAGAGAAGTGAGAACACAGGGCCAACTGCTGTCCCCAACTTCGGAGAGACTGACACACAAATACAGAGAATAACAACTTACCAGAGCAGAGACTCATGAGCAGAGACTGTCACAGGTAATTGATGATTGCTGGAGGCTCAGTGTAGACAAATCTGAGAGTTAAAAATTCCAAGTGGACCCTGTAATGGAGGGGGGCCTGCAATGTTGTGAGATTTACTTCCAGGAGCTCAACCAGGTTTCCACATTAAATATCAAAGGAAAATCCCTTTATGCTTCTGGTAGGGTGAGGGGAAAAGGAACCATTTAAAAATATGCCATTGTACACTGTTCTTCTTAACAAAGTCTGCCCTCAGGAGAAACTAGTTAATCAGAACTAAACTCTGGGGCATTATTAGAGTCTAGATGACCTGGGAGAAGGGAAATATTGAACTCCAGTCAGCTCTAGCCTTCCACTTAGAAGAAGGGAAATATTCAATTCCAGCCCACTGCAGTGAAAACAGTGCTTACAGGGAACAATATAACATTGAATGCATATATTAGAAAAGAAGAAAGAGCTAAAATCAATAATCTAAGTTTCCTACTTACAGAAGAAGAAATTAAACCCAAAGTAAGCAGAAGACATAGTAAGAATTAGAGCAGAAATCAATGAATGTGTAAACTGAAAATTAATAGAGAAAATCAATGAAACCAAAGATGTTTTTTTAAAAAGAATGTTAAAATTGATAAGCTTCTACCCAGGCTAAAAAAAAAGAGAGAGAATAAACCAATCACTATGTAAAAAATAAAAGCAGAGAACTCACTATAGGTATTATGAATGAAAATTAAAAAGAAAATAGTACATATAATACTATGAATAACTATATCATCACAAACTTTGTAGCCTAGATTAAATGGACAAATTCCTTGAAAGACACAATCTGACAAAACTCACACAAAAAAGAAATAGACAATCTGAATAGGTCTATATCTATTAAAGAAACAAGTCAATGATTAATAACCTTCCAAGACAGAAAGCACCAGGCCCAGATGGGTTTACTGGTGAATTCTACAAAACATTTAAGAAAAAAATCATACCAATTCTCTACAATCTCTTTCAGAGAATAGAAGCAGAAAGAATACTTCCTAACTCATTCTATGAGGCAAGCATTGGCCTAATATCAAAACCAGATAAAGACATTATAAGAAAAGAAAACTACAGACAAGTATTCTCATGAACATAGTTGCAAAAATCTTCAACAATATTAGAAAATTAATGAAATCAAGGAAATTAGAAAATCAACAAAATTAGAAAATTGAATGCAACAATGTGTAAAAAGAACTATACACCAGAACCAAGTGGAATTTATCCCAGGTATATAAGACTGGTTAAACATCTGAAAATCAATTAATGTAATCCATCACATCAAGAGACTAAAAAAGAAAAATCACATGATCATATCATTAAATTGAGAAAAAGCCTTTGACAAGATCCAACATATATTCATAATAAAAACACTCAGTAAACTAGGAATAGAGGGGAATTTTTCTCAACTTGATAAAAAATAGCTTTACAACACAGACAAATGAAAACACCCTACAGCTAATGTCATACTTAATAAGAAACTCAAAGCTTTCTCACTAAGACCAGGTATAAGGCAAGGATGTCCCCTCTCACCACTCCTTTTCAACTTTGCACTGGAAGTCTTAGCTAATACAATAATACAAGAAAAGAAGATGAAATGTAGATATATTGGGAAGGAAGAAACAAAATTTTATTCACAGATGATATGATCACCTATGTAAAAAATTCAAAAGAATAATTAAAAATAAAAACTCCTGGATGATAGCAAGGTTAAAGGATACAAGATTAATATACAAGTGTCAATTTTTCTCCTATATACTAGCAATTAGCAAGTGGAATTTGATAATAAATGGATAGTATCATTTATATTAGCACCCCAAAAATGAAATACTTAGGTATAAATCTCATAAAATATGGACAAGATCTACATGAGGAAAACTATAAAACTCTGATGAATGGAATCAATGAAGAACTAAGTAAATGCAGAGATGTTTCATGTTCATAGATATGGAAACTCAACTGTCTCATGTCAGTTCTTCCCAACTAGATTTATAGATTTAATACAATACCAATAAGTTACTTTGTGGATATCAACAAACTAATTCTAATGTTTATACAAAGTAACAAAAGACCCAGAATAGCCAACACAATATTGTAGGAAAAGAACAAAGTTGGAAGACTGATGCTATCCAATCTCAAGACTTACTAAAAAGCTACAGTAATCAAGACAGTGTGGTGTCAGTAAAAGAACAAAGAGATCAATGAAACAAAATGGAAAATACAGAAGTAAAGACACATAAATATAGGCCACTGATTTTTGATAAAGGAGATTAGGCAATATAGTGGAACAAAGATAGCATCTTCAACGAATGGTGCTAGAATAACTGGACATCCCCATGTAAAATATAAATCTAGACCCAAGCTTTATAGCCTTCACAAAAATTAGCTCAAAATGGATCACAGACTTAAATGTAAGATGCAAAACTATAAAACTCCAGGAAAATAACATAGGAGGAAACATACATGACTTTGGGTATGGCAGTATCTTTTTAAGATACAACACAAGAGGCGTGGTAAATAAAAGAATTGATAAGCTGGATTTAATTAAAATTAAAAACTTCTGCTCTGTGAAAGACAATGTCAAGAGAATGAGAAGACAAGCCACAGACTGGGAGAATATATTTGCAAAAGATGCATCCAATAAAGGACTGTTATCCAAAATATATTTAGAAAACTTAAAACTCAACAATAAGAAAATAAACAAATCATTGAAAAAATGGGCCAAAGATCTTAACTGACACCTTACCAAGAAGATATACAAATGTCAAATGAGCATATGAAAAGATGTTTCACATCATATGTCATCAGGAAATGCAAATTTAAGCCATAATAAGATACCAGTACACATCTATTAGAATGGCCAAGGTGTGGAACACTAACAACAGTAAATGCTGGCAAGGATGTGGAACAACAGGAACTCTCATACATTGCTGATAGGAATGCAAAGTGGTACTTCCACTTTGGAAGACAGTTTTGTGGGGTATTTTTTACAAAATTAAACATACTCTTAGCTATACAATTCAACAGTTGGGCTCCTTGGTATTTACCCAAAGGAGTTGAAAACTTGTAGCTACACAAAAACCCACACATAACGTTTATAACAACTTTATTTATTATTGCCAAAACCTGGAAGCAACCAAGATGCCTGCAGTACATGAATGGATACATAAACTGTGGGACATCTAGACAGTGGAATATTATTCAGGGCTTAAAAATAAATGAGCTATCAAGCCATGAAAAGATATGGAGGAATCTTAAATGCATATTACTAAGTGAAAGTAGCCAATCTTTTTTGTGTTAGTTTCTGCTTTATAACAAAGTGAATCAGTTATACATACACAAATGTTCCCATATCTCGACCCTCTTGAGACTCCCTGCCTCCCACCCTCCCTATCCCACCCCTCTAGGTGGTCACAAAGCACCGAGCTGATCTCCCTGTGCTATGTGGCGGCTTCCCACTAGCTATCTATTTTACGTTTGGTAGTGTATATATGTCCATGCCACTCTCTCACTTTGTCACAGTTTATTCTTGTTAGAAAAAGTCACTGCTCTAAGTAATACAGATTATTGTAAACGATAAAAAAAAACTGAAAAACTTTAAATTGTTGCTTACACACAATTTCAAACAATAAAATCCAATGACAATAATTTTTCTTCATATTTCTTAAAAAATGTGAGGGTTCTTTTGGCTTTTCTTCCTTGTTCAGGATTCTTTGAAATATGGTCTTTCTATTTGAAAAATCTTTGTAATGGAAGGCCTGTCCTTTCAACCCATCTGGTTCCAGTTTCCTTAATTAGTTTACCTTTACTAATAATGCTTTTTATTTCCTTATACAGACTTAAATCATTGTCTAGTATTCTTTTATTTCAGTGTGAGGGTTCCCTTTAATATTTTTTATAGAATAAGTCTGCTAGCAAAAAATGCTTTCAAATTCTGTTTATGTGGGAATGTCTTAATTTCTCTTTCACTGTTGCTATATATAGAATTCTTGGTTGATAGTTTTTTGCTTTCAGCACTTTGAACATCTTCCCACTACTTCTTCGCCTCCATAGTTTTTGATAAAAAGACATCAGTTAACTTTTTGAGGCTCTTTTATATTTGATGAATTGTTTTTATCTTATTACTTTCAAGATCCATTCGGTCTTTGTCTTTCAATAATATGATATTTGAGTATAAGTAGAAGCCCTCTTAGTTTATCCTATTTGGAGTTTGTTGAGCTTCTTGAATGTTTATATTAAGGTTTTGCATCAGATTTGGGAAGTTTTCAGCCATCATTTCTTCAAAATTTTTTCTGCCCTTTTCTCTCCTTCTGGGACTTCCATTATATACATGTTGGAGTACCTGTGTTTCCTGAGATCTAGGAGGTCATGTTCAGTTTTTTTCATTCTTTTTTCTTTCTGTTACTCAGACTGGATAGCCTCAATTGATCTATCTTCAAATTTACTGATTCTTCTGACAGGTCAAATCCTCTATTGAGCCCCTGTAATGAATTTTCATTTCAGTTACTGTGCTCTCTAACTGCATAATTTCCTTTTGGTTCTTTTCTATAATTTCTAGCCCTTTATTGTCTATTTGGTGAGACATTATTCTAAGACTTACCTTTACTTCTGGAGAAATGGTTTCTTTTAGTTATTTGAATGTATTTATAATAGCTGATTTAAACTATCTAATAAGTCCCATGTTTGGACTTCCCTATGGTCTATTGCTACTAAAATATTAAATGACATGATACAGTAACTGAAAATCAGATTCCCTCTCCTTCTCAGGGTTTTTATTACTGCTGTTTGTTCTTGTTGCTGTTTATTTCTTTAGTAACTGTCCTTAACCAATTATGCACATCTGTATTCTTTGTTGCATGTGACCACTGAAGTCTCTGCTCAGCTTAGTAAGCAGCTAATAATTGGACAGAGATCTCTCTAAATGCCTTGAACCAACAAGCCTCCCACTCTTTCTTGAGATGTTTTGTGTGTATATTAGGGAACGTCTCCAATGTTCTAGCAGTTTGTAACTTTACCTTAACCTCCATGTTCTGCTGGCACAGAGACTCGATGTTAGCTAGAAGGTAGAGAGTACGGCCTTTTCAGGTCTTTTCTTGGTATATCTACAGCTCTTCATGTGCATGTTGTCCTCTAGATCCCTAGGAATATTTTGGAACTTTTCAAAACTCCCTAGGGAAATCACATTCTTCCAATTTTTTTTCTAATTTTTTATTCAAGTATAGATTATGTACAATATTCTGTTAGTTCCAGGTGTACAGCACAGTGATTCAATATTTTTACAGATTATACTCCATTAAAAGTTACTAAAGATAATGGCTATAATTCCATGTGCTATACAATATATCCTTGTTGCTTATCTATTTTATAAATAGTAGTTTGTATCTGTTAATCCCATACAACTAACTTGCCCCTCCACACTTCCTTTCTCCTCTGGAAACCACTACTTTGTTTTCTATATCTGTGACTCTGTTTCTGTTTTGCATATTCATTCACTTTTTTAGATTCCACATATAAGTGATATCATACAGTATTTGTCTTTAACTGTCTGACTTATTTCGCTAGACATAATATTTTCTAGGTCCATCCTCATTGCTGCAAATAGCAATATTTTATTCATTTTAATGGCTGAGTAATATTCCATTATATATATATAATATATATATATTATATATATAATCTTCCTTATTCATGTCTCTGTTGACGGACATTTGTGTTGCTTCCACATCTTTCTTGACTATTATAATAGTGCTTCTATGAAAATTGGGGAGCATGTGTCTTTTCAAATTAGTGTTTTCATTTTTTTTGGATATATATACTCAGTATTAGAATTGCTGGATCATATGGTAGTTGTATTTTTAGATTCTGAGGAATCTCCATACTGTTTTTCATAGTGGCTGTACCAATTTACATTCCCACAAACAGTGTACAAAGGCTCCCTTTTCTCCGCATCCTCACCAACACTTGTTATTTGTAGACTTTTTGATGATGGCTATTCTGAAAAGTGTGAAGTGATATCTCATTGTGATTTTGATTTGCATTTCTCTAACAATTAGTGATGTTGACATCTTTTCATGTGCCTGTAGCCATCTGCATTTCCTTTTTGGAAAAAAACATTTATTCAGTTCGTCTGCCCATTTTTTCATTGGGTTGTCTGGTTTTTTGATATTGAGTTGTATGAGATGTTTATAAATTTTGGATATTAACCTCTTGTCAATAATACCATTTGCAAATATTTTCTCCCATTCTGTAGGATGTCCTTTCATTTTGTTGATGATTTCCTTTGCTGTGCAAAGTCTTTTAAGTTTAATTAAGTGCCATTTGTTTATTTTTGCTTTTATTTCTTTTGCCTTGGGAGACAGATGTAAAAACAATATTGCTATGATTTCTTTCAAAGAGTGTTCTATCCATGTTCTCTTCTAGGAGTTTTATGGTCTCAGGTCTTACAGTTAGGTTTATAATCCATTTTAACTTTATTTTTTATATGTTGTGAGGAAATGTTCTAATCTCATTGTTCTACATGTAGCAGTCCAATTTTCCCAGTGCCACCTACTGAAGATACTGTCTTGCTCCATTGTATATTTTTGCTTCCTTTTTATATTTTTATCATAGATTAATTGATCACAGGTGCATGGGTATATTTCTGAGCTCTCTAATTGGCTGCATTGATCTATGTGTCTGTTTTTGTGTCAGTACCATACTGTTTTGATTTCTGGAGCTTTGTAGTATAGTTTGGATGACACCTCCAGTTTTTTTCTTCAAAGTAGATATAGAAGGAATATCATATCTCAATATAATGAAGGTCATTTATGACAAACCCATAGCCAACACAATACTCAACAGTGAAAAGCTGAAAGCCTTTCCTCTAAATTCAGAAACAAGACAAGGATGCCCACTCTTGCCACTTCTATTTAACATAGTGTTGGAAGTCCTAGACTCAGCAATTAGGAAAGAAAAAGAAATAAAAGTCACCCAAAATGGATGGGAAGAAACAAAACTCTCACTACTTGCAGATGATGTAATAATTTATATAGAAAACCCTAAAGTTTCCACCCCAAAAATATTAGAATAAACGAATTCAGCAAATTTGCAGGATAAGATTAATATATAAAAATCTGTTGCTTTTCTATACACTAATAATGAACTTTGGAAAGAGCAAGTTAAAAAAAATCCCATTTTAAATCACATCAAAAAGAATAAAATACCAGGGACTAAACCTAACCAAGGAGATGAAAGACCTATACTCTGAAAACTATAAAACACTGATGAAGGAAACTGAAGATAATACAAAGAAATGGAAAGCTATTCCATGCTCTTGGACTTGAAGAATTCATATTTTTTAAATTGTCATACTACCCAAAGCAATCTACACATTTAATACAATCCCCAACAAAATACCCCTGACATTTTTCACACAAGAGCAAATAATCCTACAATTCATATGAAACTTCAAAAGACCCAAAATTGTCAAAGCCATCTTGAGGGAAAAAGCCCAAATTTTCCTTTTAAGTTTTTTATTCTGCCTCTTGTCTCAACAGGTATTGCGATCTCAGGCAGCTGTGATGTTAAACAACAGCCAATAATTGTTTCTAACAAAAGCACTGAAGATAAAGCTTTTATCACTGACTGAGCTCTGGGTTAGGTCAAATAAAGACAAGTACTTGAAAGGGGCTTTTCTAGGGAGCTGCAAGACCAATCAAATAATGACAGTTCTCTGAAGATGAGGCTGTTCAGGAGCTTCAAATCCATTCCACCCCTCCAGAGGCTACTAAACTGTGGTTTTTCACAGCTACCATGGTTGCAAGGCTGCCTATTTTCAATGCTACCACAGAGTTGGGAACTGGGGAATGAGAATATGGCAAAGTTAAGTGTGACAAAGCTTGCTGTTCTTACAGAAATTCAGCAATTTTTCTTGAATAAATTCTCCTCAGATTGCTGCAAGCCTTAATTTCCAAAATTCTGAAAATGTTGATCTTGAATTTTTTAGCATTATTCTCATTCTTTTATGGAGGAGGAGATTTTCAAAGGTCATGAGTCTTCCATTCCTTAAGTGCTCCTTCATTACATCTTTTGTTTTAAACAGTCAGCTGTTGAAATAGAAACTGTGATTGTGTTATTTGTTGTTCTGGCACTTAGTTTATCTGCCTCCAGTATTTGATTAGTAAAGTCATGTTTGATTAAATAATTCTTTTCTTTTGCTGTTTTATCCATATTAATATTTCCAAGGTTCTGAAGCTAACCAAATCATCAGCCATGCTGAAGAAAGCTTAAACCAACATAAATTTAATGAAAACATTTTATAAGAGACTCAATATACAGTGACATAGATCAAATCATCCATATTATGTAGACTTTTGCTAGCAACAGGCAATGAGCTAGACTTTGTAACTCAAGCTAGATAGAGGAGCAAAATAATGAACTTGGTAAAATGCATTACCGAATTGGTTATTACAATAATAACCATCAAGCTTTGATGTAAAAAATGAAAGTGATCCATTTCTTAATGTAACCTGAAGTGAGAGAGACTAGTCAGGAGACAGCAGCTAGATTCCAAGCAAAACACAATAGCATCTGGATAAAGTTAGTTGGAGGAATTGAGGAAAATGGATAAAGATGTTGGAATACTGATATTCAGAGAGAGTCCCCCGTGACTGCTGAAAGACAGATATCTTTCATCTTCACAAATTTTAATAGGCATATGTAATTCAGATTACATTTTATTAAAATATTCTGTACTTGTTCTATGATTATTTATTTTGATTTAGCAGTGCCATTTTATTCTTCCAAAAGCTTGTAAATTTTTCTATACATGGAGCTGTATATCTTCAACTGTCCTCTAAGCTAGATTAAGTGAAAACAGGGAAAAACCCAACCTAGTTAATATGTTTTATAAATAAATTTTAAATTATTTTGTTACAGGTGATGTAGAACATGAAAAAATCATGACAACTTAGTTCCAAACTCTCACTCAGTGGCTGAAGTTCCTCAACAACAGGACTAATTTCTATTGATCCAACCTGCATTTGGATATTTAGAGTGATGGGAAATTCACTCTTGCAAGTAGCCTGCTTCACAATGGGTTAAATCAGATTGTGGGAAATGTCTTTTAAAATTTTTCTCTAAATCTGTTTCACTATAGCATTTGCTACGATTCTGCACTCTAGAGCAGGATTTCTCCATTTCAATATTATTAAGATTTAGGGTTGGAAAATTATTTATTGGGGGGGTGTCCTGTGCATTGTAGAGTTTTTAGGAGCATCCCTGGCCTCTACCCTCTACATGCCAGTAACACATCCTCCCCCTCATTCATGACAATCAAAAATGTTTTTAGATATTGCCAACTGTCCCCTGAGGGACAATACTACTCTAGTTGAGAATTACTGCCCTGGATTAATTCAAAAGAACAAGGCTATGTATTAATAATGATCTAGTCTCAAAATCTCACTCTGCCAAGCAGTGTGACCTTGGGCACGTTATCTTCCCTTTCTGAGACTCAGTTCCCTTATTTTCAAAGTGGGGCTGATACTATCTACCTTGCAGAGATGCAGTGAAAGCAGATGCAAAGCACACAATATGCTTCCTAGTACTCAACAAATGATCAATAAACGCTAGTTCCTTTTGCAGCCTCAAAAAAGTTCCTGCTGGCCACACAGCACAGGGAGATCAGCTGGGTGCTCTGTGACCACCTAGAGGGGTGGGATAGGGAGGGCAGGAGAGAGACGCAAGAGGGAGGAGATATGGGGATATATGTATATGTATATGTATAGCTGATTCACTTTGTTATAAAGCAGAAACTAACACACCATTGTAAAGCAATTATACTCCAATAAAGATGTTTTAAAAAAAAGAATTAAGAGACTAATATGGACAGAATCTCAATCTTAAAAAAAAAAGTTCTTGCTGGTTGATTGACTCTGGTATACAGCTATATATTAAACCACATACAATTTAAAGAAAAAACTTGAACAGTATATGATGACAAGACTTTACAAATAGGAATAATCATTCCTGCATTCTGAAGCAGCCATGGAAGTGTGGGAATATACTCCTCCTAAAAATACTCAATACTGTGGATTTCAGCCCACAGACACACACTGTACTTTTATGACCTTAAAGGCATTGCCAACTGTGTTGGCACTGTTATGCTTTCCTGCAACCCATTCTCAATAAATGTTATGTTTGCAATTAAACAAAGGCAGAGAGAGAGAGAGAGTATCTTAAGGAAGAATGGGAAGAATGCATTTTTGTAATTTAAAAAAAGCCCCCAAAGTTTTCAAAGAAAAGGACATTGCTAAAACATTACCAGAATTAAATTCAAATGACACAGAATATTTCAATGTGTATTGCATTGTATACATTGCTACAGTTTAAGAAATGACTTGCTGCATTCTGAGGTAAAGTTAGACCAAAGACCAATTTTACAAACTCTTTTCTTTCCTTTAATATTAGTCTTACTAGATAACATGCAGAACACCCAGTTAAACTTGACTATCACATAAACAACACATAAATTTTTAGTATAAGTATGTCCCAAATGTCACATGGGACATACACATACTAAAAGATTATTTGTGTTTATTTGAAATTCGAATTTAACTGGTGTGAAAGGAAAAGCCAAATGGAGTCGGTATTGCTAAGAGAGCGCTCTAAAAAGGAGCTGGGAGGCCATTGAAAAAGTGTGACTTATGCACTCCTCAGCCCAGATGGAATCTGGCCTTTTGAACATCTGTCTTAATGCAGGCATCCAGAACATGTGCCCAATATTCCAGAAACTCAAAATACTTAGAGGATGCTTATCCTAAAATAATTTGTGACAACTTAAGGACAAATATCTCCTTTCTTACATCAGAGTCAATCATAATTCTTGAACAGCCTTGTGTTTTTTGTCTTCATAAACCCCTGACTCTTTCTCTTTGCAATACCCTTTTCATTTTACCCCAATTTGTGTCTCCCAGCTTGTAATTCTTAAGACTTGAAATAAAGCTCTTTATTCTTTGCAGCCTTGATATTGATTATTATTCTATACTGGGCATCTTGTTTTTGCTTTTGTTTTTTTGTTTGATTGATTTTTCTAATACTGGCCTACCTACTCAATATGTATTAAGCTTAATACAGGTTCTTATCATCTTTGCCCTGGAATATATGTTCCCAGTCTTCGTTCTCATTCAATCTCCCTACTCCAAAAAGCACAGAATGATGTGTTGCTCACCATGGACAGAGGATCATGTCCATACATAGCACCTTTCAAAACAATGTACCTTCAACCTGCCTTTACTGCTAATTACCCACTTCTCCTCCAAAACACACAAATAAACACATTTCTTCCCCTAACAGTCTGTGCTCCTCCACATCATAGCTTTTGTACGATGCTCCTTCTGCCTGTAACAAGCTTTCTTTTCTGCATCCTCCCATCTTCTGCCTACTGTACACCTATTCATGTATCAAGTTCAAACTCAAATGCAGTCCCCTCTGTAGGCTTCCCCTACTGCAGACAGAGCTAGGGAGTTTCTTCTCTATGGAACTGTGCTCTCACTTAACTGTACATCTATTCCTATTGCAGTACTTGCTCTATATTTGAATTACAATTCAATATGCATTGCCCCACAATAACAAGAAATTGGGCAATGCTCTGTTAGTAATGAGTTTCTTCACATACTCTCCACTCTTATAATGGGATAAAAGGCAAGCTAACATTTCATCTTGGTATGGGGAAAGAAACAGGAGATTGGGAACAGATACTATAGGCAACCCCATCTTGGGAAGCACTGCAGCAGGTAAACAGTGGATACTTGTCTCCGGTGTTCCCTGGGTCCAACTTCCACTGATTTGTAAATAGCACAAGCTATCCAAAAGCTTCCTGAATCATTAACAGTGTCCAGGAAAGCCACAACACCATAATTGTCTCCATCCTCATTGCAGCTGGAACAGACAAGCACCACTAGTTGATGTTAAATTGCAACTCTTATAGAATAATATAGGCTGAATCCTGGAATATGAGGAAGGCTCGTTCTGTGCAGACTTGCATTCAGTAACCTTCCAATAATGCTACATTATTTTTTCACAAGTTTATATTTGAGGAAACCCACTTATCAAGTTAAGGCAGGGTATTCTGTGTTATTTTTCCCCAAAATATCTGCTTCATTGGACAGTGACTTCCATAAGTACAATGACTATGGTTTACTCATCTCTGTAATCTCAGAGCCCAGCATAGTGCCAGACTCAGGGGAAGTGATTCATAAAAGAATACAAGTATTTGTTAGTGACTAAATGAAATATGGTATATCATTTGCTCTATCAAAAATGGAAACTACTTAATCTGGTTTTAGTATGAATATACAAATTCATCCCAGTTGCAGAAACATGGCATTGATATGATCACTCATTTTCAATACCACTTATTTCTCCAATAAAAAGATATTTTTAACATTCATTATGCTAGTTAATAAAACTTCTTGTATAGATTTTGATAACATTATTGCTATGTACTAAAAACGTCACATTCGACAGTGTATATTCATGATTAAGGTGCCCTAAGCACCAATTAAACACACCTCCAGGGAGTTTTTCACACCTTAACTAAAAATCACTAAGGTACAGATTTGACTTAACTTGTATATACACAAACTGAATTGTTTATCCTGAAGTATTTTTAATTAATAATTTTTAAAATAACTTCTAACACCAACACTACCACCATATCTCCTGTTCAGGGATGGATGGTGGTATCCACATGTATTCAAATATTTAAATAATACTGAAGAAACTTGTTTCCTTGACCTCCGTCCACAAAAGTCACCTGTCATTTTAATGTGACTACATTTCAGGGTTTTTTTGTAATAGACCCTATTTTAAGGAATTAAACATTTCTTTAGTCGACTAATATGTTTCAATGAAACAATTCACACAGTTAAAAGTGATTCAATTTACATATCTCTTTAGGAGTTCTCATATTGATAAATTTACTTTTTAAAGTAAATTCTTCTGAAGGCCACGTTAACTGCTTCATTTCAGAAATATGGTAAGCTACAAACCAGCCTCTTCACATTCAACCTTACCCAAAACACTCATGCATTACTCCATATCAGTAGAGGCTTTGGGTTCAACACTTTTTTTTTTTTTTTACCTTTTTGACCGTTTCTTCATTCATTTTATTCCCTTTCTTATTTTCCTTATTGGCTAAGCCTGTCTTCTATAAGCTGCATGAAAATGAAAGAAAACACCTGCAATTTTTTTTAAGTGTTATCTGGTTGCATTGAATTGCTCTCCAGAACAATGTTGTACATTATATTACAATGACATAGATTATAATAAGAATGGAGCTCTTTTCTCATTATGATGAATATAATGAGATTTTCAAAACACACTGCTAAGTTTCCTATCTCCTCCTTAGATGCTGTACATAGCCCTGTTTCATGATGCTATTGTTTTGGAAATTAAAGAAAAAATAGCTAACAGTTTAAAGAATCTGTGACACACACTTTATATATGTATACTACAATCTCTCCAATTTAGGAGACATTTCCCTGTCACAGCACTGTTCAGTCCATGATTAATCTGTTTGCCATTGAGTTTAGGGGAATTTAGGGGAATTCAGAATTACTAAAGATGATGTATAGTGTAGTGGAAAGAATTCCAAACTAGGAGCCAGCTGATCTGAGTTCTAGTTTCAGCCCTGTATCAGTTTCCTAT
Source organism: Phocoena sinus (assembly GCF_008692025.1). Lineage (NCBI taxonomy): Eukaryota > Metazoa > Chordata > Mammalia > Artiodactyla > Phocoenidae > Phocoena > Phocoena sinus. The sequence continues at coordinate 75,592,816 of NC_045770.1, forward strand.
TTCTGCTATAATAGATTAACACAAACTTACTGGCTTAAGACAACATGAATTTATTACCATATAATTCTGTAGGATACAAGCCTGATACAGGTCTCACTGGGCTAACTCAAGATGTCAGCAAGGCTATGTTCCTTTTGGAGGCTCTAGAGGAGAATCCATTTCATTGACTACGAGATTCTAGAGGTTGCCCCCATTTTCTTGTCTTGTGGCCCCCTTCCTCCATCCTCAAAGCCAGCAATTTTGTACCTCTCCAACCATTCTTTGCCATTAACATTCCCTCTGACCCTGATCTCAGCCAGGAAAGGTTCTTCTAAAGACTTGTGAAATTAGATGAAGCCATACAGACCATCCAGGATAAGGACCTCATTTCAAGGTCTTTAACTTTAGTCATATTTGCAAAGCCCCTTTTTTTCATGTAAGGCAACATAGTCACAGGTTCCAGGAATGAGACATGGACATCTTTGCGGGGGCAGGGAGACATTGTTTTATCTGCCAGAAGCCTTGTCATTAGTAAATCATTAACCACTTTAACTCTTGGTTTCCTCTTCAGCAAAATGAGGATAATTAATCTCTCTGCCAACCAGAGAGTGGTCTTTTTTCCCTTTATTCTTTGTCCCTTTTCCTAAGGATTGTCATAAGGCTAAACGCGGTAATAAATGTGAAGTTCTTTGCATATTAGAAATCAAGTTATCGTTAGTCCTGCATTTGTATAGCAGTTTGCTATGTTATTTATTAATTCATGTATTTAGTAAATAACTATGGAGTACTTACTATGTATCTAATATTATTCTATATTTCACAGATATAGTAGTAAACAGAGTGCCTAGTGTCATGGAGTTTCAACGAAAAGATAGAGAATTTGCATAATTGAAAAAATACTGTGCCTTTATTCCCGTACTCCAATAAAGATGTTAAAAAAAAAAAATACCAGGTGGCTACTCCAGTTAGGGTGAACAAGGACTACATTTCTAAGCAGGTAAGCTGAAAGCTCAATAACAAGATCAGAAATAAATTCAGATTGGCCTTGCAAGACAGGAGAGAGAGTATTCCAGGCAGAGAGAAAGGATCTGTGATGAAACAGCAGGGAGGCCTAACTGAGCATAATGAGCAAAAGGGAAAGAGGTAAGATCAGTGGGGTAGGCAAGTAATTGACAGAGTTAGTAATAAGAAGTGAGAAATGGTGAGGATTGAAATATATGTTCATGATGAAGACCAATGAAGTTTCTCTTTTTCTATTTTATTGATCTTAAAAGATAGCTGCTAAAATTACTTGCTTGGAGAGGAATTTATTAAAGTCAATACAGTTTTTTTAATGAATCTGGATAATAAAGTAATATAATATTAAATGTAGGAAATTTGGAGAAGATAAGACATTAAAACCAATACTTAAATACTATCAGTGAAACAACTAATAACAGAGTCCTGAGAAACGCTTGGTCTTTGTCAGCTGTGGTCTGAGAATGAGAGAAATACTGTCTTCACTAAATATATCTTTCTCACCATTACTCTTAAATAGGAAGTTTAGCTGAGTATTCTAGTTGGGTAATTTCCCATTGATATATAAGGATATTGTTTCACTATCTTCTGCATCAATTTTTACTAAAGAAAATAAAATTTTATTCCTTAGTAGGTAACTGGCCTTTCTTTTCCTGTTTTTACCAATTATTATTTTCTTCTTGCCTTTGGTTTCTGAAGTTTTACTATGAAATGCCTAAAGTACATTTTTCTCATCCTTCTAAAAATTCAGTATGGTTTTCAAATTGACGATATATACCTTCTTTTTTTTCAACTATTATCTCCTCAAATGTTGCCTCTTCCACATGCTTTGGTTTTGTTAATTTTACCTATTTGTATTCCTTATTTCCTTGACTTTTACCCTTAACTTCACTATTTCTTTCTTTCCTGATTCCCTGTGTCTATTCTTATCCAATTTTCTAGCTTCTTTTATTGAAGTCATTGCTATTTCCTCATAAACATAGTCACAGCTTTAACTTTTTTTACCAAATACTGCTTCACATTCATCTCACAAATTTCCACATGCAGTGCTTTTATTGTCATTCAGTTCTAAGTATTTCATCATTTTATCTTCATGATTTCCTCTTTAACCTAAGTGATAATTTTATAGTTTATTTTGTTTTAAGTTCCAAAGCATATTGGATTTTAAACTATTCTTTGGTTACGGATTTCTAATTTTAATGCATTTCTATCTTGTTAACAGAGAACACAGCTGTACAATACCAATTCTTTTGAAAGTATGAGTCTTCCTTTGTGGTCTAGTTGTGTTGGATACTCTGCCCAGATTTCTTCAGGGCTGACTCACCTATGCCCCAGCTGCTGCGAATATCAGCTACTCACAGCTCCCAGCATATCCTTCACTGGAAATCACCCTCAGGTGCAGGGAAATGCCTCTGGCAAGGTTATGCTCCTTCTCTGGTGCAATTTGTAGCTAGTGAGAAGTCCCCTTATCTCAGTTTGGGAAAACTCTGAAAGTCCTTCCCAACCCCGGAGCTCCCATTAGGGATGTTGAGCTTCACTTGTAACCTCACTGTGGGTCAGCTTCCCCATCTGCCTTTCTCATTAATGTACTAGCATCTCTCTTAAGAGCATACCCCTGTAAAAATTCTGCATAAAACTCTCTACCTCAGGGGCTTCCCTGGTGGCGCAGTGGTTGAGAGTCCGCCTGCCAATGCAGGGGACGCGGGTTCATGCCCGGGTCCGGGAGGATCCCACATGCCACGGAGGGGCTGGTCCCATGGGCCGTGGCCGCTGGGCCTGCGTGTCTGGGGCCTGTGCTCCGCGGCGGGAGAGGCCACAGCAGTGAGAGGCCCGCGTACCGCAAAAAACAAAACAAAACAAACTCTCTACCTCAGATTCTGTTTCCAGGGGACCCAATCTAAGACATTAGTACAAATTTAATGCTGTGACTGTGGCATGTGTATTAAGGAGAATGGGTATTCTGTGTTTATTGGTGTAAAATTCTATAGACACATTTTATATGGAGCTGATTCATATTTTTGTCATTTGTTTTGTGATCTAATTTTCTGAAAGGAGTTCTTAATATCTTTCAACTACACTTAGTATTTTATCTATATCTCCCCAATATTATCTAGATTATAACTTTGTGTATTTTGAGACTATATTGTTAACCGCATATGTAGTCAAGAACTTTAGATATTCTTTATCATTATCAGTATGTAGTGATTTTCACTGATGCTTGCCACTTTTTGCCTTAGTTCTTTTTGTTGGTTTATTTGATATTACAACTGTACCAAACTTTTACTTAGCTGCTATTTGCCTGCTTCACCTTACTTTCTATCTTTTCACTTTCAATCATTCTATGTATTGTAGCTCTACATGTGTGAGACGATTAATAAATTGGAGACATGCTCAACAGGGTTTGCTCTACTATGAGGGGAAAGAATGGCTCGGAGTAGAGGAGAGCCAGGGATTCTATTTTCTCTCCTCCAGGTGTGTCAGCAACATGTACTCACTTAACCCTTGGTGGATAATTTCCTACCCTGTGGCTGCAATAGGACAGGAAGGACAGAGTTTTACCACCCATGGATTGTAGAGTAATATCCAGCCTAGGGTGAGCAGTCAGTAGCGATGGACACAGTCCAAACTGGACATTTTTGAGAGAGAATATTAATATTTTAGTTGATATTTACACTGACATAAACCAGCACTGACCTGAAGAAATTGGCACATAGAGTCATCCTAATTCTCCCTCACCTTCCACCTCCATCCTGTAGGCTACGTAAATAGAACAGTGTTTTTGAGGGAGAAATCCAAAGAGATGGAACAAAAGGAAAAGTCTAAAATTCTGCTCACAACTGAAGAGAATTTTCTTCAGCTTAAAAAAGAAAGGAAAACTTGTATACAGCAAACTCAATATTTTGCAAGAAAAAATAATAAGACACAATGCATATCTCGACATATCCTGAAAAAATCTCTGAATTAGATGAATAAAGAAAAATCCTTTAAGTATCTATGCAGAAAAAAACAGTTAATCTACAAAAAAACAAGAACCATGCTTACCTCAGATCCCATCTTAAGATGCTTAAAGTTAGGAAACAATGAAGTAATTTATAGAGAATTTGAGAAGGGAAATGATGTAATCTTTAAAGACTATAGTCAGCTAACTTATCTCCTACACATTGATAGCATAAAAAAGACATTCTCAAATACACAAGAGCTAAGAATATGCCACTCACTTAACTTGGGTAACCAGGAAGCCAAACAAGAAAACAAAGGTGAAAAATTCAGAGTAAAAAAAGCCTGGAAAATGTTCCTATGGGGATATACAGAAAGGTAACATCCAAACCATCAGAATAGTGCTGATGCCAGTGAGCACTATATAGATCAAGCGCAGCACAGCACTGAACCTGCAAGAAAGGGGAAGTATTTAGAATTCATTTCACAATGACACCAAAATGAAGCTTTAAAATAAACAATCTCATTTTAAATTATTATCTTGTTCACTGAGAATAATATCATAATACTGAACAAATAATTTCCCCCAAAAAAATCATTTTCTCAGGCAAGTTTATCAAAAAATTTAAAAGTCTAATAAATATGATTGCAACTTTTTTATTGACGAATTTAAGTCATTCTTGAAAAACACCTTACAAAGAAATATGCCAGAATGTTGATGTGACTTTCCTTGGTTATTTGGACAAGATTGATTTCTTTATTCATGATTCTTCTCTGTAGTTTAATATAGTAGTAAACAATTTACTTTGTAAATAAGAACATAAACTTCATATGAAAAAGAACCGAATGCCCAAATCTAGATTTTCCACAGAAGCATATAATTATTAATTATAAGCTCAAGTCAACCATTCCCCTCATCTTCACCTTATCCTCCTGAATTATATTTCTAGGAGTTGTTTTTATCTCTTGAAAAAGCAAGAATATCTCTTCAGGCAACAGAAGATGACAGAATATAAAAAGAGGAAGGAAATTTAGGTATGTTTTAGTATAGTGTTTCAAAACTAGGAGTGATTTTGCCCCCATGGACATATAACAATGCCTGGAGACATTTTTGGTTGTCACAACTGGGGAGAGAGTGGGCTACTGGCATCTAGTGGGTAGATGCTGGAGATGCTACTAAACATCCTATAATGCACAGGACTGCCCCCCACAACAAAGAATCATCCCTGATTAAATTCAATCCTCTGATTTTATATATGTTTAAACACAAGCTCAAAGAAATTGCAACTTTTGTCCAAAGTTGAACAACTATTCTGTGACAAAGAGAGTAGGCAACAAGTGATAGTACATGGTGAAAGGAGAAAATTACAAGTGATTATATGAGTGTAGTTGTTTCTACCCTAGAAGCAGAGAAATGGCCAAGGTGAGGCTCCAAATTGTTCACATGGACAATTTGCATCTCTTCTTTGGGCAAGGGCCCATGCAGTCCTGCAACTGGGCAGCTTCTGGCTTTTCGTGCTGTCCATCTCTCACCTAGCCCACCACGTAGGCTCCTGCAGTCCATCAAGGTGGTTATTCCTGCTTAAATTTATAAACAGGAAGATTGCTCTTCCTCCATAGTTAATGAGGATCTAAAAAAGGGTGCAGATTTTTTAAGTCTCTGCCAGACATTGTTTAACAATACCATCACTCAGTCTTTGAGGAGAATGAATTCTACCTGCCATGTGCCAGGTCACTGGCCCTAAAAGTTTATAGCTTCATTAATTTTCTTTATGTGGACATAGACAAGGCCAAAGCCTCAACCCCCTACTTGTTCTTTATAAGCATATCTTCCTCAGGCCATTAGATACAGGCAGAGGTAACTAAGTTGAAGCTATTATAGGCAAGGGTAGTATTTGAATTTTAACTTTCTTGGTGTTAAAGTCAAGGATTATGCATAGTCTCTCAATTAGAACTATCCATTTTGAATCATGTTGCATTTAGTCAGGGGACATTTGGTCTGTGAGGCTGGAGCAAACTGTGTGAATATGCTACCTATAGGGAGATACCAATTTATAGGAGTTTCAAGGAGAAAATAAACTAATATGATCAAGGGGAAGCCTAAGTAATATTCAGAAAAATAATACCAAGTTCCCACAAAGGCAAAGCAAGAAATAGGATATTTAACAAGGAACTGAGATATCTGACATTTCAAAAGCAGGACAAAGTTAAGGTCAGGTCAAAAACCATGAATAGGTTAAGAATTTTTTGTTCTCTTTTTGTGGTGCTTTTTCTATGTCATGTGGAAAAAAAGAAAAAAAAAGAATTTTCTTAAAGGGACTGTACACAGCCCAATAATTAGAATTCAATTTTAGTTCTAGCAAAATTTAAATGCTGGAGTTGAAGAAAGAGACTTGGATTTCTTTGGTGCAGAACCCAAGATAAGGGAGCTCAGTAATAATGGACCAAGCAATGGAACAATGCCACCCTTTGCAATAACATGGATGGACCTAGAGATTGTTATACTGAATGAAATAAGTCAGACAGAAAGACGAATATTATATGATATTGCTTATATGTTGAATCTATAAAGAATGGTGCAAATGAACTTATTTACAAAACAGAAGTGGAGTCATGGATGTAGAAAACAAACTTATGGTTACCAGGGGATAAGGTGGGGGAGGGATAAATTGGGAGACTGGGATTAACATATACACACTACTATATATAAATTAGATAACCAATAATAACCTGCTGTATAGCACAGGGAACTCTACTCAATACTCTGTAATGGCCTATATGGGAAAAGAATGTAAAAAAAAGAGTGGATATATGTATATGTATAACTGATTTACTTTGCTGTACACCTGAAACTAACACAACACTGTAAATCAACTATACTCCAATAAAAATTTTAAAAATAAAAATAAAATTCACATTTGTATTAAACTGTGTTATTCTACTGATTCAAATATTCATTGCCTGAATTCAAAAATTCAGCCAATGGACAAAAAACTCACCTGTATAAGCACCTTATAAAGAAAGGCAGAGGGGGATGTGGAGGAGAGGGAAGAGAGGGGAAGAGGAAAGGGAGGGGGAGCAAAAGGGGAAGCAGGACGGAGTGAGGGAGAGGGAAATGTCTCCAACACCCAGGGGAAACAGGGGCCAAAAGGTTACCATGATCTCTGTTATACCATTTAAAAATTTCCTTCTGATTATCTTTCTATTTTAATTTTTTTAATTGAGGTATAATTCACTTATAAGTCTAATGCAAAAATCTGTTCTATGTACTGTTCAATGTACTCCTCTGCAAATTTTTCTCTTTGTAGGCAGCATGTGGCCACTACCCAGATCAAGATTTATACTATGTTCATCTCCCAGAAAGGTCCCTCCTGCCCGTCCCAGGCAACGTGACCACTACAAAATCAGAGAGAGGAAGTTGCTATTCTAATTTCTATCTCACCATAGATTAATTTTGCCTTTGTCCTTCAAATTCAAATAAACATAACGATAGAGTATGCATTCTTTTGTGTCTGACTTACTTTTTTAAAATAATGTTTTTGATATCCATCCATGTTGCGGTTTGTTGCTTTTTTGTTACTGTGTAGCATCCCATTGTCACTATTAATTCATTCTCTTGTTAATAAACATTTAGTTTGTTTTTGTCTTAGGGTTATTACAATTAAAGCTACTATGGGGCTTCCCTGGTGGCGCAGTGGTTGAGAGTCCGCCTGCCGATGCAGGGGACACGGGTTCGTGCCCCGGTCTGGGAAGATCCCACATGCCGCGGAGCGGCTGGGCCCGTGAGCCATGGCCGCTGAGCCTGCGCGTCCGGAGCCTGTGCTCCGCAACGGGAGAGGCCACAGCAGTGAGAGGCCCGCGTACCGCAAAAAAAAAAAAAAAAAAAAAAAAAAAAGCTACTATGAACATTTTGTACAAATCTTTTTGTGGATATATCAGCTTTTTTCTCTTAGATATATCTAGGTGGGAAACGGCCAGGTCATAGGATGATGGGTATATATTTAACTTTATTAGAAACCATGAGAAAATTTTCCAAAATATGAGAACTATTTAAGAGAAATGTGTTTCAAAAGGAATGTATAAGAGTTTCAGTTGCTCCAACATTTGGTAACATTAGTGTTTGCGGTTTTTTGGTTTTTAATTTTTAGCCACTCTGTTGGAAGTATAGTGATATTGTGGTTTTAACTGGCAATTCCCTTGTGAGTAATAGTATCAAACAATTTCTTCATAACTATGATTCATTTATTCTTTTTGAAGTGTCTGTTCAAGTCTTCTGCTATGGAGTGTAGGGATTGTGTCTTTTTCTTATTGATTAGTAGGAATTCTATATATTTTTTGAATATGAATCCTTTGTCAGTATTGTGTACAATATTAGGAATATTTTTCCCTAGTCTATAGTTTGACTTTTCTCTTTTTTACCAGTGCTTTTTGATGAGCACTAGTTTTTAACTTTGATGAAGTCAAATTTATTTTTTTCTTTTTTTGCTTAGTGCTTAATATCCTCACCTACGCTAAGGTCACAAAGACATCCTCCTATGTTTTCCTCTAGCCCTCACACTTATATCTATGATCTATCTCAAATTAATTTTCATATATGGTATGAAATAGGTGTCAAAGCTTGTTTCTTTTTCCACTGAACATCTAATTATTCAAATGCTACTTATTCAAAAACCTTCCATTCTTCCATTGCATTTCATTAACACCTTTTGTCAAAATTATTTTTTCTTTACACCAAAAGAGAGGGTAGATCACTTTGATGAACAGTTATTATGCACTTCAGCACAAAATGTCCTTCACAGAGAAGAGAAATTCGAGGTACCTTGGGAATATAAGCAAGCTGAACCTCTTATTAGCTTTTATAATCAAAAGCCAGCCTCACTGCTCTCTCCCTCATTTCTATTTTTTTTAATTTTTTTTACATTTTTATTGGAGTATAATTGCTTTACAACGGTGTGTTAGGTTCTGATTTATAACAAAGTGGATCAGTTATACACACACAAATAGTCCCATATCTTGACCCTCTTGTGACTCCCTGCCTCCCACCTTCCCTATCCCACCCCTCTACATGGTGACAAAGCACCGAGCTGATCTCCCTGTGCTATGTGGCTGCTTCCCACTAGCTATCTATTTTACGTTTGGTAGAGCACATATGTCCATACTAATCTCTCACCTTGTCACAGCTTACCCTTCCCCCTCCCCATATCCTCAAGTCCATGCTCTAGTAGGTCTGTGTCTTTATTCCTGTCCTACCCCTAGGTTCTTCATGACATTTTTTTTCATAGATACCATATATATGTGTTAGAATACGGTATTTCTCTTTCTCTTTCTGACTCACTTCACTCTGTATGACAGACTCTAGGTCCATCCACCTCACTACAAATAACTCAATTTTGTTTCTTTTTATGGCTGAGTAATATTCCATTGTATATATGCGCCACATCTTCTTTATCCATTCATCCGATGATGGACACTTAGGTTGTTTCCATCTCCGGGCTATTGTAAACAGAGCTGCAATGAACATTTTGGTACATGACTCTTTTTGAATTATGGTTTTCTCAGGGTATATGCGCAGTAGTGGGATTGCTGGGTCATATGGTAGTTCTATTTGTAGATTTTTAAGGAACCTCCATACTGTTCTCCACAGTGGCTGTATCAATTTACATTCCCACCAGCAGTGCAAGAGGGTTCCCTTTTCTCCACACCCTCTCCAGCATTTATTGTTTCTAGATTTTTTGATGCTGGCCACTCTGACTGGTGTGAGATGATACCTCATTGTAGTTTTGATTTGCATTTCTCTAATGATTAATGAAGTTGAGCATTCTTTCATGTGTTTGTTGGCAGTCTGTATATCTTCTTTGGAGAAATGTCTATTTAGGTCTTCTGCCCATTTTTGGATTGGGTTGTTTTTTTGATACTGAGCTGCATGAGCTGCTTGTAAATTTTGGAGATTAATCCTTTGGCAGTTGCTTCATTTGCAAATATTTTCTCCCATTCTGAGGGTTGTCTTTTGGTCTTGTTTATGGTTTTGTTTGCTGTGCAAATGCCTTGAAGTTTCAATAGGTCCCACTTGTTTATTTTTGTTTTTATTTCCATTTCTCTAGGAGGTGGGTGAAAAAGGATCTTGCTGTGATTTATGTCATAGAGTGTTCTGCCTATGTTTTCCTCTAAGAGTTTGATAGTTTCTGGCCTTATATTAAGATCTTTAATCCTTTCTGAGCTTATTTTTGTGTATGGTGTTAGGGAGTGATCTAATCTCATACTTTTACATGTACCTGTCCAGTATTCCCAGCACCACTTATTGAAGAGGCTGTCCTTTCTCCAGTGTACATTCCTCCCTCCTTTATCAAAGATAAGGTGACCATATGTGCGTGGGCTTATCACTGGGCTTTCTATCCTGTTCCATTAATCTATCGTTCTGCTTTTGTGCCAGTACCGTGCTGTCTTGATTACTGTAGCTTTGCAGTATAGTCTGAAGTCAGGGAGCCTTATTCCTCCAGCTCTGTTTTTCATTCTCAAGATTGCTTTGGCTATTCGGGGTCTTTTGTGTTTCCACACAAATTGTGACATTTTTTGTTCTAGTTCTGTGAAAAATACCAGTGGTAGTTTGACAGGGATTGCACTGAATCTGTAGATTGCTTTGGGCAGCAGAGTCATTTTCACAATGTTGATTCTTCCAATCCAAGAACATGGTATATCTCTCCATCTATTTGCATCATCTTTCATTTCTTTCATCAGTATCTCATAATTTTCTGCATACAGGTCTTTTGTCTCCTTAGGTAGGTTTACTCCTAGATATTTTATTCCTTTTGTTGCAATGGTAACTGGGAGTGTTTTCTTGATTTCACTTTCAGATTTTTCATCATTAGTGTATAGGAATGCCAGAGATTTCTGTGCATTAATTGTGTATCCTGCTACTTTACCAAATTCATTGATTAGCTCTAGTAGTTTTCTGGTAGCATCTTTAGGATTCTCTATGGACAGTATCATGTCATCTGCAAACAGTGAAAGCTTTACTTCTTTTCCAATTTGGATTCCTTTTATTTCCTTTTCTTCTCTGATTGCTGTAGATAAAACTTCCAAAACTATGCTGAATAAGAGTGGTGAGAGTTGGCAACCTTATCTTGTTCCTGATCTTAGTGGAAATGCTTTCATTTTTTCACCATTGAGGATGATGTTGGCTGTGGGCTTGTCATATATGGCCTTTAATAGGATGAGGAAAGTTCCCTCTATGCCTACTTTCTGGAAGGTTTTTATCATAAATGGGTGTTGAATTTTGTCAAAAGCTTTCTCTGCATCTATTGAGATGATCATATGTTTTTTCTCCTTCAATTTGTTAATATGGTGTATCACATTGATTGATTTGCGTATATTTAAGAATCCTTGCATTCCTGGAATAAACCCCACTTGATCATGGTGCATGATCCTTTTAATGTGCTGTTGGATTCTGTTTGCTAGTATTTTGTTGAGGATTTTTGCATCTGTGTTCATCAGTGATATTGGCCTGTAGTTTTCTTTCTTTGTGACATCCTTGTCTGGTTTTGGTATCAGGGTGATGGTGGCCTCATAGCATGAGTTTGGGAGTGTTCCCCCCTCTGCTATATTTTGGAAGAGTTTGAGAAGGATAGGTGTTAGCTCTTCTCTAAATGTTTGATAGAATTCTCCTGTGAAGCCATATGGTCCTGGGCTTTTGTTTGTTGGAAGATTTTTACTCACAGTTTCAAGTTCACTGCTTGTGACTGGTCTGTTCGTATTTTCTATTTCTTTCTGATTCAGTCTTGCCAGGTTGTGTATTTCTAAGAATTTTTCCATTTCTTCCAGGTTGTCCATTTTATTGGCACGGAGTTCCTTGTAGTAATCTCTCATGATCTTTTGTATTTCTACAATGTTACTTGTTACTTCTCCTTTCTCATGTCTAATTCTATTGATTTGAGTCTTCTCCCTTTTTTTCTTGATGAGTCTGGCTAATGGGTTATCAATTTTGTTTATCTTCTCAAAGAACCAGATTTTAGTTTTACTGATATTTGCTATTGTTTCCTTCATTTCTTTTTCATTTACTTCTGATCTGATCTTTATGATTTCTTTCCTTCTGCTAACTTTGGGGGTGTTTTGTCCTTCTTTCTCTAATTGCTTTAGGTGCAATGTCAGGTTGTTTATTTGAGATGTTTCCTGTTTCTTAGGGTAGGATTGTATTGCTATAACTTCCCTCTTAGAACGGCTTTTGCTGCAACCCATAGGTTTTGGGTCGTCGTGTCTCCATTGTCATTTGTTTCTAGGTATTTTTTTATTTCCTCTTGGATTTCTTCAGTGATCACTTCGTTGTTAAGTAGTGCATTGTTTAGCCTCCATGTGTTGGTATTTTTTACAGATCTTTTCCTGTAATTGATATCTAGTCTCATAGCGTTGTGGTCAGAAAAGATACTTGATACAATTTCAATTTTCTTAAATTTACCAAGGCTTGATTTGTGACCCAAGATATGATCTATCCTGGAGAATGTTCCATGAGCACTTGAGAAAAATGTGTATTCTGTTGTTTCTGGATGGAATGTCCTATAAATATCAATTAAGTCCATCTTGTTTAATGTATCATTTAAAGCTTGTGTTTCCTTATTTATTTTCATTTTGAATGATCTGTCCATGGGTGAAAGTGGGGTGTTAAAGTCCCCTACTATGAATGTGTTCCTGTCGATTTCCCCTTTTATGGCTGTTAGTATTTGCCTTATGTATTGAGGTGCTCCTATGTTGGGTGCATAAATATTCACAATTGTTATATCTTCCTCTTGGATGGATCCCTTGATCATTATGTAGTGTCCTCCTTTGTCTCTTGTAACAGTATTTATTTTAAAGTCTATTTTGTCTGATACGAGAATTGTTACTCCAGCTTTCTTTTGGTTTCCATTTGCATGGAATATCTTTTTCTATCCCCTCACTTTCAGTCTGTATGTGTCTCTAGGTCTGAAGTGGGTCTCTTGCAGACAGCATATATATGGGTCTTTATATTGTATCAATTCAGCCAGTCTGTGTCTTTTGTTGGGAGCATTTAATCCATTTACATTTAAGGTAATTATCGATATGTATGTTCCTATTCCCATTTTCTCAATGTTTTGGGTTTGTTATTGCAGGTCTTTCCCTTCTCTTGTTTTTCTTGCCTAGAGAAGATCCTTTAGCATTCGTTGTAAAGCTGATTTGGTGGTGCTAAACTCTGTCAGCTTTTGCTTGTCTGTAAAGGTTTTAATTTCTCCATCAAATCTGAATGAGATCCTTGCTGGGTAGACTAATCTTGGTTGTAGGTTTTTCTCCTTCAACACTTTAAATATATCCTGCCAGTCCCTTCTGGCTTGCAGCGATTCTGCTGAACGATCAGCTGTTACCCTTATGGGGCTACCCTTGTGTGTTATTTGTTGTTTTTCCCTTGCTGTTTTTAATATGTTTTCTTTGTATTTAATTTTTGACAGTTTGTTTAATATGTGTCTTGGCATGTTTCTCCTTGGATTTATCCTGTATGGGACTCTCTGTGCTTCCTGGACTTGATTAACTATTTCCTTTCCCATATTAGGGACGTTTTCAACTAGAATCTCTTCAAATATTTTCTCAGTCCCTTTCTTTTTCTCTTCTTCTTCTGGAACCCCTATAATTCCAATGTTGGTGCATTTAATGTTGTCCAAGAGGTCTCTGCGACTGTCCCCAGTTCTTTTCATTCTTTTTTCTTTATTCTGCTCTGCAGTAGTTATTTCCACTATTTTATCTTCCAGGTCATTTATCCGTTCTTCTGCCTCAGTTATTCTGCTATTGATCCCTTCTAGAGTATCTTTAATTTCATTTATTGTGTTGTTCACCATTGCTTGTTTCATCTTTAGTTCTTCTAGGTCCTTGTTAAATGTTTCTTGCATTTTCTCTATTCTATTTCCACGATTTTGGATCATCTTTACTATCATTATTCTGAATTCTTTTTCAGGTAGACTGCCTATTTCCTCTTCATTTGTTAGGTCTGGTGTGTTTTTATCTTGCTCCTTCATCTGCTGTGTGTTTTTCTGTCTTCTCATTTTGCTTATCTTACTGTGTTTGGGGTCTCCTTTTTGCAGGCTGCAGGTTCGTAGTTCCCGTTGTTTTTGGTGTCTGTCCCCAGTGGCTAAGGTTGGTTCAG